>NW_012150840.1:10994756-11003140 GCF_000956105.1 Propithecus coquereli
TAAAAGAAAGATGATCATCAGTTTTGCAGAGAAAAAGCCCAAGGTTCCAGAGCCATTCTTCTGCAAAGGCGATGTTCTTGTCATAATACTTTGATGCGCCAAGTCGGCATCCTCTGGGCGTGTCTCCCTCGAGCCCAGTTTCGGGTGGGCTCCAAAGCCCTGCACTTTGTAAATCCTTTTGGGAGCACTCAGCTCTGGTAACCAGGAGAAAGAAGCACACCACTTTGCTTCAAGGCTCTAATAGGGCTATTGCCAAATGTCAAGTTTCACAAAAGAGAGAAACAAGTGATTACAAGCTGAACTGTCTTGTCGAAGCCAAAATCTGTATCCTGTATAGAAAATTCGGATGGGAAGAAGGGTCCACATACAAGTCACTTTAGGTAGAAATAGAAGTCTGATTTGGTTTCCTTCAGGACAATACATAAAATCAGTGACCACTATCTCAGAAGTCCTAGCTAATAGGAAAGTATCCTTTCTTGTTGGATTATAAAAGTAATCGATACCTATGATACCTATTTTCTTTTAGAAAATACCAAAAAGTTTAAAGAAGAAAATACAGAATTACCTCTAATCCCATCACCTAAAGAAATGCATTTTGGTGTATTTCCTTCCTGTATTTTTTTTCTGTCCATAAATGTAAACAGTTTACAAAGCTGAGGTCCTTCTGTATATACAATCATGTATCCTGCTTTTAATTCCATTTACCATTAATATGTCAGAAGCATTTTCACATTTCATTAAAATATTTTCGTGAAGATTATCACTGGATAGAAAGGAAGGAAAGAGGATCATTGTTGTTGTTAGAGCGAGAACAGTGCAGCATGGCCCATGAGATATCTTTTCCCCTGTGTATCTGCTAAAAGGAAGGAGACCAGCAACTGCGGGTTCATTTTGGCAGAAAGGCAGCTGACCCTTCCACCAGAGCTGCGGCAGCCCAGCGGGCTTCAGACTGGAGCAGTCTGAAGATATTTTCTCAAGGATCTCGCCTCCTTCTGTACGGAGCTGTTTAGAGAGAGAGAGGCTCCAGGTTTAGAAGGAACTTGGACTAACTAACTCAGGAATACCTGGAGAATTAGGCTGTGTTGCTAAGGGAATCTCTGCTCTAAACAAGGGGCTATTGTGAGGCTTCTGGAGGAAACCTAGACTCAGTGGACCCTGGTACTCTGCACAGAAGACTATAAAAGAATAACAAGGGAGCAGCTACAATGTGCTGTGAGATATTGATCTAAAAACCCATTTGGATGATGTGAGGGGACCGCATGAAGGGTGCACAGGCAATTTGCAAAGTGCCCCAGGTTGTGGTCTGTTCTGGCTTGGGTTTCCTTTTAGTTGGAAGGGATCTAGCCAGTTGTGTAGGGCCCCTGGACATGATTTTGCATGTCTTATTGTCTAAGACATTCAAGGAAAGAGTTGGGGTGTTTTGTTCCTTCAGAATTTCAAATGATTCTGATACAATGATTGGAAAAGATATTCTGACCTGCCTAGGGAGACACAGGAACCTGATCCTTACTGAGGCCACAGAGGAAGCATGTATCAGCCTGTCGATTGACTCTTGTTGACCTTGAACAAGACATAGGACTCCCCTGGGGCCTTGGAATGTTCTGTGCAGAACACCTTGAAGGGCACAGGCTTTTACTCTGCATCTGTTCCTTCGGGGCTGTGGTGGCCCCAGCAGAGGTGTGATCAAAGCAATGAAACACATAATGACTTTGTTGATATTTTCAAATGACGTTAGAGGCTCAACTGCCAGCAGTGGAGATGGGTGCCAACAGACCATGGCGTTGGACCTGAAGGCTAGGAGCTTGTGCCTCTATCCCTGACATACCTTGTGACCTTGGATAAGCCCCTACTACCTCATTTCCTTCCATTTTTCCATCTATTTAGAGCTATGTTTGGGAGATTTTTGTTTATTTTACCAAAGAGACAGATAATATCCATTGATCCCAACTGAAGGCTGCAGACAGGGGTGTGAGAAGGCCTAGAAGAAAGTCACGTTGGTAAAAGGCCTGGGATGGTGCTGGTCTAAAACCAGCTTTACCAGTGCTTGTGGACATATCCTGAAGCCATGGAATCAAGGCCAGCTACATAATTTGTGGGGCCCAGTGCAAAATGAAGACATGGAACTCGTTCAAAAAGTAGGGGGAAAATATCATTAAAGACCCTAAAAGATGAAGCTTTTTTCTTTCTTTTATGATCTGTCTCTCTTTTGACTTGACACGGTGTTTTTTATTTGCTATTTAATGTCATTACAAGTAAAGAAAATGAAAATTTTAAATTATTGGCATAAATTTTAGTATTCATCTTTATATTATGTGATGTCAGTTTTAAATGAACATATAAGAGCATTTATATGTGGAATCACACAGATTATACAATTCATACTTCATAGCTCATGCATACATATGTAGTTTATTCTTACTAGAACAGTGGAAATGCTGCGCAAAACAAACTCAACTATTTTTATTTTACTTCTTTATATGCGCATTTCACATGCATACTTTATTCTACCAGGCTTTCTGATGAGCAAGGAAAGGAAAAGGAACTATGTGTTACCCTACCTTTTCCTTCTGTGTCTTCATTTCAGCATAAGTGGTTGGCTAATACAGGGTAGTTAACATAAATAAGAAAGGATATGATAGGATTCCTAGGTCATTTGTGTTTCTGAGAACACTATTATTTTTTTTTTCTGAATTTGAAGCAATTTCTAGTTTGAATGGAGAGCATGGCTTCTTGGGACTGTCAGCATGTTTGTCAACTTACTTATTGGCATGATACCCTTACCTTGTATTCATATTCTATCTCAATAAATTCTCACACATCATGGGTATCATGATCCAGTAGACATCATGGGTCTACTGGAATTCTGTGCTCATGGGGCATTGTGAATGCCAATAAATGATATTGCACCTACCTCCTCTATTCATGCTCATGCTCCATTGTCCCATCAGACTTCACTTACAAAACACAAGTTCAAAGATAAAATGATTAAGAATTTCCAGAAGGCAAAAGCAGAGCATTAAACCAAGTAAAGGGCCCTTCTGAGCACAGGGCCCCATGAGACTGTACAAGGTGCCCGTCCTTGAAGCCAGCACTCATTGAGACACCAGAAGGTAGATTTCGACTGAAATTTCCAAGGTAACTCTTGCAAATGTAGGGATAAACCAAAAACAAAGCATACACAACAGAAATTGGTATAGAATCACAGAAACAAGAGTAAAGATGGGTGAATCACAAATGCAAAAAACTCAGTGGTAAAAAGGGAGTTCAGAGGCTAAGATAAGCTGTATGCTGGTAGCCAGAAGATGAGTTTCTTTGGTAAGGACTGGTCAAAGAAGGGGAGAACAGGAAGGGCCTCATGCTAAGAGGCTCAGCCAAGATGCTGCCATCTGGATGGGAGAGCTTGACTGGCCAAGCCATTGCTGATCTGGGGCTGTTCCTTGGGTAGCACCTTGGCCAATAAGTCTTAAGGATACATAAATGTGACTCCTAAGATTATCTTCCAAGGAAGAGTGTGAGAATTGAAACTTGTAGAATGCTTTCACGGATGGTATTAGGAAGAACATTCTTAGTTTAGACTTTGGGCTCAGTTTCTAAAGTGGATTTAGAAGCTCCTTAGTCCACATCCAAGGGAAATGAGTGGGTGGCTTTTAGCCAGAAATTCTTTAGGACATCTTGAAATCAGAGCCCCTACAGCCAAAATACATGGGAGTGTATTCAATGCAAGGAGACTCAGCTGCAGTGAAGACAGAAGTGCCAAGATTTGGTGCAGCCAGAGCTGCTCCCAGAGCTTCACAGTTCATGAGTGACCTCCACATGGGAGGTTCTCCTCTTACAGTTGTTCTCTTTCACCACCAGACTGTGCCTACTCCAAACAGCTAAGATGAAAACTGAATGTTTCAATCAACCAACCAGAGATTTCCCAATTCCTTTGGGAAGTCGGATGTCAATGTTTGGAACCCAGTTTTCCATTTTCACTCAGATGATTAACATGGCCCAGTTACAACCACAGAGCAGCACCAACAAGCTCTAGCACAGACAGGGGCACTAGACATAAAAAGACCAAAGATAATGCTACAGAAGATTAAAGGCTTTCAGCCTTCTCAGTGATATTTATATGGCCTTTATGCACTGTTAATTATTCATATTATGTATACACACATATATATGTATACATACATAACATACATACATACATACACAGTTACCTCTCAGCACCAAGATGATGCCATGTCCGGTAGGACCCCAAACCAACAGTTCCCAAATATTTTTGAAAAAGGAAGCCATGTATAGTGCTGAGGAGGGTTGACTTGAACTAAGGCTGGAATGGATTTGACCCTCCCTTCCCTTCACCTGTCTACCAAAAGGGCTTAAAAAGAGCACCCAAATTGTAACGAGGTTTACACAGAGGAAGCTTATGGGGCAAATGTTTCCCTTCCACAGTGTTTCTATATGGAAAGCACGGAAGTGTGAAGCTGTGCTAACTACCTAGCTCAAGGGTTCTATAAAATCAGAATTGTGATATGAGATTTGGATATGACCTTACACAGGGGAATTTCTTTGTCAACATTACCAACTTGTCATCTAGCATGAGCTAGGCATTTCCAATGGTAGGGATACTCACCACCACCTGAAGTGAACTTTTTGACGACACCACCACCACCAAAACAACTATGATAATATTAAAAATAATGACAGAAAAGTTTACCATGATGAGCCCAGTTCCTGGTACATAGTAGATGTTCCACAAATGTGTTTGAGATGAATGAAAATGCTTATCCTAACATCTGTCTCATGCAAACTTTCCAATAAATTCAATCATTCCATTGTTATTTTTTGAGCACTTACTATGTACTAGCCCCTGGGCTTAGGGGTGGAGTATATAGCACTGAACATGAAGGACAAGGTCCCTGCCTTCAATGAACTCACATATACATAATTTCATTTGATCTATACAACTTTGTGAGACAGAAAACTCAGCTTTACAACAGTTAAGTCACTTGCCCATGGTCACATAGTATTAACAGTATGTGGCAAACTAGGATTTCTCAGCCACCAGGTCTGTAATTCCAAAGCCTGCAGTCTTAGCCATTCACCCCACAGCCTACATCTGTAAGAATTTCTTCCTTAGGTACTAAAATTTGCCTCATTGAAATTTCTATCAATCCATCCATATTCTACTCTTTGGAGAAAAACAGAATACGTCTCATCACTATAACAAGGACAGGCCCTGACATTTTTGGGGTTACTCTCTTGCCCATCCCCCAGTCTTTTCTTCTGGAGGTTAAACATCCCTTTACTGTGAACGTGCCTGGTGCGAGTGACTAGGATTCCCATTCCATGGCCATCCTGGGTGGTTAAGGGGAAAGTGCCCTGTGTTCTATAATCAGATCGTAGTTTCCCCAGGTCCTCCCATGTCACTAGGAATGTGGCCCAAATTTATGTGGACAGAGAGGAATGAGGAGCCTTTGAGTCCTAAGTTCTCATGAGCATAGAGACTGCAGAAGCCCAGCCCATATCTCCTCCTCTTTTCTTCCTCCCTTGCTTCAGAGTGTATGAATTCCGGTTAAGAGGTCTTGAGAAATTTAAGTGGAAGGGTGAAGGGCAGGAGTTCATTTCAGCCATTAAAGAATGTACTTGATGAGGAAAATGCAAAGGGTGTTCTTTGATGGCTAAAATTTCCCCGGTTTCCATCCCGGTTCCCTTCCCCCCTTCTTAAAATACGAAGAAGAAGATGGTTTAGTGAAATGAGTCCTGTACAACAACTCGCTATGTGCCTTCGGTCAAGGAATTTTACCTCTTTGGCCATGGTTTTTTGATGTATAAAAACTCAGGGTTGAATTACAAGGTCTCTGAGCTCCTTTCCAGCTCTTGAAGGAAAAATTCTCCATGCCATTCTTTTGGAACTGTGTGATCATTACATGCACTGGAGTTCTGTACGTGCTTATAGAGACCAGTCTCCAAAATCCGTTATTAAATGAAAAGGCGGAGTACAGAACAGCATTTAATACGATTTCTTTGTACAAAAGGTTAAGGAGAGAATAAACATATTTGCATTCAAGAAGATTACCTAAAATCATTCCAGTGAAGCACTAAATGGTTGCCTTTGACACAAGAGGATAGGCAAGGAATTGAGAGAGACTTTAACTTTTTATTTTAAATCTTTCTATAATATTTGACTTTTCTAACTATATGCATCATTACTTTTATTTTTAAGACAAATGATGATCTGGGTTATCCATGTAGAGAAATTATGAGTAATTTTGCTATCTTTTATTTTCCTGAAGAAAACTTAGCCTATAAACATAATGTTTAATGCCATTCCGGGTACTACCTATCCCTGTCTATCCTCATCAGACAGTAACATCAAAGATATCAAACAAAATTATCTCAAGCCTCAAACTTTCTCTTAATATCCCATAATAGGACTCATCCCCTTTTCTGCAGTGCCCACCCCAATCCACAAACAGGGCTAGATCCTGTCAGCAGGGTACCCCACAGGATAGGGGGATGACCCCTCTAGACTGTCACATGTTAATGACAGTTTGAATCTGCTCGTGGGTCAAGTAAGAGAGTTGAGTGAGAGCTTTTGATATAAACCAGACCCAAATATTAGTGATGTATCTCTGGTGTTGAGAAAGGAGTGATATGGGTGCCCAGTATCCAAGGTTCTCGTTAGTCCCTTCATCTAGGAAATCCTGCCTGTTGGCAACTCAGGCAGAGCATCTGGAGCACCCAGAAGGAATCTTCCTCATTCATCTTTGGGCAAGCCATGTCGCAGTGAGCCTCAGTTTCCCCATATGTGAACACTGAGGGTTGAATCAGACGTCCACCAAGCTTTCTTTCAGAAGCACTGAACCACCTAGGATTTTGAAGGGCTTCTAGCCCCACTCCCTGCCTTAGCCTTTCTCTCTGAAAGCAGCCAGATTTGGGGAAGGAAACAAGAGACAACCTCTCTTTTATTCAAGTATACTGGTATGTACTGACAAATGATCATTAAAAGATCTCACCTGAGATTTCCAAGGCCACTCTTGCAAATTTGGGGGTAAACCAAAATAAGGGACTCCAAATCCTCCCAGGATGATAGAGTCAGACATTGGGTTTCTAAGAGAAGTGTGGGTAGGGGTCGAAGCCTGTATAAAACATAATCTGGGCCCCAGAATCTAAATTGATGACACCAAACATTACCCATTGCTGCTGTATCTTCCCAGATTATTCCAAACTTCAGACTGATTCTGACCAACCCGTCATTAAGCCTCAGAAACCTGGCAATACTGGCTACATTAGGCCAGGAAGTACTGGTGGCAAGGGGGAATAAAAAGCTTTTTAGAAATAGTTTGGCAAGGACAAGAGTTTCAGGGAACAGTTGCTGGCATCTCAGAGAGTTGTCACCTTTGGCTCAAGGCTGCAGAGCCCTGGGGGTCTGGGCCAGATCTGAGCATTTTGGGTTGTGATTCTGGGCCTGTTGCTCACACCAAGTCAGAACTGAGCTCCTTTGTCTAATGGACCTGCACTCCAGGTTGTGTGGACCACAGGGCCATTGGAAACCTGAGTAAACTCTTGCATGATACCTCTACAGGGAGGGCTATATCCCGGTGTGTCCCCATGAGGATGTGAAGGAAGAGACAGAACACAGAGGAAAAGACAGGCAGCAGACCTAGGTCTCAGAAACCTGAGGGGCAATGTGGCATAATGGAAAGAGGATCTGGATTTGAATCCTGGCTTCCCCACTTATTCCTCCATTAACCTTGGACAGGTCCCAACCTCTATGAGCCTCTGTCCAGTACAGCATGGGAGTAATGATAATGTACCACACAGGATTGTTATGGGGATTAAATTAAGTGATATGTGCACACATGCCTAGCACTGTGCCTGGCATGTAACAGATGCTTAATAAACAATGGTTGTATGTAAATCTATCTCCTACTCCAATATGTACGAAGACAGAGGAAAGTATACAGGAGGAAAAAAGGAGGCTATGGGAGATGAGAAGCAAGGGAGCAAACAGATGAGGACAAAACAGGAGACAGGAAAGAGTTCCTTCTCCCTAAGTGGCTGCAGGGCAGGGGAGGTGAGCAAGGTGTGGACCAAGAACCTGTGGTGTGGGTGTTTCCTACCTGGTGCATTCCTGGGCCAGGGAGTCTGAACAAACAAGTAACCCATTAGGCTTCCTTGAAGGGTAGCCGACCTCCAGCAGGACGAAGATCCCTTGGGTCAGGGGTCTGTGCCCCCTTCCAGCATCTCGGGATTTGTGTCAGTCCAGGTAACACTTAGAAACTCCTGGGTTCTGGGCGGGCATGGCCTCCAGCCTGAGATTGTGCGAGCACATGAGGCTCAGACAGTTCCTGTTCCCTGCCACCTTCCACACTCTCCTTCGGGATTCCCCC
>NW_012150840.1:11003887-11005951 GCF_000956105.1 Propithecus coquereli
TATATGTAAAACAAACATCAGCCAGCACACTTCAAGGTCTGCCTTTCTCCAGTTTATTTAGGAAAGAAAGGATTGGCCTCACATGTGTTGGGACTGCTGTGGGGACCTCCCGCTCTCCTTCCCTCCCGCCCCCCACAAGATGCTGCTCATTCCACCTGGGTGTCAGCCAAGGGCAGCTCTACTTCTGTTGCTGCTACTTGCTTTTCACGTTCCACAGTACCACCACACCGGGCTGTGTAGTTAGACTAGATTTTACTGAAGGTTACGGGGTACAGAAGGAGTTTACATCTCGAAAATTGAATATTAGAAATTGTTATTCCTAAAACTCATTTGGCCATCAGACTACCAGGAATTTTATCAACCACTTACCTTTTATTTACCTTTTTTGGCAGGTTCCAGCTGCTTGCCCTGCTTCTTGGGCTCTTTTGTCCCCTCCAGCCCCTCTCCACTTCTTAGGTTCCCCACTCTCAAATTCCTTTCATTTCATATGTAAGGCAGTTTGGCCATCTTTTCTTCTACCTAATTTGCCTACTATTGACCTCTAAGCCTCACCTTTCCCACCTAAAGCAGTTGATGGTCTCCTAAAAAAAAAGGTAATTTCTTCCCTCAGAGGAACCCTGATACCAGCTATTATAAATTCTTCACCTTGATAATACACACATTTATTTTTCACAACATTCAGGTTAATACCACACAAACTTTTGCAACCTTCATTTTTTCCACCGATGTTTTCCATCGAAAACATTTTTCAGTGTCATTAAGTATTTTTCTTCAGCGTGATTGTCATGGCTGTGTAGTGTTCCATTGCGCTAATGTCCCATTATTTATTTAACCAATCTCCCACTGATGGATGTTTAAGTTATTTCCAACACTCCATAATTACACACAATGCTGACACAGAGAGGCCATGGAACTGCTCTTTCTGCTGCACATGTGGCTGTTAACTAACTTATCGCCGCACACATCTGATGACATGATGGGAGGATGGTGGCGAGGCAACAGGAACAGGGGAGATGTTGCTGCGGTCACAGAGAGGACAGGAGAGGTGATCAAAATGGGGGAGACATTCTTTAATGTTTAAAGAGAGAACAGGGTGGAACTTTGTCTTCTGAGATCTTCCTCCATCCTGGCTCAGGGTTTCTGCCAATGGGCATGACATGTGTACTCGGCCAGAGCCGACAAGGAAATAATAATATGGGTAATGTGTTTCTTGTGAATATATCTGGGTATGGTCAATGGAAAATAACCCAAACTCTGTAAAATAATTTAAAGAGGTTTATTCAGAGCCATGAGCAAGTGGACTTGCTGTGGTTGGGTTACTGTTTGGTTTCATACATTTTGGGGAGATGGGAATTACACATAAAGACATAAATCAAGACATGAAAGACATGCATTGGTTTGGCCCAAAAAGGTGGGACATCTGGAAGGGGGGGCAGATTATAGGTTATAGGTGGGCTTAAAGATTTGCAACTGGTTAAAGAAATGAAGCTTTGTCTAAAGGCTTGGAATGTTTTAAGTTAAGATAAGGAAGTCTGCTAATCAGAGACAAGTCATTGGACATAGACACATGAGATCTGTTGGGTAAGTTGAGGACCTGCAAGTGTGATTTAAGCTTTGTCTTGCATAGCCTTAGCCTGGTAATGAGTTACAAAGGATATCTCCAAGAAAGGAGGAAGCCATGATGAGGCATGTCTGACCTCCCTTCTCCTGGCCAGCAACTCAGCTTTAGGGTATTTCTGGGGTCCCCTTGGCCAAGAAGGGGTCCATTCAGTCAGCTGAGGGACTAAAGATTTTATCTTAGTTCACAGTATATACTCATTCTCACATTCCAAATGGCCAATCGGCCCCTCCAAAGTCCCACCAAGGAAGGGGTGTTAATGAAAACTCCAGCAGACAACAGTTCTAGCCTACCTTCTTCCCACTACCACCTTCTCCCCTCTGTCTGCCACATCAAGGTCGGGGGTGAGAGTGAGGGGCCATGGATGGGACAACTTGTAAGTGTGCTGCCATAGCACCCAGATTAGTGCCTTTTCTCATAAACAGTGGCACAAGGTAGGCGCCACA
>NW_012150840.1:11007331-11007994 GCF_000956105.1 Propithecus coquereli
CGGGCATGGCCTCCAGCCTGAGATTGTGCGAGCACATGAGGCTCAGACAGTTCCTGTTCCCTGCCACCTTCCACACTCTCCTTCGGGATTCCCCCGACCCTTTCTTTGAACTGAGCCAGCAGGGAAAGAACTCCAGGCTTTCTCACAAGTCAGACCAGTTCAGATCTGACAGTGGAGAATGAGGATTTGCTGGGAAGAGAAGATACATGCTGTGAACGTTTGGGTCACTAGGAGAGCTTAACAAGCAAGAAAGGGAAGGGGAGATAGAGGAAGGCAGAGGCTCATGGGAGAAGGAGACATCGTGGGAGAAGCCATGAGGCTGGCCCTGCACCACTCGGCCTCTTGTGCATCACGCAGTGCCAGCTAACTGAGCTTCCTTCTTGGTGCAGGATGAAGAAAGTCCCTGACTTGATCGGGCATCTTGGAATGGGAGCACTGGCAGGTGTGTCCCTTGGGCCCCCTCACAGGTGCTCCTCCACCTCTGTCCAGCAGACAACAGTTCTAGCCTACCTTCTTCCCACTACCACCTTCTCCCCTCTGTGTGCCACATCAAGGTCGGGGGTGAGAATGAGGGGCCATGGATGGGACAACTTGTAAGTGTGCTGCCATAGCACCCAGATTAGTGCCTTTTCTCATAAACAGTGGCACAAGGTAGGCGCCACA
>NW_012150840.1:11008400-11009220 GCF_000956105.1 Propithecus coquereli
CGGGCATGGCCTCCAGCCTGAGATTGTGCGAGCACATGAGGCTCAGACAGTTCCTGTTCCCTGCCACCTTCCACACTCTCCTTCGGGATTCCCCCACCCTTTCTTTGAACTGAGCCAGCAGGGAAAGAACTCCAGGCTTTCTCATAAGTCAGACCAGTTCAGATCTGACAGTGGAGAATGAGGATTTGCTGGGAAGAGAAGATACATGCTGTGATCGTTTGGGTCACTGGGAGGGCTTAACAAGCAAGAAAGGGAAGAAGAGATGGAGGAAGGCGGAGGCTCATGGGAGAAGGAGACATCGTGGGAGAAGCCATGAGGCTGGCAGCCTTGGCCCTGCACCACTTGGCCTCTTGTGCATCACGCAGTGCCAGCTAACTGAGCTTCCTTCTTGGTGCAGGATGAAGAAAGTCCCTGACTTGATCGGGCATCTTGGAATGAGAGCACTGGCAGGTGTGTCCCTTGGGCCCCCTCACAGGTGCTCCTCCACCAAAATGCCCAAGGTCCTCTCATGACCCTAGGTCTCCCCGAGGCAGTGCCCCATGAACAGGCAGTGCTTTCTGCTCAAAAAACCCTTCAGAACCCTTTTTCACACCTCTCCTTCCAAGTTCCACCCTGCTCGCTTTGAAGGGATGATAATAGTCAGTGGTGATTTTTCTTTATAGTTCCTAATTACAGAAGTAAAGCATTGCGATTGTAGACATTATTAAAAATGTAATAAATTACAATGAAAAAATAAAAACCTCTTGTCCTCTACCACCCCAAGATGACAACTCTTACCTGTTTTGATTTATTTCTCTCCAGCCTTTCTTCCATGGGTGTA
>NW_012150840.1:11011345-11075815 GCF_000956105.1 Propithecus coquereli
TGAGGGGCCATGGATGGGACAACTTGTAAGTGTGCTGCCATAGCACCCAGATTAGTGCCTTTTCTCATAAACAGTGGCACAAGGTAGGCGCCACAGGGCTGCGCTGACCTCAGGCTTTGGCATTACTACTCCTTGAGCAGATTCCAATATGCCTTAGAGCACTGTCAACGTAAGCCTTCAGCTTACAGAATTTTAGACCGCCTTTCCACCTTAGCTCTTCCACCTGCCACTTTGACAGCTATATTTGCCAACAGAGGGTGAATGAGAAGAATATAAACTCCTTGAAGCTATCAATAGGTTTTGAACGCTTTCCATTTTCCTTATGAAGCCTGGGCACCCGCCATGATGAATGAATCCTTACTGAGTAAGTTTACTAAGAGCATCTGCCCAGATTGTGTAGTGGTGGTGAGTGGAAAGCGGCAGCTCTGGAGGGGACCCCAGCGCCGGGGGCATCCACGTGAAGAATTCAGAGGGTGGGAAAACAAGGAGCAGGTTGGTAATGATAAAAAGGAGATGTCTCCAAGGATGTTGCTAAAACAAAACAAAAGAAACACTTGACAGGTTTGTTTTCATCTAGTGCAAGCCATGTGCTAGACTGGAAAAGCAGAAGGTCAGGAATTAATATGAATGGAATCAGAAGAGTTTTAGCCCACTAGATAAAGCTGAATGAGTCCTGGCAGTGGAGTAGCGGCAGCAGTAGTGGGAGAACCCTCTACCTGGGTGTCAGGGAAAGCAGGTATTGGTATGAACAAAGATACAACCACTTCTAGGGGGCTTACGCCCTGAACCAGCCATCTTTCTGTCATCACAGCTTTCAGTCCTTACACTTGGGCAACAGTTGGAGCAAGTGTAAGTTTATGTGCATCCTAGACCATGAAACAAAAATGAGAAAAGAAACATGAATGCAAACATTGATATATGCAAAAGATCAGCACTTTCATAGAAAGGTGAAATTGGGTAGGTCATTGCAGTCCTGGATATGGAACCTCATGGAGTAAAAATTTCACCGTACACACTACATGTCCTCCGAAACAGGACCCTCCAAAGCAGCGGTCCCCAACATTTTTGGCACTAGGGACCGGTTTCATGAAAGATAATTTTTCCATGGACCAGGGTGTGTGTGGGGGTGGTTTCGGGATGATTCAAGCGCATTAAATTTATTGTGCAGTCAAACCTCTCTGCTAATGATAATCTTTATTTGTAGCCGCTCCCCAGCTCTAGCATTACCTCCTCAGCTCCACCTCAGATCAGCAGGCATTAGATTCTTTCTCATAAGGAGCGTGCAAGCTAGATCCCTCGCATGTACAGTTTACAGTAGGGTTCATGCTCCTATGGGAATCTAATGCCGCTGCTGATCTAACAGGAGGCAGGGCTCATGCGGTGACGTGAGCATTGGGAAGTGGCTGTAAATACAGATGAAGCTTTGCTTGCTCACTTGCTAGCTGCCACTCACCTCCTGCTGTGTGGCCCGGTTCCTAACAGACCACAGACTGGTACCAGTCCACAGGCCAGGGATTGGGGACTGCAGCTCTAAATCACCCTCCCAAATGACTTACGTTAAGCCAGCCTTCTTGGCATGTTTGACCTATTCTAGAAAATTTGCTTTAAGTTAAGCTGTAGCTTTGTGTATGTATCCTACATTGTGTATAGGACTCATGTTGGAAATTTTCTCCGATCCACATACACATTGTTGGGCAAACCATATTTGACAAATGGCTTTTTAAAGAACTAGTATTTATGAGAATCCATTTTTGTCCCAGCACTGTGTGAAGCATAGAACATACATTAATTATCTCGTTTCATCATCACAAGAGCTCCCACAAAGTAGGTATTATTATCTTCATTTAACATGGGAAGAAGAAGACCCAAGGAGATTATGTGACTTGCCCCAGGGCCTGTGCTAATAAGTGGCAGAGCTCGGATTCCAGCTCAGGACCACATCCAGACGCGGTGATCTTCAGCCAGGGTGGCCCACAGCTGGCCCAACACTGTGTGCCTCTTGTGATCTTTACCTGCCGTCAAATATTCCGCACATCACCTCTGTCTGGATCCCAAGCTCTTTCCACTTTACTATGATGCCACTGCTCCTTGGGGTGAATTTGGAAGCAAATCAAATAATTTGGCAAACTTTTGGGAAAATTTTTCCCCAGGAATGCAATGGCCACTTCCTGGACCCACCTCACAAAGGAGTGACTAGAAAGGTATATTAGTTTCCTAGAGCTGCTATAATAAATTACCACGAACCATGTGGCTTAAAGTAACAGAAATTTATTGCCTGCTGTTCTGGAAGCTGGAAGTCCAAAATCAAGGGGTCAGCAGGCTTGGTTCCTTTCAAGGGCTATGGGGAAGAATATGTCCCATGCCTTTGTCCTAACTTCTGATAGCCTCAGGCATTCCCTGGTTTATAGATAGCTGTCTTCTCCCTATGTCTCTTCACATAGTTTTTCCTTTGTGTCTGTCTCTGTGTCCAAATTTCTCATTTTTACAAGGACACTAGTCATATTGTTTTAGGGCCATCATTTAATGACCTCATTTTAACAGGATTACCTCTGTAAAGACCCTATCTCAAATAAGGTCACATTCTCAAGTACTGAGGGTTAGGACTTCAGCATCACCTTTGGAGCTAGGGAGACACAGTACCACCCATAACGGCGAGGCAGAGTGGGTTCCTTCTCCTCGCTCCTGGCCCCAGATGGCTCTTTCCTTCCTTCCCATTCAGCCCATGTTTTCCTTCTGTTCACCAGGCAAGAGCAAACTATAATGAGTCAGCTATAATAAGAAAAGCAGTGAACTTGTTCTTCCTCTGGTTTCCCTTCATCTCATGCCAGTGGGTGGCATTTTGCCCTGCATGCACCAGGGAAAACAAAAACAAGACAGGTGCCAGAGCTAGAAGAACCTGACATGCTTTAGCCTGAGGTCTCGGTGTGGTTGCTGTGGGGAACATCAAACGTGTGATTCTCTCTGTCTGCATGCATGAGTGTACAATGGAGCTCTTTAAGACACTGGTTCTCTTACTTTTTCTGACCACAGACCCCTTTGTGGAGCTAAGAAAGCCTGCCAGCCCTTTTCATAAAATCACACCTCAACCACCCAAGATTGGCAGTGGAAGAGGAATCTCTGCTTGGGAGGGGTGGTTGGAGAGTCACGGCCCAAATTCTTGTCCCCCAAATTTACTTTTCTCTTGTAATGTGCACTGGCCACCTCTGCTATCACCATGGTAGGCTCCAGGAAGGCTGTTTCTCCTCTAGTACTTTTTCCCAAGCATGAATAGAGGCTTGTCTTAATCCTCAACAATTTGTCTGATTCCGGGCAGCAGCATTTATGAAGACTTTTCAGAAGACCCAGGGGCCAGACAGCTAATAATATTTCTTTCAAAAGCACTTCTAGATATGGTTGTCTGGAAGCCCGAGCCCATGGTCATGTGTCCACTGTGGCCGTGTCTGCCACCCTGCACCTCTGCTGCCGCCAAGTGACTGCATCTCTGAATCCAGTACATCCTCAGAGTCCAGGCCAAGCCCCCGCTCCTGTTCCCAGGAACAAGCTCCCTCTCCATTCGGTCCAACAGCCTCCTCTGCTGAGGATGACTGATGGGGAGAAGTTTACTCCCTTGCCTTGGGAAGACCACATTAGAACATAAGCCAGTTTCCATGCAAAAATAAAAAACAAACAAACGAAAACAAAACCTACCTAGCAGGAGAGGAATTGTCTTACGGAAGCCCTCTTGATCACTGCCTAACCAGTTCTGATTGTCATCCTCAACAGAAAACACCTCACCTTAGTTAATAGGAAGAACAGAACTCCATTTGAGGAAGAATCATGGAAACAATTCTGTCCTTCTGTTAAGTGGCAAGCATTTGTATCCATAGGCTATTAGATCTAAAGGGATGGTAGAGCTTATTTAGTGAGGCGTAGGTCCCCCAGTTTGCAGCCAGGAAACCGAGGCCCAGAAAGGGAAAGTGGTTTTCGTAATGTTGGCTAGTGGCAAAGGTGAAATTAGAATCCAGCTCTTCTGATTCCTAGTCTAATACTTTTTAAAATATTGATGCAAAGCATGTAGCCGAGTACAGAGATTGTTGTATGATAAGCCTTAATTCAAATAGACGCCAGGTCACAGCAACGTGGAAGAACATGCCTTGATCATGAGCAAATCCAAAATGACAATAAAGATCTTCCGAACGAAGGGCTCTCCCTCGTACTTGTGGGCAGCAGAGGGAAAATATTTCAGGGCTTCCCTAATGCTGGTCACTCCTACCTCCTGGACCCCACTTAAATTGATCCACGTGTCATGCTTATCTGCCTCCACTCTCGTCAACCTAGTCAGCATCATTTCATCATCCAAATCCACTCTTATCTCAGCACAAAGTCCCAGATCCTCCACACAGATCAGAAGGGTCTGTGTGTCCTGGTTTCTTTCTTTCCAGCTTCACTGTCTTTCCCTCTTCCCTCGGGCTCTGCCGCAGCCTGGCACGCAGGGGCTCTCAGATAGGCCTATGCTTGTGCTCTCTTGCGCTCTGTCTCTGAGCTCTGCCTAGAAAACTTTTTCTCCATCCCACTTACACCAGTGGTTCTCAAACAGGGGTAATTCCACCCCTCCAGGAGATACTCGGCAATTATCACAACTAGCGGTTGTCACACCTGGCAAGGAGTGAGGTGAGGCCAGGGGAGCTGTTAAACATCCTACGATATGCAAGACACCCTGCCATAATGAAAACTATCCAGCCCAAAATGTTAATGTGCTGAGCTTGAGAAACCCTCAGTCTTTAGATCCCAGCTAAAATACCACTTCTCCCAAGAAGGCCTCCCATGATACTTTAGATTAGGATGAGCTGCCCCCCATGTGCTCCCAATCTGCCCCCCTCCTTCACAGCACTCGCCCCACGTAAACGTGTGAGATGACGGACGCCTGCCCTCCCCACCAGTCTGTCAGCCCCAGGAGGGCGGGGTGGAGGGTTGGCTCATGTCCTGATCCCACTGTCCTCACGGTGCCCAGCACAGTCAGGCATCACTTTTTGCCGTGTTCGCCTTGGAACACAGAAGAAGAAAGTTTCCACAGATGAACTGTCTTTCTCCCCAGGGGTTACGTGGGTTTCTGAGGGCTTCAAATGCAGCCCCACAGACACCCTCAGGGTCAAGCGCACCCTCTTGGGAGCCTGACAGAAGTGGGCTGAAATCCAATTTCTGCCACCTTCTAGCTGAGTGACCTTCAGCAAGTTACTTATCTTCTCTAGAACTTAAGTTTCATCATCTGTAAAAGAAGTGTAAAAATAGAACCTGTTTCATGGAGTTGTTGTGAAGATGGAAAGACATAGTGTATGTGAAGCATTTAGCACCAGCTCTGACACGGGGTGAGGGATTAATAACCGTGAGGAGGACATGCTGTGGGACAATGCCACTTACTCCAAGGGTCCACTGCAGGCCCCAGGCCCTGGTGAACAGTCACAGGGACAGGGAAGAATAATCAGAAGCAGCCAGTCAACCTCTTCACTTCCTCAACTCTCAAAGGAGCCTGCAGACATCCCGTCTTACCTATCCCGTGGGTTTGTGATGGGTACCAAGAGCTCCCCACCCAAAGCAGAGAGGTGCCGCAGACTCCCTCTGGGGGGGGCTGAAGGCAGCCTCCAGACCGTCTCCCACCCCCGCCACCCGCATCCTGGCCTGGCACCCCGCTTCTTATCAGGATTCCACCTCTCAGGTTCCACCTCTCGGCCCAGCCCTTCTCTGGACACCAGCCCGTCTCTCCTGGCCCTGCCTCTGGTGTCAGCAGGGGCTCCACACCCTGTCACCAGCCTGGCCTCGCCTCCCACCAGGTCTGAACTCTGGTCCACAGCCAGGTGTCCCAGTTCCCACCAGATCTGCAGGGGAATTAGAAACATTTTCGCCAAAGAAGTCCCAGAAATGAATTGCTATATTTCCTTTTCCCCTTTGGGGACTGGGGGAGGGGAGTGGCTTTCCCATTTCTAGTCCTTTTTGCCTCCTTCCCTTCCCTTCTATTTTAAGCATTCAAAAACCTGTTTTTAAAAGAAACAAAGGTCCACTTTCCTAGACTGCCCAGGTCAGCAAACAGAAGTGTCTGTTTGAAGAGGGAGGGCTGGACGGGAAGAGGGCCACTGGGCCAGGTCAGGGAGGACGTCAGGCAGGGCACGTGGAGGCTATAAACAGGAAACCCTTTAGCTCTGGGAGCAGATGTTGGAGCCAATTCCCACACAGGTAGCAGTCAGTGAGGTTCACTTCCAGGAACATTTTCACAGAAACCCCGTCCTGTCTGCAGAGCTCCGTAAGCTCCACCAGCACAGGGTGGCGAGGGAGCCGGGGCCCCCCCAGCTGAGGGAAGAGAGGGGAGCTTGGAGCACCAGCTTATGGGGAGGACCCCCTGATGCACCAGCAGATTGTAGTTCTCGAGAAGGGTCAGCAGCCTGCTGCTTCTGTTGGCTTTCTGCCCTGCTGCCAGTGAAACCTGACAGGTCAGTTTCTAGAGCTGGGCTGATTCTCTTTCGCTTCCTGCTTCTCATACCTTCAACTTGAGAGTCTGTGTGGTTCACCTCCTCTGTAGACTGCAAACAAATGGGTCGTTTTGGTCCAAAATGCACAATGAAAGGTCTGGTCTCTTAAAACGAAGCTCACTGATTCTGATACCTGGGAAGTTATTTAAGGAGTCAAAACAACTGAAGTTAGACCCCTTAAGATTCAAGTCTGTGACTTGTCTCTATCCTGAGGACACTTCATTCAATGTGGGAACAATCCCAGCACAGAGGAGCAGAGCATCAGCATCCCCCACCCTGCCCAGCCAGGCCTTGGCAGGACGCAGCAGTTTTGCCTCCTAAGCCTCTGTTTTTATTCACTTTGGAAAAGTAAACAGGTGCCTTTTTCTTCCTTTATTTTTTTTTGTTGTTGTTGTTGTTGTTATAATTCCCCTAAAGAGTATAACACACCTCTTTGCCCTTAGTCAATGCCTACTAAATATTTGGGTGGTTGAATGGAGCAGAGGCAGCTCAGCAGGGCTGGGATTAGGGCACAAATGTCGATCACTCTGCATGGTCATCCAGTCACCCTCCAAGGACGTCCTCATCCTGGTCCCAGACCTGTGGCTCAGCGCTGGTGAGAGAAATCTTCAAGGGGAGATGGTTTACTCAAAGACGGCTGTTTATAGAATGGGGAGGGGTCCCCACCATGGGCACCCGCCTGCCTTACCTTCCTCTTGCCTGGAACGCTCAGGTCTGCCATGTCCAGGGATGTGCCTTGTATGAGCTGGTCACCAGGCCACCAGAAGGCCCATGTTCTCAGGAACTGCACCGACATGTAAGAAAGGGAACTTGAGGGACATCAAAGGCAGATGTCACTGGTGCAAGGCTGTAAGGAATTATTATAATAAATAATGTTAACTAACATATTTTGAGTGCTCACTATGTGCCAATTCCTGTGTCAAGTACTTTATGGCCATTATTTTATATAATCCCCCAACAACTCAGTAAGGGAGAACTTGGACTCTGGAGCCAGACAGCCTTGGTTTAAATCCCATCTTTGCCTCTTTCACGTTATGTGACTTTGGGAAATTTCTTAAGCTCTCTGGGGCTCAGCTTCCTTACCTATAAAATGGGAATAATAATGGTACCCACGTCATAGTACTCTGAGGATTACATCAGGTAATACGTGTGAAACAATGAGACCACCACCTGGCACAAGCATTCAACAAATATTGGCATGATTATTATTATTGTTGTTGTCCCTGGTAGCTTATTCCTTAGGGCTGCCATAACTATATCCCACAAACTGAGTGGCTCAAAATAACAGAAATTTATCAAATGACAATTCTGGAGGCTGGGAGTCCAAGATCAAGGTGTTGGTGGGTTGTTTCCTTCTGAAGGCTGTGAGGGGTGATCTGTTCTACGCCTCTCTCCTAGGTTCTGGTAGCTTCAGGCGCTTCTTGGCTTTGCAAATGGCTGTCTTCTCCCTGTGTCTCATCACCACGTCTTTACTCTGTGTGTGTCTGTCTTTGTGTCCAAATTTCCCCTTTTTGTAAGGACACTAGTCATATTGGTTTAGGCCCTATTCTAATGACCTCATCTTAACTTAATCACCCGTGTAAAGACTTTATCTCCAAATAAGGTCACATTCTTGGGTACTAGGAGTTAGGACTCCAATGTATCTTTTGGGGGGGACATAATTCAACCCCTAACACAAGGTTAAGTTATTTTCTCAAGGTCACAGAGCTTGTTGGTGATGAAACTGGTCCTGGAGCCCGAGATTATTTGATGACAAATCCCATGACATAAACCCCAGTGGAAAGCCCCAACTCTGCTAAGCCTTCTATGGGGAGAAGGAACCAAAGAGAAACATGGAGAGCCAGCCACTGTTGTGTTGATGGCATTTTCCCTTTCTTCTCCCTTCCACCATAGCCTGCCTGCTCCAGGCTGAGCTGGTAAACTATGAACGAGTCAAGGAATATTGCCTCAAAGTCCTGAAGAAGGAAGGGGAGAACTTCAAGGCCCTTTACCGATCTGGTGTGGCTTTCTACCACCTGGGGGACTATGACAAAGCACTCTACTACCTGAAAGAAGCAAGGACTCGACAACCCACAGGTAAGGCAGCAACTGCTGCTTTCTTACTATCATCCCTCTCCAGCAGCTCCTGGGGCCTTGTTGCAGCAGACAGCTTTCACAGCTGGCAGGGCCAGGCAGGACAGAGATGGCAAGTTAGGGGTCAGGTGTGTGCTAGGACCCAGAGTAAGAAGAGCACATAGTCCATGCATTTGCCTAGGGTCTCAGTTCCAGGGGGCATGGGCACCTCTTCTCTGCAACTAGAGTACAGAATTCTTCATCTTTTCCAACTCAGAATCCAGCTCTCTTCACTTAGTCAATCAATACCTACTGAATTCTTACTATGTGCCAAGATGTACGCTGGGCATCAGGAATGTCAGTGAGAAGGCACGGTCCCCACCCACGAGGAGCTCACATCTGGTTGGCAAGACAGAATACAAGCAGGCAATTTTGACGCTAAGCCCAGCATCTTTCAGGAAGCATGCTCTGACTTCTCCAGTCTGGTGCTATTCCTGGGAGCATGTGTCTTCTGTACCATTAACTTAGATCATATACCCTTGCTCACCCAATCATTCATTCATTCATCCCACAGATATTTATTGAGAGGGCACAATGGAGCTAAGTACAGAGTAGTGAACAAAAGAAAGGTTTTGCCTTCCAAGAGCTTATATTATAATGGTTTAGTGTCTGATAATGCAAGTGGGAAGAAAGCGGGGGGACAGAAGGGACTCTCTACCAGGGGTTGCCTGGAAGTTGCCAGTAAACAAGCAAATGGACAGCAAACCAATGTAGTGTTTAGTAGTAGTGAGTGCTATGAAGAAAATGAAGCAGAGTAACGGGATCAAGTGTAAAGGGATTGCTATTTTAGACCAGGTGTTCAGAAAGAGCCTCTCTGAGGAAGGAACATTTAAATAATCACTTTGACTTAAT
Source organism: Propithecus coquereli (assembly GCF_000956105.1). Taxonomy (NCBI): domain Eukaryota; kingdom Metazoa; phylum Chordata; class Mammalia; order Primates; family Indriidae; genus Propithecus; species Propithecus coquereli. Next base: position 11,020,810 of record NW_012150840.1, read on the forward strand.
GTTGCCATTGTTGTTGTTCATATCGTTAATTTTTTTTCAATTCAATCCTCCTTCCAAGAAGTCTTAAGAACTTTAGGATCAATGTGCAAATGTCCAACTATCTACTTTTTTTAATCTTTTTTAAGAACACCAGTATCTATTTTTATGTGTTGTTGGTTTTTTTTCTGTATATAAATTGTGTTCCACCGAAACGTATTGCAAGCACCTTGAAGACTAAGAACTGGAGTCATTCCACAGAATTTCTTGAGCGCCCACTGTATGCCAGCACTGTTCCGGATGCTATGCCTGGCATTTCGAGCTTGATCCAGTATTCATTTCTACTGCCGGAAATAATATTCAGAACAGCTCTGCAATTCTTATGTTCTGCTGTGTACAGTGCAAAGCAATTGTTCCATGTGTTGCCCTCCTAACTAATTTAGAAACAGGAATTGGGCGGAAATGCCCAGCTTTTGGTGAGGCAGTCACCTGACCCTACTTATAAGGACAAAAATAAGACACGGAAAGCAAAGTCATTTTAAACTCTTTAAGTTTAAACAAATTACATTCAATTAGTATTTCTTGATCATTGTATTAAGCACTTTAGACTTATCTATTCTCATCCTCACAGTAAGTTTAGGAGGAGGGAGTTGCCATCACCAGGAGAGGCAGGCTTTGGAGTTGGACACACCACTTACTATGTGTCTCCTTGGGCATCTCACTTAACTCCCCAGGTCCCAGTCTTTCCTTTCGTCACAGTGAGGTTGAGGACACATACCTTGCAGGATTGTAGTGAGGACTAAATAAGGTAGTGAAGATTAAAAACCTAGAGCAAAGTAGGCATTCAAAAATGGAGGTTGTTTCTTGCAAATGAGACAGGAGGCTGGAGAAGTCGGTGCCTTGCCTGAGGATAAACTCCAAGCGGAGTGTCAGCTAACCCTGCTGACTTGGGGACCACTGGGTTTTGCTGCGCAGAAATAAGAGGAGAAATTCTCTCTCCTCTCCCTCCCGTCTGTCCCCTGGGTCATGGCAACCTGTCTGCATTTGCTAAGGGGAGGCAGTGCAGGAGAGGGCCGGCGTCTGGTTGCCGTCTCAGCCACCACAGATAGGCAGGAGGGACCTTGGCTGAATGAGTCTGGCCTGTCCATTACCTGCAGAGCCAGCTTGTGCCCAATTCTGTGTAGACACAAGAGTTGCCCTGAGCAGGTGCTCCCTAAGGTACATTTCTCTCCTCACAGACACCAACGTGATTCGGTACATCCAGCTGACGGAGATGAAGCTCAGCAGATGCTCCCAGAGAGAGAAAGAAGCCATGTAACTGGGAAGCCTCTCCAGAGCTGCACCCACTGCTGACTGGGGACGTCCAGGCACCCCTGCTGGAGAGCCCCTCCCTGGGTCCTGTTCCTTTCTCCCCACTTCTTACAGCTCTCCTTTTTTCCTGCCGTTGCACCCCAACTCTTTCCCAGTGCGAAAGGAAGGAGAAATGCATATTTGGAATCTGGCGGGTTGCCCAGACAATGGAAACATCCTCTTCTCTAGCAATTCGGCAACTGAGAGGGGCCTAACTTCTGCTGGGACAGCTGCAGAAGGTCTCACAGGCTGGGAACTCCGTGGCTTTGACTTTGGCCAGTGCTTCTGACAGAGTTAGAGCCTGGCAGGTGTATCATCCCAAAAGCAGCTGGCACAGAGCCCAGGGTCTGGACCCTTCCACACCTTCCTGACAGACCCAGAGCATCTCAAGGCAACTGTTACAAATCCAGGGATGAGACAAACACCAGAAGCAACGGTACAGCCAACATAGAGACCGTGAATTTATACACTGGAGTCCCCCACGTCCCCGTCACCTTGGCCCTGCCTCCCTCCCTCCCTTATTGTCTTGGTTTGTGCTTTCTTCTCGCCTCCTGGGGGATCTGAGGCTGCCAGGATTCACATGCCACTGAAGCCCACGCTCAGTGCCCTCTGGTGACCGCACATACCATTCCCCATCCTCCCACCCAGCAGGCACCTGTGACCACAGAAAGACAGGGCTAAGTGGGCCAAGTTTTGGGGCAGGGCAGCCATGCAGGTGACAGGGCAGGGAAAGATGACGCCCGGGGGAAAGAGCATTGTATAGGCTGGGGGATTGAACTGTGGACTAATTAAGTGTAAATAAAGGTAAATTAACAGGTAGCAGTTCCTGTGATTTCTGTAGGAAGCAGCCCACACCCTCACTCTTACTCTGTCCCAAACCCTCAATCAGAGCTTCTTATAGCCAGGCAGGATGGGACTTCCCCCAAAGCAACTGGCCATTTGTCCAGTGGCATACAATGTGGGCTGCAGCCTTTGTGCTGTTAAGAGTGGGCTGGGATTGTGGAGACTGCCCAAGGGCTTGGCTTTCTGGGAATTTGTACAACCTCTTTTTGATGAAATTATCTGGACTCAATATCTAGCGCATTGAATATGTTCAACAAATATTTGTTGAATGAATAAGTTATGACTGCAGACTGGCTCTCCTGCCTTAAACTAATTTCATCCCAGCCTAGTCTCCTGGTATCTGTGCTCTTTATGCTATGCCATATTGCTTCAGTCCAAACAAGAGGGCTTCTCATTTGCCCACCGTTTGTGCAATACACTGTGGGGCACAGGATGTAGTCCCGGTCTTCGAGGAGATGGAAGAGTCGAGAAATGCAGATGAGATTATTACCAATGACACCTTTAATTTATATGATGCTTTAAAATTTTCAAAGCACTTTCATGTATTTTTCGTGTGATTAGTGGAAAAGACAATATTGTACAAAATTAAAATATATACAGATGCAATAATGTTCATAGTTAGGATTTATTAAATGCACTATGTTCAGATCTTTACATGTATAATCTCAGTTCTTTCATGAAATTACTCTGTGAGATACTAGTCCCATGTGATGGACAAGAAAATGGAAAACCTGAACAATTAACTGTGTCAAGGTTGCATGGCCCTAAGTGGCATAGCTAGGATTTGAACCAGCTCTGTCTGGCTCCAGAGCTCCAGCTACTAACTATTCTATGCTTACTTGCCTCTCTGTATTATATTGGGCACTTACAACCATTCAAGAGCAGGACAATATGCATTAACTTGAAAAGTGTTCACCATGTCAGTGGTGGTGCATGGGCCTCCTCTTGTATTTACTCAAGGCCAAAAAAAGACCAGAGACTAGAATCCCTCGTGGTCAGAGCAGTGACCAGCCAGGAAAAGATAACCGAGACCCAATTTCTGTGCATGGTTCATTCCACTTGCTGATGGAGCCCGCACATATCCTAACAACTCACTTAACATTCCTCATCCCATCTCTGGCATCCGGGAAGGGTCACAACTAAAGGTAGAGACTGAAACATAGAGTTAATTATGGGTTATTTGTTTAAGCAGAGGCTCCACCACCACAGATCCAATCACTGTCAAGGGGCCCAGAAGCCAGCAGCACAGTTTATATTCACATAGCTCCCCAAAGGCTTGCAAGGAGCACTGCAGGAAGGTGCTAGAGATATTCAGGGGCCCACAGTTGCTCACCCTCTGGAGAAGAAGAAAAGGAAAAAGCTGTTTTGGCTGCCACGTTCTCCTTCACCCCTACCATATCCCTCTGCCCTCTTCTTCCAAAATGGCCTCACTTGACCTTAACCCGAAGCTCCCCTGAGGCCTGCAGTAGGCATATGTGCAAAACTCTCCTATTTCCAAGCCTCTAGCCCAGAAGGTTTGTGAGTTGACAATCTTCATCTGAAGATGAAGATGAGGTCAGAGGTGGCCTGCGGAACCAGTTCAAACAGACAGGGTCTTTCTTTGGTCTTCATGCATCAGGAAGGACTCAGAGTAATTATTCCCAAGATGGAGGCAGGAGAGAGATCTTACCTAAATGAGTGTGTTGGAGCAGGCTGGACAGACAACTGGGGATACAGCTGTTGCCATCCCAACAAAAAGGCTGAAAAACAAAACTAGGTGAGGACAACCTCTAGGAACCTCCTAGAATGAGTGTACAGGCCATCTGCTTGTCTGGTCACTTAGACACACATGTTTATTGGAACTCCATTCACTGTGACCTGGAGTTAAATGATCCCAAAGAAAAAAGCTACCTGGGGTATTCGTTGCTGTGTGGGGTGGCAGAGCTGAATTTTCTGTGCATTTGTCCAACAGAGACTTCAGAGAGCTCTTAAGCAAAATGAGGTTCATTCACCTTACCAAATCTTTGACTTCCTTCTCCCCACCCCTCCTCAAAACAAGGACTGTGATTTACTTACACACTTTGTGGATATCACTGCTGAACTATGTATAGACGGGTACTAACGTGGATCTATCCAACCTGCATTGTCGTCTCCTGCCTGGACTTCTGTGATAGACTGTTTGGGGAAAAACTTAACTTTTTGTCTATGAAAGCATCACATGTGTATTGTAGAAATTTCAGATAAAAAGAAGAAGGAAAAAAAAGGACAAAATCCAATCCAATTCCATCCATAATCATACCCCCCAAGACAAACATGTTTATCCTTTCGAATATACCTTTTAGTTCCTTTTGGTATAAATGTACACATGTACATGCACACACACAGTTGTGGGTTTTTTTAAACAAAAACTGGATCATTGATGTATATAGTCTTTAATAACTTACTTTTCACAATGTGTATTTATATTTTAGAATATGTAATACATACACAGATAAAAAATTCAGAAAGTACAAAATGTTCTATAGTCAGAAGTAAATCTCCTTCCCACCCGTCTGCTAGCATCTAGTTTCCCTCTAATTTCTCATATGTCCTGGGGATGCTTACACATTTTCAAATGTATGTATATATATTCTTTTATCACACACAAATGGTAGCATATTGGACACTTTTTTTGCTTTTTCTGTTTCTTCACTTAATATATCATGAACATTTTCTGCACGTCTCTCTAACTTTTCCAACAGCATCTTCATTACATGGGTGGACCCCCATTTTGCAATCTTTCCCCAAATAATGATTATTTGTTCACATCTTTGTTGTAAATAATGTTGCAAAAGACATTCTTGTAGCTAAATTTTGCACACATCTATGACTATTTCCTTAGGGTAAAATCCAAGAAGGAATTGCTTGGCTATTTTTAAGAATTTTGATACATGTTGCCAACTCCCCTCCAGAAAGTTTGTATCAAAACATTCTCCTTATTTACATCCTTGTGGGTGCCCTGTTCCCTGCACCCTGCCTAACACTGGGTATTATTGCTTATCAAATCTTTACCAATTTGATAGTCAAAATAATAGTATGTCAATGTCACTTTAACTTGTTATTTTAACTTTCTTGGATTATTAGTGAGTAACATTTTCATATGCTTATTGACCATCTGAACTTTCTTCCTTGTGAATTTTCTATTTATTTGATATTGGTATGTTTATCTTTATTATCAATTTGTAATTTTGTTAAGAATATTATTTTTGTCAAGAAATGCTGCAAATATGCTTTCCAAGTGCTTTGCTTTCAAATTTTGTTTATGGTGCTTTTTGACATACATAAATTCTTAATTCTGCAACTCATTTGTTCCTCTGTTGCCAGCTTCTCCTGCCTACCGTTCATCCTCTCATTTCTGTCATAACGACCTTTCTAAAACACAATATGATCATGTCATCCTACAACTTATAAATCTTTAGTGGCTCCTCATCACCTTTAGGATAAAGACCAGACTCCTTAGCAAAACACGCAAGGTCTTTTGTGTATTTTCTCCAATGGATTTTTCCAGACTCACCTACTGGCCCTTTCCCAAGGTATCCTATATTCCACTGCTGCGCAGCTTCTTGTGATGCCCTGAACCATTGTGCTGGGTCTCTCTGGGCCTTTCCACGTTGTTCCCTCTGCCTCATTGGCCATTCCTCGCCCCTTCAACCCTCTCTCTGTACCTTGCCAACTCCTACAGGCCTTGGCCTGGGATCACTGCTAGAAAGCCTTCCCTGGTCTGAACTCTTAAAGCAACACAAGCCTACCTCTGCCTAGCATTTGCTACAACATATTGGAATTTCCAGTTTACTTTCATCTACCCCACTACCTGGATGTTCCTCAAGGCAGGCACTGTGGTTTATTCACCTTTGTAGCCAAAATGTCTAACGCAATGCCTGGCACATTGTAGGTACTCAAAAAATGTTGAGCACTGAGCCTAGAATGAATGATTAATGGACTCAGTGGCAAATGTTACTGGGGGTAAGTGCAGGGCTGGACTGCATCTGTGCTTCGGAGAAATGAAGACCTCCTTGGAGACTTAGGTCAGAAGAGAAGCTGCATGTTCCAGCCCTGACCTTTCCAAGACATCGGAATCACTTGGAAGAGCTTTTTAAAAATACATAATCTCAGGCTCTGCTTCAGACCCACTGACGGGGACTCATGGGGACAATGCTCAGGGTACTCTAGTTCTTGAACATCCTGAGGTGTTTCTGACCAGCCAGGTTAAGGGGCCACTATGAGGTCGACCAGCAGACAGACTTCAGAGTGCCTGGCTCCATTATTTCAAACCACGTGACCTTTTAGAGTAGACTAGTTAGAGCTTGGTTTGAATACCAGCCTTGACATCTACCAGCTGCGTGACCCTGGGGCAGTTGCTTAGCTTTTCAGACCCTCGTTTTCCTCACCTATGCATGGAGATAATGTTATAGCCCTTGAAAGGGTGCTGAGAGGATTAAGAAATGACTGTCTCCCAGTTCAGTGCATGGTAGAGGGTAAGCACAGAGGAAACAGTGATTTCCTTCCCCCAACCCTCCTCAGCCTCAGTTTCCTCATTTACAGTATGGCTGCTAATACCTTCCGCATTCCCACTCTCTGCACTCTGGAAGGAACGGAGCCTTCCCACAGGCCCTTGGGTTACCCTTGATCAAATAGGACAGGTGCTTGCAGGGCATGGGAGTGTAGGGAGACAGAGAAAGCTTCATACTCCACCCCATCCCCCTCTCCAGGCATATCGGAGACTACACAGCAATCAACTGGACTAATTCTGGTGGTCCTCAGAACCAAGTGTCTTCAAGTCACATCCAAAGATTAACACAGTTTTCTCCCTGACAATCCACCTAGAGGCCAGCAGCCTCTGAGCTGCAAGAAGGCAATTGTCAGGAAACAGAATGGCTATCACCTGTTCTCCTTCCAATGCCCTTGGTCTCCTCCTCTGAGCACTTGCCTCAGAGCAGGAAAGACAAGATTGGTTACATAGCTGCTCTGCAGCTGCCTTCATTAAGATGCCCCACTCCCTGTCCCTAATGCCTGCACTCTCTCTCCCCACCAGCCCAGGGTGGGCAGCGGAGGCAGGGAAAATGCATTCAGTCCATCAAGCGTGGCATAGTTCAAATTACCGAGTCAGCATGAAAAGTCCCCCTCTAAATGGACTGCAATTGGATTCTATTAAAAACCACACTCAGCGAGGCCCTTGACTGTTAATATTTGCTAAGACATGAAGGAGGGAGAGGAGGCGGAGGCCCTCGAAAAAGGCTGGGATCTCACTGCTCCACTGCATTGCCTGTCTGGAAGGGAGCCTACATTTGAAACCTAGACTTACCTTAATAGGGCTGGACAGGAGCTCAAAGCTCAATAGTTCAACCCTCTTACAGATGAGGGATCAAGTCCAGAGAAGGTTAAGTGAGTTATTCACGGTCACACTAAGCAAAAAAGCCAGAACTGGAACTCGGGTCAGTTTCCTGCAAACTTAATACTCTTTCCACTAAACTAAAACACATGCACAAAAGCACCTATGTCTTAAAATATATATGTATATATGTTCAATGCTGTAAAATTATTCTCTTCTCAAGAAATAAGGAACACGGTACCCATTCACTCATTCGCTCAGTCAGTATTTATCATTCTGGTCCCTGCAGTAGGTGGTTCAATGGTTATTGTCTCTGTTTGCGAGGCTTACGTCTACAGGGAAGGAAGAAAAGTGAACAGGCAGTGTCAGTTCTGTGCAGGAAGTGTTATACAGAAAAAGAAACACATCATGGGAACACACAGAAGGGGGCATCTATACCAGTTCTGGAGGGGCCCGGGGAGATGTTTCTGAGGTGATGCTGAGTGGGTGGAGCCGGAGTGACAAGAGAGAAAACTTCAGACCAGGGCGATGGCAATACCCTCTTACTCCTTTTCCGTGACACGACGTGGAAAGATTTGAGGGAATCATCACAAGCTGTCTTCTTACCTTTTTCGTGGTTTTTATTGCCTGAGCTCAAGCAATGTCACTTTTACTACCTTTGTAGGCCCAAGGGCTGAGAAGTCACAGAAGACCCTGCAGGTCATATCTGATCAAATCCCCTCCGTGTAGAATGAGAACAGGCGGCTGGACACGTTTTCAATAAATGCGATCAGCGCGCTTCAAGATTTGTGATTACCATAATAGGGGAAAATTCTAGACCAAGTTTCACAAATGTAGCCCCAGAAGCATCGTGTCATAAGTACCTTGGATGCATCCCATTGTTTTATGTTCCTTTGTTTTGTGTAATCTCAGCCGCCTCTGTATTCTAGAGCAGCACTGTCCATTAGAAATGTGTGAATCACTGATGTAATTTTAAATTTTCTAATAGTCATATTTTAAAAAGTAAAAATAAATAGGGAAAGCTGCTTTTGATAATATATTCTAAACAAAAATAAAATTAAGAAAACAACCAAAGAGAATAAAACACTCAGGAATAAATTTAGCAAAAGAAGTGCAAAATTAATATTCTGAAGACTACAAAAGATTGTCGAAAGAAACTAAAAGAAGCCTAAATGAATGGAAAGATATCCCATGTTCATGAACTGGAACACTTAATATTACTAAGATAGCAATACTTCTCAAATCGATCTACAGATTCAACATAGTCTCTATCAAAATTCTAACTCATTTCTTGGCAGAAATTGACAAACTGATCCTAAACATCATGTAGAAATTCAAGGGACCCAGAATAGCCAAAATAATCTAGAAAAAGAGCAAAGTTGGGGGACCCACATTCCCTGATTTCAAAACTTACTACAAAGCTATAGTATATCAAGACAGTGTGGTACTGGCATAAAGATAGACAATAAATAGATCAATGGAATAGAAATAAGAACTCCAAAATAAACCCTCACATTTATGGTCTATTACTGTCCCTCTTAAAATGTGACACACGGAGCCATACTGGCCAGCACAGCATCATCATTTCCCTACATCTGGACTGCAAAGCACCCACCTTTCTTATCAGATCCTTTCACAGTTGGATTGTAGTATGCTTGTGGCCTCATCTTCTACTTGTACCATCAACTTTTTAAATGTTATATTGTATTATTGAGTTAAAATTATGTACTATAAAATGCACAGATTTCCAATGTTATCTAATAAGTCCTAGCCAATAAATACACTCCTACACCAACACAACAATCATAATACGGAACATCCCATCACCCTGGCAAGTTCTCTCATGCCTCATTCCAGTTAATCTCCTCTTTGAAATGCTACAGGCAATGACAATTCTGATTTCTAGCACCATAGATTAGTCTTGCAGAAACAATAGTTTTTGAAATTCACGTAAATGGAATTCATATAAATTGTATTATAACTTTTTATCTTACAATTTTATTCCTATTAAATGCATTCATATTGATTTCAGTCTTTTCTCATAGCTTGTTGTGAGCATTTTGGTCTTGATTCTGCCACCTATGTCTGCTACTTTCCCCAGCTTCATGCCACCTACAGACATGATAATAATTCCTTCTGTCCTCAATCCAACACAGGACAAGACCAAAGATGGAGTACAGGGGTACTTAACTGGAAACCTCCCTTCAGTTTCCAAGCTTAGGAGATAAGAAGCACTGTGGAAGCACCAGCCCACAGGAGGCTGAGGGAGACTGCCTGTGTGGATGGGGAGGGCTGAGTTCTGTTTGGGATGCACGCAAGAGGGAGGCAGTGCTGGGACATCACGGTGGGATGTGTGCTGGGGAGAGGGCAGGGCGCAGAGGAAGGTCTAAGAGTCACTTGTATTGAAATGAGCAGTGAGTGACATGGTGGAGGAAAAGAGGTCCCAAGGGAGAGAACTGAGCTCTGGGTCAGTCACCCACAGGAGAGGGCCATGAAGGTTTCCAAGGTCATCTGAGGAGTCTTACGCTAAAGCTCTTGTTTGGTCTGGTTTTATGTTTTGTTTTGTTTGTTTTGATAAGTCCTAAATGGAGCCTGGCAGACTATAAGGAAAATTATTTTTCTAGATTTAGAAGCTACTGAAATTGTGCAATCATGGAGAGCACTTAGTCCCTTACCTCACTCCCCCAACCTCAAAGCAGTGAGGCTTTGGGTCCAGGCCGAGTGCAGTCTGGGGGTAGGAGGAGGATGGGGGAAAGGACATTTTGAATATGTTGGTTCTTCCAACCTTTCGAAGGAGAACTCTGGTAAAGCAAAGATCACCTTATCAAATTGTTTCTTAAATTTTTACTTTTTTTTTATTTTCAGCATATTATGGGGGTACAGATGTTTAGGTTACGTATGTTGCCCTTGCATCCTCTTCCCCCAAGTCCGAGTTTCAAGCATGTCCATCCCTCGGATGGTGTGCATTGCACTCTTTGTGTATGCAAATACCCGTCCCCTCCTTCCCCCTCCCCCCCCACCCGATATCCAATAGATGTTATTCTTATATGTACACTTATGTGTTGATCAATTAATACCAATTTGATGGTGAGTACATGTGGTCCTTGTTTTTCCATTCTTGGGATACTTCACTTAGTAGAATGCATTCCAGCTCTATCCAGGAGTATACAAGAGGTGCTATATCACCATTGTTTCTTAAAGCTGAATAGTACTACTCCATGGTATACATATACCACATTTTATTAATCCACTCATGTATTGATGGACACTTGGGTTTAAGGCTGTCGTAATCAAAACAGCTTGGTACTGGCACAAAAATAGAGCCATTGACCAGTAGAACAGAATTGAGAACCCAGATATAAAACCATCCTCATATAGCCACCTAATCTTTGACAAAGCAGACAAAAACATACACTGGGGAAAAGAATCCTTATTCAATAAATGGTGCTGGGAAAACTGGATAGCCACATGTAGAAGACTGAAGCAGGATCCACACCTTTCACCTCTCACAAAAATCAACTCACGCTGGGTAACAGATTTAAACCTAAGGAGTGAAATTATTAGAATTCTAGAGGAAGATGTTGGAAATACTCTTCTAGACATTGGCCTAGGCAAAGAATTTATGAAGAAGACCCCAAAGGCAATCACAGCAACAACCAAAATAAATAAATGGGACCTGATCAAATTAAAAAGCTTCTGCACAGCCAAAGAAACTGTCACAAGAGCAAACAGACAACCTACAGAATGGGAGAAAATTTTTGCATGCTACAAATCTGATAAAGGGCTGCTAACTAGAATCTACTTAGAACTCGGGAAAATCAACAAGAAAAAAATCAAACAACCCTATTAAATTTTTACTTTTTGCTTACTTTTGATTTAGTGTTACAGGGCTTCTGCTTCTTTGACACATACGTGGACTTAGAAATACAGGTAAGCACACAAACTGTGACTGAGGAAGCCTGACCCTGGATCTGCCATCTCTGGCTGCGGGACCTTGAGCCTACGGCAGGCCTCATTTACCACCCGCATCTATGAATGGGGGACGGTGAGTCGAGCTATCAGAATGACTCAGCCAGCGTTTAAAAAATACAGATGGTGTGGGGTCTAGGAGACTGGTTTTTTTTAGAAGCCAAAATTCCAATACTGGTTCATAGAGTGATATTTGGGGATCACTGAACTACTGTAAGGTCTTTTACAGTTCTAATATTCTATAAATATGTGGTAGGATACCTAGCTAGCCCCAGCAGAATTGGCCCTTCCTATCCATGCACAGGAGCTTAAAAGAAGATGAAGGAATGGAGATAAAAAACCAATGGGGATGGAGTATCTGACCATCAGGCATGTTTGCAGGTTCATGGTAGACTAGCACATTGTGGAAACTTCTATGATAAGGAAATGAAGAGATTAAAGAAACAGACCAGTGGCCCATTTGGCACATAATTCAGTGTGAGCAAGGTACTGAAACCTCCTCCACAGTAGACTGAACTGTGCAACCTGTGAGCTTAAGGTTAATTAGGGCTCTTACGTAACATCAGAGCTGTCACCGAGCTTGCAGAGGGCTAAATTCTTTGCCTTCTTCCATTCCCCTTCCACTCCTTGCAACTGCAGCTCCCTTTTGATCCACTCAGTCCCACTGCCCTATCCTGGGTCTAATCCTACACCTTCCCAGGTTGGCACAAGCATCTAGTTAAAAGAACCTGAGGTCTCTTTAGAACCCAGAAAAAAGAAGGGGAAAATAGAAAGGGAGCAGAGAGTCTGTTCAATAAGCTAAAACCCTCTTTGTCAATCATGTTGCTCACTTAGCAAATGAGAAACTGAGGCACAGAGCAGTGATGCATCCAAAGAACCATGATGGACACAGCGAGAGCCATGTTAACCCAGCTTTCAGTTCTTCTGGGATTCTCTGCACACAGATCTTAAATTCTCCCTTCAAGACCGCTGAAGTTTGCTTGAATTGATTTTCTGCACCCCTGGCAGGTGGCAATAGGGGAATTTTTAATAAGACTATTAATGGAAATTATGCATTAGGGAACGTCTAGTGAATCCACTAACACAGAAATTATGTCTGGTAATCAAAACTCATGCTGAATATTGCTGATGTTATTTTGTGTATGTGTGTGTGTGCGTGTGTGCGTGTGTGCGCACATGCGCGCCTGCCAAGGCCAAGAAGGGTCAATGTGTCAAAGGCACATTGGTGTGTGGTTCCCTCTTGCTATTGGTCCAAATACAAAGACTTTATTCAAAGATGAGAGTTTAAAATTAGAATGTACTCAGGTTCTTAACATCACCCAATGGCATTCTGTCCTGCTATAAAGAGTTTTAAAATTCTAGTAGCTCACACATCTCCTCCAAGCTTAAATGTGCCCATGAATCACCTGGCGATCTTGTTATAATGCAGATTCTGATTCAGTGGGTCTGGAGTAGGGCCCAAGATTCTGCCTAACAAGATCCCAGGTGGCGCTTATGCAGCTGGTCTGCGGACCACACTCTGAGTGGGAGGGCAGAGAGGAGCCTGGCTCCTGAGCAGAGGCAGACAGCCTGCAGAGTCAGCTAAGCCCCAGCCCTGTATCCGGATACTCCCTCTGACCATATCTTCATCTAGCCACATAGTATTTATAAATAAATCACAGTATTCTTAAGCGTTATTAAGACTTTGGGATATTTCACCATTCCAAACACCATGGGAACCAGGGTGAGAACTCCACACACCACCTCAACTTCCAACCCCTCCTACTAAACTCTAAGTCCTTCTCTGCACAACCCCAATACATCCCTTATATTATAATACATCCCCCGAACCCCGCCATTTACTTCGTCATCTTCCTCCCTACAGAATAATCCAATCCTACAATAGGAAACGTCTGTTGACTACTATGTACCAGAACTGTTTTTTGCTGTCTTTATTGGGTTCGTAAACATCACTTTATGAGGCAGTTATTATTTTAACATCCATTTTAGGGATGAGGGATTTGAGACCCAAATAAATTGCCCAAAGTCATGCAACTAATAAGTGGAGATACCGAGATGTGAACCTAGGCTGTCCTACTCTAATCCTACATTACTGGCCCGCTGCAGGGGGACGTGGTGTCCTGGGATAGTGAGCAATCCCTTCCTCCTGGTCAAGGGCTTTCACATCCTCTTCTCAGCCTAAATTGTATCTGGCCATAAGCCACTCTGGCCACTTTCATCTCTCCTTAGCCTGAAATGAAACTGCAGTGGGTCTCGAATGTCCAGGATAAGAGTCTGACTTAAACTTTGAGCATGCTTGGCACTTGAGAAGTTGGCCAAACTAACCTCTGAAACCCCTAAACCTCCCTGCGACCCTCCATGGGACCACCTTACAGTCCCCTCCTCCACTCACTTCAGGAGCCCCTGTCTTCCTTTGTCCTCTACCCTGTTTCCCTTCCACATCCAAAGTGGCTTTCAGGGAAAGATCTGAAAACACTTATCAGTACCTCCATATGCATGAGGGTTTTTAGGCAGTTTGCATTTAAAGCCTTATCACTATTCAAGGGAGAAAAGTCTCAGGGAGCTGAGCTCTGAAGGATAAATGGTTGTTGATTAGGCCCAGGGTGGAAAGGGAAGGGGGAGAAGGGAGGATATTCCAGGCAGGAGGACCTATTCTTGCATATCAGAGTTACTTAATAAACGGTTGCTGATGAAGCAATGAAGAAGAAAGGGGTCCCCCCACTGGGGACCTGCAACTGTCCCTGCAAAAGCCCTGGCTTCCCTTCCTGCCTTTTATCCACCTCTAAGAGAGTTAATTAAAAACAAAACATAATATAAAGTGTCTTCTCTCCTCTCACAGCCATATGGGTTGATTTTTCTTTTACTTGATTATTCTAAAAGTAAATAAAATAATTCTACCAGGTACCACTTAAAGAAGAGGAAATCTATGACTTTCGAGCGAAAGGTACTTGCTATGAGGGAACAAGTTGGAGTTGCCTCCTTTACCCTCCCACTGGCTCACGTGGCTGTTGAGGCCTCTCCACGGTTTCTCCTGCAATTGCTGCAGTCACTGGGGTCTGGCCTCTGACCTCTGGAGCTCTGTCAGGAATGGGAACCAGAGCCTAGAGTTTTTCTGGGAAGGTCGTTCTTCCACCTAGTGCCTGACCTGGCAGCTCCACCCATTGTCTTTGTGTAGCTCATTGTTCTTGCCTCACTCTCCAACCCCTTTACTTACTCGAGTTATGGGGAGCTACAGCTGCTCTTGTAAGAGAGAACAAGGAAAAAGACAGTAACAAAATCAGCTTCAGGGTGAATTTCAGACAGCTGGAAGGGTCTAGAGTTGGCAGATGGCTTTGAACCTCTGAACAGAAGAGTATTAGAATAGAATAGACCAGACCAGACCAGACCGGAATAGAATAAAACATAGAAGACTGACGACTGGGGACCCTCAATGCACTGGGAAACCATGATCAATGTACAGGCCAAGGAATGAGAGCCCAAGCAAGTAGTTCCTCATCATCCACTGAAACATCCCGTGATCTCGAGGTGGGAACCAGAACCACTTGACTGATCAGGGCCTAACTTATAAGAACAGGAGTAAGACGGAGGTGTTAGCACGGACATTCGGAAGGAAATTTTTGAGCTTTTACATGGCAAGTGTAGGATAAGAGTATGGTAAGTATTTAAACCAAGTCTTTTAACCAGTATGGCATCTTGTTAGAAAAACAAAAGAAAGGTTCTCATCCACAAAATGTATGGGCAGTGACCTGGATAAGAACTAGCTTATCCTAAGAACAGCCACCTTGAATTTTTTATAAGTAATCTCCAGCTATTCAGTAAAGGGGTGAGCAACCAGTTAATAGTTTACATGCTTGTTTCCCCCATTAGACAGAAATTTAAAAGCGGAGACGTGTCTTTCTTACTTTTGCATGCTTGATGATAGGATATAATAGTGCCCATAACCCACTGGCCTCTCAACAGTTAATAGCAAGGAAAAGAGTTCACAATAAGATCAAGGGTAAGGAAAAGTTGAATAGCTAGAGCTGCATCACCTACTTCTATATGAAGCTTAAGGGAAGAGCATATCTATGCCCTGAAGTTGCCCTAATGAAAACCCAGCCTTTCCTCAGCCTCTACTACTCTTATTTTGTATTTCACTTATTTCATTGTCTAAGCATCACAGTTGTACCCAAAAGCAAAAATCCCTAAATGAGCTATAATTCTGACCACAGTTTGTTCACTGAATCTCGATTGGAAAAAAAAAAATTATATAGTGTATAACTCTTCAATAACCTCATACAGAGTAAGCAGCAAACCGGCGTCACTTGTTCAGAGTCCATTCAGGAAATATGGTCTTAAGGCCATGATGACCAGCTCAGGAGTTTTGGAGGGAGAATTTGTTCCTTCACGTCGTTGGTTTGAAGGAGCAGCTCCCGGGCTGGCTTCAAGATGGCGGAAAGGCCCTGTGTTGTCACAGAACAGAGATTCCCTCTGTCCAAAGCTAGGAGTGCTCAAATTCCTTCTCTCCAGCTCCTCCCATCAGGCTCATGCCCTAAAAAGAGATAGTGAAAGGGTAACCTGGTGACACCCAAAATATAGACAGGCCCACTTCTTCCCAAGTACACCTCACCCTTGCCTTTGTCACGCATATAGCCCTGGAGTTGACAGAGAAGTTTCATTTGCTTTCTGAAAAGACAACTCACAAGAAACATGAGAATAAAGGCAGCTAGGAACAAGGAAACCAAACTCTGTAGGTGTCACCTTCCCTCACCCTTCATTTCTGCTGACTCACTCCTTCTTGCCTCAGAGACGAGCATCCAAGCTCAGGCTTGGAAGCGAGGCCCGTCCACAGGAGAGTGGTGAGTTTTCTAAGTCCTAGCCTGGTGGTTTAGCTCAAAGGCGGCCTCTCTGTCATCATGCCACTTTGGAAAAATGCAATTCACCTACCTCTCTTGATTTATAGTAGGCTCTATTTAAAAGAATGAGGACTCAGAAGGAACCAAAGGGCAGATTCATAAATATCTCAGATAACAAAACATTTTATTGGCCAAACTTCACAGACCTCTAGAGCTTGAAAGGAACTCACCTTATTGGACCCCCTTATAAAGAGATCGGGGCCCACAGTGGCAGGGCTGGGACTCAGACCCAGTCCTTTGGGGCTCTGAGTTCAGTACTTCTTAATTGTCCTGGTTCTTCCACACCCTTCTGGGCTGGCAACTCAATCCTGGACCCCTGGGGGGAGGGGGGAGGGGGTGGAGGGAGGAGGGGACGGGTATATGCATACACAAAGAGTGCAACGCGTACCACCCGAAGAATGGACATATCTGAAACTCGGATTGGGGGGGAGGAGGGACAAGGGCAACATACATAACCTAAACATCTGTACCGCCATAATATGCTGAAAAAAAAAAAAAAAACTAAGAAGGGAAAGAAGAAGTAACTTATGGGCTTCACTGACAGGCCACTAAATGAAAAGAAAGCCGCAGCCATAATAAAAATCTCTCATGCCTCTTCTTTGAGAACTTGGCTTCAGAGCTTCCTGCCCCTCGTGCCATGGCTGTGACCCCAAGGAGTCCTCTACACCAGGTCTCCATGGAAAGGGAGTGGCCTCTGAGCGTGTTTGACAGAGACATGCTTTGGAAGGATTAGCTGGCAGGAAGAAGGATCATGTGCCAAGTTATGTCTTAGGGGCCTGGAGTTGGAATTTATGTCACTGCTAGCAGACCAAAGCAGTAACTGAGCAAATTTTTCCAGTTCTACCTTCAAAATATATCTAGAAACTGACCACGTCTATCATCCTATTGTTACTACCTGGTCCGAGACATGAACTCTAGCTCCCCTAGCAAAACCCTCTAAATAGACTCTCTTCTTCTGTCCCTGATCCCTGCAGTCTATTCCAAAGTGTTCCCTATTATTAATAAAATTTGATCCAGATCACATCACTGCTCTGCTTAAAACCCTCCAATGTCTTCCCTTTCACTCAGAGTAAAAGCTGAAGTCCTTACTGTGAACTGCAGGGTCCAACGTGATCTGGTCCTGTAATATTCTGACTTCTTCTCCTGCGCTCTCCACCTGCTCCAGCAATAACTGGCCTCCCTGTGATTCCTTACTGGTGCCAAGCAAGGTCCCACCTCAGGGCCTTTGCACTGGCTATTCCCTTTATCTGAAATTCTCTTCCCTCCCAGGTAACATGGCTAGCTCCATCACTTCTTTCAATCACTACACTGAACACTTTACACAAGTACTTTATTTAATCCTTGTAAGAGGTAAGTAATATTATCCCCATTTTCACATGAGAAAATTGAAGTGTAAAGACTGTATTGAGCACCTAACTGGGTAATTTTCTCTTCTCTTGAGAACCCTTCACCTACTAACAAAGATGGGCTCTTGCTGGCGTGTTGGAACCCAGCAATACCACTCTCCACTCCTCAGGCCAGCCTTGGCAGATTCAACCAAGGCAGAAACCAGATTCCAGTGAAACCAGTCAGTTTCTTTTGTCCAGAAATGTAAGTCAGTTATAGAGACATTTGTCCTCCCTGTTGGGCTCTTCAAAAAGGTAGGACTAGAACATCAGTGTGTGGTCATGCGCACCCTGATGGCCAATCAAGAAAGAAGAATTAGATATGCTGAGAAAAGCGGGAAAACTCCAGAGAAAGTGAATGAGAAAGAAAGAGGCCATGCCTTGGTGCACAGTGGCTCATCCGCCCCTGGAACTTGTCCCTTAAGGCCTAGCTGAATGTCCAGCTCTCAGGTTTATTGAGACCCTCTTTCATTCTTCCAATTAAATACTTTGTTTTGATTAAGATAAACCAAATGGCTTTTGATTATTTGTAACCAAAGGAGCTTGACTCAGAGAAGTTAAGTAGCTTACCTGACACCACATAGCTTAAGAAGGTTGGAGCTGGGGTTCCAAAGCCCACACGTTCCTGCAACCTCCAAACCACGCAGACTTTGTCTTCTTCCTAGAGGCTGTCAGGGCAGATGTGGGGCTTCCCCACCAGATCACACTGTCTTGTTTTCCCTCCTTTCCCACCCAGTACACTTTCCCAAGGAAAACCAAGGTCAGAATAACCTCCAGGGCAGCCTCAAATGGGAAAAGAATTTCATGACAAGAATGTGTAAGAAGCAGAAAAGGACAGCACCATTTTGATGGAGAGGGATGGGGCACCATGGGGTAAGTTTATGTTTTTACTGAACCTTGAGTCTGTGGGGGAGCAGGTGGAGCCATCCTCTTCTCTCCACAGAGACACAGCCAGGCAGATGGGTAAGGTGAGGACGGGAGAGGCCAGGAAGGAGTGTGGAGACAGCTTAGCCTTTGAAGTGGGGACTTCGTCCATGAGACTTCCAGGTCCAAATCGTTTCCCTCATCAAGGAAACTGAGTCCCTCTCACTCAGGCTAGCTCCAAAGATGTGATCAAGCCAGGTGAGGCCCAAAGAAAAGTGGGTCAAAGGCTTCTCGGGACAAATCCATTAGTGGCAGCTGCTCCCTTGGAGCCACTTGACGTCTGCAGCTCCTGAAGGCCTGTTTATTGACTCTGTTTATTTCTCTAATTTGTCAAGTACTGTGTGCAAGCTCCAGCTTGCCTCCTAAGTGCTCAGCTTCTGCTCCGCCTCGCAGG
This sequence comes from Propithecus coquereli, assembly GCF_000956105.1. Lineage (NCBI taxonomy): Eukaryota > Metazoa > Chordata > Mammalia > Primates > Indriidae > Propithecus > Propithecus coquereli. The sequence goes on from NW_012150840.1 coordinate 11,039,893, forward strand.
CTTCACCAATCTGATTAGCACACTCTGCACTCCATCCTTCGAGTCATTAATGAAAATACCGATGAATGCTGGGAGTGAGTTAGGTACCTGGGTGGCCTTCCCTCCACCCCATCCTCTTCCTCCCTGGCTAACAACCTGGAAGGGATGAATCCTCTTCTCAGATAGCCTTTGCCCATTGTTCAAGACCTTTTGTCCCCTCTTTTCATTCATTCAATCACTCGTTTATTCATTTGCTGGGGCTGGAGATGTAGCACAATCCCCAGCACACAGAAAATGCTTAATGAATGCAGCTGTTACTATTATGAGGTGCTGTAGAGAAACAAAGATGTATAAGACAGACGCCAGCCCTGAACAATAAGAATGGGAAGAAGAATTAAAGCTGCCACTTGTGAAATGCTTGCCAGACACTGGGCTGAGTATCATACAGGCATCCTCCAGCCCTTGCTGGACGTCATCCGCCCTACGCAGGCAGTTGTTGGTAATGCCTAAGAGTAAGGATTCTGAAGTCAAAGTTCTTACTCCGGCCATTCCACTTAGTGGCTTCTTTTTCTTAGATCATCCCTCTGTAAAGGCAGGGTACTATTAATTACCTCATAGTGCTGTTGTGAGGATTTAAATTATTAAATAAGAACATACAGAAAAGGTACTTGGAGCACTGCCCAGAACATAATATGAATTCAACAAATGCTGGCAGTTATTATTATTTTATGTAATACAATTACCCCATAGGAGGTAAGTATTATCATCTGTGTTTTATCAACAAGAAAGCTGAGGCTCAAGGAGCCTATAAGTCATTTGCCCAAAGTTCTACAGCCAATAATGGAACTAGGGTCCAAGCCAAAGCCTGTTTGTTTCCAAACCCCATTTGCATTATTATCATAACCTAGGAAGAAAGAAAACACACATAAATAACTATTTTACTAGAGAGAAAAGCAAATGAAACTGTAAAGCACAGAATATTTTCATGGCACACAGTAGATTCTCAATAAATACAACCAAACAGTGACGACGATGGTGATGACGATAGTGATAATGATGAAATTATAAGTGCCGTGCTGAAGTTTTAAAAAATTGTTTTAGGATGTCAGAGGACAGAGAGAGATCATCTCTGTGCAGAGGAATAGCTGGAGACTTTCATGGAAAAGGTGGCATTTGCATAGGCTTTAAAGGATGGGTGTGAGTTGGGCACAGTGAGAAAAGAGGAAAAGAAACCCCGTGTACAGGAAACGGCACAAGCAAAGGCTTGCACAGGAATGCTGAGGGTGTGCTTGAAAAGAAATAGCAAGAAGCACTATTTGGACAGTATGTGAAGTGTGAAGGGAAATAGTTGGGACTGAGCTGGAAAGGAAGTGACACACCTGTATTGATGATTGAGTCCTTGCCCAAAAAATCTGGCCAAAGCTGAGAGATTTCTTACACTCCAAGAGTCTCCTGAAACTCACACTGGGGAAAGAACCATAAGAGGGATTTGGAGATGAGAAATGGGATTTCTTTAACATTCAGGCAAAGGTAAGTTCCAGAATTCTTATGCAATAAAGCTTCAATTTGAGGTGGGGGCTAGGCAGGACTGACATTCAACCAACACATGTGTATATACACAGGTCCTTAAAAATATTAAAGTGCTTTTCTCCTGGGCTGGTAAACGGCACTGCCCTGAGCCACCCAAGGCCCCTTCCCCTGGACTGCAGGACCTCCTTGATGTCCCAGCATAAAAGGATTATTGTCTGGCCCTATTTTGAAAATCACCCCTGGGTCTAGGGGACTCAGCTTGAGGATACTTTTGCATGACATTTCGCTTAAGATTGGAAAATACCACAATTGTATCAATGAATGGGAGAGGCAGTTGCAGAGTGAAAAAGTAAAAAACAGACCAACCACTACACTCTGGCCTCAGACATTCCTCAGGGCAGATCCTTGTGGGCAACTCTCTTCCTGCTGAGTCACTGGGGCTGTGGCCCTGCCCAGCCATGTGACTGTGTTATTTGGGAGTCTGGCTCCTTCTTGAGCCCAGGGAGACCGCAGGGGTCTATATCAGGGCACCGGACACTGCCACCGTGCTAGGCGCACACACCTGACTGCTTGTCTTGTGGGTTCCCAGTTTCCCTGTTGCTCCCAGCATCAGATGTCCTCGATCCCTTCATTAGCTTGGCAATGCTGTGGAAGGTGCCAGACAAAGGGTGGTTCTTGGCAGCTTTGGCCCAGGCGTTTGTCTTCCCGATGAACCAGTGGAGAGCTGGCTGTGTTGGTATCACCTCCGAAGCAGTGCAGTGCAGTTCCCTTCGAAGCATGAGGGGAGACCAGGGAAGGGAGGGAGTGTGGGGCCTTCTCTCCCCTCTGCTACAGTTTTTCTCTTCCTGCCTCAAGCAGTTGCCTCTCTCAGCCCTGCATTTCAACTCCATTGTTCTCACTCCCCACAGTCACCTCCCCCCACCCACAGCCCTTCACAAAAGAGAGGCAAGAACAAGGTGGAAAGGATGCCTGGCAGAGTCCCTGATGAGGCAGGGGCCTTGGGCAACTCTGCACCCTGGGCAGCTCCTGGGACCGCAGACTTGAGTGATGCCCCAGGATGAACGGTGCCCCCAAAGCCTTGAATGCAGGGTCCTATGTTCCACCTGCTGCTCCTGCCATGCTCCTGCCCTCTTGGTGGGTGCAGATACTGTTTCCTTAATAAAAGTCAGAGATTTCCATCCCTCCCTAATGGAGAGAGCAGAAAAGACACACACTAGACTGTTACTCACACACCCTCAGGTGAGGCTGCTGGCAGAGGCTTTTCCAAGGGGCCTCTCCTGAGAGGGGAGAGAAGAGTCCATGAATTGCATTGAGAACCTGAACAAGGCCACAGGATGAGGTCATGTACAGGAGGGGGTGACAACTAAATGGTCTTCAGTGGCAGTCAGCCCTCCACAGGACGCAGTCCCTCCTGCCCGTGCTCTAACAGGTTTGCAGGAGAGCGCGCACGTCTTCTACTCTGGCTATTCTCGCCCTCCTCTCACGGCAGCACACGCTGTCTGTCCTCCTGTGCCGCGGGCCTGATGCTCACCCTGCCGTCCAGTGACTGTGGCAGTGGTATCACCCCTGCCCATGCGGAACCTGCCTTCCATTCCTGTCTCAACTGGGCTCCCTGGCACCACAGTGGCTCCCAAGGCTCAAACCCGCTGTGTTGATTTGGGCTTTTGGATCGGCCTTTCACGGTCATCACCAACATCCACCTGGCCACTCTGATGGCAGCAGACATTGATCTTGCTGTCCCCATAGCCTGCTCACCCCACGATGGCCCTTGATTCAGCTTGCCATAGCAAGTCCTTCTACTGCAGAAGAACTCCTTATTCAGCTATAGCACATCAATTTATATTCATATGGACAATATTAATAATACCTACTTTTTATAAAACTTCTCAAGTGCCAGGCACTGTCCAGAGTGTTCACATGCATTCCTCATTTAATCCTCACAACTCTGTGAGGTATATACTATTGTTAGCTCCAATGTATAGACTAAGGAAACTTTAGCCTGAGAGAAGTTTGTTAACATACCCAAAGTTGCCCATAAGGAAGAGGGCCAGGATCCCACCCCAAGCTATTAAACTCGTCAGTGCATGTATGTTTCAAAACACGGCACCGTGAGGCTGCTGAAGGTACACAGGACTGACACCCAACCTTCCCTAAGAACAGATGGTGGCATAAGAGGTGGAGAAGTGTACAGGAGGCAGATACCAGAAAGAAGGAGGGCAAAGGACACAGAAAGGGGACACTGGAGCTATAGCCAGAGAGAATGGACTTCCCTCCACGCTCCAAAACCTGGCTCTCATTGGGGACGGCGTGGGGAGGGAGTGAGAACAGAACACGAAAGAGATGGAAAGAGAGTAGGTGAGCGGTGGGGTCCAGAGGAGAGGAATGCACACGGGCTGAACGGCAAGAAGAGAAGAAATGGGCACAGCTCCCCCTCAAAGCTGATGGGAGGAGCTGGGGCACCAGCATTGGCCTGAAGGTGCTCACCCCCCACTGCATGGCTGGTTCAGATGGACCCAGGCCGGCACAGACTGCAGCTGTAAGCCCTGAAGCAATCAGCTCATCATTGCAGCCGCCTTCTTGACCAGATTTTTCCAAAGGCATGAGACTCCAGTGGCTTCTCAACAGGTCTAGCCAGGCCCTGGGGAAGAGAGGAGAAGGAAGCAGAGAGAAAGACCAAACACAAATGCTTCTGCCAGCAGGGCTCAGAGCTTGCCTGGCAGCCCAGTGCCCAGCCCTGAAGCAGACAGCAGGCTGCCAGGACAGGCACGGGCCATGGACAAGGAAAGGGAAGAAGCCACCCCACCCCCAAGGCCCTCGGGATGTCTTGTCAACAGGCCAGTGTCCTTTGGAAAACACTCCAGAGAAAACAGCAGAAGTGAGACAAAGGATTTCCTTCCTCCCCCACATGTCAGAATTCCCTCGAGGTTCTTTAAGGAGACACGGGTCTGTCTTTACAACACTCCTAGACACCGGTCAAAGTTTTTAAGCCACCCTATAAACAGGAAATGGAAAGTGAAGCAAGATTAGAAAGATGCGTCAGAGTCTGTTGCTGGCACTGTGGGAGCTTAGTGGTTCTTGTCACGGCAGACAAAGCCGAGGAAACACAGATATCTCCTTGTGCACTTGAGCTGGAACCCACAGCCCGGAACTGAGGGTCAGAGGGAGACAGCCCATTCATTAGAGAAAGGAGACGGCAGGAAGGAAGACAGAGAGAAGCAGAGGCAGATGGTGGGGGGAGGCTATAGGGAAAAGAAGGAAGAGGGAGAAAAGGGAAAAGAAGGAGAAGGAGGAGGGGAGAAGGGGGAGGGAAAGAGGGAAGATGAGGGGAAGAGGGGATGCAGGTGGAGAAGTGGAATCATCATCTTGGACTTGTCTGTCTTCACTTCTCCCTGCCTCTCCCATTCTCTACGTACTCTCGGTCAAGTTCTTGCCATTGGCACTTAAATTCTCTTCCCTTTATGCACCCCAGCCAGCCACCCTTCCAGGTCCTTCCTGCCTCTCACCTGGACCATGTCTGTGGCTTCCAATAGTCTTCTTAGCCTCACTTTCTTCCATTTCCAGCTCATCCTTCTCGCCACTCTAAGTTTAGCTTCCTAAAATAATTTTTCATGACATTATTCTCTTACTGTATCATTTTTTCGTAACTCCTTCTTTAACTCCCATCTCCCAATTTGGTGTAATGGAAGGAGTATGAGCTTTCCATAGACTAGACCTCAGGGGTTCTCAACCTCAGCACTATCGACATCTTGGGCTGGGTCATTCTTTCTTGTGGGGACTGTCCTGTGCATATTTGGGGGTTCAGCAGTGTTCCTGCTACCCAGGAGTGCATCTCTCCCCCACCCCCACCATGACAAACAGAAATTTCTCCGGCATTGCCAAATGTCTCCTGGAGACAAAATTGCCTCTGGTTAAGAACCACTGACCTAGATTCAAATCCTGACTGTCACCTACTGTGCTTCCTTGGGTAACCTCTCTGAACCCTAGTTTCCTCAACATTAACATAGGGCTAATAATGCCTACCTTACAGAGCCATTGTGAGAATTAAATAAAATGATTCTAACATGTAACACATACCTAACATAATACCTAGCATATGATAAGCACTCAGTAAATATCTGTTCTTTGTCTTAATTTTCATTCTTTCATCCAAAAGACACTAGTAGTTACCATTGTGTGCAGTATAAATCAGAGATTCCGCCACAATTTAGCCCCATCCTGGATGCATTAGTTAGAATACCTATTTACCTGTTATTGACAAAATGATAGCGGGTTAAACAAGGTAGGGGTTTCTCTCTCAAGTAATAGTCCAAGTAAAAGCAGTCCATGGCTGATATGGGGCCCACAGGGTGGGTCTTTCTAGCTTGTTGTTCTGCCATCTTCAACACAAGGCTTCCATCTTGTGGTCTAAGATGGCTGTTCCAGCTCCCGCCACCACACGTCTGCACTCCAACCAGCAAGGGGGAAGGAAGGGTGAAAGGGGAGGAGGATATGCCACTTTCCTCACACGGATACCACTGAGGTGTTGCGCACGTCACTTCCGCTCACATTCTGTTGGCCAGAACCCAGTCACATGATCACACCTAACTGCAAAAGAAGCTGGGAGACATCTTTGGTTAGGTCGCCAAGTGCCCAGCTAAACCTTCTATGACTGTTGATGGGAGAATAGATATTGGGGAATGTTATGTACAGACTGTGTCCCTGCCCCCCAATACTCACATGTTGGTGGTATTTGGAGATGGGGCTTTGGGGAGGTAATTAGGGTTAGACGAGATCACAAGGGTGAGGCCCTGCTCTGACAGGATCAGCATCCTTATAAGAAGAGACACCAGAGAGCTTGCTCACTCACTTTCTCTCCACCATGTGAGGGTACAGAAAGAAGGCAGCCATCTGCAAGCCAGGAAGAGACCCCTCACCAGAAACTGATCCTGCTAGATCTGGGACTTCCAGTTGCTAGAACTGGATTCTGGGAACTTCCTCGCCCCTTATCCCTTCAGCCTAGGGGTGATAATATCTTCCTAATGGTACTAGCTCCAGGACACTGCACTATCTCTTATTTTCCTACACTCTGCCTTCATCTTTGAAAATAGTTTCTTTATTAAACTCTCCTCAAATTACCAATTACCCAATTTAAGTTTGCCAAGACCTGACTAATTTTCTTTCAGTCCCTGGCAGGGTCTGGCACATAAATGTTGGACGAATGGATGAACCAATGAATTGAGGAAAACGACCCAAGGCATTTGCTAGCTTGGTTTATTCAACCTCCATTTCACAGGGAGGAAAAAGATTTCTCAATGTAGAGTTTGGAACCGAAGTGTGACAGCTTTAGGGTCAGCAAAGAAGGGGACCCTTGGGGCTCTTTTGGCAGGAGGCGCATCTGGGGAATCAGACAAGGCTGTTGGGCAGATGTCCTTTCACACAGGCCGTCCCTGAGGTGTGCCAGGACGAGCATTTCCTGCAGTGACTCTGCAGGTGGGGTGGGAAGGGCTCTCATACCTGCCTTTTCTTTCTCTTGGTCTGGCCCCTAGAGAAGTGATTAGAAAATCACTGGATGGTTGCCTCCTCCATCCTCCCACTCAAATCCTGCAGCCTGAAATTCAAACTCAAGAGGTGTGGGAGGGGAGAGCCCAGCAGGAGAGACTGCATTAGTGACAGAGCCGCTGGGCCAAGGCCACGGCGGGGGGCAGGATGCTCCGAGATGATTCACACACCACACGACCCTATGGTGTCCTCCGACAGTCCTAGAGCTGTTCGGACTGGGAGAGACCTCAATGCTCACTACACCAGAAGAACCCAGGGCCCACGGAGGGGAAGCAATTGCCCAAGATCACGCAGTGAGTCAAGGGGAAAGAGAGTGCCAGAACCTAGGTCTCCCAACCAACAAACGTGGCAACTCACTGCCACACCACACTGCCTCCTGAGCACAGGGGATGCTTCCGAAGTGCCAGGTCTCAGTGGAAATGACAGGTTCACGAAAGGAAAGAGGCAGACAGACCACACAGGTTTGCTACACTGTGTGACTTGCTACAGCTCCACACCCGGCCCTGGCAACATGTAATCGAGGTTAAGAGCGCTGGCCCTGAGCTCAAACAAATATGGATCTGAATTTTGTGTGACCCAGAATAGAATCAGTGACTTAACTTCTCTAAGCCTCAGTTTCCTCACCTGTAAAGTGAAGATAAGAAGAATGCTCACCACGTAGGATTTTTGTGGGGATTAAATATGGTGATCTGTGTAAAGAACTTAGCACATTTAAAAACTGGCACTGAAAAAGCACTCCGTATAAGTTGGCTAGTATTTTTATCTACAGCAATTGTCTTATTTAATTCTCACACCCTCCTTTTAAGAGAGGCAGGATATGAGCTCAACAAGATAAGTTACTTGCTCAAATTTATGTATTCTCTTTTTTTGAGATAAGGTCTCTCTTTTGCCCAGGCTAGCGTGCAGTGGTGTCATTATAGCTCACTGCAACCTCGAACTCCTGGGCTCCCATGATCCTCTTGCATCATCCTCCCAAGTATCTGGGACTACAGGTGTGTACCACCATGCGCAGCTAATTTTCCTTATTTTTGGTAGAGACACGGTTTCACTACTGCCCAAGCTGGTCTTGAACTCCTGGCCTCAAGTGATCCTCCCACCTCAACCCCACAAAGTGCTGGGATTACAGGCGTGAGCCACTGCGCCCAGCCTATTCATTCATATTTGTTAATCTCCTACTAAGGGATCAGATACTGTTCTGGACTCTGGGAATACAATAGTGAATAAAGCCAACAAAAATCCCTGCCCTCATGGAGCTTATACTGTAGCTGGGAAGATAGACAATAAACGAAAATTTAAGTGAATTATATGAAATGCTGAAGGGTGATAAGTGCTTTGGAGAAACATGAAGCAAGGGAGGGATGGAGCGAGGCAGGGAGGCTTACAATTTTAGAGAGAGTGGTCACAGAAGGCCTGCACGCACTGACACTGAGCAAAGGCCTAAAGAAGGCAAGGGTGGAGGCATGTGGCTCTCTAAAGGAAGAGCATTCCAGAGAAAGGGGAGCAAGCACAGGTGCAAAGGCCCTGAGGCAAGCACCAAATATTAGAGGGATAGACTGGAGGCTCATGTTCTGGAACAGAGGAGCGCAGGGAGGAGCTGGAGGAGATGGAGCTAGAAAACACCATCAATTATGGTGCTGGGAGCTGAGATTTAAACTCAGGACTGGTTCCCAAACCCCTGCTTGGCCCCATCACAGGCTCCCTGGATGACAGGCTGGTGTGAGTGGGTGCGGTGACTCTGTTCTTTCCAGAGAGTGTTTTGTGTGACTCAAAGTCAGGTACCAGGACGGGGGTGAAGAATTCCACTTCCAATTAAGTGTAATACTTCTATCTTCAGAACCAAAAATCAGAATACAAGTTGCAATAAGTACATGAACATATAAGAGAGTAGGGCAGAATATTTGAAATCAGGGCATCCGAGATATCCAGGACCTCAAACAAGCATAAATACTTTTTGATCCCTAAGATCCTCAGGTACTTTCTTTATCCACCTCTAATACGATGCACCTCTCTCACTGGCCCGGGGAAGGGGAAGCTGGGATTCTTTAAAACCCTCTACCTGCCAGGGCAGCAGCAAAGTCCAAGTGGGCAGAATGCGGGGATGGGGAGCCCAGAGCCCTGGTCCTGACTCCTGGGCACTCCTGGGAGCCTCTGTGTACCCTCCTTCCCTCTCGTAGCAAGAGGCCCTCATCTGCCCACCCAGCTCTGAGGACATTGCTGGGAAGGATCAAAGAGAACCTCTTGAAAGGGTTGGCTCCCACTCCAGATAATTGCTAGGCAAACACACAGTGTCTTGATGATGTAATGGGCCAGTGCAGGCAGAGCTGAGCAGAGGAAATTGCTCATTTTGGGGAGGGGCAGGAACTCTTCCAGGCCATTACAGTCCACTAAGTAAGTTGCCTTTGCCAAGGTGGAAATGGTTCTCTTGTGACTTGAAAAGTGAACTATCTTTTCTCATTTCACAAAGCATTTTGGTTACCTGGGCTGTGATGTCCCTCTTCTCTCTGCATGAAACCTCTGCAGCAGGGTCTCCGTATTCTGGCAGAAAGACTGGGAAAACAAGCACAGATGTCGAGGACGGTGAGAATTCATGTGGAAGGAGGTAAAAGAGGAGGGTGGAGAAGAGAGTGCTCTGGAGCTAAGTGAGGGGCCTCAGGGTTGGGCCAGAAAGGACGCTGTGCCTGGGCTCCAGGCCTGGTCATTTCCTAAAGCCACCAATCTGATGAGTGGCCTTGAGCAAGTCACTTCATGACCTTGCCCCGCAGATTTCTCACATCGAAAATGAGAAGATAATTGCTAAATGCACCTTCAGCTCTAAACTTTTGTGATTTTAAGCAGAAGAAGAGATTGTATGGAGCCTTTGTCATGACTGGGCTGGAAGATTGATCATTGTTTCAGATCCAGAAACCACTTCCCCTGAATGCTGTTGCCACCGGCCAGATGGAGACCTAGAGAGGGATTTTCACATAGACGACAAAAAGCGCACTAAAGTGGGGCTGGTTATTTTTACCTGGAGCTTGGAGGCCCAGAGCAAAAACATACAAATAGCACTAGGGACCCACGAACATTCAGCCCTGGAATTTTAATATCAGAAGATCATTATCATAAGCTGCATCAACAACTTGGTACTCCAACTGGTGCCAACTAAGCCCTCTCGCTTAATTACATGCTTAGAGCACTGCAATTTAAAATCCTGACAACTGTGTTCTATGCAATTAAAAACAAACAAACTGGCCTCACTTGTGCCCCTCATATTTTGCTGGAGTTTGTCCCTAATGCTCACCCACTTCCCTGATAACACTTTGCTTTTCACCAAAGAGCTCCAGCTCCCAAATGCCTGTCCATCAGCCTCCAGCTTCAGTCAACAGGCCCTGGGTCAGGGGCCCTGTAAACCAACAGCTTTCCACCCTGAGCTTCCAGGTAACTATGCCTCCATTATTCCCACTTTAGGAACACAAGATTCCTGGACTGAGTTGGGGATGCTGGTGGGTTTTGCATCATTAGTGGCTTTGCAAGTTGAAAGCGAAGCATCAGCATCCAGCCACGATGAGCTGCCATTCGTCGGTCCGTGCTGCTTTCTCTGCCTTTCCAGGTTTATGAGCAGAAAAGACTGCTTAAGAGACTTTCACGATCAGCCACAATCATGGGAGAAAGAGAACCCAGAACCCAGAGCACTCACTTCTACACATCCTCTCAAACCAAACATTAGCGCCAACTGCATATTCTAGCAAGAGCTATCAGCAAGCAGATATGGGGGCCGGCTTGACATATAACCCCTGAGCAAATGTTAGCACTTCACCAGGGTGCAAATGAGACACGTGGGGTATGCTTAGGGAAGAGATCTCCACGTCAACTCCATCAGCAAGACCTGGGTGTTCTACTGCAAAAATATTGAACATTGATCTTCTTCTCTTCCTCTCCAGTGATAACACCCCACCCAGGCCACCATCATTTCTTGGGTGTCTGGTAGACAACTGCCACAGCCTCCTATGACTACTGTCATTTTCTCTATTACCCAAGCTAATCCATCTTCCACTCAATAGCCTGAATGATCTTTTCAAAATTCACAGTAGCTAATGTCACCCCAGGTGAAAAATGTTGACAGTTTGCTACTTAGACTAAAACCCAAACTCCTTACCACGGCCTACAAGACCCTCAGTACAATCCTCTCTTGAAGGGCTCCTCATCCATCAGGTCTCGGCTCGAATCAGTGGTTCTCAAACAGGGGCAATTTTGCACCACAAGGAACACTTGACAATGTTGGGAGGCGTTTTTTGTTGTCACAAATGGGAGTAGGCAGTGCTACTGGTATCTAGTGGGCAGAGGCCAGAGATGCTGTGAAACACTCTGCAATGCACAGGACAGCCCCCAACAACAAAGAATTGCCTGGCCCCAAATGTCAGTCGTGCCAAGGTTGAGAAATCCTGGCTTAAATTCACTTCCCCAGAGTGACGTTTTCTGCCTATCTTTGTCTCAAGTTGATTCTCATTCCCCATGTCCTTCCTCTCTTGAACCACGATGCACAATTATGTTTTTGTTGTTGCTTACATACTTGTTGTAAGTAAGCTCCATCTACCAGGCTAGAGACAAAGTACGTCTTGTTTAGCTTTGTTGCCTTGGCACCTGTCTCTGAGTGGATGCTCAATAAATATTTGGGGAAAGAAGGACAGGTAGGAAGGGGGAAAGGGAAGGAAAGCAGGTGGTCAAGGTTAGGCAGCACCCCACCCTCTCTTCTGAGTAGCATGCTCACCTTCGTCTTCATGGAAAATCTGCCATTCAACTTGGCCTATTTGCACTGATAATGTTTCATTAGAGAATGAGCCAAGTGGACTGTAAAACACTTTAAAAATCTATCGCGGAGTGTGGCATGAAAGTATCTAGATTTCTTCAGTATTGACTCTGTTTTTTTTCAAACAAGTCCACATGAGGGTAAGGACCGTGTCTATTTCTATCTCCACTGTAGCCCCAGTGCCTTACATAGCACCTAGCACAGAGAGAGTAGAATCCCCAAAAGTGTTTGTGAATGAGTATCCCAGAGAACAGCACACATAACTCCCAGTCTTGGGGGGAAAGTTTCATACCACCTTGCACCCACTTCTGCAGCAGCTCATAAACCCACTTACTGAGTCAGCCCCCAGGTTAGGCTCTTACTCCCTTCACTGGTGGCCCCTAAAAGAGCATTGCCAATAAAACTTTCATCTCTGGAAAAGAATTCCATCCTTTGTCAACTATTCCACACCACCCTGGAAGGAAAAATAAAATCTGGCTTCAAATTTTCCCAACACCCGTTTATAGATCCTCACACAAAGCACACTTATGTTATTTTGTCACCCGGAGGACCAGCTAACTTCCCAAAGGTAACCTCTCCCATCCCCATGGCAACTGCCCCTGCCCGGCTACATCCTCCCCAGTCAGGGCTTCCAAGGACCTACGGGAACAAGCTGCAGGCTGTGAGGTTTCCATTATGCACTCCTGACTGGAGGGACTCTGCCTAAATTTCACTTTTAAGCCCCAGGGATTAATGTTATCTTATTAGCAACACAGAATGGAAAAGACCCAGCTCTTTCAGTTTAATCTGCTTAGTTTCCGAGGCTGCAGGGAGCTTCTCCAAGGAATGTGCTTAGCTTTTGTTATAGGAAGTTAAAAAAAAAAAAAAGCCCAACATTTTATTTGGCATAAATCTGCCTATCTAATTTAGATTGTGGGAATCTACTGATTAAACCCCCGGCTTGTCACTTTTTTCCCTATAGAATCTACAAGTATCATTATTATTAAGGAATCTCACATCATAAAATTCACTACTACAAACTCCACTTTTACATTCTTCTCTCCCTCCCCCGACCCCCTTCACACTCAACACACAATCTGCTCTCTAGTCTCATTAGCGCCATCTGGTGGTGGTTCAAATGTTCTAGTTCTCTTAGAAAACATTGAAAATCCCTAAGAGTGCCTGGGCATGTGTGTTAGATCGATTGTATTTGTCTATCCTACTTGAAAAGTAAATCAAGTGCCTGAGCAAGAGGCTCAATAAATATTTCAAAAATATTTATTGATTCATTTTTAAATAATAATAAACCCATTAAATTTTTAACATAAATAACATAATTTAATGAAAAAATAACCATATTTTCCAAAACAAATTTTATGAAAGAGTGGCATATTTCACATTTTCACACATCTCTTTAACGTTTACCTTAATAGAATACACTGAATTTTCATACCTGCTTCTGCATTCCATCTGTTTCAATATCTTGTTTTGGTTCAAACATATGAAGGAAATCTTGGCCTCACACAAGGTATGAAGTTGGCAAAAAGGGAGGAGCATTTTAATAGCCTTTTCAGATAATGTGGGTATTCTTCTTTAACACTGTACCAAAACTCGACAAGCTACAGTTTCTTTTTCTTTTTCTTTTTCTTTTTCTTTTTTTTTTGAGACAGAGTCTCACTGTGTTGCCTGGGCTAGAGTGCTGTGGCATCATCCTAGCTCACAGCAACCTCAAACTCCTGGGCTCAAGCAATCCTCCTGCCTCAGCCTCCCGAGTAGCTGGGACTACAGGCATGCGCCACCATGCCCGGCTAATTTTTTTTTCTATATATTTTTAGTTGTCCAATTAATTTCTTTCTATTTTTAGTAGAGACTGGGTCTCGCTCTTGCTCAGGCTGGTTTCGAACTCCTGAGCTCAAACAATCCGCCCGCCTCGGCCTCCCAGAGAGCTAGGATTACAGGCGTGAGCCACCGCGCCCGGCCGCTACAGTTTCTTAAAGGGTAGCTGGAATGTGGAATCTGAAACCGTCTCCATGAACTTTTTGTACTAGGTTATATTAAAATCCACTGGTCTTAGACTTTGACTGGATATTTGAATGCATGATTTTGAAATTTCATTTATTATAATTTGGAAAATATTGGTTCATTGAGCTATGCAGATCTTTAATGTTGACACATTTCATTTTATAACATAAAAAAATCACATTCAAGAACGTTGCTAATCACATCAAAAAATCTTTAAGTATCAAGACACGGTCAAGCTCATGATAGACACAAATTTTTCAAAATTCTAATTTTCACTTGAAAGCTTGAATTTTATCATTAGCAACAAAAATAGTTGTTTTCCTTGAAGTGACAGACTTCATTCATTTGCAAGAAAATATCTACCAAATACTCAAGCCTGAATAACCATAGTTTCCTTGACAATCATTTATCCAAAGTAAAAATGTTGTTCCATGGGGGGAGAAAAAAGGCAGCTAGTTCAGCTCACAACCCAATCACATATGTGCTTTTCCTCCAGGCAACCTTGTATTTCAATATGCAGCAGACATACTTGATGCGAACTTCACACTTCATCTCCAAGAACGTTAAAAAGAAGTACTCAAGGGTCAAGACTTAATTAACTTGGTAATGTTACTAAGTAAGTACTACTTTATCAAGGACATTCTTAAGTGAAGCTGGCATTTCCATGACTTCAAGTGCCCAGTGGTGGAGAATGCAGAGTGCTGTCTAGTTTGGTGTCACCACCCTGCCATGTGCTAAGGTGCCAGGGGTTTTTACCTGCCACACTCAACCCATGGTGCAAATATCAACATGGCGGAAAAGGTAAACAAGTTTCCTGTTATTGTGAAAATAGTCTTGACCTCACATATCCCCAGAGATCAATGGGCCCAACTTTGAAAACTTACTCTCCTGGGACAAACCTCCCGTGATAGGTTGCAGGAGGAAGAGGGAGGAGCTATTATATTCTTTAATATCATTTGCTCAGAGATGGGATCAAGGAAAACACCTCCTGTGCCTGAAACCCATCTCCTAAACCTCACACCCCCCTGTTACTTTCCATTCCCTTTTCCCTCTTGCAACTCCCCATAGAAAGTCTCCTTAGAGACACATTTTTTTCCTCACCCCAGGGCATACTAAATAGCACAGGTGGAACCCAGCTAGACTCCATCTCCCTCTATGCAAAAATTTATCTTTTCTTTTTCTCTCCCAGTTATTACCTAACCCTAATCCTTATGATAAAGAAAAGGCTGCAAGGGCAAAGTACCGTGTGAGATGAGGACTGCAAGATAAGCAAGCTGGCAGAGGATAAAAATCCCCTTTGCACGGGCTGCTGCCAACACTTGGAATCCTCATTACCACCACCCAGGGACTAGTTAGGTCTTACTCATCATTCAGATCTCAACTTTGACATCGCTTCGCACCTGTGTGTATTTCTCTCTCTCCCCACCCCCATGTAGATCATATAGACATAGGTAGATATGGATACAGATACTTAGATATAGGTTCTCACAGTGCCTTGATTGTTGCCTTACCTGACTTTCCCCACTTAAATGGCAAACTTCAAAAAGGTGGTAGTCACTTTCTGTCCCCTTCACTCTCACAGATTTTAAAACACAGAGGTGATGTGTGAGAATTAGTTCAGTGAATGCTTTCTGGATGGGGCCTGCCTCTCCATTCCCCACAGCATCTTATTGTCGTGAGAGTGCCTGCCTCCCTTGACCTGTCCGGCCCCAGACAGAATTGGGATTTGCCAGTCACACTGCCTCTTAGAGCAGAGTAGGCCCTCAATAAATACTTATTAGAAGATGGGAGGGATGAGTCTTTTCAGGTTCTACAGAACTAGGCGGGAATCAGTGTTACTTTCACTGGCCACCCCTCACTAACCATGGCCCTTAGGACATTCTCCATCTGCAGGTGTTCTGTGGTGTCTGGTAAACTTCATTGCATCCCAGCATACTTGGTCTTGTTGGTCTGCCTTCTAGAAGGCAGAATCTGTTCTCTATTCTTTTCTTCTCTTTCCCTCTTTCTCTTGCCCAACTCTCCCTTGGGCTAACTCTCCCTCCTTCCCCTAAATTTGACCACTTAATCTGGTGACCACTTAATTAGGTTACAGTCTGCTTAGACAGCTGGGTATGTAGCCAGAAAGTCAACTCATCTCTCAAGCAGGAGGCCCCCATTCCTGGGAAAGTAAGTCTTGCAGGAAGCAGAGAAATGTACAGCCTTAGAGGCAGGGAAGGGCTGGAGGCAGGGGAATTGTGATAGGCGTCTAGGAAGGTAGAGTGGGACCAGATCCTGTAGGGCCCTCGAGGCCATGCCCAAGAATGTAGACCCTTTCCTGCAGACACTGGGTGTGAGGTCATCAGACCCATGTTCCATGAGCACATTTCCTAGGGCTGAGCTTCTGTCCGGCCCTCTCCCTTTCCAACACAAGGAAGTGTGCAGTACCTCCCGCTGAGACCGCACAACACTGCTCATGATCCGATGGCAGCAGGGTGTGATCGGTGTGGGGGTTAGAGCAGCAGATCCCCACCCCCACCGCCACCCCACCCCTTATGCCAAAACGTGTTCTCCAACCTGAGCTAGTTGGACTAGATCGGGTGGGGACAGGAGAGCCCAGGGGATTAGGCCATCAGCCCTGGCCTTGAATGCAGCACATTCCATAGTCAAGTAAACAGGGTGTGGTGTACCAAGGCCCAGCCCAGCTCTTTCCACAGAGGGGCGTGTGCTTGTGTTGCAGGAGCACCCTGTCTGCCCGGCCAGGATCTTACGTTCCTAACCAGCTATGCCCTCTAGGAGACCTCCTGTCTTAGAACTTTCTCTGTTCGTGTGCCCTCACCAGCTTCCACTTGCAGTCTGCAGGTGACTCACCATTCCAGCACCATCTCTGCACTGGAGGAAACAGATGAAGAAGGGGCAAGGGGGAGATCCCATTAGCTGGCCCTGGCCCCAATTCTACCTTCCAAGAGCAGGACTTCCGGAGTTACCTTGGTAAATTGCTCAGGGCAGGAGACAGCCCTATAGCAAGTGGCCTGGGCCCCTGGAACATCTATGGGGAAATCTGGTATCATGGGACAGTATCTCCCAAACTACTTTATTTGCCATTGTTTTGCTGAATATAAAACTAACCTGTATTCATTGTAAAAGAGTTTTAAAAATGCCAAAAGAACATTTTTAAATCATGATACCACTCCACAAAGATAACTGAATTTCTTCTAGCTTTTCCCCATGCCTATCAAATGTGTATTTTTTTAAAGATGGAAATATATTTTCTATATGTAATTAAGATCAAATTGTTTTTGAATGTTTTGTATTCTGCCTTTTAATTTATTGTGAACATCTTCCTATTTCCTTAATTATTCTTCAATAATCTAATTTTAATGCCTACATAATGTCTCATATAGTTGATGATAAAACCAGAGATAGGAACCTAGGCTGAGGTATGACAAGGGTTCACATTTTTAAAAAGGAGGAAGGAGAGAGAAGAGTACTGCCTGCAAGGAGAGGGAGCAATTCAACCTTTCATGCCTTTGTGCCCTTCCATCCTTTAGGACTCAATTCAGGCGTCATCTCCATGGAGTGTTCTGTGAAGCCCCAGCCAGGCTAAGCCCAGTCCACAGTGCTCCCTTAGCATGCAGCCCGAGCACTGACCACGTTACATTCAACAGATTTCTTTATATTTTGGTTTCTCCCACCAGACTGCAAGGTCTTTGAGAACCTGTCTGAATGAGCTGGAATCTCCAAATTCCAGCTGGTACCCCGCACGTAGAAAGTACTCGATAAACACCTTGCGAACAGCAGTTTAAG
The DNA here is from genome assembly GCF_000956105.1 of Propithecus coquereli. Taxonomy (NCBI): domain Eukaryota; kingdom Metazoa; phylum Chordata; class Mammalia; order Primates; family Indriidae; genus Propithecus; species Propithecus coquereli. The sequence goes on from NW_012150840.1 coordinate 11,057,510, forward strand.
CAACACCCTGGAGTCGGGCATTTAGAGTGTTTCTAATTTGTAAAGAGAAACTTCTTGCTCTCCCTTTCTCAGATTCTACACTGCTGGGTGAGGAAGAGGGTGGAGGTAGCCCCCAAAAATCCTGTTTAGGTGATTTTTAGTCACTTGAATGCTCCTGTAAATAATGTTGGGATGACTTGCAAATAAATCTTTGTCTGTATCCAACTCATTCTTATGATACAAGTGCAGACGTTAGAATCAAATCCCAGCTCTACTATCTGCCAGTCGTGGGTCTTGGGCATGTCACTCTACTCTCTGACACTTTCTTCACATAATGGACAATAGTAATGGGACCTGCTCTTAAGATGTTGACACACTGTAAACGAGGTAATGTAGGTCAGGTCTCAGTGCAAAGCTTGGCACGTTGTGCTCATCTATGGAATTACTGGGGCTGTGTTATAGTTCTTAATACCACACGGCCAAACTGCTTTTCAGAAACATGCGGCCATTCATACACACGCTAACAGCATACAGCACCTTCCCACGTGGCACCAGCAAGGAGTCTGGTCAGCTTGTCATTTGTGCCCAGTCTGCTTTACCAAGGTTATCTGGACCCACATCAAACTTACCTTGAGGCTCAGCAAAAGGTCAGCCTTCCCCTCACAGGCCAAGCATCAGCACAAAACCTCACCTCGGAGTCACCCTTCCCCAGGGGCCAGTGGAAGGGGAGAAGAGGTCAGGAGTGAAATGAAAGGTCACAGCATTAAAGCATGAAGTTTTGTAACATGTAAGGTCAGAAGCCATTTTTCTACATGTAGCTGAAGGACGAAACTGGGGACTCACGTGGTGAAGAATGGCCCCAAGCAAGGTGCATCCCACCTGCTTCTATCTTCATTCCCACCCAACACAACATCCCGCAAAGGGAGAGCACAAAAGCTGCTTTGTGATCAGCTTGCTCCAGAAGAGGCCCAGAGAAGTTAAGTGGCTTGCTCAGGGCCACACAGCTGACAACTGCCATTGAGCGTATCAGAGCCACAAGGTATCCACGACTCACAGCTGGCAAATCTTATCTACACGTCTACAACTCCCTTCGTATTTGTCCTCTTAGCGCCATTCGCAAGAGGCAAGCCTTAGTGTGGATGATGGTGGGAGAAGACAGCACACACAAGTGGCTCTGAAAGCCAAAATATCCAAGACCTTTGTGAAAATCAACTGCAAGAAGAGACCGCATGGTGTGGGCAGGCGACGTTCAGCACCGTTGCTCACAAAGGCTCATGAGGTCCAGTTAGGGGCCGTCAGGCCCCAAAAAAGCCTCCCAACCAACCCCCCCCTCCCGCCGCAATTCCAACCCCCCCCAAAAGTAATTTTTTCCCCCAAAAGGAAAATCCCCGGAAACAGCCCAAGAAAAATCAAGTAAAATTAAAAAAAAAAGGAAGAAAAGAAAAGTTGACAAAGAACCACGGCAAACCAGAAGTCATCGTTGTAACAGTTTTATTCAAGTCTCTGTGTGCTCTGGTGGAGACCAGGCTGAGATCAGCATTACACTGTAATACGGTAAGAGGTTTAGCCATTGAACCAAGCCTGCTTGGCACCCCTAGTGGACAATTTACAGTACCTCGAAAGAAAAAAAACAAAAGCCACAGGACAGAACCTGGTGAGGTTCCTTCAGGACTTTTTCATCTTTAAATATTGTCGACAACATACAATAACTTAAATCCCAGAGCAACGTGGGAATTCAACGACACAGGGTCAGGACACACGGACAAGACACTGGAGCAGAGAAGGACAAGGGGCAAAAACTAGTAGCTAATTACAGAGGAACAAAACGAACACATATGAACTTTCACTTTGCCTAGACTCAAAGGCCCTATGGGGGAGGAAAATCCCAAAGAAAGCTTTTCTGTGAACTAAGTAAAACCCATCTCCAACTCCTCTCCTTAATGCTTTAAAAAATACAGTCTTAGACTCTAATATATCAGGGGGTGTGGCTGTGGGTGAATGGCGGGAAGGGCAGTGAGGGAAATCGGAGGCGAAAGTCAACAAGTCCATCACCTCCCTTCTTTGCTACCACTGGGTACCAAGGGCACGTGGCTCAATGACAAAAAGGCAAAAGCCTGATTTCAAGTTCCCAAGGAGGAGACATGAGTTACAATAAGGCTTCCAAGCTCAAGAGACTGGGAGAAAAGTGGGCAACACAGAGCAAGATCTGTGTTCCAGCAAGATCTGGTGGGGCTGGAGACAGAAGGGAGAGAGGCCCAGAGCCTTCCGTGGTGCTGGGAGAAGAGCGACAGAATTGACACGTGCAACCCGTGTGCTATGAATCCCTGAAGAGTCGTGGAGAGGACATGGTGAGCAGAAAGCAGCCGGCAGCACAGAGCAGGTCAGCTGAGCTTGGGGAGGTGGTAAGTCTGGTCACACAGGCAGAGGACGGGTAAGCCAGGGGACACGACTCCTCCCTGGGCAAATCTCAAAGCCCCGGTGGACCTGAGCTAGGCCAGTTCTACCTCAGGGCTTTTAAGCAGGAGCCTAGAAATGTGCTCAGAGGAAAAGGAGAGATGCCTTTGGAACCAGGCAGATCAGCAACTTGCTTCCCAGCTGTGTGCCCCTGGGAAAGTTACAGAACCCTCTGAGCCTCGGTCTCCACATCCTGACATGGGGGTAACACCCACCTCCCAGGATTGTTGTAAGGAATCAAAAAATTTCTGTATATAAATCTCTAGGACAGCACCCCCCATATGGAAGAAATTTAATGGTTTCTTGTAATTTATTAGTCCCCACCCTAGGCCAGGATCAATCCACGCCCCACTCTGACAGCGATGAAGAAAGCAGCTCTAGCCAGCACGGCTTCTGAAACCGGAGGTGGTTTTGAGAATGAAATGAAGATGACAGAGAATAATGACGGTAGCAGAAACGACACTGGTGGAGGATGTGACAGGTGACACTGTAAGACTCACTGGGCAGGCACAGTGCTGGGGACGCTGTCCTTGGCATGCAAGGGAGTGAGAAACCTCCACTCACGGTAGTCCCTTCTGATAGCTGGAAGAGAGAACGAGTGAAGTTTATTCACTTCTCCTGGAATTCAAAGATGTCCCAAAGAGGTTTAAGATGAGAATCTAGCAGGGGGCATTCTGAAAAAAATGTTTAAAAATAAGAAAGAGCATCTAAAGGATCCTCTCTGCTGTAATCGCTTCCCTCCCCCCAGAACACATACACACCCGTAAGTGGCCTCGGGGTTTCAGAGGGCCTGAAAGACAGCCAGGGAAAAGTCACCCCCAGTTACAGATCCAAATTTAAAAACTCCTAGATGTTTCATTGTTACAAGCCGACACACTCCTGTTAAATGCAGACATTCTCGGAGAATTGCCACTGCACTCGGAACTTGAGGGGAAGGGTAATTAGAAAAAGACATGAGACCTACTTCACAGTGGTACCCAAGCCCCCTTCACAGGCCCAGGTGAGGGGCAGGCAGGGCTGGGACTAGGGTGAGGTGAGTGAGGCACTCGCCTTGGATGCAAAATTCATGGGGGCACCAGAAAACTCAGTCAGGAAGAAAAATCATAGTTCAATGCAATGTTTTTAAAAATCAGAATTAATGAAAAAATCCACGATAAATACAGTATCAAAATTTTAAGTAAAGCCTGGCCCTCTCTGGGCAGGTGTCTAGCTAGGCATGAAGGACTTCAGGAACGTGGCTACATATTACTTCTGAAGCCTGGCCTTGGACTTCAGTGAGCACAGAGCAAGCAACACCATGTCCGCGGGGCCGTCACTCGCCAGGACTCCTCTTACGACCATTCTGACCTCTGAGTTCAACATTCCCAGACAACCACGCCACACGTCCCCGTAGGAAAGGCCTGTGTTTGAACCCCTGGAACTGTATTTCAGTGTCCCATCCTGAGACACCTATCTAGTTGTCACGTCCACACCTGCCAATCAGGCAAGTAAAACCAGGGGGTGGGCTCTTGCCAGGGAGACCAGGTCAGACCAGACAGGAGGGAAGACAGGTCAGGGGACAGCAGGGTCTGTCTGCAAGGGTTATGCAGGGAACGCAGGGAACACAGGAACCACATGCAGTAAGAATCAGGAAGGACTAGTCCCACCGGCTCCAGATCAAGGAGTGAGTCTCACATTCTGAACATCAAGTGCCAGGGCTCCCTGAGCAGCGTAGGGAGTCCGGTACTTTCGGGGCTTCCAGGGCCCAAGACTGGAAATGGATGACCGAGGGGGTGGGGCCCGACTGTCAATATCTCAGCAGGACACATGACAAATAGTCAACAGAGAGGAAGTCAACAAGAGACTCACCTGGCCTGCACAGCCAACCAGAAGTCCAGGGCTGGGTCAGGCTAATTAGGCACCTATGTCCTGTTAATGAGCTTTAATCAGCCAGGATTTCAGCTTCTACCGCCTGCCTTCCAACCCCAGCACCTGAGGGGGTGAGCGCCCAGGCAGGGATGCCAGGGAAAAGCCCGGGGCTAAGGTCCTCCCCAGAAGTAGCAGCAGGGTTTTGGAGGTTTTTTTTTTTTTTCCATATATGGGTTTTCATTAAGTTGAATTCCTGATCTAGGAAAACATCGATCTGTTTGAAAGAAGGGAGGCATTTGGGAATGTGTTCCTAACAATAACCGTATCTTCCCAAGGAGAAGTCATTCTCAGATCTGAAGCCGAGGAGAGAGGCAGGTGGTGTGTGAGGTTGAACCATATGAAGTAGCTGAGTGTTTCTGACCTACGCCCATACATATTTACACACACGTTTCCTCACGAAGGGCAATGATCTAGCAAGGTGAGGCTTATCAGTGCTGGACCGTGGGCTCCAGGGCCACACACTTTGAAGTTAAAAGGGCTTCAGGTAGGGAAGGTGGGTAGCATCATTCCCAGTTGGGTGTCTGAGGTCCAGAGAGGGGGAACGACTAATAGCAATTCACACAGCCAGTGACTGGAAGCTCAGCTCACCAGGCTCCTGCCACCATGCTTCCTTATGATTGCAGCGCCCTGAGGGCCGCTCCCACCTCCGACCCAAGTCGACAACCTCTGGCAGAGCCCTCAAGAAAAGCCTGAAACTACAGAAATGGCAGCACCTGCTTCTTCCTCCAAATCCTTCCCGAGGCAATGAGTGTTTCTGACCTGCCTGATTTGGCCCTCACACACCTGACTCAAAGACACAGGCTCAAACAAACACGTGTGAAACGTCAAGGGTCTGAGCCAAAGAGGGGCCTGCGGGACGGGTATTTCAACCTCGGGGTGAACCATCCACAGCCACCCAGTGCTCTCTGCTGTGTTAAAAGCCAGATGAGAAAGAACACTCAGGAGGTGTCTCCTTCATGGGTGCAGGGAGGGAGGAGGGAAGGCGACTCCAATGTGGGGACCATGAAGACAAGAGTGATGACCAAAAGCCAGGCCCAGATGTCCTACGGGTGTCTCCTTGTGTCCCTGGGCAACAGTGGACTGAGAGAAAGGCGGCTTTGTGAGGAACCCTACACCACGACTCATGTCCCAAGGGCAAGGGGACCCTTTTCCAAAGATTATTCCAGGAATTGGCCCTATTCCAGGCTCTCAACAAATCAGAATCTGGGGATGACCCCAAGAAATCAGAGACAGCCAACTGTCAGTCTGATGCTGCCACCACCCTCCCCATCTGCATTTCCTCCTCTGTTAGACACAAATAGTGAGGATAAATGTCACAGAAGAGCATGTGCCTGACCATGGCCTGCCTGAGTCATGCTAAGCCAACGCCTAATCACTCCTCTCCCAGAAGCCAAAGCATGAAACTAAAGGCGTGCCCCCTTGCAGCAAGACAGTGAGAAATGCAGTCAGCTTCAGCAATTCATCCTGTAGCGATGAAGGAAGCTTCTGCTAGGAGCCTGGCAAGGTGCCACCATGCTCTGCTGACCTTCTACGGTACACATTCCCATTGCCCTTGGGAAGCACATGATGATCACTTTGAAAGGAAGGAAATTTGAGAGAGGCTAAGAGACAAGCCTAAGGTCACACAGTCAGGGCAGAACAGGGAAGAGAGCCAACTTGCTCAGGTCTCAGAGCCTGGCAGTCCGACTCAGCAATTAGTCCAAATAGCTTTTTAATTTCTCTTCACTTGAATCTTCACCTTGAAGCACCCCCACCCCCTTTCTTGCAGCAAGCATATTAAATGTGGAAGGAAAATGGTGTCATTTGTAAAGGTCAGGAGGACAAGTTGGTGGTCTTTTGAGTTGTCCAAATGGAGGATATCATTATGGTTGTTATTATCATTACTGCTACCAGATTCCGCAGATGCCAAAGGATACCAAGTTAAGAGCACCCACCAAAGCCTCTCAGAAATAACAGAAGGATAACTGAGACATCTACTCAGCCTCCTGGCAGCAGGCTGGGTCCCCAAGAGAGTGGACAGAGGATAATCTGAATCAGCAGAAGTTGCTGAAGCATCTCTGGGGTGGGGGAAGAGAGCAGTATCTGCTCCTGCCACATCTTCCATGTGGGGAAAACCTGCCAAGAGCAGAAGGAACGCTGTCTCTGAGGAAAGGGAAGGAAGGGGAAAAGGAGAGGCAGGTGCTGCAGCACCAGTGCCCCATCCACAGCCCCAGGGCCTGCTCCCCACCATGCCACAGGGTGAGGGAACCCGAGTGGACAGAAAGCCACTCACTCAGACCTGCTACTCCACAGGTCCTCGGCCCACCACCAGCCCTGCCCAGAGAGGGGGTGCGGCAGACAGGGGCCCCCCAGACACGGGTTTGGAGGGGCTGGGAGACATAACTCCACCATCTTCATGGTGCCCACAGCAGTACCTTCAGAATAACCCTGCTTTCAGGGACAATTATTTCCTTAGCAAAAGACCCAGCCTTTGCTTGTCTTGCCCCTGGATGGATGAGTAGAATTGGGTTCGACCCCTCATTCATATGGCAGGTGGCGCCATTCAGTCTACACTACATCAGTGACTCAACACTGATGGCTGCAACCTAACAAAATGGCAAAAAGAAAAAAACGAACAAAGGAAAAATCCCTGCCTCATACCACAGAGCTCTGTCTGGAGCCAGCATGGTTTAGATTTCACTACAGGCTGCACCCTACAAGAGTACCGTTTAGTGGCGCCAAGGGTAGACAGATGTGTTCACAGCTTAGGGGATGGGGCCATGGAGGGCCCTGGACAGACTATTCTGTGTTCCTTTCCCCATCAACAATGAGGAGGAATCACTTGGTTGGCTGGAACTGCTGATAGGATTCACATTTTTTCCCCTCCTAGCTGAGGAGTAGGGGTATGGGGGCAAAATTAATCTCTTACATATTGGCTTTGCTGAACCAAGAGAAGGAGGGAGATGAGATACAATAACAAAACCCTGGACAACAAAACCAGTAGTGCCTCCCCTGCCCGAGACTTGGTGGGACCCTTGAACCAAAGTGCTCATGGGCTCATAAAGCAAGGAACAATTTGAAAACCAAGGTCACTCTATAGTGATCCCCAGGGCAGGACTTCTATTGTAGTTGCAGAGGAAGAGCCATGACCAAATTCCCCACTGGCGCTGGCTGCACCGCTCTCCCCACTCTGACATCCAGGCAGCAAACACGAAGAACCTGCAGATGGACCTTCAATGTCGCCAGGGAAATATTACAAGATAAAAGACAGTGAAGCAACATCTAGAGTCTTGAGGGGAGAGGAGCATGACCTAAGGACTCTAGTTCCAATTGAGTTGTTTTCCTCACAAAGAGACAACTATTCACACACAGCACAGGAGGCCTCAGAGTAACGGAGCAGTAAAGATGTACACGAGAAAGCTTCAGAAGCAGAAGTAGCTCAATATTCAAGTTAAGGAAACAAATTCCAGGAAAGTCAGGGTTGGCCTCTGTTGTCCTTCCTACCCAGCACTAGGCTACCTGTGCACAGAGACAAAGGAGGACTTGGTCACTTTCCAGTGCTTGGACCTCAAGGCTATTGTACATCAGTGGCTCACTGGGCACCTTATAAACAGCATCACTTTATCGCATCTATTTACAGAAGGTACTACCGATGGCTCCATTTTACTTCAAGGGCATCACAAAATGCATGGCCTGGCTGACAAGGGATCCCCAACTCCCAGGGTCCATGACCCACCACCACGTGCTATCCTGATGCACCACAGAAATATCTACTAACCAAACACATACCCTAAATCCCAGGGAGTCCAGGGATTGGAAGGAAGACCCAGGGAAGGGAATAACGTATAAAGTTTGGACAAGAAAAAGAACAAACAGCAGAACTTTGTCTCTGACTTCAGAACTGGCACCAATGAGTGAGTCTCCCAAGAAACTATTCCTAGGATGAGCAAATGTTTATATCAGAACCTGGTCTGACCATGTCCTGACCCTAAGTAGGTAGATGGGTACTTTCAACAGGTACTGGTTTCTGCCCTTCTTTGAGTGTTTCCAAAAGGAACAAGGACAGACTCTGTCATCTTCTTCACTGCAACATGACTGTATTTTTCCTAACACCCCATGCCCACCAGTTCTCTCTGAGGCAGTTCCCTTTTCCACCTGTGGGCTCAAATGAGTAAGTGCAGATAGGTAGTGCTAGGCCCACCAACCCTATGTCCCCACCCTGGGCCACCTTGCCTTCAGTCTTCCAGCTGGCATGTGAGGGCTTAGGGCACAGAAAAGCTCAGATCTCACACCAAATGAAATTCCAATTCATGGGTGCTGGGGAGAATGGAAAAGGAGCAAAGCCAATCCCAGAACCTCCAATACTGACATTGGGAGGCTGAACTCAGGGCTGACAGAGAAACCCAGGATAGCTCTGGGCATACCCAACTGGCTGAGGACAGGGAGCAGCAGATAGATTTGGCTGAGTGACTCTGCAGGGTCACCCAAAAGGCGAGGAAGACCAGAGGGTGGGGGACATGCACGCACCCCACCCTCCCCTACACAGCCAGAGCTGATGGCCACAGTCTCCCCAGTGGATAGGAGTAGAGGGGCCCTGCAGGGCAAGAGACCCTCTGAAGTGGCCCTGTTCCCATCCCTTCCATCTTCAAAGTGCATTATCAGTGCAAGAAGTAGGGCTGGATCTCAGGGGGTCCAACTCTGAGAAAGGGCTGTACCAGCCAGCTCCCCCACCTCCTCCCGCTCCCCCCTTGCCCGCCCCGCCCCTTCTCATGCTAAGACCAGAACTCTTGCTGGATCTCATAAGGAGTGGGCCTGTGTGTGTTCAGTTCGGCTCTGCACAACGGCACGGTGCTGTCCTGACTCTGCCCCTCTGCATCCAGGTCCAGAAGCGTCCGCTCGGCGGGGGGCAGCGGCTCCGCCTGGAACGGGAGCAGGGCCGGCAGTCCAGGCCTCTCCTCCACAGTGCTGCTGCTGCTGGCGAGGCAGGAGTCCAGGTTGCTAGGCGTCTCTGTGCTGGAGCTGTTGGCTGGGGAGGTGCTGCGGGCATGGCTGGGGGACACGAACCACCACGGGTCCAGCCGTTGCCGGTTGGCAGAAGGCCGAGGCCGAGGCAGAAACTCCAGTGTCTTGGGTCTCTCCAAGGTAGAGTCCTGCTGTGTGTTCCAGCGCCTTGGGGTTGGGGGAAAGACCACATTGGGGTCGGGAAGACGGGGGAATTCACCTGGGTCTCGGCTGGGACTGGGGGTTTTCAGCATTCCTGGTCAAGAGACAAAGGGAGAGGCATGAGATGAGGGTACCGGATTTCTGGGCCAGATTTACATGGCTCCCTCCCCACCTGCCACATCCCGACACACTTGGGATAACACGCATTAACAAACATGTATGGAGCACCTACGTGCCATGCAGTATCCTGGGGGGCACTGGGGAAACAACAGTGAACCAGAAGGTAACAGTCCCTGTATCTGGTAATAATAATAGGACACATGGGGGTCACATCTGCAATGAAATAACCTAAAGCAGATATCCGCAAATGACCCACAAGCCAGCCCCCTATGTTTGTAAACAAAGTTTTACTGGAATGCAGCCACATCCAAAGTCTGCTTTCCCACCCCAGCAACATAGCTGAGTAGTTATAACAGAAACTGTACGACCCACAAAGCCTAAAATATTTACTATCTTGCCCTTTACCAAAATGAGTTTACTGACCCCTGACTTAAGGGAATGTCTGTCCATTCACTGTTCATCCATTGAATAAACATGTGACGGGACCAGAGCTAGATAAGAGAAGTCTAATAGGGTCTCTATTCCCAAGAGGTCACATACCTGAGTATAACAAAAATATCTACAAGAGGGAAGGTCAAGCCAACTGGTTAAATACAATTGTCACTGACACTCACATCTCATTGAAAGGGTACTGCCATCCCCTCTTTCCCTACTGGACTGGACGCTGTTTCCAAGTCGGACTTAGATCTTCTAGGGAGCAAGGGATGGTGGCAGGGAAGACCCAGGATGAGTGTGTGACAAGCGCTTCAGATGTCAGCTGGGGAGGGCAAGCACATGCACAGGGACAGCAATTTACCTGGACGCATGTCCTGTCTGAAGAGGCAGGCATGAGTAAGGGATGAGTGTCGGAGGGTGTGAAGAATGGGCAGAAGCCTGCCTTACGAGGGTGTGTGAACTAATGCTATAATGAGAGGCAAGAGCCCAGCTGTGTGGCAGAAAAATACCCCTCCTACGTGCAGCGAAGGTTTCCTTGCTGGTAACTGCAGCCCTTCCCGTACTATGAAAACACGGCCCTACCCCAAAGGCCCAGGGTCTGAACATCCCACAGGAGTCCCAGGTCTGATTCTTCCTACGACCTTCCCGTCTTCTTTCAATCCTCAGGGCACAGAGCAGAAAGAAGTCAGCCAACCCTGGCCACTCCCTGATCCCAGATCAGTATTTCTTGACTAATAGGAAGAATGGAGTTCACGCAAATCCAGAAGTGGAAAAAGGAAACGAGGCACCTGCCAAGGTCGTCACTCCCTGGGGAGGCACAAAGAAAGGAAAGAGAAACAAGGAAGAGGACAAGACCCACCTGCTCCAGGACTAGGGCTCAAGCCATTGCTGGAGGGGCTCCTGCTGGCCAGGAGAGCTGCCGGCTTGAGGGCCCCGTCAGAAGGAGTCCGCCGGTGACCACTTGGCTGCGTGGGGGCCGTGAGTGTGACGTGGGTGGGAGTCAGAGACTGGTTCGGGTCTCGCTTGAAGCGCTCCACTCGGACATTGACCAGGGGGTTGTGGGTGCACGGGGTCAAGGGTGGCGCCTCCACTGGGCTGACTGGCATCTCATACACCACAATCTCATCGCTGTCGGAGCGCAGCAGGGAGCGGGTGGAGTTGCACTCGGAGATGGAGGAAAGAGAGAGCAGCGTGAGGGAGGCGGAGGGGTCTCCTAGCAACAGCATGGGCTCTTCCTTCTTGAAGAGCTTGCGGGATGGGGGGCTGGTACTCCGACGAGGACGGCTGGCCCTCTGAAAAAGACCCTCACGCCTCTTCTTCTCCTCCCGGGCTGGTGGCTCAGGCTCCTCCGGGGGAAGTAGCTGGCACTTCCCAGCTTCCAGCAAGTCAAACCCTAGGCCTGTGGCTGCGAGAACAGCCCCGCAGCCAAGCAGAGCCACCTCGCAGCGGCGGTGATGAGGACTGCCGCGCTTGAGGCTGTTGGTTGGCGTCAGCTGAGGGGTACTGGTGGCTGAGTTGACTGGGGTCAGCTCCTCGTGGGCTCCATCACTGGAGGGGCCTTCCCCATCCTCTCCACGAGGAAATGGGATACAGAGGTAGGACTGGTTGGGTGAATGCTGTAGACGACTCTCTCCACTCCTTGGGCCTTCGCTGTCCTCATCCTCTGTGAAGATGAGAATGGAAGGGAGATAGGAAATGGGGAGGAAGCAGCAAGAATGAGAATGTGGTCCTTTCCCGACCCCGGGCCTCCTGGCTTAGTGTCAGGGATACAAAGGTCAAATGGTCTGACGAACAGGACGTGGAATTGGACATTAGGGCTTCATCCTCCCACACTCAGCTGTGACCAACGTGAGGAAGTCACTCTCCATTCTGGAGCCCATTTCCCTATTTGCAGAAAAGGGCATCTGGTAACTCGCTACTCTTTTCAAAAGGGATCCTCAACACAAAGTCCAGTATGGGTTTCTAGAACACTGGATAGAACAGGAACATTCCTAATGTTTTGGTACCTTAAAATGGGAAGGGCCTCTGGGTTTCCAGAATGATGGCTTAGCAACTTGTCTTAAGACCAGCTCCTGTGAAGGGTTAGAATCTCTTACATGGAAGGCCAACCTCTATGGATTGATGCATCACCACCTTAGAAATCTACAGAGATACCACTATCTGAGAGACTGGAGAAGCCCTTCCCCATGCAGTAGTCACCGCCAACACTGGGAAAGCTCCCTGGGAGGGAGGTAGGAGTGTCTCTACCACCGTCCTCCACTGTGTGGACTCCCCACATTATGATATGAGGAAACAGACCCAGGAAAGGGAAATGCCTGGTGCAAGGCCTCACCCTTCTGCACTGCCCCAAGGGGACTATTACTGGCCCCTTGGATAGAATTCCAAGGGCAGGCTCCACGGTAGCTATAGGAATAAATGGGGATTTGGGAAGACTCAATGAAATGGGCATAGAGCAAACTAAGAAGGGATAGGGTGGGGGCCAGGAGTTGAGAGAAAGAGGAGACAACCCCCATGGGAGGCCCAGGGGTCCTTAAACAGCCCTAGAAGCCTGGGCAAGGGTTCCCCGAGGGAGCAGGGAGAGAACCGAGATAAGAGCAATGCTTACCTATCTCCATAAGGCTGGTGAACCCAGGTAGGGCCGGGCTGCTCCTGGGGCCCTTCCCCAGGTTGGGGGCACTGGAGGACCACTGTTTGTATCCATCTACCAGGGATTTGAGGCTGAGTAAGAGGACAAAAGGACACTGTCAGAACTGGCTACTTTCCTTACTCAACCTCAGCTCCATGGGCTTATGGGAATGTCTCTCCCCATCTGCTTTATTATACCACAGAGTCTTGGGGGACAGAAACAATTCTTACTGAGCCCACCTGCTTCAAAGACAGAAGTGCACATGCTCCAGGGAAGGCAAAGCAGTGATAGGATGCACCCCACTCCCCACATGCTGCCGTGGGACTACAGAAAGATCTGGTGGGCAGGCTGGTACAAAAAGACAGAAAGGATAAGGACTGCCCAGCCGGTGGGGGTCTTGCCTGGATCCATCCACTCAATGCACAGACATTGAACAAAACGCACTCATGACGTTCAAAATGGCTGCAATGCAAAGACCTGCAGAGCCAGGCAAGCACCGGGCAGCAGAGCTAGCAGAGTTGGGCCAGGCCACTCCACTCACACAATTTCTCAGTCTCCTTCCAAGCTTATGGCATGCTTAGGCAACTTTCAAAGCCATCCGCTTTTCAAAAAGAAAAGTCAACTAACAAAGCTGCGCCAACCCAGTGCACTTTGGGACAGACCTATGTGGGGTAATACACAGTGCTGACCCAGAGCCCTCGGTTTGTCTGGGGGTCGAGAGAAACAGGATAGGAGCTCACTTTCAAATCCCTGTAATCAGCTCATGTGGCAAGCCGGTAACTCTCCGAGGATACAGCCTGGGCACCCTGCCGACCCCCGTGCAGCATGGGGGGATCAGAGGCCCAGGGGCACTGGTCTTTTCCCTAGAGGACAGTGAAGGGAGGACCGAGGAATCTGTGGGCTGTGGTTGCCTTGGAGATATTGGAATTATGACCAGAGGTGGCTCCTTTTTTAATGCTAGAAAGAAATGTTCAACTAAAAGCCCCCTCTCCCCAGAGTCCCAGCCTATTTTAAGGAAGGGGAAGGATGAACTTTTCCCCTGACCACAGAACTCTGTTTCAAGTGCTATCAGAAATACTAATGAATTAAAGCACATTTCAGCCACCCCTGGTTTCAACGAAAATACAGAGCCAGAGATAAGCCTACCACTAAACCCACAGCCTGGGACTTCCAAATTATAATCTTGCAACCTCACTTTCAGCTCTGGATCTAAGAAAATCCAGATTAGCAAAGTCAAAACCAGTGCTCAAGACCAAATGACAAAAAGCCACGTTTTCTTCTCCCTAAAGCTAAGGGTGCCAGGAATATGCCGAGAATTGGAGTGGTCAGCAGAGTGAAGAATAAGGTAAAGTTAGATCAACACAGGAATCTTCCCAAGGTGCACGATGGTACCACTTAAAATAAAAATGAAATCAAAGTCAGTTCAGCCCTGGCAATAATGAGGCTTGGTTCTATGGGGTGTGCTGTGAGAACGAGAAAACGGAAGGGGGATTGTTACCAGCACAGTTGGGGAAAGGGTGACGATTAGACTCACCCCAAGTAGAAATGTGGAGATTCTGATGGGGTACTTAAACCATTAGCTTTCTCACGCCTCTGAGGGGATCTTCAACAAATAAAGAGAATCAGTAGTAGGCAATGGAGGACACATCAGCTCAGCCTCTCCCGCACGAAAACGTGGACTCAACACTGGACTTGAGCTATTAATACATTGCCAGCTACTTGCCCCTGGTCCAGTAGGCAAAGCCCACGCCGTGAAAGAATCTTAATCAGATGACCCTGCTTAAGCTGCTACAGGCCCAAGACCTCCCAATCGGTAGGACAAAGATTCCTGGGCAGCCACAGGGGCCTGTAAATCCATGGATCTCCAAAGCTGTCTACGGACAAGTGCATATGTTGCAGACAGATACATACTATTTTTCAAAAGGAGGAAGATGCAAATTTATTTAACATTGCTCAGCTCAAGATAGCTTTTGGTCATTACATATTTTCTTTGGTCAACAGGTATGAAATTTAGAAATATTATCATTTAGAGGTTCTCAAACATTTGTGACATTAAAGAGGTCTTTACTTGAGACTGGATGAAATGAACTTTTATTTCTTTAATAGGAACTGTGGATCATGAAAAATTAAGTCATATATTTTGAATTGCTTCAAAAGTTTGTGAAGGCAAATCTATGGAAGGAGGAAGAAAATCCCAAAGTTAATATTTTGTAATGTGAAATAAATGTTAATTTACTACCCAGACAAAAAATATCTCTATATGAAGGAGAACCATAGAAATTACTTGAATCCATAGCAAGCCTGGTAAACTCTACCTGGAATCACATTAATGTCAAGAAATATCAAAAGACTCAGGGTGACTGAGTTTCTTGGACCCAGCTCAACCCTACTCTAACCCAGGGCTCAAAGGACAAACTGGAGAGCTCTTGCTCCTACAGCACTTAGTAGAATAGAGCAATTCGCCCCCCGCCCCCAAGGATTCAACTGCTGAATTCTCACACAGCTTAGCTACTTTGTCCTACATATCTAGATTTTCTATTTAAAAGTATCTAGTGACTTTTGAAGCCTAGCTTCAGAGAGTCATTCTTTTATGAACTAAACTGTTACTTTCACCTTTAGCTCAGATCTGACACGGAGAAATAATAGATCTTAGACATGAAATTTTAGTATTTGAAGGATTACCAAGGCCAGTTACAGGTTCAGGCCCCCTATAAGCCAATATTCAACCTTAGAAGCTCTTTGGAAAGTCTAAAAAAGGTGAAGGAGACCGCTGGTTATGCTTGCACTTAGGAAAATCAAGAAACATTGTTCTAGATCCTAACACCAGGAATAAGTATACATTGTTCTGTCCATTTTTCAAATATGAAATAGAATTGCAAGAGAAGCCAGGAAGAATACTCGTAGCTGATACTTACATATGCTTACCCTGAGCCAGCCAGTGCTCTATGCACTTTACGAAGATGAATTTACTTAATTAACCTTCACATCAGTTCTAAGAGATGGGTGCTAATATTAGCCCCTTTTTATAGATGAGAAAACATTACGGTCACACAGCTAAGCATGGTGGAGCCAGGATTCACACCCAGGCAGTCTGGTGCCAGAATCCAAGCTCTTCACTCCCACACTACGAGTGCCCTGGCCTGTGAGTAGCTGGGACTCAGGGGTGAAGCGGACCCTTAGGCCTTGACCCCACAAGTGAGAACAGATGCACATTCAAGGCACTCAAGCCCCCTTGTCTCTGCCCAGAGCAGGCCCTCATACGTGTCAGCGTGGCTATGGGGTCAGGCCTGAAAGAAGTGCTTAGTGGCCCTGGAGTTATATCCACCTGCACTACCAGGGCTGGGTTATTCTGCCTGCCCCTGCCTCAGGGTGAGCCTCTAGTCAAGAGAGTCCTGTTAGCCTCTGCTCTCTCTTCTCTGTCCTCTCAATGGATGTTTTAAGGGGGAAGAGCCAGGTATATTAAGTAGAACACTCTGGCAAAACTTTTTACATTTGGTTAACGCTTGGGCTACTTGCTACTCTGAGTACGACACCTCCAGGGGTCGGCAAACTCTACGTGGTGGGCTAACTCTTTATAAGGTTTGTGGCACACAGCCATATCATTCACTTACGTGTTGTCCCTGGCAGCATCTGCGCCCCGACAGGGGAGCTGAACAGCTGCAACAGAGCCAGAAGCTCCACACAGCCTGAAGCTCCACACAGCCTAAAATATTCATTATTTGGCTCTTTATGGGAAAAGTTTGCCAATCCCTGTCCTAGGAGGTTCTGGGGAACAAGGAGAGGGAAAAAGTCTATTGTAAAGATCAAGAAGCTTGTCATTTCTCAGAAAGAGTTGAAACATATGACAGGGAGAAAAGGTCTTTCACATTTTAAAATGGTGTACCTGTCTTTAAGTGAGAAAGAATTTCACTTCAGTTGGCTCTTACCCTTCATCTCCTGAGGCAATCTCCTTCTGACCAAGCGTCCCTGGCCCCCACGTCCGTCCCTTCTTCTTTGAGGCCCTCTTCTCCTCCTCCTCCGCGTCCTCCTTCGGGATGACCGAGCTCCTGCCCCAGGTTTTGCTGCTTTCGCCTGGTGTCACTGCGAATAACGAAGGTTGGGTGGGATCTAGAAAATGGATAGACATAGCACCCCAAAACTAGTCTCTACACTGCTAGACACACACACGTACACACACACACAAACACATTTGGAGCTGCAGGGAAGTTAGACCTCATCAAAAACGCTGAGCCCACATGGACCCTTCCAGGAAAGTAATGGTGCTCTCAGCCACCAATCATACAGCTCTCTCAAAGTACTAAATTTTGGGAAAACTTGCCAAATTTTCACAAATCCAATGTAAAGCCAGAGCTCAGGCCAGCCAGACAGCAGAGTTTCAAACAGATCTGACTTAAGGAACTTATCTTGTTGGGTGGAAATAAATATAGGGTGGAATGAGGAGGCAGGAAGAGGCAAAAAGACAAGGGGTGAGGAAGATGTGGAAGTGCAGACATTCTGGGAGGAAAGGGCTGGAAAGGAGGAATGTGAGGAGCTCAAGACTGTGGAGAAGGAAGTCAGGAGTAGGAGGGGGAAGGAACAGGCCTAGAGAAAGATCGTAGGAGGAGAAGAGGAGCATTCTCTGACACTGACACCTTAGAGCAGGGTGGAGACCCAAACGCCTCAGGGACCAGGCTTCCATCATAAATGAGTGAAGTGGACCAGCTACCAAAAAACAGGGAGTTGAGGGGACTAAGGCAAAACATGGGGCATATAGCTTTGCTATTAGTTCCAGCCAGCTGTGGCCAATAGAAAAGGGAACCCCCTGGTTTGATTTTTCAAGGAAAGCCAGAAATCCAGGATTTTTAAATGAGATCTATCTTTAAATCAGGGAAATGAACTCATTCATGTGTGTGTATATATATGTATATATATACATGTGTGTATGCATTTTTTTTTCAGCAAAAACTGCAGCAAAAATAAGATGGGTCCAGATTTGGCCAATTATAAAGTATTTGGCAAGTTTCCTTAGGACCTATACTTTAGAAAAATCCTTCCTTGGGAAGCATGCATGAAAGAAAAACAATGATGCCCCAGATATGGCAGAGAGTGTGCTAGGTCCCTGGGCCAGGTACCATCCTGTATCTATATCACACCCCAGTTTCCAAATCACTTTGTCATTCCCTAGACCCCTTCAGAACCCAGAAACCCCCCTGCTATCTAACTAAGAGTACTAGGGAGAGGAAGCAGCAGCAAAGTTAATGGAGAGAAGCAAGGGGGAGGCTAAGGGTGTGCGTACATATGTGCATGTATATACACATGGCGAGAAGAGTGGCAGAAGGTATGGATGGAGCAAGCCTGGGCCAGTCGGTGGCGGGACAGAGCAGGGGACAGGTGCCCCTGGTGTGTTCTGGCCCCAACTAATTTGGGAAACAGTCTCACACTGGATGGCGCGAAGGCGAGGGATGATGGTGGGGCTTGCAGGAGGACTGGAGCGGCTGTTGATAAGACTCTTCCTTTTATCCATGGTGGGGGAGGCCTGCACCGTGAACTTGTGCTGGAAATCTGCATGAGGAAAGACAAACACATGCGTATGCATTAAAATCTTCCCATAATCAGGCCGGGCGCGGTGGCTCACGCCTGTAATCCTAGCTCTCTGGGAGGCC
>NW_012150840.1:11076795-11078007 GCF_000956105.1 Propithecus coquereli
GCAGGTGGGAACTATAGCTTTTATGTCTGCAACCCCAGCACACAACAGTATGCTGGCACCTAGATGCTTGACAGGTGCTTAACGACTCCATGCTGTCCAAAAAGAAGAGAAAAAAGTGCAACCAGGAAACCAATAAACATCTCCCACGAACACATTCACTCCATTTCATTAAATGAATTCCCTCGTCTGCACTTAAGCCACCATCCTAGTGCTTAAAATCATCCAATACTGCTCCTATGATGCCATTTTTCCTTGGTTCCTTACGCTTCTCATGAGCCTGCTTCCCAGGGCCTTATCGACTCAGAACACCATGGACATTTTTATCTACATAAACACACACTTGACACTCACCTCCCTCCACGGGTACACTACACACCACAAAGATTCTAATTCATAGTTTCATACCGCTTTACATTTTCCCCAAGGCTGTAATATCATAAATGGACCTGTATTCAGCTGATGTGTGTTTCTCAAAGGCTATGGGTAAATCTTATTATGTAAATTATTATATAATACATTAAACCTCCTCTTGACTGCATCCAGAGAACGAATTCTTTAAAGAAACCTTGAGACGAGTTATTTTGCAGAGCCAAGACTTCTCTTGTCTCACACATGCACACCCTGGAACTGTTTTCCCCCAGTTACATGCTTCCTTCTCCAGGTCTGCCTAAAGTGAGATGCGTCTGTGTGAGCCGCCAGGATTTAGCAGCCTGGACCTCACCAGTCTATCCTCACTTCATAGTCTGTGCTCACTCACACTCGACGATTGCCCGGGAGTGAGGCAGATTTTCAGCAAGCCAGTCTTTCCACCAAACACAACGGCCCATTTTAGACAGGCTCCACTTTTAGCGCTGGGGCCTTGTGTTTCCGAGCTCCATCCCCAGCTCCTGAAACCCTCTGCCACACCAGCTCTTTGCTGCCCAGCAGGTCCCTGGCCACTGACCGGAGGGGAGGCTGATGCGGTTGCCATCCTTGAGCTTCAGCCGGCTCTTCCTGAACTTGCCCTTGCGTTTCTTCACACGGGGCTTCTCCTGGCACAGCTGGTGGATGATGATGTTGAGCTCCCGTTCCAGGATGTCGATCTCCCGCTCGGCCAGCTCCTGTTCTCGACGCCGCAGCAGTTCCTCCTGGTTCTTCTGCTGGAGTGCAGCCCGGGTCAGCTCCTCCTCCCAGGTGCGAAGCTCCTGCAGGATGGGCAGAACCGTCAGAGAG
>NW_012150840.1:11078862-11138641 GCF_000956105.1 Propithecus coquereli
ACAATTTGCTATGGAAGGATCACAAAAGCACAACAAGGAGAAGAAAAAACATTTCCTGAGGTCTTTGCCAGGCACTCACTCTAGAAGCAAACTCGCCCGCTGTTCTATCACACACCCCTGAAACTAACTGTTCAATGGGCACAGAAGATGTCACCTCAGCGCAGGCTGTGCCTCTGCAGCACCTCAAGAACAAGGACAGCCAGTCTCACTGCTAAAGGGAGAGTTGGAGCCAGAAAGCTGGAGGGCAGAACTGGGACAAAGTTCCATCTGGAATCCTATCTTGGGACCCAAAAACAATCCCTTTTGTCCTCCTCTGAGAACAGAGGTAGGAGCCACATCAGGTAGGCAAAACCTCTTCCTTGCCTCCCCTTTTTGTTCTGCCTGAGTTTATAAGTGAGCCCAGCATTAAGGAAGAGGGTGAGGAACATAGAATCAGGAAATCGGAGAGAAAACAGGAATGAAAACAGAGCATGTGTATACAATTTTAAAATCTAGAATCTATAGTGTTAACACTGGTTATCCTGGGCCGGGGATTAAAGTGGGGTGGTTGGAAGTGGAAAGACTAAAATTTAACAAGTCTTAATGTCAATAATCTGAGAGAACCACATCCAAAAAGCATGCCATTTCTTCAATACAGCAGCCATAGCAACACTTTCATGGTCAAAACTTAATTTCTCAATGAAATACACCACTATAAGAAGCCATTCTGAACTAAAAAAAAAAATAGGCAAACCTATTTGGGGAAGCTAGAGCTAGAAAAAAAAGTACGTGAACACATAATGGGGAAGTGAGCAGCAGGTAGAGAGCAGAAAAGAAGACAGAGACAAGATACAAATAAAATATTCTGACATCATAAACTTGTCGTTCAACTTGTGTTCCATCTCCCAAGATATATCAAAGTAGCCATAAAAATGATAGAAAGGATCAGAATATCAGGGATCAAAAGAAAAAAAAAAAAAGAAAACAAAATGACAGGAGAGAAAACACAAGAGAATTAGAACATTGAAAAGTGTCTGGTGCAGGGTAGGTGTTCAGTGGTCAAGTAACTATGGAGTCAATAAACAAATGAATGAGAAATAATAAGGAAATAAAGGACAATTTCATAAACACGTCCTTCTTTACGGGAACCTAGATTCACCATAAGTTCCTGAGAGCTGAACTTGAACTTTTGAACTTCTTCTTCTCTGATGAAATCAGCCTCGAACTGACTGTTGTGCGCCCTCCAATCTTTGTTTCCCCTGCTCCATTACCAGGAGAACAAAATAACATGAGAGATGCAAGAAAATTATTCCTGCTGGGATGATTTTGCTGTTAAATGGAAAAGTTTAAAAGTTCAAGCTAATTTCAATCTTTTAAGTGCTCATCTCCTGCATGCTCTTGTCTAAGGGATGGTTTGGGTCTTAGCCCCTTCCTTTAAAAAAACTCAAATCCCAAACTAGAGACCAATCCATCTTCATAATACCTAGAAGCAGTAGGTTGAATCAATCTGAAGAATAAGCTGAATCGTATGGTAAATCAGGGTATTTGTGGAGTATATGCCTACACCACCACACACCTGAAAGACCCTCAAACATGGCAAATCCCCTATTTGTGAAACACCTACTTGTGTTGCACAGTATGGCAAATCACATCTTCCACACAAAAAGAGTCACTCCAGAAAGAAAACTCCTTATACATCTTACTTTCTTTTCCCAAATGATAAGCCTTACAACAGAGAGGCTTCATGGCATTGGTGGCAAGGACTCTGGAACAAGGAGTCTGAAATTCAGGTTCCAGCTTCACTGTCATTAACGGTGTGGCCTTAGGCAAGTTAATATCGGCGCCACATGTAATAGGGGATTAACAGCACTGACACCACAGACATAAGACAACGATTATCTTATTACATAAAACAATTCATATAAATTACAAGAAAGCATGGCACATAGTGCATGCTCTACAAATGTTAGCTATTATGAGAATGGATTTGATGTTTCCTAGTAACTGCTTACTGACAAAATCCCACTTTCATTTTTCATACTGGCTAGTACCCTTATAATTCCATCAATCCAAAGAAAGGTAACAAAGAGTCAGTGATTCAGCAATCAAAAAAAAAAAAAGAACAAAAAAAAAAAAATAAAAAAAAAAAAAACCCCAAAGCCAGCAACTCTGGAGGTTCTTCTAACCGGAATAGGAACAGGCTCTTATAATCACTGTTCAACAGTCAGCGCAGGTCCACCCACCAGGGTCCCTAAAGATTCATCAGAAGCTCACTCCATTCTTCCACAGAATGCTCACGGACCTGACAGCAGCACTGTGTTTAGGGATGCTGTGTTCATAAAAAGAGTTTAATTTCTTCGAATCAGCTCCAGAAATTATTTTTAAGTAATTTGTATAGAAGAACAATGATGATATTACGAAGATTATCGGTTTGAGAATCAGAAGGTCCAGGTTCAGGGTTCTGCTTCCCCACTTACTAGCTCTATGACTTCAGGCAAATCACTGACCCTCAGCTCTGAGATGGAAATGATAACACCTGCCCTACACACTGGTGGCAGGGGCCCTAGGACCTCTGGAAAAAACAGATAAAAAGGTCTCATCAAACCTTTCAAGGAAAAAAACTGGGAAACCTAAAGCCATACACAATTTTGGCTACTGTTATTATCCTATCGCTATTATCTTCCTAAATTCCCATAGTGCAAAATGAGAAAAGAAAAAAGAAATGAACAAAGTCTATATTAACACCCCTTTTGCCTGAACTATACCCCTTAGATTCAGTCCTGCCGTGACAGTATAAGCAACATAACTGCTTGTAACTGGCTTCACCTGTGTGCACACTGACTGCTGGTGACACACCAAGGGAGCAGAAAAGGGCCATCTAGGGAATGGCCACAGAAACAAAAGGGCAGACCTCTAGTAGGCTAGAGGTCTGAACTCCCTGGTTGGTTGGGGCTTGGAATACTTTTCATGAGAACACAAAAAATGCCACACACTTTTAGACTCTATCCCTAGCCCATATTCTGTTTCCGATTCTGATGTCAAAAGACACTGGCAGGATGTTCTGATGACTATTCTCAATGTTGAAATATCCTATATCAAGTTAACCTTCCTCTATAAGTCCACTGTGGAGTCAAGAAACCTTTCCAGAACCTCTCACATTTTTAGCTGGCAGGGTGAGACACCCTGCGGGAAACTGCCCAATTGTGCACTTTTCTGGTTTGGACAACTAAGCAGATACCAAGCAGGAAGGTGTCGTGTCAGAATCAGGGTGGGCAGTCAGACTCAGTCCAGAGGCCCCAGTGGAGAAGGTCCATTAATTCAATGCATGACATTTTTCTTTCTTTTTATTTTTTAAATTTTTTTAATTTTACCTTTTCTTTGGCCCTGAGTTGGTCAAACATCTCCTGAATCTCATGTTTCCAGTCATCCTGCAGGCAGTGGAAGGAGTCCTTGGGCATTTCAAAGAAACCAGACTCCTCTATGGTAGTGAGCTGGTCCAGGATATTGGTGAAAGACGGTCGTGAGTGGGGGTCGGGATTCCAGCAGTCTGCGGGGGCGCGTGAGGAAACAGAAACCATGAACAGACAGAGGCCAACGCAAGACTGAGGATGTGGCGTGACCTCATTTACCAGAAAACTACCTCTTGTTTCTCCTTCCAGAAACAGAGGTTGGAATTTACGTAACCCCAAATGGGGCCCAGGAAGTTAAACAAGCTGCCCACCATAACAACCACAGAGAATGAAACTGGAAATAAAGTGCAGCCGTTCTGCACTTGTCCCATTCTGTTAAATAAGTATTTTTTAAAAAGTGAGCCCAAAGAATTTGCTCGAATAAAATACTACTACCACAATTTACCATGTTACTATATGATTCAAGTCCTGACAATGGTTCACTACACTCTGGGCCTCAATTTCCCATAAATAAATAAGCTACTCTTCCCCCACCCCAATGGAATGAGGCGGCAGCAAGGATAAAAAGCATCAGGGCGGGAGTCAGGCAAAGTGAATTCTGCCTAATCCCAGACCAGCCGCTACCCAGAGGACCACAGCTACCTGGCCACTCGACCTCCCTCAGCTCTGGATTTCTCACTTATAAAATTATGGGGCTGGACTAGATGACTTAGAGTCCCTTTCTTCTTAGATGTTCTTCATTTCTGTATGTAAGACACTCAGAGGTCCTGAAATAAAAGCTGCTATATCTTCTCATTTTGTGTTAAGTGACAACGTGCTGAAGCACTGGATAACAGGCTTTAGTTACTAAGTTAATTCTACAGTCCCTGGAGATGGAGGGCAGGGACCTGCGACAGCAGGATGCTGACATCATCTTGAAGTAGCTCTTCCAACTGCCCATGAGATACCTCCTTGGGTGACTAATACTTTATCTCCTCTTTTAGTAACTAATCTTACAGAGTTGGCCAAAATCTACCAAGTGCTTATAAGAAGGTAAATTGTCTCCAGTTTCGTTCAGGCCAGGGGTGACTTACCTTCCATGAGTTTGGCAAAAGGTTCTGGGCATGTAGAAGGAATAGGAAGGGCGAGTTTGTTCATGGCCACTCCATAAGCCACTGCTAAGCCATCGATGCCGCGGAAGGGCACCTCGCCAGTCAGCAGCTCCCAAAGCAGCACCCCATAGCTAGGGAGAGGAACGAGACAGAAGCCATATAATAAACCACAGGTATAACTGAAATAGCTCATGAGGCTTTTCTGAGCATCCCACATTCTCCCCAACACACAGAGAAACTAAAAAAATAGAAATACTAATGCAATACAAAGGGGAAGCCATAAAGCCTACTTGCTAAAAGCAAAGAAAACCAAGCACACTTGGTTTCAAAGTCTTGTTCCATAATTCCCCAGCTATGTGACCTTGTGCAAGTTCCTACATCTCTCTAAGCCTCTAATTCCTCGTCTGTAAAGTACAAATAACATTACCAGTCTGATGAGGCTGTCGTGAAATTAAAGGAGTTACTACAGCGTTTAAATAAGTGCTCAATGGCCACAGCTATTTTGTTACTGTTAATCAAATAAACTGCAGGAAGAGGCAGGTTCCCAAGTATAACTTCTTTTCCATTTTAAGAAAACTTCACCTTTTGTCACAGATACTTTTTTTAGCTTTAAAAAGCAGAGAGCCAACCACTCAAAACAGATTTTTCTTCTGTAAAAGATTTCTTTAAATGTCCACTAGGTTGAATAGATTCCTGCCCCTGGATCAGTGTGAGTGGGTCCTTAACAGAGACTTTGTCTAATTCAAAGGGAAGACTTTCATACGGGTACCCCACCTTGGCGGGGCAGAGCAGCGTGTCAGCTGGGAGAGCTTCAGCCTGCCCTCCCTACCTTTCAAGTGCACATGAAGAAGTTCCTTTCTCACATCCTGTGAGTCAGACAATGCAGAGTACAAAGCTTAGTGGAAGAATTATTCTACAAATTCACAATTAGAACCAGGCAAAATCACATAGCATTCAATCCTTCCAAGAATAAGTCAGGACAAGAAAATATAAGGCTATGAACAATCAGAAGAATGGTTCTCCTGAGGTTTTCAACATCAACCTCGAATTTCTTATAATATTCATCAGTAGTCTGCAACCAGCAATAAAGGTCATATTAATTTTAAAAGTAATAATAAACCCAGTACCTATTTATCATGATACCTCGTACATGTAGAATGCTCAGGTACTTTCCAAACATCACCTCGAATCCCTATAACAGGCCTGAGTGACAAGTATTATCACCATTTCGCAGATGAGGAAAGTAACATTTAGACAGGTTTAGTAGCATAGGTTAAGGGCGTACACGGAGCATATCCTGGTGGATCTCAGACCAACTCTCAAGTCTTTCTACCATTTCTCTGCTTGATAAACTCTAATCACCTTTCAAGATCCAACTCAAACGTCCCATCATTTATTCATTCATTTTAAACATTGACTAAATATTTACTCTGCAGCAAGCTCAATACCAGGCCCTGGGATCCAGGATAAAAGACGCAGATCTTATCCACAAAGCGATGAGCGAGTGGGAGAGAAAAGAGGACGACTAGAATACCACAAGGGCACAAAGGAAGGCCACCTGAGCCAGACCAGGAAGGGAGCAGGAGACAGCCCCTGAGCCAAACCGTGACTGCCAAGTGAAGGAGAGGGTCAGTGCTCCAAAGGCAGGGACCAGCGTGTGCAGAGAGGCGATCAAGAGCGTGCGCTGCCCGCAGAGAATCCCAGTGGTCTGGCACGGCTCGAAAGAAGAGCAACGTGCTAACCAACGTGTCAGTGCATCGGAGGCTACGGAGGGACCCTCAGCGCAGCCTGGCCAGTCTCCCTGGATGATGGCTTTACCCTAGCAAGGCCTCCAAATACTGTCATTTTCTTTATGTGTCTTGACAGGGAAAAAAGCCTAGTAGACAACTGCAGGTCTTGACTTGTCTAGACCAAGGAGTTGGATTTTAGTCAGAGGCTGAAGGGAACAATGTTGGACACTGTAGGAAGCCTTCCCTGACATCCCCAGATGGTCCTTGGCCCTTGTCTGGGCTGCCATGTATCACAGTTATTTGTTGACCAGCCTACGGGCTCCTAAAAAGCAGAGACAGAAGTTTTTAATGTTTGCATCGTCAGGGCGAGCCCAGGGTCTGGTACACAGTAGGCACTCATAGATACATGAGTGAGTGGGGGGAGGGCACAGTCAGATGGTCCTGCAAGCTGTCCAAGTAAACCTGGAACACCATCCAGAATTGCACTATTGCACTTTCTGACAAACCTTTAATGTGACTCATCTAGACATCGGTCATGCTGGGCAGCTGCTACCAAGTGACCTCTAAGAACCCTAAGCACTGCTGACCAGATTCCTGGGTTAAAGCCATCTTCTGCTCTTGGCATTAATGCCACCTTCACCCTGGAAAACAAAAACCAAAGGTCCCACAGAACCCTTTCTTTCACTCAGGCAAAGACAATTGGTGTCTGAGTCCTAACTACCCGGAAAGACAGTAGAGTGTTTCAAGGATCCCCGCGTGTCCTGCTTGTGTCCTTGCATCCCTTCTGTGCGCTCTGTGTCCTGCGGAGATGCCTCAGGCCACCTGGAAACGGGAGGAGCCTGGGACCTACCCTTCTTAGCTTCGGTGAGGGCACCTCTGCTCTTACCAGGCTTGTTTCTTTGTTCGTCTAAATTCTATCCAGTTTCAAGGCTTCTACAGCTAAGAGGAATTGAGTACTGATCAAGTAGGAAGAATGCTACCTAAGAAAGATTTAGACCGACTTCAGTCAAATGCCTACTTTATCACTTACCAGCTATGTGCCCTTGGGGAAGCTAGTTCATCTCTCCAAACCTCGGTTTCCTCATCCACACAACAAAGACAGCGATACCTACACCTCACGGAATAGCTACAAGGAATCAATAACACCAACAGCTACTACCCACCCAGAAATTACCATCTATGGGTAGTAAACATATGTGCTTTCTCCTCAGAAAGGGCCTGAAATGAGAACATGTCTGAAGAGGGTTCCGCAGAGCCTGCAACGTCTGGTGAGAGCCTTGCTGAGGGACACCAGCATTCAAAGCAGCAGCCTTTCTGGGGCTGACTAAACCAGTCAGTTTTCCTCTGCCAATGTCCCACCTTCATTTTTTACAATGGAAGGTGGGTGACGCAAATGAAGACTTGGTATTCCTTTGGCAGGAATAGAGTCCAAGAAAGAAACTGGAGAAATGTAAGTTACACAGATCTGAGCCCCAGGGATAGGTGGGCAGTAGAAGGCAAAGTGACTTAATATCAGGTTTAGTCTACTTTGTCACCCGCCCGGGATGAAAAGGTCGAGAGGTCCCTTTAAGACCATTTACAAGCAGCCTGGAAGGGCCAGCTCAGTGAAACCACAGCCTCCAAGTCCTCCCCCCAACACAGAACCACCAGCTCCCACAGAGCTGCCTCACCCAACCCTCAGAGAAGTCACTCATAGCTCTTTTTCTTATTAACCTGCATCAGCCCTCAGGCTGTAGAGCTGAGGATCCATGCTCTGAAAGGAGAGGCTCGGTCTCCCTTGACTGGGCTGGGCTGGGCTGGGGAATCTCTTGCACTTGGTAAATTATCTGTGACCCCACATTCCAGGAACCCCACAGACTGCTTAATAACCTTTGGCAAAGATAATTGAGCTAATATATGTGAAAACGCTTTGTAAATTGTAAAATAACATACAATTATTTTTCCGGTTGTTGCTAACTGGTCCCGATTCAAATGAGGATATATTTATTAACATATATGTAATATATACATTAATATAACCCTTGACATAACCAGAACAACATATTCATTAATGTAGTAATATGTTCATACTATATTACATTCAAAAAGCAGCTTATAAACCAGAAGAATGATCCCATTTTAAGGGATAGGTAGATGAGCCCACGAATAGGAGTAAACACACAAAAAACTCAATATATTAAGTAGATTATCTCTATTAATATAGATGGGTTTAGGGTGATTTTCTTTTCTTCTCTTTCTTTTTTTGTTTATCTCTATTTTCTAATTTTTTTCTATAGGGAACGTGTTTTACTATTGTAATTTTAAAAACTTAAAATGATTAAGAAAATGCCTCCTCCTCATCCCACATACAAGAGGCAAGAGGTCCTTGTGGGACGATGCCCTCTGACCATAACCCCTGCCCTCCCCGCACAGCACAACCCAGGGGAAGATTTCAGCCCTTACTCTTGGAGAGGCAGTTCCCCATCCAAGCAGACTGGAAAACTTACACAGTTGAGGATCCGGACCATTATCATCTCACCCTGCACCACAGCATGTGGAGGAGACTCTCGTAAGCACACTTGAAGGGCAGGATGAAAGACAAATTCAGCTGGCCCTGGGCACCTGGCAGTAGCAGAGGCGCAAAGGGCTGGGCGCTGGATGAGTTCCAGGAGGGGAGGGGAGGAGGGGGCCTCAGACTCAGCCAGTACCTAGCACAGAGTAAGTATTGAACAAATACGTCTTGAAATGAGTAAATGAATTACAAATCCATTTGGGAACCAGCTTTGTACCAAGTTCCTAGGCATGTTCTGGCCCTCTCTGGGACATCCTGCTAGGCCCTAGGCATGGTGGGTCAGTCACCTTGAAGAAGAACAAGAACATATAGATGGTAACATGGCTACAAGCCCTGACTTTTAACACTTGAGACACATACCCAGTTCTAATCACCGCTTCCCACCTACCACCTAGGTGAACCTAGGCGCATGACTTGACTTAAACTGTCTGAGCTGCACCCATAAAATGGAAATAACAATACCTACTTTGGGGATTATAAATGAGATAAAAGATACACAGCATTTAGCATAGAGCCTAGCCCATTAGCATTTGTAGCATTATTGCTACCAGTGTGTACAAGTACTGCTATATGTATAGCAATGGGTACCCGTTTTCCTGTGGTAAAGATGAGAGATCATTTGGGGCCACTTAGGGGCTTGAGAAGTCTGGGATTAAAGATCTACTTAAGGGGCTATAAATTATGTCTTGAAGGAAATCATGCAGCATGGAAGCTAAGAAAGCTGGAAGGAAGCAGGGTAAATTATGTTTTCAAACCACATTCATCAACCAAACTCTGTCAGGCAGCT
Source organism: Propithecus coquereli (assembly GCF_000956105.1). Classification (NCBI taxonomy): domain Eukaryota; kingdom Metazoa; phylum Chordata; class Mammalia; order Primates; family Indriidae; genus Propithecus; species Propithecus coquereli. Next base: position 11,088,411 of record NW_012150840.1, read on the forward strand.
TAAGTCCTGGGAACAATTCTACACTAGGGACTCACTGGCAGATCATATGACAACATCCAAGACACTTCACTGAACGTGCTGTTGATTAGAGGTTTATCTCCAAGCTACTCTCTTCAGAGAGTAGAACAATTTCACTAGATTCCTCTCACCAGAGGCTCTTCACAGCTGCTTTCAGGATCTGTGGGTGAAGGGCAAGATCTGGAGCTTAGTCTTGAAACAAGGGTAGATACTTTGGGCAAAAGTGGAAAGGTCCTGCCCTTGTTCCTTCCATGGAGCACAAAACCCTGCAAGGGCCTTGTACTTCCCTACGTACCATTTCTATCACCATGAGAAGACCCTACATCAAGCAGCTGTGCTTTCCCTTCCCATGAACAATGCGCCTGGATACTTGACGCAACTCTGTCTAAATCATCACCAGCAGAAACGCTTAGAGTACATCATAACAAAACCTGAGTAATTTCAGGGTCTGACTGGGAGAAGAAACCTAGCAGGAATACTGGAACTAGGAAACAATCACCTTACCGAGAAGTCACAGTGTCCCATGAAGAAAGATAAGAGAAAGTTGAGTGTGACAAGTGGCTGACTGTCCCCTAAATCCACTCTCCCCTTCTTCCACGGTAAGAGTTCTAGCTGGGCACACGGTTGTCTAGCCAGAGCCTACTTTTTCTACCTCCCTCGGAGCCAGATGCGCTCACATAACCAAGCGCAGGCAATGGGGTTTGTGCAGATGGAGATGTGCACAACTTCAGGTTTGTCTCCAAATTAAAGATAAACTGCTTGCATGGATAAGCTCTCTTTTCCATTTTTGAAGACTGTAATACCGAAGTAACGGTCACTCAAATGTAACCGTTCAGACAAGGACAGTGCGCTGAGGGAGCCTGAAAGCACCTGGGTTCCTGAATGATCTCATGGGGCACAGCTGCCCTGCCAGCCCGGACTGTCAGGACTACTCTTTGAAAGAAACATACACTTCTATCTCATTTAAGCCCTCATATCTGTAGGTCTCTTTGTAATAGCAGTTTACCTTAATTAATACATTGACTAATCCCATTAGTTAAGTAATGGTTAAGTAATGAAAGTGTTCAATTGAAACACAAAACTGCTGTTTTTATAGATCAAAAACAGTTGAATATCAGTATATGAGTATAGCTCAACCTAATGGGATCAGGTCATATATACTAAGGAAAGCAAAACTCATTTCTTCTCATTAGCTAATTTACCTTGTAATTAATGTGTGGTAAAATAAGATTCAATACATTGAAGCTACAAACCATCACTGAAATAAATTGAAGGAGGTCGAAATATATGGGAAGATGTCCCATATTCATGGATTGGAAAATTTATTATTATTAAGATGTCAATAGCCTGGAAAGTAACTCCAAAGTATATGTAATTCCTATCAAAATCCCAGCTGTCTATTTTGCAGAAATTAACAAAATCACCCTAAGATTCTTAAGGAAATACAAGGGACCCACAACAGCCAAAATAATCTTCAAAAAGAAGAACAAAATTGGGGAACTCATACTTCCTAATGTCAAAACTCACAACAAAGCTACACTAATCAAGAGAGGGTGGTACTGTGGACAGACATATAGATTAATGGAGCAAAACTGAGAATCCAGAAATAAACCTTTACATTTCTGGTAAATTCGCTTTTGACAATGGTGACAAGACAAATGCAATGGGAAAAATTAGTCTTTTCAATAAATGGTTCTGAGATAACTGATGGCCACATGAAAAATAATAAAGTTGGACCCCTACCTCACACCACATGCAAAAATTAAGCTAAAATGGATCAGAGACCTAAATGTAATAGCTAAGATTATAAAACTCTTTAAGAAAACATAGGTGTAAATCTTCATGACCTTGGATTAGGCAACAGTTTTTTAGATATGACCAAAAAAGCACAATCCACAAAAGAAAAAAATAGATAAACTGAACTTCATCAAAATTAAAATCATTTGTGTTTCAAAGAACACCAACAAGAATGTGAAAAAACAATCTACGGAATGGAAAAAATATTTTCAAATCATATATCCGATAAGAGACTTGTATCCAAAACATATAAAGGACTCTTTCAACTCAACAATAAAAAGTTTTTACCCCATTATTAAATTGGCAAAGAATCTAAGTAGACATTTCTCTAGAGAAGATATACAAATGGCCAATAAGCACATGAAAAGACACTCAGCATCATTAGTCATTTAGGAAAGTGCAAATGAAAACCACAATGAGATACCACTTCACACCTGCTGGGATGGCTATAATTAAAAAAAAAAAAAAAAGACAAAACAGACAATAACAAGTGTTGAAAGGATGTGAAGAAATTGAAACCCTCATACATTGCTAATGGGAATGTAAAATGGTGTAACCAGAATGAGAAAGTTTGGTGGTTCCTCAAAAAGTTCAACATAGAATTACCATGTGACTCAGCAATTCCACTCCCAGGTATGGACCCAAGAGAGCTGAAAACACCTCTTTACACGAATGTTTGTATACAAATGTCCACAGCAGCATTATTCATAACAGTCAAAAAGTGAAAACAATCCAAATGTTCATTAATGGATGAATGGATAAACAAATGTGATCTATCCATACAATGGAATATTAAGCCATAAAAAGGAACAATAAGCTACAACATGAATGAACCTTGAAAACATTATGCTAAATGAAAGAAGCCACTCACAAAAGACTGCATATTATACAATTCCATTTATGTAAAATGTCCAGAATAGGCAGATCCCATAGAGACAGAAAATAAGTTATTGGTTGTGAGGCAATATGGGGAGGAGGGGTTGGGGAATGACTGCCAGTAGGTATGGGGTTTCCTTTTTGGGTGATAAAACTGTTCTGGAAGTAGATAGTGACTGTAGTAGGTTGAATGGTGGCCCTAAATATATATGTCCATGCCCTAATTCCCAGAATCTTTATTGGGAATAGAATTTCCCCTAGGGTTTCCGGAGGGTGTGGCCTTGTTGACACTAATTTCAGACTTCTGGCCTCCAGAACTATGAAAGAATACATTTCTGTTGTAATTTGTTATAACAGCCCTAGAAAACTATTAATAATAACAATGGTGATCAATGAACAACTTTGTAAATATACTAAAACCATTGATTTATATACTTTAAAGTATATAAAGGGTAAACTTTATAGTATGAGAATAATAACTCAATAAAGTTATTTTTTTTAAAAAATGTATATATACACACACATACATACACACAGAAGCTCACTTTACAACACATCAGGAAGCAATAACTTCATAGGCTGACACACAGTGATAACTTACAGCCCTTTCTTTTGCATACCGAGGTGATGTTACTGACCCACGGCCATGAGGATGCATACTCTATAGTCTCTCATCCTCCCTCCGTGGAGACAAGATTTTTTAGATCCATGTCCTTGTGACCTCCTGGGCTGACACTTACTAGGAAGATAGTTGGTCATTTCTAGTTTGTGGCTCTGCAGTTGTTGGTGCATGCTTAGGACCTATCTTTTCCCATTTCTAGATCAGCATCTAACAGAGCCTTGACTAAAAGATTAACTAGATAACTGGAAAGGATTTCTAGGCCACGAAGAAAGAAGAGACAACAAAGAATACTCACTGGCTCAGGAGCTTACAGTGAGGACATTGGGTTAATCTCCTTCCCAAGTCCAGCAGTCACAGCCACTAGGGCCCAGCACTGTTGCTGAGCAAGCCAGGCTGATGCTGGGGAAGGTGCCCTTACCACCCTACAGGTCAGAGATGGAAGTACAGGTTGCCCCTGGAATCCGCCAGCCTTTCCTAGGGAGCAGTCACTGACACAAAGGGACCTGCATAGAGGTAGTACTTGCCACAGCGATGCAGGGATTTTTTTGGTAAATGAAACTATCCCCTGGTAACGTGGAAATTAGCATAGATTGCTCTGATGGGGTCATTCAGACCTACTTGGGTGTCTGGGAATCTCAATTTTCCAAGTCCCAAAGCATGTGTGCAGCCAAGAGAGATCTGGGAAACACTTGTCCCTGCCCTTGTGGACCTTACCTCCACACGTCGCTGCCTTTGGAAAACATGGAGGCACGAATGACCTCAGGTGCCATCCAAGCATACGTCCCGGCGGCACTCATCTTGGTGGTTCGGTGCCATTCCCGAGCCAGGCCAAAATCAGTGATCTTCAGAATCTTGTTGCTCAGGTCTCCATTCTCCACCTTCTGGAGGATCAATACTGGGCAAGGAAAGGAATACAGAAGAAACCAGAGTCTGCATTAATCATGGGGAAACCACTGAATACAGAACCCTCCTGCCATCTTCCTGGCTTCTCCTGCAGGCTCCGGTGTTCAGCTGCCATGGATTGACAGTAGCAGCCATCATTTCTTAAATATCTACAATGCATTCATTTTTGCACCATATACTTTATAGACAGTGTGTGAACAGTTGGCATGAACCTGTCCAGGTTACTTTATCTAAACTCTTACGGAAGCATGTCTTTTGGGCAATGAGATTTCCACTTAATCCAGGAACTCACCCCACCTGTGAGAACTGGCAGACAAGTTGGGGAGGTCAGAGGGCACACACATGCTCACACCTATGATGTTCTCTCTGAACATGCCCCAGGAAGAAGAAACTAGTGTACTGAAGTAGTTACACTGTGGCCCTGTCTCCCAAGTTCTAACTAAAAGCACTGCAGTGTGGGAGCCACCCTGGCTCCTCTCGGGCAGCAGCTGAGACAGCCGCCTCACCTCCATGACGGTCTCAGAGATAAATGTGCCCTTATGAGAACAGTCTTGCTAAGAAGAGCAAAAACACTAACCAACTAATGTGCTGTAAGCGAAGCCAAGGAACTCTGCCTGAGCGGGCAGCTAGGGAGCTCCCTGGATATGTGGAAGCCACGCTGCCATTTCACAGGTGGGCTGGTTCCAAAGGCCCTGTGCAAGCACAACCTCTTGTGGGCCAGACACTGAGTCACTTGCAATTCAGAGCTTTGAATGCAGGATTTCAGAGAAGAAAGATTCCTTCCTCATCCCTGCCATTCAAGTCCGACTGGGGAGTGTAGGCAAAGAAATCTACTAAAGTCAGAATGACAACTAGAAAAAACGCTGACTCAGTTCCAGCGAACAGTGAAAAGGTGCAGATTGGTTCCCAGCCCAGTGTGTGCTGGGGTACCCCACAGCACCAGAAGATTCTCCTGAGAGCTCAAACTCTCCCAGTATCTAAAGAAAGGAATCTATGATGGTGGTACTTTGGGTACCGAGAGGGTCTTACTTTCGGGGGGTGGACGTTTTAGGGCAGGGGCCTTAGGCAGGTCTTTTAATTCACACAGCTATAGTTTTTTGCCTGCCCCCGTCCCCGACAAATGTCCACTGAATTGTTGTGTAATGAAAGGACGTGAGCCAAAGATCTCTATGTCCCGTGTGCTTCTCAGAGCATCAGCAGTAAAGAGGGATTATTAGCAGCACAGGGCTGGAGGCACAAAAGAAACCAGCGCCAGCCACTCCTATATCTAATGGACCAGGCCTCCTTCCTCCACACCCTCTCCCAACCCGCCTCCTTCCCGAGCAGGCACAGGCCTCTGAATGTTGGGGCAGATTAAAAAAAAACCTTCTCCATCTCATTTATTAACAGAAAGCTTTCTAGACTCTTCTGTGCCTCTCTGCCCCTCTCCTCTGGCAGAGACAACAGACAAATAGGCATTCAAATTGCTGGGCAAGTGACACTAAAGAAACCCACCATTCCCTCTATCGAGGCCGCCGCCATCTGCTGACCATTTCTCTGAGTGGCTCATAAACAGAAGATTCAGAGTGAGTCTTTCCCCTTACATATTCAGCAGGGTTCAGTCCTGTTACCCCAGACCTCCAAGTGGCTGCGATAGGGTGCCATGGAGAGAAGGATAAAGTTTCATAATAATAGTCTGTCAGATGGCTTAAAGGGATGGCAGAATGATGGGGATGGGGTAAGAATCAGTGCAGGGACAGTCTGTCTGAATGTGAATGCCTTTAGACCACGGGTACAGCCCAGTTGCACCGAATCCCCACCACTCCCTGCTGCCTAACACCCAGCTGGCCTCAAACATTTACCCAAACCAGCCCCAAAGACATCTGACTGAAGAGTGCCTGGCTAGGGGTCCCCCCTCATCAAAGATGAGAGGCTGTAATCAGACACCACCTAGTCATCCTGGCAGGCGGTCCCAGCCAGCCAGCTGCAATAATAGTGTTCTGAAATCCTGCTATCTACCAAGCATCTATTACTACTAATAATTAAAGCACCAAAGTTTGTGAATGCTTTACTTTTTTCTTTCTTTTTAAGAGAGACAAGGTCTTACTATGTTGCCCAGGCTGGTCTAGAACTCCTGGGCTCAAGCGATCTTCCTGCCTCAGCCCTCTAAGTAGCTGGGATTACAGGTGTGAGCCACACCCAGCACTTCACACTTTTTTCTTTTTTTTTTTGGTAGATTTTTTTTTTTATTAAGATGAAATCCACATAATCTAAAATTAACCATTTTACAGTGAACAATTCAGTCGTCTTTAGTACCATCACAATGTTGTACAACCACCACCACTATCTAGTTCCAAAATATTTCAGCATCCCAAAAGGAAATCTTGTATCCATTAAGCAATTATTGCCCATTCTTCCTCCTCCCAACCCCTAGCAACCACCAATCTGCTTTGTCTTTATGGATTCACCTATTCTGATTATTTCATATAAATGGAATATGTGACACATCTGGCTTATTTCACTTAACATAATGTTTTCAAGGTTCATCCACATTATAGCTTATATCAGCACTTCATTCTTTTTTATGACTGAATAATATCCCATTGTATGGACACACTACAAGGTGTTTACCATTTGTATATTGATAGACATTGCAGTTGTTTTTACTTTTTGGCTACTGTGAAGAGTGCTGCTATGAACATGTGTAGACTTATATTTGTATACCTGTTTTCGGTTTGGGGGGTATATACCTAGGAGTGGATTTGCTGGGTCACATGGTAATTCTATGTTTATCTTTTTGAGGAACCACCAAACTGTTCTCTACAGCAGCTGAACCATTTTACATTTCTACCAGCAGAGGATGAACGTTCCAATTTCTTGCATACTCGCTAACACTTATCTTCCTTTTTATTTATAGTATTATTAGTGCCAACCTAATGCATGTGAAGTGGTATCTCACTGTGGTTTGGGTTTGCATTTCCCCAATGAGTAATGATGTTGAACATCTTCTCATGTACTTATTGACCATTTATGTATCTTCTCTGGAGAAATATCTATTCTATCCTTTGCCCATTTTTTTAAGGGGGTGGTTTATCTTTTTATTGTTGAGTTATAAAAGCTCTTTATATATTCTGGATACTAGACCCTTATCGGATATATGATTTGCAAATATTTTTGCCCATTCTATAGGCTGTTTTTTCACTTACTTGATAAACTCCTTAGATACATAAACGTTTTTAGTTTAGATGGATTCCACTTTATCTATTTTTCCTTTTATCGCCCATGCTTTTGGTGTAATATCTAAGAATCCATTGCCAAACCCAAAGCCATGAAGATTTACCTCTATTATTTTCTTCTAAGAATTTTATAGTTTCAGCTCTTACATTTAGGTTATTAATCTGATTTTAACTTTTATACATCATATGAGATAGGGGTCCAACTTCATTCTTCTGCATGTGGCTATCCAGTTATCCAAGCACCATTTGTTGATGAAGAAAGCTTTAAAACACAAATAGTGCAGAATGCAGTTCTCTCTCAACATGCTTTCCTGAGTGGGAAAGAAAGGTCATACTGACAGCAGCTTATGTATTTGTACCACTGCAGTGAGCCCCCTGTAATCTTCTACCACTTACTAACAGCTGTGGCAATAAATTATTGTGCTTTCACATCTTGGAAAATTTAAGAATGTTTTATCAAAATCTGGTGAAGTCCATGACAGTATATTGAATAAACCTTACCTCTCATGTGCAGGGCAATGGAGAAAGTATAGACATGTGCTGCATAATGACATTTTGGTCAATAATGGGTGGCATATATGATAGTGATGCTGGTGTAAACAAACCTACTGTGTTGCCAGTCATATAGAAGTATAGCACATATGATTATGTATAGTACATAATACTTGATAATGATAATAAACAACTATGTTACTGGTTTATGTATTTACTATACTTTTTATCATAATTTTAGAGTATACTTCTACTTGTAAAAAAAAAAATTGATTATAAAACAGCCTCAGGCAGGTCCTTCAGGAGGTATTCCAGGATAAGGTATTGTTTTTTTGTTTTTTGTTTTTAAGACTAGTCAAGTGAAGAAGACATTGTTACCATAGGAGACGACAGCTCCATTTGTGTCACTGCCCTTGAAGACCTTCCAGTGGGACAAGATGTGGGGGCGGATGACAATGATATGGATGATCCTGACCCTGTGTAGGCCTAGGCTAATGTTTGTGTTTGTGTCTTAGTTTTCAAGAAAAAAGTTTAAAATGTTAAAAAAAAAAAAAAATTCTAAAAACAGAGAAAAGCTTAAGGATATAAAGAAAAAAATATTTTTGTATAGCTGTACAATGTGTGTTTTAAGCTAGGTTATTACAAAGAGTCAAGAAGTTAAAAAAATTTAAAAGTTTATAAAGTAAAAAGGTTATAGTGAGCTAAAATTACTTTATTACTGAAGAAAGAAAAATGTTTTAATAAATTTAGTGTAGCTTAAGTGTACAGCGTTTATAAATTCTACAGCAGTGTACAGGAATGCCCTAGGCCTGCACATTCGCTCACCCTCACTCACTGACTCACCCAGAGCAACTTCCAGGCCTGCAAGCTCCATTCATGGTAAGTGCCCTGTACAGCAGGTGTACCATTTTTATCTTTTATGTCATATTTTGACATTCTCTTTTCTATGTTTAGATATACAAATATTTACCATTACATTACAACTGCCTGCAGTATTCAGTACAGTAACTACAGTACAGGTTTGTAGCCTAGGAGCAATAGGCTATACCTATAGCCTAGGTGTGTGGTAGGCTATACTAGGCTATACCATCTAGGTTTGTGTAAGTACATTCTATGGAACAAGAAAAAAGAGCAGACGATTTAATCCCAAACTTGATCCTTTCTATATGACCTCAGACAAATTTCTTAAATTCTATACCTCAATTACTGCTTCTACAAAATAAAAATAAAGATGAAAAGTAATGCAGTAATAAAGCATCTAGTGGAGTGCCTGGCACATAAAGAGCACTCAGAACACTATAGCTATTATCATTATGATTAGGTGTCTTGTACATAAGTGGAAATCAAGGAACTCAAGGTATTGAAGTAGAAAGCCTGGCAGTCCCTGACACATAATAACCATGCAATAAATTTTTTCTGTATAAACGGAATGGTTGATTAATAATGACTGATCCCTTACTGTGTAGCAGCAGGATGCTGCTTACCTACATCACCTTCGCTACTCCTTACATCAACCCTATGAAGTAGGCGGAATTATTATTCCCATTGCACTCCCTCCAAGCCAGATGCAGCAAGGTTAAGTCAGCTGCCCACAGGCAGTGAGGGATGAGGATGGAAACTGAATCCAGACCTCTCTGACTTCGGAGTCACGTTATCCACCTCTGTGCCGGGCCACACAGAGGCCAGAAAGGAATCCTACCTGTCTTTACGGCCCACCTCCATTTCTGCCTAGTCCCTAAAGCCATCATTAACTAGTTTTCACTGCTCTCCCTCTTTCTGAATTCTTCTTCAGCATCCAAGACTCATACAGCACAATTTAATCTCACACGCACTACTTCTAATCATTCCCAACAGCTACACGTATGTGTCTCTCACCGTTTCCTCTACAATGTGGAGGAATACGACTCCTAGAGGGCAAAAACCTCATTCTCTTTCTTCTGGAACCCATGCCATGCCCTCTCCAGGAAGCAAGCACAGTGCCAGGCTCTCTGAGAGAACTCATGCCTCACCGATCACTTATTTGACTAAAGGGATATCTGTGCATCCTCTCAAACTATCCACTTCCCCATCCTAATTGCTGCCAGGTACGGTTGCAGGGAACCATTCAGGGGATACTAGAGAAAGACTAATAGCTCAGCCAGGGGCTCACCAGTCACTAGCACGTCCAGCTGGTGCCAGGTGGGGTGCGGCACACACAAGAAAGGGTAAGCTGGAGAGTCTGCCCTCAAAGGCCTTCTCCTTTCTATAAGGAAAGATACACAACAGAAGTGATTATGAGGTCAAGATAAAGTATGCATTAACAAGAGCTGACATTGTGCTAGAATCATGAAGATAATAGTCACAGTTCTGCAAACATCCATAATCAAAGGACATTATTCTTGAGTATTTCCTGATCAGGACATGATCTATATACCACTTCCTTAATATTTTTCTTGAAATTTTTTTTAAATTACTAAAAGAAGAAATTTTATATCACTATTATAAATTGGAAAGCCAAATAGTAAGTAACCTGTATAAACAAACAAAATGAAATCAAAAGGAAATGCAAAATTTCAGTAGATCCTGCTACTGGTCTAAGTTCTGAGCCAAAGGCCTACTTTCTCCATTAGAAAGACTGGAACTGTTAGAGAGAAATTAAAGGCAAAGTAGCACCAAAATGAATACTAAACCTCCATCTATATAAAGAGGTTGAATGACCTTCTATGGGATTCAACGTCATTTAATGCAGACCACCTAAAATAGCCTCAAGGCCATCCCCTCCTAGGAGATCAGAGGAAGAACCACTGCGGGGCAGAGATGACACAAAGGGCTTTGTGAGTCTGACCTAACATCATTTAGCTGGAGGCCGGGCTCTCAAAACTTGGCACAACTGAGCAGACTCTCCCATTACGTCCTAATGGTAAAATAAGCTTTGGTTGATGATTTATCATTTTGAGATTCTTATTTATTATTCATCTCCATTAGCACAAGGGGCTCTGATTTGCTAAATGCTCACCTTGGCACCAGGGCTCACACACCCAGGCCTTCACTTGGCTTGGATGTTTCAGTGCCATCTCTACTAGATTCAGCAACTGGTCTAACTCTGTTTTGAGGGCTGTGTTTTATTTGGTTTGATTTTTTTTTTTAAGTTCATTGTTAAGTGTATTATACATACGGAAGAGTGCATTTAAAAAAATGTATATGTGGTTTAAAGAAAATAAGATGAAAACCCATGTAACCCCATCCGGTCCCTTTAGAAGTTCTGTGTCTCTATCACATCCCTTTCTCTCACCCCAGACAGTGCACAATCTTGGCTTCGTTATTCATTCCTTTACTTCTCTTTATGATTTTACCACCTCCGTATACATCCCTAAATAAGATAATGTTGAGTTTTGAAAAAGTGAGTGGAAAGCAATAATGAAGCTGTGTGTATTAGTTTCCTAGGGCTGCCACTACGAATTTGGTGGCTTAAAACAACAGAAATGATTCCCTCATGGTTTTAGAGGCTAGAAGCCAAAATCAACATGTCAGCAGGGCCATGCTCCCTTCAAAGGCTCTAGGTTCTTTGACTCTTCTGGTTTCTGATGGCTGCCAGTAGTTTGGGCAGCAAAACTCCAGTCTCTGCCTCCATCTTCACTTGGTCATCTTCCCTCCGTGTGTCTGTCTCTGCATCTCCACGTAGCGCTCTCCACTGTTTCCCTGTGTCTTCTTATGAGGACACCAGTCATTGAATTAGGACTCGTCCTAATCCAGTATGATCTCGATTTAGCTTGATTACCTCTGCAAAGACTCCATCTCTAAATTTCACAAGTTAGGACTTCAACATATTTTCTGCAGGGAGGGACAGTACTCTACCCACAGTAAATACAGTGCCGTTGCTAGATGAAGCCTCCCAGAAGGGAATAAGCTAAACAGAGTCTCCGGTCACAGCCCCGTAGAATTGACAAGAGCCCCTTCTGGGAAAGTCAGCAGGCAAGATCATGAATGAGTCCTGGGAAACCAGGTAGGTTAAACCACAGTGGGGACATCTAGCAGTAGGAGCGGGGGGCAGATACAGGATATCCATCAGGAATATGGTTGGGTGAGGTGGGCTCCTCCATATTTTCTGCTTCTAAATTTACTCTGGCCTACTTCTAGTGCTCAGGGTTGGGCAAAGAAAACACTTGTTAGGATGAAATGAGTCTATCCGGTCAGCAGGAGCTTCATCAGCACATGAGCAAGGCAGCCAAGTACAGATAATGATCTGGACCAGGCTTCCTCAGGTAGTCAGTCCTCTAGTTAAATCAATGGCACACGGACAGCAGTAAGCTGGTGACGACAGCCTGAGTCACACTGTTCAGGTCTGAGCTGCCCGTCCTCTATGCCTGGTGCACAGTCCTCAGAGGTTCCCTTTGCCTCTCTCCTACATTAATTCCTGAGTCTCGTGCCCCACTTCCCCTCTTGACTGGGTTCCTCTCTTGCTTTGGCGGCTTGCGTTCTCCAGGAGCTCCTTAGAAAGAATGCACAGAACGTGTATTTTTTATCTGTGCTTGGTATCTCCAGTCCAGAAACTCTTGTCTTATCCCTTCCAGAAGAAAAGGCAGTCAGCTAGCTGCATAAAGCAGAGGAGGAGGAGATCCAGGGGACCCAATTGTATTTCATACACTCTCCACCCAATCTTTTATTTTAGCACCCCCCGTCACCCCAACAGCAGAGATACCCGGTACTGCCAGTTCCTACTCTTCTTAGGATTCTGTGGTAAAAAGCGATTGGTTTTTTGCTTCCCCTACTGTCAGCTTAGAATTGTCTTTCTCAAGTGTCCTAAATCTGTTACCACTCATCCACCTGTTTTCCAGCTTCTGAAACTTAGTTGCCATTGTCTCTTCTCCTGTCCACCTTATGGGTTTGCTGTAGGTTTTGCAGGTTTCAGGAGGGAACAGAAGTAGATGTAGCATCTGATGTGTTCAATCTGCCACCCTAGCATGGAATTCCGCCTTCAATTTCCAAAGGAACCCCGCACAGATTTCTAGCTTTCCTTAGCTCAGCTCTTCCACCTCTCCCAACATGCAAACTCTGTCCTGGGAGAGTGCCATAGAGGAAGGCACACGTGCACTCCTGCTCGTTCCTGCCAAAGCCCAGAGTTGAAACACCGGAACTATGTCACAGCACCCTCCCTCACCTTAACAACAATCTCTGAGCTGCAGCAAGGCAGGAAAAAAAAAAGGCAACAGATGAAGACCCAGGACATCTGGGTTCTGGCTCCACCACTGTAAGATTTTCACCACGCCCCCACTTCCCCAACTCTGACATTCTCGGAGTCCGTAATTCCCTAAGAGCAGTGTCAGTCTTTCCCTGGGGCCAGCCAAACTCCATCACCCATCTGAACTGAGGAACAGCTAAACCCAGGGGGCAAAGAGATGTTAGGCAAAGTGATTCCACTCCAGAGAAAAGCCTCATTCACTAGACACAGCCAGCCCTTAGGGCATCTGAGTTGGCACTCAGCACTTGAGACCTTTGCTTCCTACAGCACGATGCTTCCCCATGGAGGAAGGAAGATGATCTCAGGCTCAGCACAGAGCAGCCTTCCTGTCGTGCTGATGCAGCAAGAGCCACGTAAGAGAGCCTGACTCATGGACTACCATCAGGCAGGCAGCAAGAGCTCAGACAGTGTGCATCTCCTGGCCCCTGGCCCCCTGCCCACTCTGTCCCTCCAGGCAAGGCCAAAAGAGGCCAGACTTGCTTATCAAGGCAAGTGATTCACCACCTAGACTCCCTGACTCTCGGCCTCAGCAGAGGTGTGGTGCTGCCTAGAGACAGCAGGGAGATGCCAGCCGTTGCCGAGGCCCCAGCCGCTTCCACATCGTCAGCAGGCCTGCACCAAGTTCCACTGGCACAACCAGCAAAGCCGTGTTTCCCAACAGGCACTCAGGCAAAGGCAGCCAGATGCCCTTGTTGAAAGAACTATGGAAAAGTAGAAAGAATCAGGTCCTTGGGGATTTAGGATCCACCCCCTCTTGGTATAGAAGAGGAAACCAAAGTGAATAGGTGTGTGCAGAGCACTCCTGGCAAAGTCAGAGAGCATTCAATGCAGTGACCTGTTCCCATGTCCCAGAGCGAGAGTAAAGCTAAACTGCAGTGGCCTCCCTTTCTACACCTGTGACCTGAAGAGGCATAATAGGTGCTCAATAACCATTTGTCTGGAATGAATAAATGAATGAATGCAAATCATCCCGAAAGTCTCTGATTGAATCAGTTTAGGCACTGGTCCCCAAATACCTGTTTAAGGGGTAGCTATATCAGACTCCCCTGAGAAGCTACAGTAATGATTTCCAATCTTGCAAAATGTGTTCTTCCAGCTTAAAAAAATGCCATTAGGATGCTAGTTGTACTTTCAGTGTGTGTTGATTAAGAAGAAGACAATAACCATAGCTAATGTTTTACAGGATCCTTAGCATGTGCCAGGCACCGAGCTGAGTGATTTATATCCATAATCTTATTTAATCCTCTCAACAATTCTGGAAGGTAGATACTATTATTATGCCCACTCTCAGAGGTGGAGACTTAAATTCAGACAGGTTAGTCCACAGGTGCTAAAAGGCAGAGCCAGGACATAACCCAGATCCGAATGAAATCAGTCAGGGCCCCACCCAGACCGCCATGCCATATTAAACAACCCCTAAGAAAACACTTTTAGGTAAATCTGAATTTTATCAACATAACAGCACCTAGGCATATCTGAAAAACAGAAGTTTAAAAATTTAAACTTTATACAAACACTGTTAGATTCAACGACACCATTCAGCAGTCCCCTCCCAAGGGAACCACTGCTCCCAAACCTGCAACCAGAAGCACGTTATGCAGAAAGCAGCTGGTCATTGCCCCCGAGGAAGCGATCCACCTGTCTCACATCCTAGCGGGTGTCGAGGCCCACAACTCCAGAGGAGTGAAGGGGAGAGAAATCTCCAAGTAAGGGTTAAAGCAGAAGGACAGAGTCAGCAGCAGAGAGAGAAAACAAACTGAAAACACAGCAGAAAGGGATTGCTACATTAGCAATCCTGGCAGCATATAGGAAGGGCTAACAAGGGATTAATGATAGGAAAAGAGCCTGAAATCTGCGACCCAGACTGCCAGTCGCCCTTCAGTGCTTATTCTCCCCTCTTCTCATGGAAACAGAACCCACAGTTTCAAGATGGGCACCTGGCCACTCATAACATCAACTACATTTCCTGGTCTCCTTGTTCCAAGGTGTAGGCAGGTAACTAAGAAGTGTCATGTGGCTGCTTCCTGTAACCTGTCTCAAAAGATCCCAGCTCAGGGCCTTTGGCCTTTGTTCTTCTTCACTCCTTCCTACATACTATGCTGCCTGGAAAATGAATGGGATAACTGGAGGTCTAGCTACCATCTTGGACCATGAGGATGGGCCCATGCCCTGCGAGCTGGCAGAGCTCTGAACAGGTAAGGCTCATGGAACAGAGCTGTTACGCCAACCACAGGCTGTCACCCACCAGACATTTACATGCAAGAGAAACAGACTTCTTTCTTATTGCAGCCACTGTTACCCTAGGGGTCTGTTTCTCATGGATAACCTAATCTAACCAATACAAAATTCAATTCCACTACTACAAAATCTCTTTACAGCAAAACAGAAGTAGACATACTAAAATTGCAAATGTAAACCAAAAGCAACATTCCAGCCAATAGAATCTCAGTGCAATATATAGTCAAAGATTGGGACAGCCTCTCCAAGCTGTTGTAAAATGAAACAACCTGAAAAATGGGTTTCAGCTGCATATTTTTAAAATAGTACGTCACGTTCTATTAATATAATAAGCATTGACAAAAACCTTTCAAAAACATAAAACCCACATATACTGAAAGCCCATTTGTAACAGGCACTGTGGTAAGCCCTGGGTGTTCAAATACTATCTAAATTAAACCTTACCTCCCCTCAAGATCACTAACTAGCCAGGAAGAAGAGTTAGAGAGTAAGAAAAGATAGAGCAGGAGACTTTCTTATTTATTATAGGCCTTGTAAAACACTTTGGCTTTTTAAAAGATTATATACACATGTTACTTCAAAAAATTTATATCAAAAAGATAGTAGGCAGTTTAATAATATGTGTGACTATATTATAATAAAATATTAGTATGCAAAAGTTCATAATTTGGTCACATTTCTTTATTTTAAGGATACACTATCAACTGCATAGAAAAACACCTGAAGGATATACACCAAAATGCTAACAACAGTGGTTATCTCTGGGTAATGGGATTACAGGTGACAAGATTTTTTTTTTTACACTCATCTATTTGTTGAAATCATCTACAAGAAACATGTATTTTTGTTACTATCAAAAATTAAGTCATTTGATAATAATAATAATAGTAACAGCAGCAGCAGCTACTATTTCCTGCATGCCTACTATGTCCCAGGTGCAGGTGCAATACTAGGAACTTCGCATACCCACTACTTCATTCAGTTCTCGAGGCAACCCTGCAAGTTGGGAAGCATCCTCGTTTCATAGCTGAGAAAGCTGGGGCTCAAAGATTAAGTAATTTTTCCACATCTAGGAAGAGAAAGAGTCAGGATTTGAATCCCACTCCGACTTCTAAGCTCATGCTACTTCCACTATACCATGCTGCTTGGGGGTCAGATGTTGAGAAGTTACACCTCTATAATACTGGTCTCTCATATGCCACAGTGTATGACCAACATCTTCATTTTATTTCCCTTGGGACAGTCTCATATAATAAGTTAATTGGCAAGAAACTCACCTAATCCTATGTCCTGAATGGACCAATGCCCACACCACTGCTGAACACAGAGCCACCGCTAGGAGTGGTTTTCTACACAGCACTGTCAAGTTGACGGCTACTTCTCACTGGCAGGGACAAGGAAGAACATCTGTGTTTAGAACAAAGAAGAACTGGCAGAGGCCACCAAAGCGAGGAGGAGTCAAACCTAATTCTACCCCTAAGTCAACTGCCCTTTCCACTGGAACCCAGGGGGTCTTAGACTAAAACCAAACCACCTGAGTACTGTTCCGTATCCTTCTAAGGAAGGGAACTAGCCTTTTATATATAAATGAGAGTGCCTCAGAAGTTAAGACTGTAAACATTTGGGAAGCTCACAGATACTCAGGATCAAACTATGACAGCCTTGGCAAGGTGTGGTAGCAAGAGCGTGCTGGCAGGTAGCATCTCCCCAGGTGTAATTTAGGCCAAATACGTGCTAAAGCACAGGGCAGACACTGTACATTAGCTTGGGGGTTGGGGAGGAGGCTGCTCATGGGCAAGACAAGAAATCCTCCCACACCAGGTCTGAAACCATCTCAGAAGTTTTGAGTTTTGCTTTGAGTAGTACAGGCTAGACTCTGCAAACTCGATATCCTTAAGTGACATTCTCTATGTGACATATCCAAGAAAACCATTAGTAAGGTCACTGGGAGAGCTAAGAATCAAAAACTTAAATGTTCAAACATGAAGAAAAGAACTAATAAAGTAGAGGAACCCCTAGGATGCTGAAGCTCTGTTGTATTCATTAGAGCCTCACCCTGAAGACAGGTGTGTATTGGGTGCTAGCAGTAGCAGGTAGGTGCAATACAGCTGTTCAGTGGGCCCCAAAACAAAGCATTCACAATCCGGGACCTCCACTTGGATTTTCAGAGTCCTCTCCCCGCAGCCCTTCAGAAACCAAGCTATAGGAACTATGAAACACCTAGACTGACCAATCTCCCACTTTCTACCCATCTCTAGAGCCCTGTTGCTTGGCCCAATGCCCACGAAAATCTTCAGTTCCTGCCCCATCCATACCAAGTCACAATCCACTTATCTTCTTTACTTTCTAAAATGTGTGCCCTACCCAAGGACTCATCCCCAGAGAAGGGCCTCTGGAAAGGGTCAGAAAGGCTGAGGCTCATCTATCAGAAAGGCAAAGTGTCAACTCCAAAATCTCTAGACCTCCACTCCACTGTACACCAACAGCCACGGTCATCCACAGGGGAAACGTCACTCATTGCTCGTTCACCCCAGGAAGGACATTCTTCATACTCGAAAACAGAGGGAAAGGTCATTTTACAGAAGGAGGGTCTCCTTACTCCATCACAGCCCAGGGTTCAGAAAGTCATGCCTATCAAACCAATCTGGTTCTACTAAAAGTGGTCAGGGTATACTCGGTGGAGTCCTGAAGCAAAAGGGCTGGCTGGTCGCCAGAGGGTCAGACACCCCAGTAAATCAACTTCTAAGACACTAGGCCTTGGCCACGAAGATAGCAACAGCTGTAGGAGTCCAGGTTGACATGTTTTGAAGTAGTCGTATTTTAGGATGATAGAGAAAGCAGGATGTCCTGCAAACACAGGACCACGGGGACCCACCCTGACTCATGCAGCACCCACCCAGTTCTCTGGGGAGGGGGGCACCACCACCATGGGTGGAAAGAGGTCTGGGGTTAGCCAAAGCCTCTAAAATATTGATGCAACCAGCATCCAAGGTCAGAATTACAACCAGGTTGTTACTCCAAGAAATTAAGACTCCTCCCTACCTGAGAAACTACTGACTTTGGCAAAAGTTGGTAAAAGACACCAACTGCTTTGGTTACTGGAAAACGTCAGCAGTCACCTACATAGGCAAAAGCAAGAGGAAGAGAGAGGGATGAACGAATAGATGATCTTATAAGGGAAAACAGAATGGAGCATCGCTCATTCTCACAACTTATTCTGGCCATGATTCTACACCTATAACATGATCATCATTATTGTTAGCATTTACTGAGCACTTACTACATGCCAGGCACTGTGCTAAGTAAGCATTTTACATTTGACACGCATTGTCTCAGGTAAAAACCTCATGAGATAGGTACTGTTGTAATCTATTTAAGATGAAGAAACCTTGGCTGAACAAAGCGAGGATATTCTCCTAAGCTACGCAGCCAGTGGGTGGTAAAGCAGGGACCACTGACTTCAGCTGCCATGCTCTTAGTGACTCTACCCCACCTGCCCATCTTGTCTGAACATCTGGAGGATGCTGAAAACAACAGATGTGCAGAAGAAGCAGTTCCTCGGAAGGGGCTCACAGAACATACAGCTCTCTTTGGGCTGTGAAGAAAGGACAGGGTTTGGTCTGGGGGCAGAATCAGGAGAAGCCACTCACAGCAAAGGGAATAACATGATTCCAGGCTGAAGGGGGCGGGTGGGACTTGACACGTGTAGGAAATAGTCCCTTGTAGCTGGAGCAGAACTTCCACGAAGAGGAGAGGGAGAAGGAGCTGGAGTGAAGGCTGCGGTAGGACTGGAAGGCTACAGACCTGCCAAGGAGCTGGCAAGCAACCCTGGAGTCACAGGCAGTTTTTAAGCAGGGAAGTGGTGTGACCAGATTTGATTTCAGCAAAGCAACCATGGTTGTGGTGAGACAAATTCACCAGGAAAAGCAACAGCTTGGTAACAAGGGCACAGTAAGTAACCTATTACAGGTGTCCAGGGGAAGGTGGTGAAGGCCAAACTAAGGAACTGGGGATGAGGATGGGGATGATGGAACAACTGGACAGAGTAATTAATTTCACATACAGGGAGAAAGAGTGGCCAACAAGTGCTGGGAAATCTCTCTGGCATCGCATCACCTATTTGTTCCGGCTGGGTACCTGTCTGTATGTCACCAACCTTAGAGAAAGGTGCAAGCATTTAGTGAGTTCAGGGAGTTTTAGTGGTCCCACTCCCCCTGCCTCTGGGCTAACATCCACCCACCCACTCTTCCCTTCCAACAGGGACTGAAGCTTCCCATTCCCCTCCAGCCCCTCCACAGCCACCTAGGAACAGGGTTCCTTGATTTTCAGTTGTAGCCACCAACTCACATATTACTGACTGCCACTAACTGGACCAGAGGCAGCTCCATAGTTCTGGCATGCTGAGAACAGATACTATTTGCCAAAGCAGCTCAGTGCTGCATTCATCTGGAACATCTGGCAGGCTCCCAAACATCAGTGCACCCATCAAGGGCATGCAGCAGGGAGCTCAGGAAATGGCACAGCCTAAGAGTGAGGCCGGAGGGGACAGAATTGAAGAACTGATAGATGAACTTCCCAGGGCTGGCTAATGCCTTGTCCTGCAGACCAGCCCTCAGACAGGACCTGGGCCTTACACACAGTGTTCAGACAGGCTGCTGGTTAACAGAACTGGGATACTGTGGCCACAGTTCAAACCCCAGAGGCCAGGGTTCCAAGCCACTCCCAACTCTGGCTGGCCATGTCATGAATGCGTGCCCTGGGGAATAAGGGAAAAAATCAGACGTATACACAGGGACCAGCGCTGGAGACACACCTCAAAGCACCAAGCTTCTTCATAATGTGCCCACACCTGTGCCTGCCACGTGATTGAACAGCATGAGGTGTGGATTTCTATGGCCTTGCTGGGTGGAGGATAGAAGGGGACATGACAGGGAACTAACGTATTTATAGGCCTCAAGCAGACACAGCACAATTCACCAGCCTTCAAAAATGACTTCTTTAACCAGCCCCAGCTTTCCACGGAACTTCACTTTCATCCCTTCGTTGGAGGCTATTCCTCCTTCCCACACCTCTCATGCTGCAGAGTAAAAGCTTCTTGTGATTAGAACAGAAAACCAGCTGCCATCTCCCTGACCAAATCTCCCAGCGTGTGTTTGCAGGATATCCTGCTCTCTCTATCATCCTAAAATATGACTATTTCAAAACGTGTCAACCTGGACTCCTACAGCTGTTGCTATCTTGTGCAAATTAAGCCCAGATAACACAGCTGGGACTCCAGCCCCAGGCTTGTCCAGACACAGATGTCACCAGCAGGAAACAGAAAAGCCAGAGGAAGAGCTTTTGTGCAGCCACTTTCCTTACTAAAGAACATCTCCTCACATGTACTCAGCATCAAATTGGTATTAACTGATCAACACATAAGTGTGCACATAAGAATAACATCTATTGGATGTTGGGCAGGGGGGAGGGGGAGGCAAGAGGAGGGGACGGGTATATGCATACACAAAGAGTGTGATGCGCACCATCCGGGGGATGGACACGCTTGAAGCTCAGACTTGTAGGGGGAGGGGAGGCAAGGGCAACATACGTAACCTAAACACCTGTACCCCCATAATATGATGAAAAAAAAAAAAAAAGAACATCTCCTGAAAACCTACCTGCCCTGAATTTTCTCACCATCCCAGCTCAAACTGACTGAGAAAGCTGCCAGATCTCTGTCATGTCTCAGAAACATCCAGCGACATACTGGATAAAAATAATCAAAAAAGAGGAAGCACATCAATACTTGACAGTTTTGTCAACAGAAAGCAGTTCTTTCTTGGCATGTGGCCATGGGGTACAGCTACACAGGCTCTTCGAGGCCCTGTATCTCCCAAGCTGTGCCAGCAGAGCTCCCTTGGCAGGCATGGAAGACTGTATGTTCAAAATGGTACAACATCTCCCATCTGCTGTGCTTTTCCCCAGTGTGATCCTGACACTTCTCCCGTGGAGGGGGTGGTCCACGTCCCCTCCGCTTGAATCTGGGTACGCTTGAGACTCATGTCAACTAACAGAATAGAAATGACATTGCATGACTTCTGAGCTAGATCAGAAAAGATGATACAGCTTCCACCTTGTTCACTGGAACACTTGTGCTTGAGGCCTTGGGCCACCACCTAGGGCCAAGAGCCCTGAGACAGCCACACTCACAGAGGGAGTGCACGTGAGCACCTATCAGCAGTCCCAGCCTCTAAGTCCTCTGGGCCCAGGCACCGGACGTGGCGGTGAACAACCTTCACATGATTCCCGCCTCCATCTGCGGCCTCACCCTAAGCCTTTGAGTCTTCCCAGCTGAGGCCCCAGACATTGAGAAGCAAGGACAAGCTTTCTCTACTGGGCCCTTTCCAAAATCCTGACCCAAAGTCTCCATGAGCTTAATAAGATGGTTCTTAGCCGAGCACGGTGGCTCATTCCTGTAATCCCAACACTTTGGGAGGCCAAGGTGGGAGGATCACTTGAGGCCAGGAGTTCATGATCAGCCTGAGTAACATATTGAGACCCCATCTCTACTAGAGAGAGGGGGAGAGAGAGAGAGAGAGATGGATAGATAAATTTTTAAAAAGTGGTTCTTGGCTGGGCGCGGTGGCTCACGCCTATAATCCTAGCTTTCTGGGAGGCTGAGGGGGAGGATAGTTGCAGCTCAGGGGTTCAGTGAGCACAGTGAGATCCGGTCTCTAGAGATAAGAAACAAAAAAAAGACAAAAAAAAAAAAAATACACAAAACCACAAAATCCAGCCAGGCGCTGTGGCGCATGCCTGTAGTCCCAGCTACCCGGGAGGCTGAGGCAAAAGGATCACTTGCAGCCCAGGACCTGGAGCTTGTGGTGTCTACAATCACTGCACTCTACCCAGGGACACCGAGTGACATTCTGTCTCAAAAAAAACCAAAAAACAAAAAAAAACAGGGAAAAAGTGGTTCTTGTTTGGGTGGTTTGTTCCGAAGCAACAGTAATGGAAACAGTGGGTGACACTTTGTGAGTCTGGTCTCATATCTGAGCTACCAGATAAGCAGCTGGTCTTGGAAATAGAAGTTTTTAAAAAGGAAAAGCTACCTTTTACTGAGCGTTTACTTTGTGCCAGGCGTTATGCTAAGGGCTTACACGCATGACTTCATTTAATCCTTATTGCAATGCTTGTGAGTAAATACTAGAATTATCCCCATTTTGCGAAGAAGAAACGGGCTCAGAGGTCAAGGACTTTGCCCAAAGCCTGGTCTGCCTCATTCAGAGCCCACAACACTGCACCAGCCTATGCTCTCTGGCCACTTGGAGAGAGGAGCTGTTTCTACATGGGAGACTGGGAACATGGTTTTCTAGTTCAACATTCCAAGTGTGGGAATTGCCTGAAGAACCCAGGTGATGGGATACAGCATGGACAAGCATTTGGACGTCAGAGCTGGGGAAGGCCCCCTGCCCTGAAAGGTCGCAGCTGTGGCCTACCCACCCTATTACCAACTCCTCCTGATCCTACCCATTCTTTAAGGTCTAACTCCCACCATCAAGGCCTTCTGGTGAATTCTGCCTTCTCCAGATCCCACCTCATGTCCCCTTGGCACGCTATTTCACCCTGTGTCATACTGTCATGGTTGTTTGGGGTGTGTTTACATAGCATGGCTCCTGAGGATGGGAGAAACGCAGTGGAAGAGACATATATGTTACGTGTACAATCAATTTATCCTATTTCCTACAGCACCCATACGACAGCAAGCACATCAGTTTCTCAGGAGGATCTGCTGGGTGACTAAATTGGTTGTGAATCATAATCCACACACAAGGCAAGCACTCCAGGCTCTGTGACCCACATTTCACCCAGGGTATCACAGAGGAGAAAGAATCCAAGGGCAGGGATGGAAACAGCACCGTTCACCCAGACACTGCCTTCCCCCACCACCCTGCGGGCAAGGAAGCCCCGATCACAAAGGCCCAAAACACTGCGAGCTGCCATGTTGAACCACAAGCCCTTAATAGCCCTGGAAACCTACGAAACACAGATTACAGTTTCCTGTGAGTCACTCCTCAACATCTCCATCTAAGAGCAGGGAGGGACCAACCTCAAGGACCTCCTCAGGCCAAGACTAGCTTTGCCCTGACTCACTGTCTTTCAGTCTATGCTGCGGATGCCTTTTCTGGTTCCTTCCTCCCATCTCCACATCCACTGGGATGGGGAAGATGAGGCCTGCACCTGCACTTTGCCAGCCTATCTCCAAAGATTACAAATCCAATTCCCCGTGAGACGGAGCTGAGGATCTTACTGTGGTTGGGCAAACTCAAAACCGCAGATTCCCAAGACACTATGCCTCAGTGTCTGGGGGAAGCCAGTCCTTTCCTTCCTTCCCTGTACCTGGGCAGGCAGGCTGAAAAGGCATCCCCAGAAACTGCTGGGAAATTGCCCAAATGCCTGTTCCCTGTCTTTGGTGAATGCCCGCGTGAGGAAAGATCTTAGCATATCTCCTTTCGGGTGGATAGGAATAATCTGACTCTTCCTAAAAGGTCATTGTCAATGCCCTTCCCATCAGCTTCTTCTCCGGTATACTACATAGCAAATCAAGCACCATCAAGTTTATGAAAAACCTAAAATTGGCTAGACTCTTGGCCCATGCAACCTACAGTCATGCATATAAAGCCACAGACTCACATGTTAGAATCCCAGGGAAGAGATGTGTCCAATTAAGAGGAAGGCGGGAAGGAAGACAACATCCCAAAGTAAATTAAAATTAGTCCCACTCTTCTCTCCAGCACCCAGAGGATTCACATGGGCCATGGCAACACTTCTTCAAACCTCCTTTTAATCCCATGCACTGTCCTTCCACAGAAGTGCCCAAATTTCCTGCTCAAAATTCCTCCTTTACAAGAGTGTTTGCAGGACTCTAGCCTTTGTCCCCTCCCCTTTCCTCCCACCATAAAGTTCAAAAGTTCCAGTAGCAGCAAAGTCAAAATTATCTTTGTGAGGCGGGAGAAGGAAATAGACAGAAGGCTTCACTCCCAATCAATACAGATTGGAGCATTAAGGAATGAACAGTGAAGTCAAATTTGTCTCTCATGGTATTAATCTAAATACGTAAGTGGGCACCACAAAGCAAGCTCAGCTCTCCTCCATGGGGAATGAAATCACCATGCTGGCCTGACACGGCCCATGTGGCCACAAACTCAGCTGCAAAGCCAGTGCCCCAGGAGGCGACTCCAAGAGGACCCAGAGCAGAGAATCGTGGCATCCGAATGACCACGTAGGACTCTGCCATTGACAAATGAGCCTAAACCCTTTGTGAATGTTTATATTACTTTTCTGGTTAAAAATTTTTAAATTCCATAAACAATCATCTATGAACTTACCTGACATCTATATATACTTCTTTTGTTTAAACAAAAACAAAACCACAACACAAATACAAGTAAAAACAAAAGCCCAATAAGGTAGAAATTTCTGAGATGGCCCAACTTTTGGACAGTTGTATATAAGCACAATTTTGGTTCAGGACAAATACTAACAAGAAGCAAAGCTGAGGTGACAGAATGATGGCTGAGGTTCATATTGTGCTTTTGGAGGGGCCCTGGGGGAAAAGGGAAATGAGAAACTAGCTCTCAGGTCTTGTGCATTTTAGGGTCATCTGGTCCAGAGGTGCCAGGGGCTCTGGGTTGAAGCAGTGAAGGATCTTCTACCTGCAATTCCAGATGTGAGGATGATCCAACTCTGAGGCCCCGAAGACCAGGTTTAATGGCCAGGTCTAGTTCTGTTGCACCCAAACTCTGGTGAGTCACAGGGTCTGTCCTGCAGAACAAGGGGCTAGAGGAGGGTCTCCTACTGCAGTCTGTTCCCAAAGAGCAGAGCAGAAAGAGCACCACACAAGCACTCGAGAGCCTGGAATTCAAGTTCAGGCTCTCTTATTCTTTAGTTATTTGTTCTTGGGCAATGCATTAATCCTCTCTGAGCCTCAGTTTCCTCTGCCATAAAATGGGGACACCACCACCTCTGCCTGGAGTACCTCAGGGAGATAGTTTCAAATAAAATTCTGAAGTACCAAATACAAAACATGATCCCAGTAGTCCTCCCTTATCCATAGGGGATAGGTTCTAAGACTCCCAGCAGATGCCCAAAACTGCAGATAGAACCCTATATACACCGTGTTTTCTTCTATACATGTATAACTATGATAAAGTTCAACTTATAAATTAGGCACAGTAAAAGATTAATAATAACTAATAATAAAGTAGAACAATTATAACAATATACTATAAAAAAGTTATGTGAATGTGGTCTCTCTCTCAAAATATCTTATTATACTGTACTTACCCTTCTCGTGATGACATGAAATGATAAAATGCCTACACGATGAGATGAAGTGAGTGCATGATGTAGGCACAGTCACGTAGTGACACAGCGTTAGGTACCATTGACCTTCTGACGTATAGTCAGAGGATCACCTGTTTGGGGTGATCCTGGATCATCGAGCCATGACAACATTGATGGCTGGATGTCAGGAGCAGGTCATGTGGATGACTAACGGGCAGGTAGAGTATACAGCATGGATACACCGGGCAGGGGATGACTCATGTCCTGGGCAGGATGGAGCAGGAAGGTGTGAGATTTCACGACACTACTAGGAATGGCGCATGACTTAACACGTATGAATGGTTTGTTTCTAGAATTTTCCATTTAATATTTTCAGACCACAGTTAACCATGAGTAATTGAAACCACGGAAAGCAAAACTGAAGGTAGGGGTGGGGAACTGCTATATTCTTCATCCTATTTCTGTTGGGTTAGGGGGGAATGAGGACCATTTATTATTGTCACCATGAATAATAAGCTAAGGGGGAAAAACTGGATAACGTCACATTATACTAATAATCTTAAATCATATGAGAGAAGTTTATGTGCAAAAAATTTAAGTTCTTAGTTGCCTGCCCATTGCCATCTACGGGATCTGATGGGGTTATCTCTCCTTGTCACCAGCTGCCATGTAGTTGAGAAACGCAAGCTCATTTTATTATCAACTTAATCCAAATAATTAGTAAGGGTCAGTCTCCCATAGCAGAGGAGAGGGGAAAACAGCTCTCTGCACAACTGTGGCAACAGCAAAGAGATCATTATTGACCCACCTCAGGATTCCTGTCCCTAAGCACAGGTAGCCAGGAGTCCAGTGCTTGAGAAATAAAAAATGTTTTTACTGTTCCTTTCTTCCTGAAAATTATACCACCTAGAAGAACAAGGAACACTGTTATCTTTCTATCAAACACAATAAAGATGATGGCGTTCACGTTAGTAACCAGGAAAACTCAAAGACTTCACTCCCAAACCTTGACCTCGGGGCCTTATGAGTAAGTCATCCCCGATTCCTCAGACGGGGCACTGATCCTCATCCCACTCCTGCCCGCAATACTTTGGACCCCATTGGAGAGCCTGGCGGAGTAACAGGGCTCCACTGTCAGGGGACAGGGTGGCTGAAAGAAAGAGCATGAGACTCACGAATCCCGTCAGCATGGCCTTAGGTAAGTCATTCAACTTCTCTGGGTCACAACTGTAGGTACCCATTAGCAGTGACTTACCAATAAGCACAAAAGAAAGTTAAGAATGACCAAAAATTAAAGACGATCACATTTTGTCCAACCATAGTCCTTTCCTCATTCTTCCTGGATTCTGAAGGTTAACAGAATGCAGAAACATCAGCCTTAGCAAGAGCAAGATCCCATCTCTACAGAAAATACAAAAAAAAATTAGCTGGGTGTGATGTTGTGTACCTGTAGTCCCAGCTACTCAGGAGGCTAAGGTAGGAAAATCACTTGAACCCAGGAGTTTGAGGTTGCAGTGAGCTGTGATGATGCCACTGCACTCTAGTCCAAGTGACAGAGTGAGACCCTATCTCCAAAAAAAAAAAAAATACAGAAATAAAAAAAAAAATGCAAGTGTCCAAGCCTCACCTACACCATGATTAAAATGGCAGGAAGAGATGAGGTATATAGACAAGAACAGGAAATCCAAATATAAAGATGAAAACAGTTGTGTTTGCACAAGGGAATCTGGGATGTTTTTTTTCTTTTTTCAGTGATGCTTTTTCCTATTATATCACCTTCTTATCAGGCACAACTGCTCGCAGTCACAAGGATTTGCAAAGAAAGGTCTTAGCTATAAGATCAGTCACTGCCAGGGCCCTGCTGTCCCACTGGTGCTGCAAGGGCCCCACCTCCAACCCTGCTGCAGAGGCCAACATCAGGCTTCCGACTTCACAAGCTACTCCAAGGAACACCCAGGGTCCCAGGCTCCTGAAAAAGCTTATGAAATAGCTCTATAAAGGCAAGGGCTTGAAGAGAGCAAACACAGCTCATCAGTAAAGGAGTTTGAGTCCATCCAGAAAGGAACTAGGGACAAAAAAATGAAAGATTTCTTAGCAAATTGGAATTGCTGACAAACACCTGGACTGCTGTATTATGCATGATATGAGGGAGGAGAGGAAAGGGGAGGGGGACACAGGAGCAGGGGAAGATGAAAGGAAGATAAACAGTAACACTTTTGCTGTCAAGAATCCTGTTGGGATTTCCATGTTTTCACAGAAATAAGTTATCAAAGGAAACAAAAAAAAAACCCAACTTAATTGCATTTGCTTCTAAGAAGTACACTTGGGGTTTAGAGTGTGAAGGAGACTGACTTTTCTTAAATTGTGATCTAAATACTGCAGGAACAAGGGTAGCAACTGGAATTACAATAAAAATGGTGAATATATTGAGCACTTACTATGTGCCAGGCCCTAAGAGCTTCACTTAGATTATCTTATTTAATCCTCACTTTTACCCCGTAAGATAAGATAGGTAATACAATTATTCCCACTTAACATCTGCAAAAGCTAAGGCACAGAGAGTATGTCATTTGCTCAAGGTCCCCAGCTAGCAAGTGACAGGGCCAAGCAGGACTCAAACCCAGTCTCACCCAGAACTCCCTGGGCTCATCTCAATGGAAAGCAAGGTTCGCATCATTAAAAGTGGGCACTGAAGGAGAAGACGTCTGGTGTTGTTTGGAGAGTGTCTGTAGGGAAAAGGGATATGCATAGGAGAAGACACAGTGCTGGAATCCAGGATGATCAGAACCACAAACATTTCTTGAGAATCTCCTAAGTGCTGGGCACGACCAGATTTTGGGGAATAGCTGCAGGAAATAAAGCTGTTACACAGAGATGGAAAAGGGGGGCACAGGCACTCCATTCACCTTCCAAAATAAGACCACAAAACTCAAAATAAGACGTCTTTGGCCCGCCCTGAATATTTCAGAGTCTTCAAAGACACTGTGCAGCAAGAATGTCAAGCTGACGTGGGGAAGTCAGGAGGGGATGTGAAAAAAGCAGAACTGATGCAGCAGAGAAGTGAGGGAGATAAACATATCGCCTTCTTCCTGGGGCGAAAGCATTTTAATTACCAACTGGGAGTCCAGCAGAGCCATAAAACTGGCCGGCTGTCCCAGTTGATCAGGCCAGAGGCCATAACAGACAGGACAAGGCAGCATTTTTCAGGGGCTGAGCACTTCGAGTTAAGGCCGGGTCCAGAGGCAGCAAGAGGCACAGGCTGGCACAGTTAGAAGGGCTGGTGGGGATTAATCCCTTTCAGTGGCTTCAGCTGAAATAAATCCACCCGTTTCAGCAGGATGGCTGGCTGCAAAGGCCGTGCAGGGCTGCCTAAAATCCTCACACCGCTAAGAAGGGAAATCCAGCCCTATCCTGTGTACGACTAAATAAAAAGGAACGGAAGTTTCTCCTACTCCGTGGAAAGAGGGAAAAAAGCACAGCGCCATTCACTGAATGCAGTGCCTGCGTGATACTTGGCGCATACTATTTTGTGCCATCTGAAAACAACACCGCTCTTTTCTATATTGTCCACATTTTACAGATGACCTTCCTGGAGCTCCAAGAGGCTAACCACATGCCCAGAGTCAGGTGCTTGAGAAGTAGCTTAAATCCGAGCCTGGCTGATTCCCAAGTCAGGGCTCCTCCCACTAGACCACACAGGTTCCCAAAGTCAATCTTAAGAGGAAAAATGCTTTCTTCTCAGATCAAAACTGCCAAGTTTCCCACAATGAGCAAAAACCCTGAGGAAGTTAGGAGGGAAAGGACATGCAATCCATAGCTTTTAATATGTCTAATTTCTATGTCTCACACTTAGAGCAAAGTGGACTGCACGGGAGGACGGGGTCCTCCTATAAGTCTGTTGGTGGGTGGGGATACAGAGGCACACAGTTAAAACCACCTGAGCAATCCTAAACCCCGTCTGAAAAAGGCCTGTGTCATTTCAGAAAAGTGGGCAGGAAGCAAGTGTAAGTCACAGCAGCAGCAAAGGTCAGAGACACCATCACACCCCTTGCTCAGCTCCAAGGACAGAAGGGGCATTCACCTAACTGCGTCCTGCCTCCAGACGAGGACTGTCCTTGATTTGCTGTGAAGCCACAACGTGATTCATGTGATCGGAGCATCTTCTCTCAGCAAGGCCATCTGTTGTGCCCTGGGCAGTGATGGGGAAGGGGAGCACCTGGGGACTCCTGTCAGCTGTTTTCTCCACTAAACCACTCAGTGAAGACCCCCTTTCAGGAGATCCAGCCCCTGCTACAAGCAGCCCGGAAGTGGGGAACCTGAGCACACTGCAGCCGGACACACAGACGCAGACACACTGCGTATTCATCACCTGCTCCCGAATACACAGACATTCACGCTCTAAGTCCTGGGCAGGACCTCAGAGACCATTTCGTCCAAACCTCTCATTTTACAGATGAGGCATCTGAAGTTCAGAAAGATCACAAGATGTGCCCAAGGCCACCCAGCCGGTCATGTCAAGGACGGCCCTGGGGCCCACATTCCTTCCACTGCACCAGAACGCCTCTTACACAGATGCCCAATTAAGTTTAACCTTCTCTGAGCCTTGGTTTAATAAAAGCTATAAGCCTTTCCCCCCAGAATGAACCTGCATAGATTCCAGGGGGTTCACAGGCCCTGTGCTGACAATCCTCACTTTATAAGAGGAACACAGCATGGTTCTATGACAGGCTGTCAGGGTAGTGACAGGGACTCCACAGTAAAGACCTGGGCTCCTTGGACCTGGGGAAGCAGCTGTTTTTTTCCTGGCTCAACCAGACCACTGACAACACTGCTTTGTGTCCTATCCAGAAGTGACCCTGAGCTACCTCATAGGAATGAGGGGAAGCACCAAGTTAAGGAATAGAAATTTTGCCAAGAGACATGGAGGAAAGGAGAGATGGGCAGACTCTTATCTCCTTAAAGATCCGGAAGCACAGCTCTTGACCCTGAGCAATGACAGTGTCACAGGCCACCTGCAAGAGGTGGTCACTACATAGTTGCTACCATGTTTGCTTGGGGAGGGATGTGGAGAAGGGAAGAGAAGAATTGATTAAATTGTCTAGGTAATAGTGGCACAAATCAGAGGAAAGAGAGGCAAAGGGAAAGAGGCTAAATATTCTTCTGGAAATCAGAGCCCACACACCTTTTGAAGCCCACCTTGCCTTGATCTCAAGCCCTCACCAAGGCCATTTTCTGCAACTAAGAGCTCATCGTCCAGAAATCCTGACCAAGACCCTTCACACAGCATCATCATCTGCTCCAGCTCCGACACAAGCTCCACGAGTGCCTAAGTGTTGCCCAGGGTCCCTCTGCTTCCTGCCTCACTCAGTAAGCTGCAGAGAAGCCCCAGATGTGACAAACAGGAAGCAAGAGGAGGCAGGACTCTAGAGCAACCCCTGGGGAAATGAAGGCACATGACCCACAAGACCAATGTCCCCCATGAAGCCTCCTCAGCGGTCCCTCTGCTCCACCAACCACTGGAAAGGAGGGAGGTAAAAGAATCCAAAGGGATCACCAAGGATGCCATTTGCCTCCCGGGAGGCCATGCTCTTCTGGGCACTTGGGCCTGCCTGTCCCGCTAACCTTCTCAACCCTCCTGTCCCTTCCACAGTCTAATCAACTCCTCCCCCCTCCTTCAGATCACATCTGAAACACACTTCCTCAGGAAATCCTCCTCCAACACTCTTGTCCAGGCATGTCTCTTTCTTAGTCATTCTCATAATACTCAGCACAGTCTTGACTTTACATTTTTCTGTTACTTTATTTTGATCAAGGTCCATCTTCCTGACCCCACAGGGAGCTCCCTGAGGGCAGGGCCTGTGTCAGTTTTTGCTGACTGCTGTATTTCCAACACCAAGCACTCAGAATGGCCCATAAGAGAAAGTCATCTTTGTGCAGGAGATGGCCACCAAAGTCCAAGGTTCCCAGGTCAAGTTCAAGAACCGAGAGATGCAACCAGACTTGCAAGTCAGCCCTCTGGCCACGGTGATTTCTTCTGCTGAGTCCTGTTCACCTGGCTGGTGATTTGCGTCATTTCAGTTTTATTCACTTATGTGTGCATTTTGGCTTACAGAACTTGTCTCTGCGTTCATGGAAAATGCTATCCGTCAACCAAACGCGATGCTCTGGAACATGCCTGACAGCTGCTAGCTAACCTGAGGTATAGCCTCCCGCAACCAAAGGATAAATCCAATTCTTGAGTGCTTATACACCTTTGCCTGGAAAAATCCTCAAAACACATCTGTCATCCTCCAACACTCTGAAAGAACCCCAATGAGGAGGATAATGGGGCAAGAGATTCAGAAGGACATGAGCCAGGCACCACCGGAAATATCTCAATCAGGGATGCAGTCATGAGGTATACAAAGAGTCATTTACTTACCTCCCGAAAAGGACCAGGAATTGGGTTCTCCAGCTGATACTTCGCTGCCTCCCAGATCCACTCTGGGAATGTTTTATGGTTTCTTATTTTATTCTCCTGTAGGAAAAACTGCTTTTATGGCTATTCCTCATTCTTTTCTAGGCAAGTGTCATGCCATATTGTCCCTGGCCAGGGTGCCTGTGCCTTAGTGGCATCATTCATGAAGTGGAATGTGCTCTACCACATGTGTAGAAACAGGGGCACCAAAGCGTGAACCTGGTGGGTCACAGGGAACCCCAAGTCTAGCAGCCAGCAAACTCTCAGCCATGAGAAATCCCACCCAGGGGCTTTGGCCAGTGTCTGGTCCAGGAACACTGCAGGGCTTAGAATGTCAGAGCCAGCCGGCCTGAGGCTAAGGGGGAGATGGAAGCTCTGTTGTCCTTGCACTGATGAAAACACACCTTCAGCGTCCTGCCTCGTGGACTTCGAGAGCAGGTTGGAGAAGAGCGTGAAGCACACGTGACATAGAATTGATAAAGGGGACGCTATACGGGCCTCCAGCTGCAAGAGGAGCAGCAATCAAACAACTCAACAAAACCAGGACGGGCGCCATGAGGAGCACGATGGGCAGTGCCCAGATGGGAACAAAAGGAGAGCTGAGGCTGCACAGAACGGACTGGGGTGGATCCAGGCAGCGCGGCGCAGCGGCCTGCTCCAGCAGCTTCTGGCAGCTGGCAACAGTTGCAGCGGAGACATCAGCCAGAGAGTTAGCCAGCACTGTGACCAAGGGTGCAGAGAGAGGAGGAGGCAGAGGTGTTCAAAGTTGGTGACAAATGCACCATCAAAATGTCACACCTGGGCATCCAAAACAGGTTGTTGGACTCAGACAATTAGGATGGATCAAGGACCAGGGGATTCTAATGAGGATAAAGAGCACATTCCATGCAAGTGAAGTGTGTATGATGTCCTCAGATAAGAGAAAGGGAAGTTTTGCGTTTTGAGATCCTGTAAGTAAACCAGTTCAAGTGATACTTCATTCACTCATTTATGCATTCATTCCTTCTATCGATACATTTATTGAGGGCCCTACTATGCATCAGGGACTACGCTGGGAGCTAAAGGCACAAAATCTACTTGGAAACATAAGGGATGCTCCTAAAAACACAGCCAACCAAAAGAGGCGGCCGGGGAATGCAACTTAGCTTGGCCTTCAGGCCAGCACAGTGTTCTGTCTTGTTATGACCCGTGAATGCCTACCAGCTGCCTCATAAATTTACTTACCCTGGCTGGAAGGCATTTGAGCTTGCAACCACTGGACTAGCAGCTCTAGTCCCTTGTCACTCTAGTAGTCTTCTATGTACTGCCAGGTTATGCATGTTTAGCAAATGACTACTTAGCACTGATCACAGCAAGGACACATGCTGAGTTACTGGAAGGAGAAGCAGCCACGTTTGAGTTGAGCACAGAAAACTAGGAAAGGGGTGGACAGGCAGAGAGCTGAGGCGAGGGCACCCCTGCAAGCAAGGTTAACCCCAGAGCAAGGGTGAGTGTGACGTGAGCATAGTGGTTTGGAAGCACGGGGTATATTCCCGGAGGAGAGGGGAGACCAGCTTGGCTTAAGGGGAAAGTGCCTCTAGAAGAGAAGAGGAAGACAAGGTGGCAAAGACCCTACAAGAGCTTTAAGCTGACATCTGAAGAGAAGAAGGCAGGCGTGGCTAGTCCCAAACCAAATACAGTGCACCAGTTGCCTCTGCCCTTTCAGCTATAAAATTAAGAATGAGTAGCTTAAAACCTAAGGAAGGCATAGGCAGGAGAAAAATCAAACCTTAATGAAATGTGGATGCTATGGCCCTGCAAGCAGAATGACGTTATTCCCGATTATATGAAACTGAAGCACTATAGGGCCACAGAAAACAACACAGTGAAATATCCCAGCTGTCCAACAGGAGTGTGCAGGTGATAGTGTACTGATTAGGGACACAGGCTGACAATATGCTGACAAGAGGAGGGAGAAAATCCTGCTACAAGTAATATGTTTATTAGGGTACTATCTAGGGATAGAAACAAACATGTATAAATGCACAGAAAAACTGGAAAAAGACACACTGTCTTTACTTCTGTGTTTTCTAAGAGAAAGAAAGAATTATTTAATAATAAAATAAAAGTAATAAGACTACCTTCACTTTGGGTGAATCTTTATATTTTCCAAAGTTTCTTCATAATATCTCATCTTTTACTTATTTAACTTGTAATGGCCACTATTAAACTATTCTTCTGTCAAATGCCTTCATGCCAAGCTATCTACCTATTACACAAAATCCTGAGATCCATCTACCTACCTCCAAAAGGACAATCTTGCCACCAAAAGACCATCTTCCACCAGTGCCTTTGCTAACAATCAAGGAACTGGTCTTCCCCCATTTGATGGAGCAGAGACACATAAATCCATTTTTATAGCCAGAGGCTTTTAATAAGTAGTTTGAGGATGTGATGCTTCAGTTAATGATGTGATGTGGTGAAGCAACATAAACCAGCAGTTAAACCAGGGGTCTGAGCCACAAGTCCCAGGGCCTGAGTAAACCTGTCTGGCTGTGTGACGCTACATACCTGCGGTAACAGTTCTTCCTAGCGCTCGTCCTGCATTAAGAGTCCCTGGTCACACTGCTAGCTCCCCCCCGCCCCCCACCGGCCATGCGACTCCTTGGTAACAGACCCTGATTTTCAGCCGGGCCCACTGTCGCCCAGCATAAAAGCCTCCATTTCAAACCCAGACTCCTATGCAGCTAGCCACGGCCAGGTGACCGCGGCATGTTGGCCAATTAATCCAAGCAGTTGTGTCACACTGGACTTCCGAAAATTTAATGACCCCACTCAGCCACGTGGGGCCCCTTTCCCTGTGCTTCTGCGTCTCCTCCTTCTTCAGGCCTGTGACTTGGACCACGCAACTGGGACTCCAGCAGCCACCCTAGACCACAGGCCACAATGAGGACGCAAGCCATGGTCTGGGATGACGGGGTAAAAACTAGGAGCCTGGGTCCTGATGGCACTGCAGGGCTGCCCTAAAATCCTCCAGACTCATTTTCAAAGACAAATAAGTATATATCTTGGTTTAGCCAGTTATTTTGTGTTGTTTTTTAGGCTACACACAGTCAAATCTAAACTTAATGCAGATTATATATCAACATAGGATACCACATGCCATATACAGTTCACTGTCAGTGAACTGCAAATGACTTTTTAAAGTAGGTGACCAGGATAATAAAACATTTTGATAAATCACTTTTTACTGAACCTTTATAACGGCGATACATTTACCACCAACTACTTTCTCTTTCCCACAAAGACATACTCTTCTCTCTTGGTTCAAAGTCAACTAACACATATAATTCCTAGTATTCTGCCCTCACATGACAATGACCAAAATCCAATTCTCTGAAACCCCTAATAAAACAAGGGAAACGGGCCAGTGTTCCTAATTCTACAAAACACAAAGAAGTTATGACTCCCAAACTGGAGGCAATGGGCAAAGAAGTGGCATAACGTTTCTAAAATGATTTTCAAGTCATGCACACACCATAATGGAACAAGAACAATGGTATCACCAAGGCTCCTATTGGATATGTACAATCACCGGCAAACATCCAACAGCAGACAAATTTCAAGGTGCCACCCCAACTCCCATGTGAGATTGACAGCAGACATGAACAGCAGCACCAACCATGCACATTTCTGGGCATTGTCTTGACAAGGTCCTTTCAAACACTGTCCTATGCATAAGTCCAACTCCTGCCACAACACGCTGCACCTGAAGGCTCCCCCTTGGCAATCCTAAAACTCACTTAAGGACAAAGAAAGGGCCAGAGCTTTGTCTCCTGGATTACAGAATGACATTCAGGTCTCTTGCCTTCTCCTACAAACAGCAGAACTTTGGCAAGGTAGTTTTCCTTCTTCCCAAGAGCTTAGACTCCCAAATGCAAATCTCATAAAAGGTAAAACCTTGTATGCATAGCTTGAAATTATACTCAAATTCAAAACTTCATCGAGGAAGTGTTAGCTTTTACAAGTCTATTATCCTAGCCCAACTTTTTAAATGGGCTCGATTATGTAACATTACAGCACTTTGCCTAGTTCTCCCAGCATAAGGATATAAGAAAAAATAAAAGAAAATTCAGCATGACTTTCACACTTTCCACTAACACATTTGCTTTTTACTCCATCATCCAAAGCAATCTCTAAGCAGAAATTATTTGAAATGACATCACCAAAAGTTTTAATTTATTTAATACACTTAAAGAATAGAATTTTGGAGGAGGGATGAAAACAACCATATGATAAAGAGATAGGAAAATGCCAAAGGGAAAAAGAGAAACCAGATTTTATTTTATGGAACTTAAATGCTTCACATGCCTCCTATCTAAAATACATATCTAATATTCCATATTCTTATGAGGAGAAATTTTTCTATTATTAAGGGGGAGAAAGGCACAGGTGGAAGAGATAAAGATAATAAAGGCTATTTGAAAGTAAAGTGAACAGTATATTCACATATTTATAAACCATATATGCTTTAAAAATGTCTAGAATGATATGCCAAATGTAATAGTTGTTCTAAGAGAAAACATTATGGGTTAACTTTCTCTTTTTATCTGCACTTTTTAACTTTTCTACAACAAACACTACTTACATAATTTTTAAATATATTTTTTAAAGTAAACAGATTCACAATAACATCAACAGAAAAGACACACATGGAACAGCTTGGAAGAAAACAAAGTCTGAAGGATTTCTAGCCTCAAAGCTGAAGGATGCAGAGAGGGTGAAGTCCCTGGGGCCCTAGCCACCCCCAAAGTCCTTCAACGCAAATGCCCTCCTCTCTGGGACAGGATGCTCAAAGGATTTTAAGCACATACCATTAAGCATCCTCTCTACCACTCGGTTAAGGCAAGAAGGAGCACACACTGCCCCAGAAGAGAAGCATATTCCTACTCCTGCTGAGTCAGCCAGCATGAAAGTATGCAGCTTCTACCAGCTCACCATTTAATTATATCTAACACTTACTTCACAATCCAGTTTATGGGTTCTGGATGTTTAATAAACAGTTACTTTTCAGTTCCCTGCTAGTAAACATTAGGTAGGTATGCAATTAATTAATACCACCCCTGGGCTACCAGGAGGTCTGTAATGCTACCAGCCAGGTCATGTTCTCCAAATGGACATTGCCACCAAATCGGCTCGCAGTTTAAACAATACTCCTCTTCTCATAGTCCCTTCTGTGATTGGTTTCTCAAATTGAGGTGTTTAGGGGGGAATTCAAACAGGTGGTGTAGGTTTGCTTTACCTGTTGTTCCACAAAGAGGAAAATCCGTCTTATGATTACATATAAACTTCCCTCAAGTGGAAAAATAAATCTATGTGTTTTTTGCACAGAATATCAGAATTACACATTGCCAATTTTACTTGCTGATACGAACTCTAAATTACATCAAATCCCCCAGGTACCTCATTCCTCTCTTCCTAAACAAATCTCTCCTGGCACCCATCCCCCACCCCCACATCTCAATGCAAGGATGGAATGTATTTGAGCAAGGAGTTTCACTGCCCACTAAGGTTCCACTAGGAATCCACTCCTCCTGATGCCACAGACTGAGTCTGCAACTGCTCTTAGCCCCTCCAACCTGTCTCTTCATACTCACTGTTGCTGGACTTAAGGTCACGGTGGATGATGGGGACAATGGCCTCATCGTGTAAGTAGTTCATCCCTCTGGCAATCTGCACAGCCCAGTTCACCAGGATGTCCGGGGGAATCCTTTTCCCAGATAACACTCTATTCAAAGGCCCTCCACGAGCAAACTCCATGACCAAGCAGAGGTTGGGTTCCTTCAGACACACCCCCCTAAGGGCAATGATGTTGGGGTGCTTCAGCATGGCGAAGAGCTTGGCCTCTTGGCGAACATTCTCTATGGTCTGGCTGATGTCCTCATCGGGGTCATGGCGAGCTGCTTTCACGGCCACCTCATCCCCTATCCAGAAAGCACGATAGACCTTTCCAAAGCCCCCGATGCCAATAATCTCTTCCAGGGTTAGCTCCGCAAAATCAATCTCTAACACTGAGAAAGGAAAGAAAAAAAAAAGAACGTCAAAAACATTCTGAAAACACCATTGCACCGCCCATTTACCTGGATGGTAAGCCTAGCAAGTTGTCTGTTCACTGGGCCTTTCTGTCTCCCCATTATAAGGTAAATTCCATAAGGGCAGAAACTGTGAATAAATTATTTTCGTGTGCATTTTCCTTAGTGACTAGCACATAGTCACTAAGAATATTCAATAAATATTCATTAAATAAATTCCACTTGAAAAATCATGCAGAATCCTGGACCAAGACCAACCACTTTAAAGGGAACACTGGGGGAGATCCTTTTTGTGAGACTTATTCAGCTTTACTGCATACTCAGTGTACAAAGCACACAGTCCAGTGCCAAGGCAGACACACAGCAAGCAAACCATAGTGTAAGAAGAGCTTCTGCGGAAGTATGACCAGAGACTTAGGAAAATCACCAACTCCACAGCAGAACAGAGGACTGAGAGGGTTAGTAGGGAGAGGATTCTCAGGGAAGGCAGCATTTGACATGGGCCCTAAAGAATGGGGGGAGGGATCTCATCAGGCAATAAAGGAAATCAGTGTGGAAAAGAAGGACAATCCAGGCAGAGGGAAGAAAAAGAGCATAAACATGGAGCATGAGAGTATACGGTACACTAGGAACTCCAGGGAGTCCAGTGCAGCTGGGTTATATGCATCGGGACAGGAGATGAGGCCCAAAGCCTTGCTGGGGGTGACCAGGTCATGAAATATCTTTAAAGCCATTCTGAGGGTCTTGAACTTCACATTGTAAACAATAGGAGGCGTGCATCTTTCAGAAGGGGAGTGTTGACAGACCTGTATTTTAGAAAGGAAACCAATACTGGCACACATGTAGAATATAACCTACAGGACAGAAAGCCTGCAGCAAAAGGAACCACTAAGGAGGCCACTGCAGTATGTAGGTCTAAACCTCACCAGCAATGAATACGGGAGTACGGGGTCAATTTGGGAGACTTTCAGAACTTGATTCAACCAGGACCCGGTGACAGAGATATACAGGAAAGAAGCCTCACTGGAGACATCTCACTCCAGCAGTTGTCTGTACCCCAGTTCAATCGCTGACGTTGTCACACCAGCCACTCACTCTCCTTCCCAATTCCAGCATTGGAACCCAAGGCACTTGATTGTATCTTTAGCTCTGTTTGGAAAGGCTTCCATGGACAGATACCAGTGATCATAAGTGGGGCTAGATGTGGTGTTCAGTGCTGTATGAGCAAAGTGAATTTTATGTTTCTCTCCTGAAACCCTGTTCCCTATCTTTTTAGTCTCTTTTATCTTTACCTGGCTAATTTATACTCACCTCTCAGGGCTCAACTTAATTATCAATTTCACAGAGGAACTTCTAACCCCAAGACCAAATGAGGTCAAGTCCCCATCAAACACTTCCGTGGAAGTTTCCATTTTGCAAGATTCATCAAGGTTATAATTAATTACTTGTTCAATGTCTGTCGTCCTGCTAGATTGCATGATCCACAAAGGCAGAGATTCCCTCCACCTATTCACCACTGTACTAGCCACGCCAAACATTTGGTGACCAATAGATTGTTGAAATAAAATGAAAAGAAAAAAATCTATCTCAGTAGGAAACAAACCAAATTCAGATCTGGAAAAAAAAATCGAATTGGACTTTTGGACTTTCTGAAGCAAATATAGAGACTGATCACACTTTACTAAAAAATTAAGAAAACAAAGATATATTTCTGAACTTTTGGCAAGACCAAAAGAGGAACTGCCCACTGCTGGCTGTTCCCTTCCTTACTTAGTCAGCCCCATGACGCCTCCATTCTCCACTCAGATGCTGGTGGTGCCAAAAAATCTGTTCTTGCTTAATTATAGCACTTCTATCCTATATGGGGTTAATATTCATGTGTATTTCATTATGCAACTGGCAGTCTGCACAAAGGAGACTCTTAGGAAAAATTAAGTGGATGGTCTTTAGGTATACAAAAAATATAGTTCATCTTGACCCCAAAAGTTCCAATCATTCAAAAGGTTACTGCCTCGTCTAGGAGTCTTCCTGAAGAATAAATGGTGTGGCAGATATTGCAGACTAGCAATCAGCCTCCATCCCAAAATCCTCCCAGCATGCCTTTCAGTACTACAGAGGTCACAAAGCTAGAAACTACATTTCCCAGCCTCCTTCACAGCTAGAGTTCTGAATGCGAATTAAGTTCTGCCAATGAGATGCACAAGTTTTGAAAGGCAGAAGTGAGATGACAACCATCTTTTTGATGCTTCCCCTGGCAAGCAAGGCTGTAGAGAAGTGGGATTTTTCTACAATACTATGTCAGTGTCCAATCACTAGCTCTGTGGATGTGGAGAGGAATGTTTCACGGCCAAGTGATTGCCTAATCTCTGGGCTGCAGATGCAACAGGGTGTTCTTGAAGTCAACAGCTTCAACAGCAGCTCCTGATGCTGGACCTTCCCAATCAGAGAAGCAGCAGCTTGCCGGGTAGGCCGGTTCTGATGCTCTGGGAGTTGGCTGTATAGGTCCAGCTGAGAGTCTCTTCTCCCAGCCCTACCAGTGATTCTGTAAGTACCTAATTTCCTGTGCTAACTCCCTTTCTTGCTTAAAATAGCTTGAGTGTTTCTGAGTCCTAAAATGAATCCCAACTGATTACTAATTTTGCCTGATGTCATCTGCATGAATGAGAAAAATATGTCTATGTTAAAGAGAGATTAGAAATTGTCTCAGAGGCTGGCCATGGTGGCATGTGCCTTTAGTCCCAGCTACTCAAGAGGCCAGGGCAGGAGGATTGCTTGAGGCCAGGAGTTTGAGACCAGCCTGAGCAACAGATTGAGACCCATCTCAAAAGAAAAAAAAAGAAAAAGAAAAATCAGAAAAACCCTCTCAGATAAATGTATAACTGAAGAGTCTCCTCGGTCATGGAAGGAAGAAACAGTCATTTTTTTCCTGCCAGCTTTTACATTGATGAAAAGATGGGTGACTATTTAAAAATTTGTATTTGTTATCTTATTTCCTCAACTGAGTATTTAAATTCTCCTTAAGAGAATTAGCTGTTGTATTTTCTCTTGTATTCTTCCCTTTTTCTCTCTAGTCTAAAGCATAGTGGTGAACACACAGTAGGTGTTAAATATTTATTTAAATGCTGGAGTGTTTAAAAGATAGAATTCAGTACTAGAGTGCTGAAAGGACAGCTCCTCCAGAGGATTTCACAGAAGACAGAAAACCTCTGTGGGGAAGGGAAAGCAATAACCTCTCTTTGGGTAGAACATAACATCTCAGGTTCTTGCTATTTAGTTAAAGAAATACTACGACTAGCCTCCAAGAAACATATAGAACACAACTTTCAAATAGATAAAACCCAGGAAGAGAAGAGGGAAAGGGAGACTTTCTTTTTCCTTCTCTACTAAGTCCTTTTGGATAGGAACTAAGGAACTAGCCCTTCGGTTGCAGCAGAGTATGTTCAGCTCTCCTCCCCTTCCCTGCTCCAGTCAAGACCTGGTTTTAAGTAAGAATCAGGTCGAGTTGCATTCAGCACATTTTTCAGTTTATGTGGAAGGATATTTCCACAAATATGAGGAACAAAACCATATTTCTTGCATTTTTGGAGTCTAGATGTGATTCCTTCCCAATTGTATGCTTGGAAACTGAATGAATGTATAAGCACATTCTGGTGGGTTTGGAGCAAGTGAATGGTATACACCTTACTTCATTTAAAAATCTTACGTGTATCTGAAAACACATCCTTATATTTCTAGTGGATGTAGGAAAGAGAAGTATGAATTAATAATAACCTTAATGTATGCCCTGTTTGAAAACAGACACAACTCTCTTATAAGAGAAATTTTTTTAACAGCTAGAATTATGTCTCCCAATATGATAAATTTGAAACCGTACATTTTTCATCTTTCACTAAAATAAAGAGACAAGTGAGCCCCTGGGTTATTTATATTTGTCATCCATAGAGAGCTAAATTCTCATACATATCTATATTGGAGGGGATAACAGCACTATATAAATGTAAGATGGTTTATAATATCACTATTACATGTTTTCTTTGTCACAAAATTTAATAATTTCCCCTTCTGTTTTGAATAAATTTTGAAACAAAATTTTCACTTCAAAAAGCAATAATATGAAACTAAAACTGAACATTATTGCTTAACTTAGTGTCTTCTGTTTATGATCCACGATATGTCACAATGCATGCCCAGAGGGGAAGTTCAAAAGGTAACTCTGGGGAAGAGTTGTCAGTGGTTCAACTTTATTCCAAGTCTTTGGAGACCAGGTTTGTCAATCACTTTTATTTTCTGAGTGATACTAACTGAACTGGTAGACAGCGCATGCAGATCAGAGATGCACCTGTCAGCACTGCCCACGTTCATCTTTATCAAAGCACTGGACTGAAATTTTATATTTACATTACCAATCTCCCTTATGTGACTTTATGAGCACCTCCTTATCTTATCACTTCTTTATCCCCTGGTATTTAACACAGTACAGTATTTATCATTCATGGGGTACTCAATAATTAGTTTCTGACTGCAATCAAATTTTCTGAATTAACAAGAATTCATTCCAGTCAAGATCAGAACTCCTGCTGAGGCCAAATAAAAAAACTTACCAGGGCTTTCAAATGCCATACTCTTCAAGTCAATTCTTTCAAAAAGCACGAAGTACTTCCTTCTTTCTCATCATCTGGGTTCCACATTTAGGAATCCACTCTATCCAACTTTATTGTAACTTTTCTTACAATAAAGATAAGTCCTGGCCACCTAATGAAGAAGGTGTTGCCATGCCTGGCTCTCTGTGGATAGTTTCTCTCAGCCTAAGTCATATGAATACTCCTGACTGCTTTGACAGCAGGAGCACAAAGTGTTAAAGAAACTGAGTTTCTGCTCACTAACCTCACAGAGCTCTTCTACTCTGACATAAACTATCCCTAAAAACAAAATCACAAAACTTCACCCACAAAGAACCTCAAAATCAGACTTATGTTTAAAACTAAACAATGTTTTCTAACATGCCAGACTATTCATATTTCTTCCAATAAATGACTAAGTTCATTTTCAATACTATTTCAAAACACTATGCCAGGACCCTTAGCCTTGATCTCACCAGAACCAGTATCAAAATGATGGAGTACCTGGAAACAATTTAAAATAATGTGTTACCTCCAGGCATCATAAAGATCAAAATGCAGAACTGTGAGGTTTTAAATTGAACGAGAGGGAGAAAAAAAGGGAACTAAAGATTTGAACATCAATTTGACAGTCAAAACACCAATAGAAAAAGAAGATCAGAAAAACAAGGAAAGAGGTTATGATTTTGATATGAAGTGGTGGTAAAAAAACCATCTTAGATAAAGTAACACAATTGTTCAGGTGAAAATAAGTTTCAAGGCCAGAAAGACAACTGTTAAAATGAAATTTTAAAAAACTAAATATTTAAAGTTGGCCCTTGGTAACGATTTTTTTAAAAAATCAACTAAGATACAGAGTATACAAAATAAGGAATAAACTGTAATAAATATATGTTAATAATATCTTTTTAACAGGGAAAAATTATGGAAATTCTCAAATACAAAATGGTGTAAACTGCGCTAGTAGATATTTACATCTTTCTTCTGAAACGACCTAGTATAATTGATTAAGGGATCTAATGGCAATTTAACTTCTTTGAAAGAACAAAAAAAATTTCATTACAGGGTGTGGAATAGGGGCCTCCTGGGAAATTGAGGAAAATGAGGACACTGGGAGAAAGGGCCTGGGAGGGACCCCTGGGCATAGACCCCCTGAGATTTGGCCAGTTCCAAATATAGGCAAGGATCTAGGGTGAGAAGAAAGGAGAAAATGTATTGCCTAAACAGCCTGGCTGCAAGGGACGGGGAGTTCGCCAATGTACCTTGTACTCCTGATCTCTCATGGGGGACCGACATACTTTTC
Organism: Propithecus coquereli; assembly: GCF_000956105.1. Classification (NCBI taxonomy): domain Eukaryota; kingdom Metazoa; phylum Chordata; class Mammalia; order Primates; family Indriidae; genus Propithecus; species Propithecus coquereli. Next base: position 11,132,566 of record NW_012150840.1, read on the forward strand.
CCTCTCTAATCATGTGTCCGCCCATCACTTTTTTCCCTCACCCCCAACACACACACCCTTCTTAGCACAACTTCTGAGACACAGGATTAGGATCCAAGAAATCAACACCTTTTAAAGGCACTTCAGCCTGAGTTCACACATTTCCCAGACTTCAGGATCAGCACAGCCCAGCAGGAGACACCCCCTCCCCTTTCAAAGCAAATGCCTTTAAGGGGTGGAGACAGGTGATAGAAGAGGTTGGCTAGGTCCCGGATTTGGGGACTAAGGTTAGGACAGTAACCACCAGCTTGCCAGAAATCCTTCGAGACTTGGGAGGGGGAGGTGGGAGGGCAGAGAGGAGAGGAAGAGGGTGGGAGATGGGGAGATCCTCTTCCTGGGGCTTCAGGATGTGAAAATCAGAAGCTGCTGTTGAGGTAGTCGGATGAAGGTTAGGAAGCCCAACCGCCCGAGGTTCCAGGCAGGGCCTGCGGCGCCTCTAGCTTACCCATTGCACCAACTAAAGCCCCTGCAGCCCAAGCGCGCGCACACCCACCCACACCCAGGTCAGGCATTTCCCCACTCCAGCCCCTCAACCCTACCCTAACCCTAGCGAGGGCCCCCTCCCTCCCGGCCAGCCCTAGGCCTCCCTCATTCCCCCCACCACGCCGGGGTGCCGGCCCCGCCTTCGCCTTACACTGAATGGGCGGGTAGCAACTGGGGTCCTCGCCGCCGGGCTGGCAGCGGCTGGAGAAGGCGCTGCGCGGGGTCACGTAGTTGCTGGGGAAGATGCCCACTCGCTGGTTCAGCTGCCCGGTCCACCAGCCCTCGTCGCCGGACACCTGCGAGTCCTTGGACAGCACTTCCACCACGTCGCCCAGCCGCAGGGTCAGCTCGTCCTCTCCAGCCGCCTCGTACTCGAACACCGCCGTCCAGTAGGGCAGCGGTGCGTCGGAGCCCAGCTCCCCGGGGACCGCCGCCGCCGCCTCCTCCTCCTCTTCCTCCTCCTCCTCGGCCCCGGCCCCCGCTCCGTCCTCCCCCGGCGGGGCGGCAGCGGCGGCGCTCGCCAGGCAGCCGAGAAGCGCTCTGGAGGGCTCCATGGAGCGGCCGATCCATAGGGTGCGGGGCTGCCGCCGCCCGCAGGAGCCGCCGCTGCCTATTGTTCATGCGGCTCCGCGGAGCTGGGAGGACCCCCCTCCCGCGACGGTGGCCGCAGGTAGGGCCCGGGCTGGCGGGGCTGGGAGAGCCGGCTCGCGGGGCTGGCGGGGCTACGAGTGCGCCGAGCGCGAGTGCTCACTGCAGCATAGTGGCGCGGCGGGCCGCAGTCCCCGCCTGCCCGCTCGCACCCCCGGGGCGGCCTCGCCACCTCCGCCTGCGGTACCTGCTCGCGCAGCCGGTGCCCGCCGCCGCCCGCCGGCCACCGCTCCCCTCTCCGCCCCGCGCCGCGCCGCGCCGCCCCGCCCCCAGCACCGCCCGCCGGCCGGGGACCACCTGACGTGGGCCTGGCTCCGCCCCAGCCTGCGGACCCGAAGGGGCGCGGCCGCCCGGCGCCCCGGCCCGCCCCCCGCGCAGCCCGCCTTCCCATTGGCCGCGGCCGGCCCGTGCACAGGTTCCTCTCGCCGCGGTTGGAGCAGCCAGGCCAGCCAGCCAGCGGCCACCCCGCAGGTCCCTCTCCACCCACCGCCGCTCCGGCGCGCCGCCCCCTCCCGCCGCCTTTGCGGGCTCTTTCTCAAACCCAGGTCGACCCATGTCTCTCTCCCATTGGCCCGCCGTGGCCCCAGCCATTGGTCCGCGGTACCTGTCCATTTACCGGGAGAGTTCAACACCTCCTCGCAGGAGGAGGCGAGGGCCTCGTTGGATGCGTGAGGAGGGAAGGGAAGGGTGTCCCTGAAAGGTAAGGCCGAGCCTTCATTCTGACCGAAAAGGCTGGAGAGGAGGCCGCTCCCTTTGTTCGCCGCGCATGGGCAGGGGCTCCACTGGGCAGCACCGGCGTTCTTCAGCGCAGAGGGGCTTCTGAAAGTGAGCAGAGGAGGAGCGAGCTGGGTGGCACCTCCCGAGAGCGCTTTCTTCCCCAGGTCCCGTTTACAGTTGCATTCTCCCCTCTCCAGGATCTGGCTCTGCCCCAGCCAACCTGGTGGATGAGCTTCCGCTCCCCGTCCTCACGCGCACCTCCCACCCCGAAACCTTTCGCCTCCTATGTGAGACTTAGGCTCATCGGAATGTTTATTAGAAGAACTCTGAAAGCCACAGTTCTCGGCTCTCTGAAGACTGCACACGGCTCGCCCTTTCCTGGGTTCCTGTAAGAAGAAATTCCAATGCCATCATTTTACTAGCATTTAGAAAGGCAAGAGACCGTCTTACTGGTGCTTCAAGCTGAGACTGGGAACGCTGTCGTGAAATTGGATTGGTCTCTGAAAAGAATCAACTTTTTCTACACTCCCAGAGTTTCTTTTGCCTTGTGAATTGCACTTCGGATCATGGTGACGCCTATAGAGATCAGATAAAGAAGAACCAAAACAGAATATATATACAAAACGATCCTGCAGCTCTTGAGCAAGGGCGGACCTCTTCCTACATGCCTTTGTTATACACTAAGAAAGAAGGAGATAGGTGGCCTGTAATGTTTCTTCTGTGCTTTAATCCCGTCATAACAATGTCGACTTCCAGTAAGAGAGGGTCTCTGATATTTCAAAACAAGCCAGTGCTGATGGATCTGTCCCAATCTCTACCAAACTTTGTTATTTTTTCCCCTTCAGTAGTAGGAATAGACGCGATTTATTTAGCAAGAGGTAGTGCTTTTGCTTAATTTTAGTTTGGGGCTTATTATTAGACAAACTGAAGACAGGTGGGCAATTTGGAAAAATTACCAGACAGCTGCATGCCCCTGGGAAAGTGCTTCCAACACTGTATTTTAGTCTGCTCATCCTTAAAGTGAGGGCAGTGAACTGGAAGATCTATGTTCTCATAGCCTGCACATTCTGTGGTTTACACACAAATATGGCTACACTGTATACCTAGGCATCCCACACATTTGAGGTCCTATAGAAGAGAGGGGAGATGACTGGGCATTCTGGCTCATGCCTGTAATCCTAGCACTCTGGGAGGCCACGGTGGGAGGTTCACTTGAGGTCAGGAGTTTTAGACCAGCGAGACCCAGTCTCTACAAAAAATAGAAAAACTAGCTCAAGAGCGAGACACGGTCTCTACAAAAAAATACAAAAACTAGCTACACGTGGTGGTGGTGTGTGTCTGTAGTCCCAGCTACTCAGGCTGAGACAGGAGATCCCTTGAGCCCAGGAGGTGGAGGTTGCAGTGAGCTATGATGGCACCACTGCACTCTAGCCTGAGCAACCGAGCAAGACCTTGTCTCGAAAAAAAAAAGGGAGACGAGAGAATGTTTTAACTTGGGGGGGAAAAGTTTTATGAACTGGGTGTAGACACACAGAGAAAAACAGAAACAGGAAAAAATACTAGAAAGAGAAAAATATCAGTGGTGGGTCTCTTTAAGTAGTAGGATTATGAGAAATTGGGTAATTTTTATTGTCATTTTCTTATCTGTAATTTTGTTGTTCTACTATATATAGTTTTGTGGATTCCCTCCGCTCCCTGGGAGAAGGAAAGGTGGTGGGGGGAAATCCTTGATCCCACTCAACAGGAAAACTCTAATTCCCTGTACAACTAAATCTTTAATATCATAGCTTATGTTTACAATCTCATGAAGAGTCATTCATCAAACATTTCAACAAGTCATTCAGGAAATATCTGTTGAATGCATAAGTGGTAGGAATTCAAATGAGGGAAGATCCTTCAGAGCAAAGTTGTCTGGAAGGGCTTCATGGAAGAAGGCCAACCAGAACAGGCCCTGCAGGCATCGTGGGTAAAGCAGGGAAGAGTCTGTTCAGGAAAGGAGGGAGGAGGTGGGCACAGCCACAGAGGTAGGAAAACATGGAAAGGTGGGCCCATTTGGATGGAATAGAAGGATGAGAAAGAACTCTGAAAAGATAGGTTGAGACCAGATTGTAGAGGGCTTGTAATTTCTTGATTCATACTAGTAATTATGTAACTGATTATTTGTAATTATTTAATGTCCAATGTGTTCACTATAAGGGTGGAGACCAGTCTGTCTGGTTCTCCCAGCACCTAGAGAGTGCGTAGCACATAATTGATTCTCAGTACATATTTGCAACTGGATGGCACACTTGAATACCAGGCTAAGAAGCCTCCGTTTTGTTTAGCAGATATGAAAGGTTATAAATGAAAGGTTTTGAGCAGGGCTGCAAGGTGATCAAATATTTCCTTCACTGAAGACTAGAATGGATGAAGAATGGATGAGAAGATGCTTACGCTGAGCATTGAAGGATGTATACAACTTGATTAGTAGAAAATACAAGATGTGGAAATAGAAATTAATGTAATGGGTAGCAATAATAAAAATCCCAGCCAGAGAAGAGGGGAGAATGCAAAAAGGGAGTGATGGGAGATAAAATTGACCAAATAAAAGAATGGCAGATTGTAAAAGATTTTGAAAGCCATGTAGAATTACCAAGATTTTGCCACTATTAGGTTTTGAGCAGCGTGTTGACAAATGTCACCCAAAAAGGAACATTTTCTCTACCACACTGAAAAGTATAGCATAAGGCAGGGAGAAAATAATAGCAATCAGTGATGCAAGCTGGCATTAGACTTAAGTCAACAGATCGTGGTTTATCCTGCCTCTGTCCTTTAAAAACCGTGTGACTTTGGGCAAGATACCTGTTTGAACCTCAGTTTCCTCATTTCTAAATAGGTGTAATGATAATAAAACCTGATTTTTAATGGATGTTTATAGGGTTACATGAGGCAAGACATACAAAAGCTCTTAGCATGCTGCTCACACCCAGTAAATATTCAACATATTTATTTCCTTCTTCCATCTGCCCATTACTCTCAGAAACACCATTTAATTGCACCCTAGAAAATGGTAGAGGCCTCTTGACTGGAAGTTGGATCTAGGGTTTTTCCCTAAAAATAGAGAGAGAGAAGAGGAAGAGAGAGAGAGAGAGGAGGAGGGAAGGAAAAAGGAACAAAAAGGAGAGGAAAAGGGAAAAAAAAGGAAGGGAAAAGAAAGGAAGGAAAACAGGGAGGGAAGGGAAGGAGGAAGAAAAAGAGAAACAGACAAGAAGGGGGGGAGGGAAGGAAGGAAAGAAAGAAAAGGTAAGCATCATAGACTAATAATGAAGAGTCAAGGGTCTGGGACCGTGACTGAATTTGAATCTATGCTTACTGTGTGCCCCAGACCCTCATCCAGAAATTAGGGATAATAGTATTTATCTCCCTGGCCTCCTGGAATGATTAAATGACACAATGTATGTAATGTGCTTAGCACAGAATCTAGCATGTGGTTGCTGTTATTATTATTATTTCAGTCTAAAATATGACTTAATAAATGAATGTCACCCTCTCCTTGGTTGTTTCAGGAAATATTTCAAATTAGTACTTTGATGCTAAAATCCCTCAAGCAGATGTTGACCTTTTCTAAAAGAGCGAGCCCACCCCTCTCACCTCTCATGTTATATGCTTTCAGGAAAGGAGCCCAAGTTCCTGGTTCCTAAACTCCATTTGCATTAAATGTGATTTTAAGCAACTGGTTGGAAAGGGTATATGCTGGGGCTAAGGGAACTGAAGTTTTGGAGTCAAACAGACTTGAGTTCAAGTTCCTGATCAACTAATCATGACTCTGGATAAGGCACTTCAACTCTCTGAGCCTCCGTTTCATTATTGGTAAAATGAGATTGTGTAAAATGGGGTTGTTTTGAAGGTCAGATGAAGTAAGGGTCCTTCTGGCAGTGCCTGATATTAAATACATAATAGGTGCTAAATATATTAATTGTAAATGTTCTCATTGCAATGGATAGCATTTTAATTCTTGTCTTCTGTGAGTTCATTTGGCTTGAAACATCAAAATAGTAAGAAATCGTCCCTCCTTTTCTTCTTCTCCTTTCTGTCTCCTTTGAAAACCTCAGTTTAGAAAAGGAATAGATTATGGGGGACTGATTAGAATATCACATCTCTGGAGCTATTTGCATTTTAACATGATCAGAGCCTTTAATCAAGGAGTGAA
>NW_012150840.1:11139460-11149080 GCF_000956105.1 Propithecus coquereli
AATTTAAGTGTTCTCACCACAAAAAAAAATATGTGAGGCATAGCGTATGTTAATTAGCTTGATTTAGCCATTCCACGATGTATATGTACGTCAAAACATCATGTAGTACACCATAAATATATACGATTTTCATTTGTCAATTAAAAAAATAAAGAAAAGCTACCAAAAAAGTATGTTATTAGTAATGATGATTATTAAAAAATTGTAATGATGTAGAAATGTGAACAATATAATGATAAATGAAAAAGCAGTGAAAAAATTCCTTATACAATATGATTGCAAATGCAGTGGGGGAGACAGTATCAAAATCATAACAGGTATTTATTTCTAAGTGGTAGAGCATGGGTAATTTTTATTGCCTTCATTTTGCTTTTCTTTATTTTCCATATAGCTAAAATAACCATGTAATACTTTTGTAATTGGAATAAAGAACTACAAAACCACTTTTATCTTTTGTAATAATGACACAGATTTCAAACTAAAAGCATTATTGTTAGTTTGATCGTAGAGGAGGGAAAACTCAGAACCTGAGGCTGACACTAATAGTAACAGTAATCATAATAGCTACTGTTAAATAAGGGCTTACTTATGTGAACAGTCTTTTCCACTTATCAGAGGCTTTCACGGCTCTTCCAAACAAAAGGGTTCTGAAATCCAAACGGTCCATTAATTCCCTATCCCGCCTACCTAACAGAGGGAACATTCTCAGTTATTTGCAGGCAGGTATGTGGACTGATTTAGCTGTGGCCTCACTCACCTAACACTTACTTAGGCTTCTTCCTATGACTCTTCGCTTTTCAAACCTTGGCTTTTAATTCGTGTTGCTAACAAAGACTGAGTTCAAACTTCAGCTCGCTGTTCTGATTTTGAGATGTACACCTTCTTATCTGAAACAGTATCAATTTAAAGATTTTTGTTATTTGTTAAACAAACCAATAAGATCTGAGGATTGAAGCAACCATCACAGTTGTGTGTGAACGATATATTTATTGCACAGCAGCTGAGGCTGTTTACGGACTTCGCCCTGCAGTACCCTCCTAGAGACAGTGGTGGGCAACCGCGCCACCGTGTGGTACTGAGGAGTATGACACTTTTTCTTTTTCTAATTACTTATTTTCTAGTTTGCTTTTTAGGAGCTGGAAGTAACCTAAATGGTCACTGGGTGGAGCCCTTTCAATCTTTGGGTGTGAAAACTAAGACCTGGACAAGTAAGATTACTGGGGCTTGAACCCAGATTTTCAGACCCTTTCTGGCTCCACAGCTGCTCCCAGCTTTTCAAGTTAATGCAGGATGTCTGCACATCAGCTGGAGCTATCTAGTGGGAACACTCAATTTCATATCCAAGGAAACCGAAGCCTAGCAAGGATAAATGACTTGCTAAATTAGGGCCCACAGCTAATTTAGGGTTCCTCATTTTTTATACTACTCATTCATTTATTCACCAAATATTCATACACTGTCTACTATGTGTCAGGCACTGCTCAAGGCACTAGAGGTAAAGTGAACAAAATAGACAAAAAGCCCCTCTTAAAGTTCATGTTCTAATAGGGAGGCAGACAAACAGGATAAGCAATAAAATACATAATATATTAGAGAGGTATAAATGCAAAGAGAAAAAAATGGAGAAGGGGGCTATGAAATGTTAAAAGGGGTTACATTTCAGAGGGGCCACAGAAGGCCTCCTTGACAAGGTGACTTGAATAGAGGCCTGAAAGAGGTGAGGAAAGGGGGTAAAAGAAAGAGAAGAGACAAAGATGACACCAAGGCTTTTGGTCACAGCAACTGGTAGCCTAGAAATGCCATTAGTGGAGATTGGGGGAGAAGCTGGTTTGGGAGAGTCTCTCAGCAGTTTAATGTTAGACATGCCTAGTTTTATACTCAAGAGATATCAGGTAGACAGCTGATTATGTAGGTCTGGAGTTCAGCCAAGACCTGTTAGATAGTAACAGTCTAGTCATTGAAAACCTCAACTCCATAAAATGACTGAGGGCACAATCATGATTAGAAAACATTCAGACTGAAATGATAAGATACTTTCGATTTTAGCATACGCGTTTTCAGATTTCTGTCCAAAGAAACCTTCTTGAATGGCTCTGACTCACCTAGTTGAAGGTTGTTAATCTTTTGCTCACAGACATGAGACAGGAGTTTCCTGACACTGGTTTTAGGACATGCGCCTGTTCTCTGGATTACTGGGATGGAGCCCTGTGAAGTCAGTGGGAGGGCAGCCTGTGGGCCAGTAGAATATCAGGAAAATTCTCTCATGCTTCATGTCTTACTAAAGGTGAAGGAGATTCCAATCTGAAGACTGCCCTTCTTTGCTTCCTTGGGTTTTGTTGATGCAAAGATCAAGTGCAATTGCTTGTGGTTGCATGATCTGTCTCTATGATTTTATTATCTGCCTCTACCCCCACCCAAAGCTCTGTACATGTGGAATTGACATTGTTTTGCATAAGCACTCTGTCTCTTCCGGCTAAGGGCAAGAGATGGCAGAGTGACTGACAGCTTACTGAGTACCAGGCAGTAGGTTAGGCGCTGATACACATCCCTTCGTATATAAAGATGAAGCCACCAACCTACCAACTGTACCATTCATTATAATAACAACCAACACTGAAATAGTGTTTTAGAGTTTAGAAAGCACTTTTACAGACAGGTGCTGTTGTACCGATGAGGAATACAGACTCTAAAACCAGATTGTCTGTGTTTGAATCCCAGTTCTTCTATGACTCGCTGTCTGGTCTAGGACAATTTACTTAACCTTCCTGTTAAGCCTCAGTTCCTTCAACTGCAAAATGGGGTTTAGAAAATCATACCTGGCTGGGCACAGTGGCTCACACCTGTAATCCTAGCACATTGGGAAGCTGAGGCAGGAGGATGGCTGAAGGCCAGAAGTTTGAGACCAGCCTGAGCAACATAGCAAGACCCAGTCTCAACAAAAAAATAGAAAAATAAGCTGGGCATGGTGGCTCACGCCTGTAGTCCCAGCTACTCAGGAGATTGAGGCAAGAGGATCATTTGAGCTCAGGAGTTCGAGGTTGTAGTGAGCTGTGATCACATCACTGCATTCTAGCCCAGGCAACAGAACAAGACCCTGAGAAAGAAAGAAAGAAAGGAAGGGAGAGAGAGGGAGACAGAGGGAGAGAGAAAAAGAGAGGAAGGAAGAAAGGAAGGAAGGAAGGAAGGAAAATTTTTAAAAAATCATACCTACCTCCTAAAGTGGTTCTAAGGATTAAGTGAAGTAATACATTAGCAGCACTAAGAACAAAGCCTGGAACATAGTGAGCCCTCAATAAAGGCAGAAGTGATTGTATCACCTCTCTGGGCCCTCAGAAAGTTCTATAAGGTAAAGCTTATTCTTTTTAGCTAGTTTTACTAATAAAGAAACTGAGGCTCAGAGAGATTATTCAATGTGGCCAGCATAGTAGTAAGAAGCAGAAACACAACCAATCGGGGACACCTGCTTCTGCCTCCAAAGCTGTCCCCACTTAGGACCCATTTCCTCAGAGGGTATTGAGTTTGCATTCAAGGAGTCAAACTTTCTCACGGGGTCTCCTGGAATCCACTGGCTTTGTCTTTGTGAAATGACACCCTGGGGACAGAGGGACTAACAGCAAAAATAACTAACCTTCCTTGGGCACATCAGTCAGTGGGCCAGGCCTGCGCCAAGGACTTCACATGCCTTTCCCGTTAAATCTGCACCAAAAACCTATGTGTTAAGTACTTTTCATAACCCCTTTGAATAAAAACGGGCGCCGAGCATGAAGTAACAGGAGCGGTATGTGTTGGAGCCAGAATCCAGGCTCAGCTCTCTCGGATCAGGGTCCCCCAGTTTAGTTTATGCACAGGAAGACTTGCACCCGGAGCAGCGTAGCTTTGTGCAAAATCCACGGAACTGCAGAGGTTCCCTTTCGGTACTCCACACGGATGGGGGCGGCAGATCGCCGCACGCCCCCTCCTGCTAACACTGCTGCAGCCAGCCGGGGATGCCCCTCGGCGCTCGCTCCCTCCGGAACTCAGAGGCTGGGCGGCTCCGGGTCCCCCGCTCCACACTCCCCCCTCGGAGAATCCTCAGGGCAGAGGTTCTGTCCCAGCACGGAGGACGGCTGCAGAGGAAGGCAGGACTGACGCGCTCCCCACGCTCGGGTCGGCAGTGCTCGCCAGGGCCCCAGCTGAGCCCTCCGCGCCACCTTCCGGTGGCAGCGTTGGAAGCCTGCTTTGATTCATTGCCTCCCCCCATCCCCGGGCCCCCACACACCCCAGAGTCTCACTCTGTCGCCCCGGGTAGAGTGCAGTGGCATCATGATAGCTCACTGCAGCCTCAAACTCCTGGGCTCAAGCGATCCTCCTGCCTCAGGCTCGCCAGCAGCTGGGACTACAGGCACATGCCACAACGCCCAGCTAATTTTTTTCTATTTTTAGTAGAGACGGGGTCTTGCTCTTGCTCAGGCTGGTCCCAAACTCCTGAGCTCAAGCGATCCTCCCGCCTCGGCCTCCCAGAGTGCTAGGATTACAGGCTGAGCCACCGCCCCTGTGTCTTCATGGCCTCTTGACATTTAGATCTCCATGCTCCACTTCTGCGCCTCTGGAATGTGATAAGTAGTTTCTTACGATTTAATGGAACAATTTCCCTATTCAGACATGAGGCTGGAAGTGGGAGGGAGAATACAAACCCTCTGAGAAGGTCGCGGAGCTTAGGTTTAGACATGAACAACCTGGTCTCTCTCTCTTTCTCTCTCACACACACACACACACACACACACACACACACACACACACACACGTTCTCTCCCCCTCCCCTTTCCTTCCTTCCTAAGGGAATAGTGCATTCTGTTTTGCTGCAGCCCAGGAACAGAATTGCCACACACAGTTGAGCAAGCTCCAGAGATCTTGCTACTACTCCCTAAGGCCGCTTGCCTGCTAAACTGGGGGAGCTGCGTTCAGGATGCTCACTTCGCACACTTTAGTGTCTTTTGTGGGGGCTTGGATGTGGCCAAGTGTGACTGTTCTGCCCTTAATTTAAGCCACTGGTTGTCGATGTATGTCCTAGTGCCTCTTTATCCCGCAGTCGGCACACTCGCCTGCTGCACCCTGTCACTCCACCAGGGATCCTGTTCCTGGCCCCTGCCACGGCTCTCGTGGGCAGGCTGAGCAATCTGTGCAGCTGGGTGGGTCTGCCTGTAGGGTCCCCTTCCTCTCCACCCCACATTGCCCCCTAGCCTGCCCACTCCTCTGTCCCTGCTGTCACTCTCTTCTGGGCCTATGACACTAGATCACTAATAGGGAGAGGCGAGAAGGAAAGGAAGAGGAAACTAAAATAACAGCAGCGTTTTCTGATAAACCCTCAAAATTTTACACCTGGGTTCCTTCCAGTCATTTGCTATGAAAATAGTGGTCCTGGTTCTCAGAGCTCCCAAAGCCTCTAGTTTGGATAAGGTTGAAATTGCTACCCATGCTGAATCCACTAACAGTCAAGGAAGCTTATCTTCTTGTCTGTGAAGTCTTCAGCACCCCACCCCCAGCTGTACCCATTCTGTGTGTTTCCTCCCTGTCTCAGCTTCTTTCCTTTTTTCTTTTTTCTTTCTTTTTTTTTCAGAGATGGGTCTTGCCATGTTGCCCAGGCTGGGCCCAAACTCCTGGACTCAAGGAATCATCCTGCCTCTGCCTCCCATGAAGCTGGGATTACAGCACGAGCCACCATACCTGCTGAGCTTCTCTCCTTTTTATATAATAACGCGCTGCCGGGAAAGGACTTAAGACTTGAGGTATAAATAAATAATACCTCAAGTGTTCCCTGAGATGGGGATTTGAAACTTAAAAGGAACCAAAGAAAAGAAGCATCTTGACAGAGGAGAACAAGGAGAACTCTAGGAGAAGCAGCCCTGGGTGCTCTGTCCGGGGACCAGCTGCAGCTTCCCCGGCCACGGTTGGCTCACTGTGACATGGGGCTGCCAGTCCAGCTACTGTGGTGTAGAGGACCACACCAGGGCGCTCTCAAGGTCCCTTTCTAGCTCTGAAGAGACAGGTGGAACCGATGCTACCAGCAAGTCAGAGAAGAGGAATCTTGAGAGCCTGTGATTTCCAAGAGACTTCTTGGTTGGTGCTTCCGAAATCAGCCTGCCAAGTGTGGCCTCTGTGGCATGAACATAAAGAGTCGAACAAGGTCTGACCATGGGACCATCACCCTCAGCCCTTTCATAATTCCATCTCCTCACAGTCACCCTGTCATAATTCCACCACTTGCGACAAACACGTCCTCTGCCTGGTGATCTCCTACCTGTCCTTTACGACCTACCTCTGAAGTTCTGCAACCTGGGGACCCTTTCCTGACTACCCTAAAGATACAGGGGAAGCTTCCTCCCTGGGATCCCACAGGTCTGACCCCCACTCAGATCCCTCCCTGCTCTCCCCTCCCTTGGCCGTCAGTCTTTGAGGAAAGGGACTTTGCCTTCATCTTTGCCTGGCACGATTTTGTCAGTCCTACTTTCGATGGAGAGAGATGATGCTACATATATAAAGATATACCACTTACATTTCCTCATTTAGCCCTCACACAACCCTGGGAGGATGAATGAACACAGAGAGGTGAAGTGACTTGTCCAGGTCATTTTGTAAGTGGCAGAATTGGATGAGCCAGCCTGGTTCCAAGACCATAAACTCTAGCTGGCAGGTGTCCCCGACCACCTCCTGCCATGCAGTGGGAAGATTCCTGCAAAGGCAGGATGTACCCCAGCTTCTTTCTCCTTTCTCTCCCATCAGGCTCCAATATCAGGCAGCCAAGATAGCTGAGTCGACTCCTGAGAAAAGTCAAGTCTTAATAACCTGCCTTCCTCCTCTGGCAAGGACCCTTCTTGGAGGGTTGAGATTGTTTTCCTGGAGGCCACCAGACTGCAGGCTTCTAACATGGGAGCCTGGACTCTATGCCTTAAGGCATGATCTTTCCGAGTCGTTGGAGACCTCCCCTCTCAGCTGAGAGCCTAGCGTCAGCCCCCGTATAACTGGGGCTCCAAAGCCTTGTCTGTGTGCCTAAGAATCATCCACAGGATACACGGAGGAGAGGACTGGGTTGCAACTCATCAGGTTCTTGTCCCTCTGGTTGTGTGTCCTGAAGCGAGCCATGAGCACTCTGGACCTCAGTTTTCTCATCTGGAATACAGGAGTTCAATTTAAGAAATATCACCTAAATGCCCGCCATGTATAGAGCCCAGAGCAAAGATAAAAAACAACATGATCTCTGCCCTTCTGTAAAGTCAAACGGAAGAGATGGGAATTAAAAAATATCTATAGACTCCATAGCAGAGTAGAAGTAGAGTAGATATGGAAGTAAGAACATTAATACCTGCTTTGCCTACTTCACAGGATTGTGCCGAGAATCAAATGAGATCATGGATATCAAGTTTTCTTAAAACAGTATGCAAATACAAGCAAATAGTATTTATTATTTGGCTTCTATGGGAGATACCAATTGGGTTTTCTACCCAAATCTACCTATTTTTCCCAAGAACTGCTCCTATAGCCAAATCCATATGGTAACAGTGGTGTCCCCCTCCCCAGGTGCCATTTTGGCTATTTTGGTTGACTGAGCCGGTGCAGACCCTTAGAGTCCCTGCTCTGGATTCGGAATGGGAATGCAGGTAACTCAGTCTCAGTTACTCTGGAATCTTGAGTAGAGGGGATACAAATCCTGGAGGTATAGAGAGCTATTTTCTGACAAGGTGGGCTGGAAATTAAAGAATGTCAAACTACAGCAAGACGAAGAATGCAGAGATTCACAGAGAAATGGAAACAAGAGGCAGAAGCTCCCTGGCATTCAGGCCTGGGTTCATGTCTGTCCCTGCCTGCCAAAAACAGTGCTCCAACAAGGGCCATCTTCTGCTAAAGGCAGCTCTAGCGGGATTCAATCATCATTAAACAGTTTCTAAACTAATTCCACTCAGGCTACTGTAGAGCAGAAGTCCTGCCTTAACCCATGTAAGAGCTGTGTCACTCATTCACTCAATCAGTCAGTGAATATCATTGAATGCCAACCATTTACAAGGTGAGGAAGGAGAAGGAAAAGGAGAAGGAGAAGAAAAGTTGGCTGCAACCTTTATGATATAAACCAGCCACTGGATGTCAGCCTTCTCTCAAAGCTCCTGAGATCATCCAGTCGTGCCCTGGAAACACCTTGGTGGCATCTGATGTAGCTGTTGCTTGCAGCTCTCCCTGAGAAGTTCTAGAGGCTTAGACACTATGATGTTTTCTCATCAGCCCTTTCCTTCTGGTAGCAGCCACTAAGCCGTGCTCCCACCCCACACCCACTTTTAGCGAGCTGCCTCATTTCATCCCATGTTCTTCTGAGGAGGCTGTCAATCACAGGACCACTCCCCTGACCACAAGGTAGACATAGGTCCTCAGCTGGGCAACCAGAATCTCTTTTTGGGGAATTTGAATTTTTAAAATTTTTTTTATTTTATATGATGTTGAGACAGAGCCTCCCTCTGTTGCCCTGGGTAGAGTGCAGTGGGGTCATTGTAGCTCACTGCAACCTCCAACTCCTGGGCTCAAGTGATCCTCCTGCCTCAGCCTCCTGGGTAGCCGGGACTACAGGTGCACACTGCAACACCCGGCTACATTTTTTTTTCTTTCTTTCTTTTTGGTAGTCTCACTCTTGCTCAAGCTGGTCTCGAACTCCTGAGCTCAAGCAATCCTCCTGCCTCAGCCTCCCAGAGTGCTAGAATTACAGGCGTGAGCCACCGTGCCCAGTCTGGGGAATTTGAATTCTGAGCTGAGACACGAATACAGAGGGTACCTGGAGCTGGACCATCCCACAGCAGCACCGCATGGGAAAGCTCGCCAGGTGCCCTGCTGAGGTCGGGGCATCCTGGTCCCTGGACTCAGTGGTTCAGTTGTTCCTTTAAATCTGTTGACACCCAGATTTCCATCACTTAAAAAATAAATATCTTTTGAACTAACTTAGCCAATCAAGTATTTGTAACCAAAGAATTCTGACACTTCTCCTCTCTGCTTTTCAGATACAAGCTCATGGATAAGTAAAGACAAAGAAGGAAAGGTAGAAGAGGAAAATCGCATCGTGTCCCCTGCCCAAGCCCGCAGCCCCAGCCTACCTCCTATTTTAAGACCCTTTAAAGAATCTATATTTACCGTCAGGTTTTTATTTATGGAAATCTACACAAGGCATTTGGCTAAAGGCTGAAACTTATTTCAGGAAAGCAAGTCTGTTGTTTCAACAAAGCCCCTGTTAGCTCCCTCTGCACCTGTTCTCTCTTCTGCCAACCTACCTATTGTTCATTTCCAAAGCAAAAAATAAATAGAGAAATAAATAAATCAGGACTCAGATTCTAAAGCAGGACACAACTGCCAATTAAAGAGGCAGGCCTGTGTTTTTTGTTATAAATTTTCTTAATGAACATTATGTATTGTTTCTAGTCAACACAGATCCTTTGTGAAAATGTATTCTTGATATCACAGAAGTTGCCTCCCAAAGTAAGACTCATAGAATCCTAAATAATAGCCCAATTAACACACAACTAACCAATAGCAGATCTAGAAGCAGAACTCAGGTCTTTTTTACTGCTAGATCAGAGTTCTTCCCACTATTCCAAGCCTCCTTTCACATT
>NW_012150840.1:11150084-11154951 GCF_000956105.1 Propithecus coquereli
ATACATATATATATATATCTGATAGGAGCCATCTCACTCCAGCTAAGGTATTCAAAGGAAGGCAATGTCCTGTCAAACAGTTTGAGTCCAGTTTCGCCACGTGAGACTGGGCTTCATTCCTGTTTGGGGGCTACCTCGGGTAGTAGTCCTAAATCCTTCACAAGCTTGCCCACGTTCACCTTGCAGCTAGGACAAACAGCAGCTTTGTTTAGGCCAAAGGGAACCTAAACTGGCTAAAGGACACCTAAATCCAGTTGCTAATTCTTTAGGATGGGCAACCAGAGAAGTGGTGTTGCAGCTCACACCCGGGACACTATGCCCTCTGACGACATCACCACGGGCAGCAAAGCATGCCATGGATGGCAGTCACGACGAAGCGCCAGGCCTCACTCACCCCGAGTGCTTTGTGGAGGGAAAGCCGGAGAATCTGCCCTTGCTGCCCGTGGGGCCACATCTGAAGAAAGGACACTGGCCCAGCCCTACGCCATCCCTGCCCGCACCCGTGAAAGCACGTAGCCAACATTTATCAGCCTTTCACTCTATACCAACGATTGTTCTAAGCAAGTTATACATACGTCTCACTTGATTTTTCCAACCACTCCATGAGGTAGTCGTTGACAGAATTGAGATGTGTGCCCGCATTCCTCAGCTGTAACCCCACGCTCTTCATCAGAGAGAAGAAAGTCAGGTGTGAGGGAGAGAGAAAGGTTCTCTCTCCTGCACTGTCACACGAGGCCAGAGTTTAAGCTCCTGGACATTACAGGGGTCTTACCACACCTCTGCAGACCTGGGCTCCTGAAGTTTCACCTGTGTGCTTCACCTATACACAGAGTTGTTGCTTCCAAACTCAGAGTGTGAGGGGACTAGGTCAGGAAAGGTTTCCAGCCTAACGCATTCTGCCCATACCAGCCCTTACAATATGATAACCTCAGTGCTGGAATTGAGCCAAACTCCCATTCCAGGCTCCTCTTGCTGTCAGCTTCAGGTGCCCCTTGGGGAGCCTTCATGTCCCTTTCTGCCTGCTGGCCTCGGATGGTACCATCTCCAGCATCAGAAGTATCAAAAAATGTTAAACCCCAAGAGAGATACAGTCTGGGTCTTGGATCCCTTTCACTCGAGCAGGATCCTTGGCCCCCAAAGCACATTTCTGCAACCTCTCCCCCCGTCAGCCACATGCCGGGGACTAGAGCAAGCCTTAGCCGTGACATTGGCCCTGTTTGCTTCATTGCTCTAGGAAGAGGGGCCCCCACTGCTTTGACTTTGTGTAACCGAAGAACCAAATCAGATAATTCTTGCAAAACAGGATCTGCCCCCAAGGCCTTTTGCTGTGCCCATCCTAGACACTGGCTTCAGCAAATACCTCTTTTAAAGAGCAGCTTCCTTCTGTAATAAAATAATTTAATTTTTGCCTTGTTTGGGTTCTTCTACTCAAGCATTGGCAGTTTAATAGTGTCATCGTTCAACATATAGTGAGCCTCTACTCCATGTAGGCACTGTGCCAGGAGCCAGAGAGAGAGATAAGATACAGGCTTGCTAAATGGAAAGGACAAAGGCCATCCAAGGCTGCAACGTCAATCCCAGGTCTGCCCCAAAGATGACAGAAAGAGCATGGGGAGGGAGGAGGAGAGCTGGGGTGGACGAGAGAGAAGAGGCAGGAATCAGGAGTCTGAAGACTGTCTGCTGGTAAAACCAGAACAGTCTGACATTGTCTAAGGACAGCCTCAGCGGAGAAACCTTATTAGCCAAACCTATCGAAATAGACCCACTTACTAAATATATAGCCAGACTTTTCGCTCCCACTGAACTACATATAGAAACATCCTACAGAAATAATTTTTTTCAACACACCCTTCTGAAATACATGGTAACATTCCCATTTGAGGAGCAAAATAATTGAGGTGTGGATGGTAAGTGACTCGCTCCACATCATGGAGCAAGGCAGTGAAAACACTAGAAACAGGCCAGGTGCGCTGGCTTAGGCTGTAATCCTAGCGCTCTGGGAGACTGATGTGGGGAGATCACTTGAGGTCAGGAGTTCGAGACCAGCCTGAGCAAGACGAGACCCCCATCTCTACTAAAAATAGAAAAATTAGCCAGGCATGGTGGTGCACATCTGTAGTCCCAGCTACTCGGGGCTGAGGCAGAAGGAGCCCAGGAGTTTGAGCTTGCAGTGAGCTACAACGACACCACTGCACTCTACCCAGGGCATCAGAGGGAGATCCTGTCTCAAAAACAAAAACAAAAAACCACCAGAAACAGGTTCTTAAGAGCTTCCCGGGAACTGCTTAAGATTTCACAAACGGCTGGCCCTTAGGGGAGTGTTGCAGTTGCTTGTGACTATGTAACAAGCCACTCCAGAACTTAGCCACTTAAAACAACAACCATTTATCTGCTTACGAATCTGCAGTTGGGGCCGGGCTCACCTGGGCAGTTCTTCTGCTGGTCTTGCCTGGAGTCATTCATGAGCTTGCAATCATCTGGTGGACTGACTGGAGCAGGGTGATTTAAGAGGACCTTACTAATGAGACTGGGACCTTGGTGCTAGCTGTCAGCTGTTGCTCTCAGCTGATGTAGTTCAGCAGTGTGGCACTGCAGGAGCATGCCAAGAGGGCCCCCAGGAAGCTGCAAGGTCTCTTAGGCTTGGGTTCCCCTCCCTGTCCCCCCAAGCACGCTCAGAGGAAAGGCCGTGTGAAGACAAAGCGACCGTCTGCAAGCCAGGAAGAGGGCCCTCGCCAGAACCTTCATCTTGGACTTTCCGGCCTCCAGAACCATGAGAATACAAGTGTGTTGTTTAAGTCACAGAGTCTGTGGCATCGTGTCATGGAAGCCTGAGCAGACTGCTACAGATCGTTCACCATTTGGGGCTATTGCAAATCAAGCTGCTATGATTGTTTGTGTACAAGTCTTTGTGTGGAGCATATACTTTCATTTCTCTTGAGTAAATACCTAGAAGTCAAACAGCAGCATCATAAGGTACATATATATTGACCTCTTAAAGGTACTATCAAAACTGTCTTAAAGAAACTATCAAAATTTTTCCAAAGGGCTGCACCGTTTTGCATTCCCACCAGCGGTGTATGAGACTTCCAGTTGCTTTGCATCCTTGCCGACACTGGGCGTGGTCGATCTTTTTCATTTTAACCATTCTGGCGAACCTGCGGTGGTATCTCACTGTGGGTTTAATTTGCATTTCCCTAATGACTAACGCTTTTGATCACCTTTGCACGCACTTATTTGCCATCTCTACATCTTCTTTAGAGAAGTGTCTGTTCCAATCTTTTTGCCCCCTTGTTATTGGTTGAGAGTTTATGAGATGTAAATGCGAATTAGCATAAGCGTAGAATCTCACTGGCTGTCCAGTTTGGGCAGAACACCCAGGAAGAGTGTGTGGGCGTTGAGAACCCGGAGGTGGGCCTGTGAGGGCTGAGAGGAAAGTGGTGGGCCTGAAGATCGATCCTGCCAGCTTCACAGTCTTGTCTAAATTTAGCCTTGAGGCCTCCCTAACAGCTTTCTCGCCATTAGCACTGCCTTCCAGCCCCCAGATCCTCCGAGAGCCCCAATTTCATGACACTTTCTGTGGGAGTTTCCTGGTTCAGGAGTGCACCACCATATGTCACTCTCGCCTGAAGAAGCTTGCCAAGTTTGTAGGCAAATACAGAGACACCCACGATAAGTGCTTAGATAAGATTTGGCCCAGAGTCTCGTCTGGGGGGGTAGGAAGAGCTGGGAACAAAGTGGTGTCTAAAACACATTCCACTAGCTCCAGGCCTTTGGAAGGGAGGGATGGAGAGAAAGGTCTGAGGAAAGATAGGAGTGAGGACGTGAGGGAACAGTTGGTGCTCTGATCAAGGACACTGTGTTCAGCCACGGATAACTCCACACCGGAAAGAGATAAGTGGGAGAGAGTCCAGGAGAGAGCAGAAAAAATGATTAAGGAACAGAGAAGCTGATTTATGAGGCTAATTTAATAGAGCTCACCAAAGCTCCTTCATTTAACAAAATGTAACTGAAGCTAATTTTCCATCAGAGCCTGAAAGGCAGTGGAAATGCACATATAAAAGATGAGGAAAGTAGCAAATGTAAGAGTCAGCTTGCCTAGCAAGCCCATTAGGTAAAATGAGCATAATTTCTGCATTACGTCTACCAGTTCTTGATCTAAACTTGTCTGTGTCGTGACAAGCCTCTTGTTGACATTTTCTCATGCTCTTCCACATTTTTCCTCATTCTCTCCCTCTTCCTTTTTGCTTAATGAATGCGATAATTACAGGCAAAACCCCAGCTCTGAAAGTTCTTGTTTCCTTACCTTTTAGAGGAATCTTTTGGGATGGGTCTTGTACATGGATCCACCCATCCATGGTCCACCCTCTTGTCCTAGGCTGAGGTTTCTCCTAATTTCCCTTGCTTCTCTTTGAGTCAGACCTTTCCTCAAGCCAAGAATTCAGGGAAAGGTAGTAAATGATCCTAATACTACCATCTCAACACAGTCATCCATAGTGTTTTGGAGCATTTCCTTCTAATCATTTTTTCTTAACACATTGGAACCACTCAGGTCAAATCACATCATCTCAGTGCATCTATTGGAGATAATCATTTCATGATGGTTAATTTTATGTGTCAACTTGACTGGGCCACAGTGGCCAGGTGTTTGGTCAAACATTCTGGACAGGTTTTTTTTGGTGGACTTTGAGTAAAACAGATTGCCCTCTGCAATGTGGTGGGCCTCACCCAATCAGTTGAAGGACTGGCTAGACCAAAAGGCTGACCTCCCCAAGCAAGAGGGAACTTTGCCAGCACACTGCCTTCAAAATTCATCTGCAACGTCAGCTCTTCCTGGTTCAATAGCAGACTGCTTTTGGACTTGGATTGC
>NW_012150840.1:11157116-11157695 GCF_000956105.1 Propithecus coquereli
GGATCGCTTGAGCCCAGGAGTTTGAGGTTGCTGTGAGCTAGGATGATGCCACAGCACTCTAGCCCAGGCAACACAGTGAGACTTTGTCTCAAAAAAAAAAAAAATTGATACAGACAGAAAGTAGAGTAGAGGTAACCAGGGGCTAGGGAGAGGGAGGAATGGGGGTTTATCGTTTAATGGGACAGGGTTTCAGCTTAAGAAAAAGTTCTAGAGATGGATGGTGATGATGGTTGCACAACAATGTGAATGTACTTAATGTCACTGAATTGTACCCTGAAAAATGGTTAAAATGATAAATTCTATATGATGTATATTTTGCCACAATTTTTTAAAAGAACCAAGGTATTATACTGATACAACATAGATGAATCTAAATACGTCATGCTAAGTGAAAGAAGACAGAGTCAAAAGGCTACATACGGTATGATTCTACTAGTATGATATTCTTGCAAAGGCAAAACTATAGGCACAGGAAACAGATCAGCAGTTGTTCAGGGATACAGTCAGGGAAAGGGCTGACTACAAGGAGATACTGGGGAATTTGGGGGAATGATGGAACTTGATTGTGGTGTTTACACA
>NW_012150840.1:11158835-11166105 GCF_000956105.1 Propithecus coquereli
ATGATAGCATAAAAGCCTAATACAGCTTTCCTCTCCCGATTCAAATCCAATTACAGTCAGCCCTCCGTATCCATGGGTTCTGCATCTGTGGATTCAACCAAGTGCAGATCGAAAATATGCAAGAAAAAAAACGGATGGCTGTAGCTGTATTGAACATATACAGATTTTTTTCTTTTCATTATCGCCTAAACAATACAGCATAACAGTTTACATAGTATTTACATTGTATTAGGTATTAGATGTAATCTAGAGATGATCTAAAGTATACAGGATGATCTATGTTGGTCATATGCACATACTATGCCATTTTGTGTAAGGGACTTGAGCATTTGTGGATTTTGGTATCCTTGGGATGCCCTGTAACCAATCCCCCATGAATACAGAGGGATGACTACACTAACCACTTCTCCAAGTAGCATGGAGCGGCTGCTTGGGAGCAGTATGCTGGGAAGCAAGGAGGTGGTGTGAGGCTTGGGCTCTGCTGGTAGCCAGAGAGAGAAAGCAAAAGGATTGACTCCCCCATGTCAGATGGAAGCTTAGGGACTGACTGCTGAGACCCCCAAGTAAGGACCAAAAAAGAGTCAGGTGTGGAGAGATTAGTGGGCCTTCCCATCCCCCCACAGGCAGGAAGGGCAGCTCCAGGCAATATATTGGGTCCTAGGAGGAGCTGAAGAGGAATGAGGCAGTGTCTTAGTTCATTTTGTGCTGCGATGACAGAATAGCTGAGACTGGGTAATGTATAAAGAACTGAAATTTATCTCCCACAGTTCTGGAGGCTGAGAAGTCCAAGATCAAGGCGCCGGCAGGTTTGATGCCTAGTTAGAGCCCAATCTCAGCTTCCAAGACAGGACCTCAACCACTACATTCTCCAGAGGAGTGAGGGGAGACACTGTTCCTCAAATGTCAGAAGAGAAGAGGGCAAAGAGAGAGAGAGACAGAGAGAGGGGGGGAGAGAGAAACCACTCCTGAAAGTTCTTTTTCAAAAGCATTAAACCCACTCATAGTCTAATCACTTCTTACAGGCCCCACTTCCCAATACCACTACATTGGCAATTAAATTTCCACATGAGTTCTGGAGAGGACAAACATTCAAGCCATCGCAGGCAGATAGGCCGAGTTCCTTCCTACTCTGAGGATGACAACTACTGAATTTGTAGCTGTGAAGACAGGGGAGCAGAGAGGCTCCCTCCCCATGACCTGGTAGAAGACCAACAGCTTGCAAGTAGGACACACACTCTGTACTTCTCACTGGTCACAACTTTTCCTGGCTCAGGGTGCACCAACAGCTTTGCCAAAACTTTACATTTTTGTAAGAGAGGCCACTAGATGTAGATTAAATTGTTCTTGACCTTCCCAAGAAGTACCCCAAGTAGTTACCTCTTTTCACATATAAGGTGTAATTCGGATATGTAACCCACTAGCAATCACTTCAAGTTTCTGAGGCTTTTTGAAAGATGAGTCAGTAAGCAGATGCAAAATCCATAGACACTGAAAGTCACAGTAGAAGCAAGCCCATTCCATGTTAATAATGCCAAAGTCTGTTCTAAACTGGTCAAGTCTAGCAGTGTGTATATTACAAGGTAGGGGTGACGTTTTTCCATTCTCTTGATCCAATGGTAGAATCCTGTTGTCAGGATATATCCAAATCAGACCAGTTATAGCAGAGGGGAGAGGAATGATCTGGGAATTTAGAGTTCTGTCTCACGACTGGTCCCATGACTGCATAAGTCATTTAACTTTATGAGCTTCAGTTTCTTCGTTGGAGCGATAAGGATTTTACCAGAAGATTTCATCACACTTAACCGTATGAGTTTCCTGGGACTGCCATAACAATGTATCACACACTGAGTGGTACACCGAGTGGCTTAAATAACAGAAATTTATTGTGTCTCACAGTTCTGGAGGCCAGAAGTCAGAAAGGAAGTGTCGATCCCTTTTGAGGGCTGTGAGGGAGAATCTTGCCGCTGTCCAAGCTTCTGTAGCCTTGGCTTGCAGATGGCCATCTTTCCCTGTGTCTTCACATTGTCTTTTCTCTATGCGTGTCTGTCTCTGTCCAAATTTCTGCTTTTCATAGGGACATCAGTCATATTGGATTAGGGCCTGCCCTAATGACCTCTTTGATCATCTGCAAAGACCCCATTTCCAAATAAGGCCACATTTACAGGTACTGGGGGTTGGGATTGCAACATCTTTTGGTGGGGACACCATTCAATCCATATACTAACTTCCTAAAAATAATCAGTAAGGGAGAATATATATGAACCCAAAAGTAAACTGAAGTATCTACCAAGAGGAGCTAGAATGAATGCCAGTAGGGAGGTAAGTGACCACAGTTGCCTACCTATCCTGATCTCTGCCCGACTGCAGAGTGTTCTACAGGCTCCTTCCGTAGAGATTACAAGACCCACGCAGGGAGAATACCCAGGGAGGAAAACACACAGCTCCAGAGACATTCTCAAATAGTACCAGTAACATGTACATAGGAGTGCAAAAGTGTGTATGGATTTACCTGTTCCTTATAGATGTAGAGCCAGCAATACTCAAGCACATAAATATAGTCTCTCGCACTTGATAAAAAGCCAAAATGGGTCTCTCATTCATTTATTAACGGGATCTACCTGCCTACATAAACCCCATCTTCATTTTGCCTGCAGAGTGAAAATGAAAATCTCATTGACTCACCCTAGTCCTCAGACTCTTAGAAATAAAGGGTGAACTTTTCATGAGCTGCACGTCTAGGCCAGAACTCAGAAAATGTCCGTGTCCTAACCAAAGATCAGTTATTTTTATGCTTTTTCCTTTCACCAGCATTTTACCTTGGCCTTTTTTTGCTCCCATCCTACGTGAATTTCCCATGCCTATACCCCAACACACACTCTCCGCAGGGAGATGGGAAATCTTTGTGGAGTGGCAACCTTTGTAACAATGAAAAAAATTTCTCCCCACATGACTCGGGACGGATTGGAGCCAAACCATTTCCTTCAGTCCCTGAGCACATTGTTTCCCTCCAGTGACTTCTGCAATCCAGAAACAGCTGCAAATTCCAGTAAAACAATGTTCTGATCCAATCCCCCAAGCCATCTTTACCCTTTTGTTTTTCTCTCTGGAGGGAGGAAAGACAAAAAATTCTTGAAAAGCTGCCATGATGCATCATTTCCAAGTGTCTATTGATGGAGGCGTGAGCCAGGCAGCCATTTTCATTGGAGGAAAGGAGGAGAGAGTGAAAATGGAAGAAAGGAAGATACAAGAAAATGATGGAAAAGGCATGGAGAAAAATATGAGTGGAGTAAAGTTACACAATGGGAAAAAATTGAACAAAACATTGCTTATGCAATGCAATTGAAATGTGCTCATCCAGGAGGCTTAAGCTCACCTCGCCTCTCCCTCACTTTGGGCAAGTCAGGAAGCCAATCTATTTCAACATTTAATTTGAGCCATTCTGATTTGAAACTAACCCAATAGGAAAACACCAAGACATAAAAATGATACTGTGGCCAGGTGTGGTGGTGCACACCTGTAGTCCCAGCTACTCAGGAGGCTGAGGTGGGCAGATCACTTGAGCCCAGGAATTTGAGGCTGTAGTACTGCTATGATTGTGTCTGTGGTTAGCTACTGCACTCAGGCTGGGTTGACATAGTGAGAACTGGTCTCAAAAAAAGAAAATCATCCTTGCAAGTTCTGAGAAAAAAAAAAAAGATGCTGTGAATTGAAAGTGCAAAAAGAGGATATTTCACAAAGTAATTTACAGTAATACTCTTGTAATTAGCAACCTCCACATATGCTTAACTGGTGTTTCAATTTATAAAATTATCTGTCGTTTGGTCTTTCAGATTCACTCTTTACCTTTCTTCATTCCCTGCCAGGCCTGGGAGACAGGTCTTTATGGATCGAATCCACGTTTGCCCTCTAGCTTCTGCTTGGGGTTAGCTAATGGGAAGATATCCTGAGGAGATTGAAGAGCAGAAAGAGTGAGATTGAGGGTCACTATGGGTTGGCAGCTTCCCTTTAATAAAGGTCACAGCTCTTGAAAGAGGGGTGAATTTTCCCTTCTTCACGCAGCTATGCGCTGTTCCTGCCCCTTGCCCCTGCATGTCTTGGGGGCATGGGTAACAGAGCCCTGTCGTTGCTAGAACCCAGGTTACTGCACTATTCTTGTCCAATCCACTAAACCTCACCCACATTTTTACAAATAGATTAGTTCTTTAAACTCTCCTTAATTGTCCAGTTTGAGTGTGCTCTTTGCTGCAAGAGGTGCTCTGACTATTACAATGCATAATTTTTCCCTTCAGCTAGACTGTAAGTCTCTTGAGCTCAGTCTTGTAGGATGCTCTTGTGTCTCCTTCCAAACATCTAGCACGGTCCCATGAACAGAGAAAACATTTGTCATTCACAGTGTTCATGATCTCAGGAAAGTCTTTCACTTAGTCTGGCCCCTCTTTCCAAGGTCACACGTGTAGACCCATTTAATGAACCATACATGATTCTATCTATTCACACAAAGGCTGTCCATCATTGCTGCTTAATGTCTGCATTTAATGGGATTTTGTTGCTTACAGTAAGGAGTGTGATATCATGGAAACAGTGGGTGTTTTGGAGCCTTACTGACTCAGGCTCGACTCCCAGCTTCGTTACTTACTAGTTGGGTAACATGAGAAAAGCCACTTAAAGTTCCCAAGAACCAAATCACTGTCATTGTACATTACATAAATGTGAGATGCAGAATTGCCACATCTCTGCCTCTTTCTTCCCCTCGCTTCTTCCCCATCTTTAGCAGTGTGGGCAATTGGAGTCCTTTGTCCGCAATTTAAACACAATAGCCAGGGGTACAATAAAGCCAGTGGTACAATCTGGTTCCTAAGGAAGGAAAAGAAAGGAAGAAAACGTGGTAGAAAGTTTAGACATTGGCAACATGAACCAGGCTTACAATCAATATTTATGATTTGGGGAGAAGTGGAAGAAATCATGATACCTAAAGAAGCTGATTAAAGAAACAACCAAACATGAGGAAGTGTAAGAAATGAACAAGATGGACTATTCCAGTGGTGCTTGTCTGAGGCAATGGTGCTATATTAGTACTCTTTTCACTGGGAGCTGGCTGAAACAAAGAATTTATCCAATGTAGAACTAGGACATTAAGTAGAGAACATGTCCAAAAGAGAAACATAGTAAATGACCATGATTCATTCCACCCCTTAAATGAGTTGGCTGGTAAGTAATTCATAAGTTCACACCAAATTAGTATTTTAAATTTCCCAACTCTACCAATAAAATGAGCACCTTCATGCAGAACTCAAAACAAGTTAATTTACTCCTATTATTTTCCATATAGATAAATACTCCAGTTACCTTTGCAGGGTGGGGAAGGAGGTTGCCAAGCACCCACACAAGGCAGACTTGGTGTGCCCTGAAAGACGACCCACGGGAAGAGGACAGGAATGTTTGCACCATGCCCTGGGCTCAGAGTGCCCCCATCACTGGCTGTGGCTAAGTGTGTTCTTTCTATGGGCCAAGTCTGTGTGCCTGCCTGGCTGTTGTGAAGAGTCACAGCAGGGTCACAGGGATTATAATACCTTCTTCAAAATGTTGCTATGAGGCAGTTCAGTGAGGCAATATACACAAGGCAGCTAGTATTCAGCATATAGTGGGCACTCCATTCATGCTCTTTGCTATTTTTTATAGCGGTTTAGAGCCTGTGTTCAATCTAGTTAGAAGGCTTTTTTTTAATTTGGTTGACATTCTGTTAGTTGATCATGCCAACTATTGCGATGACCCCAAAGGGTTACTTTCTATCTCCTTCCACTTCCCAGGCCTTGCCTCTGTGATAAGCAATGATGAAGATATGACAACACTGAGAATCAAATGGTACAATGGAGTTACAGTACACAAACATTTAAGTTGCTGGAATTCGACTATATGCTCAGCAAAAGCAAATAATACAGATGCATATATACATATATGTGTAATTTCTTCCTCCTACAATATGGCCCTTAAATTCAAGCCAACTACTTCATCTGGCTCAACCAAAGAAACAGCCACGACCATCTGTTCCAACGCTGGAGGGAAAACTGGCTGTGTTGAATTTACTGAGAGACAGCACAGAATACATAAAGCCATGTAATCTGTACTATATGGGTGATTTAAGAGATTTTTAATGGGAATTGTTTTTTTCCATACATAAGTTTTGCCACATGTGTTGACTTTAGAACCCAAACTTCAAGCATGGTACAACACCAGTGCTACACACTATTGTGTGTCATTTTAAGTTGTCAGATCTTAAGTGTAAATGAAAAATGACTCCTGACAAAACCCGTGTGTTTTAGTCAGATTTGCACTGCTATAAAGGAAATACCTGAGGCTGGGTAACTTATAAAGAAAAGAGATTTATTTGGCTCATGGTGCTGCAGACTGTACAAGAAGCATGGCACCAGCATCTGCTTCTGGTGATGGCTTCAGGAAGCTTCCAATCAAGGCAGAAGACAAATGGGGAGCAGGAATGTCAGATGGCAGAGAAGGAGCAAG
Source organism: Propithecus coquereli (assembly GCF_000956105.1). Lineage (NCBI taxonomy): Eukaryota > Metazoa > Chordata > Mammalia > Primates > Indriidae > Propithecus > Propithecus coquereli. Next base: position 11,165,355 of record NW_012150840.1, read on the forward strand.
AGAGAGCGGGGGATTTGGTGCCACACTCTTTAAATAACCAGCTCTCCAGTGAACCAACATAGAGCAAGAACTCATTCATTGCCTTGGGAAAGCACCAAGCTATTCATGAGGGATCCACTCCATGACCCAAACACTTTCCACTGGGCCCCACCTCCAACATTGGAGATCAAATTTCAACATGAGATTTGGAGAGGATGAACATCCAAACTGTATTACCATATTATTCTAAGGTTAATTTGGGAACTGCGTAGGCAGCCTCATAGCAGCAAAGACATCTGCATTACCATGTTCCATCCAATAAATTCCTTCCATCATCACTGGTATTATTGACATTTTCAATTATTTATTTATAAAAATACTTACTGAGTATCTACTACCTATTAGGCCCTGTGCTCAGCTCTATAAAAAAGGCTTGGTCTCTGGTCTCATGGAATTCACATTCTAGGAGACTAATCAGATACATTGATCAATTAATCACACAAATTTATGCAGTTATTCTTTCAATAAATATTCATTAAGAGCCAATTATGTGTCAGTCATTGTGCTAGGCATTGGGGATAATATTGTCAAGAAAACAGATCAAAATCCCTCTTGTAGGGACTGAGCATGGTGGCTCATGCCTGTATTCGGCCGAGGTGGGAGGATCCCTTGAGCTCAGGAGTGCAAGACCAGCCTGAGCAAGAGCAAGACCCCATCTCTACTAAAAATAGAAAGAAATTAGCTGGACAACTAAAAATATATAGAAAAAATT
>NW_012150840.1:11167030-11202345 GCF_000956105.1 Propithecus coquereli
CCGGCTAATTTTTCTGTTTTTTAGTAGAGATGGGGTTTTGATCTTGCTCAGGCTAGTCTCGAACTACTGACCTCAAGGGTTTAGCTCTGGCTCAGGCTGGTCTCAAACTCCTGACCTCAAGCGATCCTTCCACCTCGGCCTCCTAGAGTGCTAGGATTACAGGCATGAGCCACTGGGCCCAGCCAAAATTTTTCATTTTTACAATCTGATATTACTTTTGTAGTTAGAAGTAATAATGAAATTATTTTAAGATAAGAAATTCACTCTATAGGCAATGTAGCTCTCAGGGCCCATTGCTTCTTATTCTTTGTGACTCCAGTCTTTGGCCTGGGTTCTTGCACATTGTAAATCACAATTCCTTAAAACCTTGTATTCAGTGTGAATACGTTTATTTTCTAAAAGGATGAAAAGTAGATGATTTTGAATAACCATTATGAGAAATCAGGTGTAAAACACATGTGATTACTAATTTCGTGTTAGAAAGGGAAGATACCTCTTCTATATCCAGGATTATTTCCAAGGGCTACCTTGCTGATCTAAGTGCCATAAACTGAATAGTGTCACCAGGCCCCCGGTTCATACGTTGAAGTTCTAATCCCCAGTACTTCAGAATGTGACTGTATTTGGAGATAAAGGGGTAATTAAGTTAAAAAGAGATGATTTGGGTAGGACCTAATCCAGTATGACTGGTGCCCTTATAAAAAGATAAGCTTAGGACAGAGACAAAAAACCATGTCAAGACACAGGGAAAAGATGGCCATCTGCAACCATGGAGAGAGGCTTCAGAAGAAACCAACCCTGCCAGCACCTTGATCTTGGACTTCCAGTGTCCAGAATTGTAAGAAAATAAATTTCTGTTGTTTAGGCCATCCGGTCTGTGGTACTTTAGTATGACAACCCCTAGCAACTAATACACCAAGTATTTTTTTAAACTGCGTAGAATGGACCTGTTTTCATGGCATTTGCATGCCAAAATGTACAAAGATAGTATCCAAAAGAAAGGTTGTGTAATACACTTTTGGGTGATCCCCGAGCCTTAGGTCAGTGTGGCTTAAAGCAATAAACCTCAGCAGGCTCATCCATAAGGTCAGACAGAGGAAGCAACTGAACTCCTGTGTGTTGGTCTCAGTGTGCACCCAGGTTTGATCTCCACAAATTTGGGAGGCAGATGTTCAAAATCCATCTCATATTTTACAAGGCAGCAGAGGATAGTGTGGTAAAGACTGGAGCAAGACAGATTGGAACTTGCATGTCGGCTCCACGCCTGTACTGGCTACGTGGTTTTGGGCAAGTTCATGTAATTGAATAAGTTTCTACTTCGTTATCCACGAAATGGGAGTTGGTCAAAGGACACAAAATTTCATTTAGATAGGAGGAAAAAGTTCAAGAGATCTATTGTGCAATATGGTGACTATAGTTAATAACAATGTACTGTAATCTTGAAAAACACTGAGAGTAGATTTTAAGTGTTCTCACCACAAAAAATGAAAAGTATGTAAATTAATGTATATGTTAATCAGTTCAATTCAGCTAGTCCACACAGTATACAGAACATCAAAACAGTATTCAAAACATCATGTTGAAGAAAATAAATAAAATAAATGGGAGTAATGATAGTATCTAATTTTAGGGCTTTTAGGATGATTAAAAAGGATGAAAGTGTAAAGCTTTTAGTATAGTACTTATCATTTAATTTTCTTGTGGATACGCACTTCTCACATCAGGAGATGGAGGAGAAATTGGTGAAGAAGGCAACAATTTAAACAAATAACAATCAAGGAAGAAGAGAGCCTTAAGCCAATTGTAGGGCCATGTCATTTTAGTTGTGTGATTTGTGGGGCACAGGGCTTCAGGTGCCTACACTATCCTCAGATGAGCAAGGTGATCTTTACACGTGGCCACAGCAGTGCTGTAAAAGGGAAGTGACACCCCAGACCATGACACAGAGCTCATGTTCCATGCACATCACAGATCTCACCTGGAGAGCTACGCACCAGCCCTGCCTATGAGAGAAAGGAAGAGAATACTGCGGAAGAGTCCCCTTCCTCACAATTTGTGTGGGGCCCGGCCTTCTCTCGGATCAAGTGAAAACTGATGCAGATAAAAATTAGAATTCAATAACCCGAGGCAAGTTACATGATCCCAACTGTCTTTAGCCTTTCCAATATCAGTTAGGATGCTGTTAAGAAATACTGTAACTTCTGGCCAGAACCAATACCTCTAAATAGTCCAGTCTTTACGTAAGTCTGCTGGCCGACTGTGCAAACTGCAGTGTGTTTTTCAACTTGACCCAGAACTAATGGTGGAGTTGAGGTAAGTGCTGATGGATGGAGGTTGCTGCCAGACCAGCTTCTATACAACCAGAAAGCATATGTTGAAAATGACAATTGAGCCCCGATGTGGTGGCTCACGCTGGTAACCCTAGCACTCTGGGAGGCTGAGGCAGCATGGAGGGCCTTGAGGTCAGGAGTTTGAGACCAGCCATCTCTATTTTCAAAAAATGGCAATTGAACAAAATCCTACTCTAAATGTTCAAAAGGCCCATCGGGTAGCAGAAATGTGAAGCTGAAGTTTTGATTGTCTTCCCAGGATTATGGGTTTGACAAACCAAACATTGGTCAAAAACCATTTTAGCAATTTTAGAACTGTCACTGCACCAATACATATTTTTTCATTATTTGGATCATTTTATCTCTTCCATGATGAGTCATGGAGTGCAGAACTTTCAATAGTGGACATTTTAAGAATTCGGGAAGGACCAGGCAGCTGCCCAGGCTCTCCATGAGTCCATGCTTAACATTGGATTTATATTCTTTTAAGTACCAATTTGATTTCTCCAATTCAGGTGCATATACTGTTTGTTAAGTGGGTTATCATAGGTAATTTGACTTGGATCATGGAGATCATTCAAATTGCATATCTTAACAATTTCAGTACTGGCTGACTTAGCATGAAAATCTGCCAAACTATTTCCTTTGTATTTAATTAATTCTTGTCCTGCTTGGGTTAGCAGTTTTATAGTTAGTCAGTCTCTTCATAGAGTTCTGGGAATTCTTACCCAGTCCAATGGTATGAAATTACGGTTAACAGAAACCTGCACTTGTCAGAGTCCTTTCCATCCTTTCCATGTACCTCCTTGAAGACACAACACTTTCAGATTATAACTGTTTGTAAAGAACCTTTAGGAAAAGCACCAGAATTAAGTAGTTAACTGTGGACAAGCAGACTTAAAATGGTCATAGTTAAAGACACAATCGACAAGAAAATTCAGTTATTTCTGTGGCCTATAATAATTCAACATAACCATAACTATGACTGATAACATATACCAAGACATATTAGAATTTTAAGAATGTCATACAATTTTGGAGCACATATTAATAATATATCCATAAAAATATAACTCAAAAAAAGAGGTTAAGCATCATTTCTTGTCAATGCTTCCCATGTAATTTAACATATCAAATATTCCTCTTTGTTATCTCTCCTTTGGATGCTTTGGGGGCTATTTGGAACATCCCAAAGTTACTTTGAGGTCAAAAAGACTTTCTTTTGTTCATTTGTTTTTATTTTAATTTTTTTTTTAGAGACTGGGTCTCACTCTATCACCCAGGCTAATATTTTTTTTGCTTTTTGTAGAGATGGGGTCTCCCTAAGTTGCCAAAGTTGGTCTTGAACTCTTGGCCTCAAGTGATCCTCTTGCCTCCACCTCCCAAAGTGCTGAGATTACAGGCATGAAGACTTAATTTTTAAAATTTGATTTCGGGAAGTCTGTCAAATATGTTAAAGGTTTAAAACACTTGATCTAAATAGGAGCACATGTCACCGTAAAATAATAGTCATTCATTTAACCGAAGTGATAAATAAAAGATTTTTAAAAATAAAAACCTTTACTCTTTGTACTTTTTGAGCTTGAATTGCTTATTAAACAAAACTAACCATTGAAGAAGTTCAGAAAATATCACCCCCAAAATATGTCACTTTGGTACATTATTGCTACCAAAAGATATGCAGAGCCAGGTTTTGATTCTCCTTGTTTGTCTAAAGACAGATTTTCCAAAGGAGTTCAATTTCCATCAGCGCTCTCCCCAGTGAGGTCCAGCAACCAGGGAAGATTAACTTTTATCGCAGGGGAGGAGACTTCATCACACCCAGACAGACCTTGTCACAAACCATTACCCATTGTTCTAAGGGCCCATTCGTCTTTCCCAAAAAACATTTACTTCCTCAGGCCTGAATACTATCATTTGCCCAAACCAAGAAAGGAGGGTATAGGAAAAGACTCAGTTAAGACAAGATGGTCAGAAAAGTCACCTCAAAGGTAAGTCTTGTTAGGTAAATTTAAACCAAAGCCTTTTCCATTGTAAGAGTTTCTAGTGATTCATCTCCCTCTCTTCCTGGTGTACAGAGGCAGACACCCTTACAGTGGGAGGTTTCCTTTGTAGATGTGAATTTCTTTTACAAAAGGGTTTCAAAATAGCCAGCTAACAGCCAGACAGGTGTATTTTATTTCAATAGGTGATCTTTTTAACTTAGCTTCTGTTTCTTGGCTAAATTACTGAGTTCAGGGCAGACCCCATTAATGAATAGGGCAAAGAAAGCATTCTCTAGGCTTGGATCAGCATGAATAGCTCTGAAAAAGAAGCAAGCCTACTTTATTTGAGGGCCTACCTTTTGTAAACTCTTAATTCAGCTTTCTCTTTGCCATGGGGTGGAATAGTAACTAAGTCAAAATGTTAGTAGATTCAATTTCCCTTATCAATTAATCAGTTAAGATTTTTATTTGTCTTTTGTAAAGAGTGCTTTAAAAGAAGCAATAAAAACTTTGAAATCTTCTTAGATGCTTCTGCACATCACTGGGCATCCCTGAGTGAGCCTAATTCGGGAGCCCTCATTTTAAAATGCACTTCTTAAAGTGCAGTGCTGTTCATTTCAAACTTTCCCCATAGTTCTAAATTATTTTTAGTAAGATTTCTCTATTTTTGTAAGCTTCTGCTGCATCTAGAGCCTAATACTTATACAGTACTTGTAAAGGCAGGTATAGCCATAAGGTAGAGTACTCGGTTCTTCAGAAGTTAAAGAGCCCATTTTTGTGTAGAATGTTGGCTGTGCCTCTGAGATCCCCTCAATCAAGTTAGCCAATGATTTTTTTCCTACCTAAGAGTGTGAGAAAAAGAAATAAAATGGATAGAACACAAAATCCCTGCATATTTCCAAAAACTAGAGCTCACACTCCCTGCAGTAATTACCATTTACTGCCAGTTTCTGCCTGACCCAGTCAGACATGGAGACCTCTGCTTGGATCCAATCCAGTTAATTATTGGATCTAATCTGATGCTGGACCCAGTCTAGTTTCTGTTGTGACATCTGACCCTGGTCCGGATAAAAAATTTGCTCAAACAAACTCAGTTCAAAACAGAAATCAGTGTAGCTTTGGAATCCAAGAGAGAACTTGCCCCTGACCCCCAGTTGCTGCAAAAGAGCAATGTACTTCATGGGCCCAGCAGGTCGCTTGGTCACTTAATGTTCTCAGGAGGTCACTGGGAGCTCTACTTCAGATCCCACTTCTGACACCATCTGTTAAAAGAAAAACTTTAGACAAATGTAACAGAGTTTAACTGAGCAAAGAACAATTCTCGAATTGGGCAGACTGCAGAACCAGAACAGATTCAGAATGCTCCAGGGCTGCCATGTGGTCAGATAACATTTATGGACAGAGAAAGTAAAGTGACATGTAGAAAACAAGTGAGGTACAGAAAGACCTGAATTGGTTACAGCTGAGTATTTGCCTTATTTGAACCAGGTTTGAACAGTTGGTTGCCTGTAGTTGACTGAAATTTGGCTGCTGTGATTGGCTGAGACTCAATTCCCAGTCTGTTTATACATCAAGTTAGGTTACAGTTCACTCTGTATGGATAAACCTGTAGCCCAAACTTAAAATATGTGTAGAAGCAGTTTCAGGCCAAACTTAATTTAATAGCTTTTAGACAAATTCATCAAAATTTTAAGAATGATCCATGATGTAGCATTTTTCATTTGTTCAACGTATTTCTACAGGGGGAAATACCTTCACAGCTTTGTTGCTATGCTCTTAGCATCCTCAGATAGCTTAACAGAACTTGCACTATCAATTTCAGCCTGTTCTTAAGGTCTTCAAATATAGCTAAGGCTTTTTCTGTAAATGTGGAAAAGCTTACCCTGATCACTTGAAAATATCAACTTGCTGAGAAAATCACATATGAATCAATGTGACTTCTGTGTTACATGGATATCATTCATATCGAAGAATCTTGCATTGCAGCAAAAAGGATTGTAACTGTTATATACTGAATTGTGGTTCCCTCTACACACATGATCTCTGCTGCCAAATTCATATACTGAAACCCTAACCTCCAATTTGATGGTATTTGGAGATGGAGCCTTTGGGAGGTAATTAAGTTTAGATGAAGTGGTGAAGATGGGGTCCTTACGATGGGATTAGCACCCTTACAAGAAGAGACACCAGAGAGCTTGCAGCCTCTCTCTCTTCACCACGTGAGGACAAACAGAGAAGGCAGCCATCCACAAACCAGGGACAGAGCCCTCATAAGAACCTGATTATGCTGCCACCCTGATCTTGGACTTCAGGCCTCCAGATCTGTGAGAAAATATGTTTTTGGTGTTTAAGCCACTTAGTCTATGTTGTGGCAGCCCAAGCTGACTTAGGTGGTAACCATCACGATATGACATAATAGGAGCATTTAAAGTGAGCACATAACTCTAGAAGGGGTGGGGGTGGAGAAAAGCTAAGTTGGGAAGAGGAGAAAGAGGTGTCAGGAAACTCTTCCCACATGAGGCATTTCTGTCAGTTGAGTCTAGTCTAGCGGGATAGGCGATAATTCTGCAAATGGTATCTAGGAAGAGTTGGGGGCATTAAAGACCAGGAACACAGTAGTAATCTTTTTTATAGGCTGCCAACTGCTGTAAAATCTATAGCTTCAACCCTATTTGTTTTCCATGAAGTCCATAATGATGTCTATGCCTTCTTCACGTACAAACATAACGTGACTAACCCACCACCATGATAGCATGTACTTTCTGCTGCCGTGTTATTTCCTACTAAGGTGATACATTTGCATTGCTTCCATCAGACTCCTCTGAATGATCAACTTCTGAACAGAGGATGATGCATTTACAGACAGCTGGCCAGGTACAAAAGATCAGTCTATAGCCATAAAATAGACAAAGTAGGCTTGTCACAGTCTGAAATTGAAGCCATGATCTTGATCTCATCAGAAAGTGCTCTAACCGATTGAACAAACTAGGCCTCGATGGAGCTGGAGTTGTCATCTGGGAGATTCTCACAGGGAATGGAACATTCATTCTTCCGCTTGCATATGTACCACATATGTGTTCCTCTCAGCTGGCTTTGTACATTTCCATCTTTGCCTTAATTATATTCATATAGCACTTTTTAAATACTCTGACTATAATGAAAAAAAGAGAAGGAACTGAAATGGTTCCAATCCATTTCTCACTAGAAAGTTGCTTCTGTGCAATCTAATCCTATTTCCTATCAGTCTCTCACTCTTGGATTTAGCAGGGAAGAATGGGACACAAAATGTGGCACAATTAAAAGAGAATGAGTGAAGAAGAAAATTAAAACAGCTGTTATTAATTGATTTCAATGTGTATCAATTTTTAAAATTCCAGAATAACCCAAGGTGAGCATGATTATTAGGTACGATTTACCAGTGAAAAATAGAAGCTTAGGGAAATGAAGTAATGGTTAGAAAGTCACAGCTAGAATTCAAAGTGAGAATTCCTAGCCAAGAAGTCTAACTCCAGATTCTTTACTCTTAATCGCTGCCATATTGCTTTCCTGAAATGAGGAAAGAAAGGGAAAAAATAGTGACAAGAAAAGGGGGAGGTGAACAAGAGAGGACAAAGAAAAGAGGAAGGAACTCAAGTAGCTTCTACATTCTGGAAAATAATCAAACAGAATTAACAATGCCCTGCAAAGAGAACTACTTCCCTCAATGTTCATTTTATTGTTTAAAAAGAAAATCGCTGTGTTGTTTCATTTTCTTTTTCTTACATTGCACAGTGCCTAGAATAAACTCCCTAAACAGCATGTGTTCAATAAACCCTATTGACTACCAGTGGATTTGTACAAGAAGCACTGTAGGACTCTGGGGCCAGCAGATATATTGTAAGATCTGTGGCAACAAGATCTTTTGGATGATGTGTTTCTTGTTCACTGCTTGTCAAAAATGGTACAGTCATAAGAGCCAACCCTCCATTGGAGTGGCACCCATAAAACTGTCTGCTGTGGAATGGGTACTGTAGTCACTCTCCATCTGGGTTCTACCACAGCTCCAAGGTGGGCCCTGAGCATCCTGACACCCCTCCCCATTTCCACTGCCAGGGAATGGGTCTGGGATAGGCAGGCCTGGGCCAGTTTGGACCAATGAGTCACAAAGAAGAGTTTTCTAGGCACTTCTGGAAATTGTGCTTCCTTACCCTTAAGACAGAGCCATGCTAAGTTGGTAGGAGGTGAAAAGGGAGGCAATTAGCCCATTGAGAAGTCTTTCCAAACCTAGGGAACTTTCCACAGGATGAAGTCAGCGCTGGGACAGCACAGCAGAGGGCCAAAAAGAGCCACTGAATCCACCAATCCTGGCCCCTCTCCTACCTCTGATTCCCTGAATTCAAGCCATTAAATTTCTTTACAGTGGAAGCTAGTTTGAAGTTGAGTTGGTATTTCTGGCACTCAGATTTTAAAGCATTCTACTGATACAGCCTGGTAAACATAAGACATGGTAAACACGCATGGCCTGTTTTTACCCCCAGTGTGGTTCACTGGCTCATGCTATGGTTTGAGCTACTCTTCCCCTTCTGTGGTTATGACATCCTGCTCTGCTGAAAAGCGCAGCCTTTCTCCTGTCATGTGTGCTTGGATGAAAAAGCCCAGCCAGGGTCCCAATAACCATAATCTCCTTTCTGTCCATCCAACCGTCCAGCTGATGGATTAATAAATTTATATCAGGCACTTACTTACTGTGAGCTAGACACTGTAAGGCTACCAAAAAGAAAAAAAAATAAGATGCTCTTGCTCTCAGAGACCTTATAGTCCAAAAGGGAAGAAAAATATGTATATAATTAACTATGTCAAAATGTAGAAAATTGTTAAGTGTTACTAGAGAAGTGCAGATAAAATGCCACAGCAGATTAACAAAAGGAAAAGACTGTTTCCAGCTGGGAGGATTAGGGCCATTTTTGTGGAGAAGATGGATTTTGCATTAGATCTTGGATGATACAGAACTGATATAGAGGAAATCAGTGTTCTTGGCAGAGCAGAGCAGGAGAAAATGCCCAGGAGAAAATCACAGAGAATGGACAGGAAACAGTTGGATGGAATAAGGGATGGAACTTGGAAGGGTCATTGAGGCAAGACAGTGGAAGGATGTAATTCTAGGTCAAGCTATTATTTTGTGGGCAGAAGAGTGGGTTTTGACTCAGGTATGAGCTGGGCAATAGAATATGGTTTTGAAGAAGAATATTCAGGATGGAGCAGGGCAGGACGAACCTAGGTGAGCTGGTCTCTCTGACACGTGCAGGAAACAATCTTTTGCCATCGTGAGCCAGGCTGGAAGATACAGGAGACTCTACTTGTGAGGCGGGTGGGTCTGGAATGAGGGGCAGTTTCCCAGAGTCTGGGAGCGACAAGCCGGTTTCTCATTAGTGAGGCCCTCCCAGCACACTTACGAATGGGATTAGGAAACCCCTCAGTCAGAACCACAAGAACCAATAAGAAATAGGTGAGTGCCGTATGTCCCCAGGGACCAGACAGGTGAGCATGTGAGGAAAGAAGGCAGGACCCAGAAAGGTGCAAACCCAGACAAACAGGAGAAAGGCAAGTCAGGAGCTGCCTGGGCAGCAGCATAACAGGCCCAAGTAAAGAGTCCAAATAGAGGGTCAAGAGCCTAGACAAGGACGACAGCTGGGTTGTAGGGACAAAGTGAAGTGAGCACAGGATTCAGAGTCAAGCAGACCCACGTTTGAACCCAACACTATTTTATCTGCTGTGGAAACCTGGGCAAGCCACTTAACCTCTCTGAGGCCTCTGCTTCCTTGATTGAAAAGGAACGTAATAATGTCTACCTCACAGAGTTGTTACAAGGAGTGTAAATAATATATGACAAGTGCCTGGCACTCGGAGCACTCAATAAATGAGAGCTCTTGTTATTCTCTGTGTTGTCCTCGTTATTTACCTTGAACCACAGAGATTGCTTCGGCCCAGGCTGAGAAGACAGAGCAAGAACACAGAGACCACTGGGAAGGGGGGCCGGTCCTCTCCAGAGCTGATCACGAATGCCTTCCCTCACTATGTATTGGCCATTTGGAATTGTCTGTCTGTCCATTTGTTCTTATACTCAGTGGTCCTAACACCATTGTCACCAGTGTCATCATTCCCTCCAACAAAAATATAGATTTCTGGCTGGGCGCGGGGGCCCACGCTTGTAATCTTAGCACTCTGGGAGGCCAAGGCAGGAGGGTCGCTTGAGCTCAGGAGTTTGAGACCAGCCTGAGCAAAAGTGAAACCCTGTCCATGCCAAAGATAGAAAAATTAGCCAGGCGTCATAACATGTGCCTGTAGTTCCAGCTACTTGGGAGGCTGAGGCAGGAGGATAGCTAGAGCCCAGGAGTTTCAGGTTGCTGTGAGCTAGGCTGACACCACTGCACTCTCTACCCAGGTGACAGAGTGAGACTGTCTAAAAAAAAAAAAAAAAAGACAACTCTCTCTCTCTCTCACTATATATAGATATAGATTTCTGTTAAGCCAGCCACACAGCCTGTGTTCTGTCCCTGGCTTCTTTTCTGTAGGGTGAGCTCTCATTGGCATTCAGTGATACCACCTGCCTAGGGGTTCTGACAACCGTCCGTATGGTTTCTGGCCAGATCTCATTAGTTAAGTGAGGTTGAGCCCAGTGAGGTTAAATGCTAACAGGGGAGATGGGGGAGGGGAGAGAGACAGATGGTTACAAGAGATGGTGCTTGTGATGGGAGGGCATTGCTGACCCAGCCTGGTGTTAGGGGACGCTTTCTGGGTTAGAAAACCAAGGTCACAACCTTCTGCAGTCTCTGAGGAGGCACGTGACAACATATTTCATTAGATGAGGATGTCGACCACAGTGATCCTGCATGTTTCCAATTGATGTGGTTTGCCTGCTTTCTCCACATTCGATTCACCCAGCTATTAGCGCCCAATCCAATAATAACCAACAATTTATTAAGCTCTTACTGCATGCCAGGCTAAAGATAGGCTAAAATGCTGGACTAAAGCATTTTACATACTGTCCCCTTTAATCCTCACCATAACTCTATAAGAAGTCAGTACTTATTATTTTCTCCATTTTACAGATTAATAGATGCTCAGAGAGATTAAGCAACTTGTCTAAGTCCACACAGCTAGTAAAACTGTTGAGCCAGATTGGGAACCCAAGTTTTGCTGATTCCAGGTCTCCAGCTCTGAATTAGAATGCTAACCAGTGATTCTCACATTTTAATGTGCACACAAGTCACCAGGGAGTTTGTTAAAATAAGGTTTTGATTCAGTAGATGTAGATGGGGTCTGAGATGCTGCATGTCTAACAAGCTCCTAGGCTATGTGTGGTGCTGTTGGTCCATGGGCCATACTTTGAGTCACAAGGGGGCTTGTCTGATAGATTTGGTTCTCAGTGGTTGGCAGGTTTCTCTTTGAAGGAAGTTGGGTTTTGGTCTTCGATACGAGGCTTCAAAACCACGGATGAAGTGTGTGTCCTAGTTTTATGCTGCATAACAAATTACCACAAATTTAGCACCTTAAAACAACATCCATTTATTATTTTATAGTTTTTCCACAAAAACTGGAGTGTGGGAAAGGCATGACTCTGCTCAGGTTCTCACAAGGTGGAATGAAGGGACCAGTGGGCAGTGTTCGCACCTGGAGCTCAAGGGCCTTGTCTAGGCTCATCAGGTTGTCACAGAATCGAGTTCCTTGTGGCTAGAGGACCGAGGGCCCTGTTTCCTGGCTAGCTGTCATCTAGGGGCCACTCCCAGTTCCTGGGGACTGCACTTCTGGCCACCTCTTCCTTCTATTTTCAAAGCCAGCAGCTGAGAATCTCCCTTCTGTTCAATTCCTCTCTTTGACTTTTTCTGTCTCTTCTAGATCCAGACTTAAAGGGCTCATGTGATTAGGCCAAGCCCACCAGACAATCTCCCTATCTTAAGGCCAACTGACTTGGGACTTTATTCACATCTGCAAAGTCTCTTCACAGCAGAACCTAAGTCAGCGTTTGACTGAATAACTGGGAGAAGGCTCCTGGATTCCAGAGACAGGAAATCTTGGGGACTATCTTAGAATCCCACCATCACAAAGTGTTTTGGTTTTCCTGGAAGGGCTGCGCTGTTGATTGATCCGTGTTTTTAGAGTTGAGGAATTTGAAACTACATAAGCTTCCTCATTTCTGCTTTCATTTCCACCCTTTTGTTGTAAGCCCCTCCTTTTGTATAAAATTTACCAACAACGGTTTCAAAATGAAAATGGACTGTCAATTTCCAGCAAATTGAGCTAAGCCCTTTTTCTCGTTTATTGCATAAACTGAAAGTGTAAAATAACAACTGATGCATAGATCATTTGGGTTTTTTCACTGACTCATTAGCAATGCCCAGGAATAAGTCTCCAGATGCCTAGATGTTTATATGAGGGCAGCACTTCTTATTCAAGGAACTCTAAGTGCCCACAGATGATGTGATCGACAAACATTAGTGCCTACATTTTGAAGAAGGGTTTGTGACATCCTGATGTCAAAGATCTGACTGAGATCACAGGGGTCAAGCCCATCATTTCTGATTTCTAGTGTATTTCCCTTCCAGTGGCATTGCCCTGTGATTACATAGCTTAGAAAATGGTAACACACTATTGTTTTCCTTCCTTGTAACTGAGAGAAGTCAAAGTAAGAAAGGGGAAGCAAGCCCCTGGAAACCTCCAGGGGAGGGAAGTCCCAGGGATTTTCTATACTGGAGAGAGTTCTTTCCACAAGCAAAGCAGAGAGAGAAGCAACACACACCCCAGGTGGATTCTGGGTTTGAAAAGAGTGGCTATCTTAGTCCATTTGGACTGCTATAACAAAATGCTATACACTGGATGGCTTATAAACAACAGAAATGTATTTCTCACAGCTCTGGTGGTTGGGAAGTCCAAGATGAAGGTGCCAACAGATTTGGTGTCTGGTAAGGGCCCACTTCCTGGTTCATAGATGGAAGTCTTCACATAGCAAAAAGGACAAGGGAGTTCTCTGGGGTCTCTTTTTAAGCACATTAATCCCATTCATGAGGGCTCCACCCTCACGGTCTAATCACCTCTCAAAAGTACCACCTCCAAATAACATCAAATTGAGGATTAGGTTTCAACACATGGATTTGGGTGGGACAGACATTTAGTGTACTACAGTGGCCAGCAACAGCCCCCCATCAAGAGGTAGAGCTGAGCAAGACGTAATATAGTTCGTCTTCCATATCCCCAAGTTCCTCATCCTCAGATTCAGCCAATTGTGGATTGAACCAATCTCAAATTCAACCAACCATAGATGGAAAATATTACAAAAATAAAAAATAAAAAACAGCAATACAACAATAAAAATAATACAAATAAAAAATACAGGTAACTAGCTGGGTGTGGTGGCTCACACCAGTAATCCTAGCACTCTGGGAGGCTGAGGCAGGCGGATCGTTTGAGCTCAGGAGTTTGAGACCAGCCTGAGCAAGAGCGAGACCCTGTCTCTACTAAAAAAATAGAAAGAAATTAGCTGGACAACTAAAAATATATATATAAAAAAAAATTAGCCAGGCATGGTGGCGTGTGCCTGTAATCCCAGCTACTCGGGAGGCTGAGGCAGAAGGATTGCTTGAGCTCAGGAGTTTGAGGTTGCTGTGAGCAAGGCTGATGCCACAGCACTCTAGCCTGGGCAACAGAGTGAGACTCTGAAAAAAAAAAAAATACAGGTAACTATGTAACATTTACATTGCATGATTTAAAGTATATGGGAGGATGTGTGTAGGTTAAATACAAGTATCACACCATTTTATATAAGGGACTTGAGCATCTACAGATTTTGGTATTCTGGAGGTCCTGTGACCAATCCCCCCCCATACTGAGGAATGACTATACTGGTGATTCTAGTTCATTGACATTCTCCTTAGTACCTCCAAAGCTGTAGCAATATCACCACACAGGAAATAGCACAGTTTTCTTAGCCTACTCATGGCACAGAGCTCAGTGAAGTAGTAGCTGTAGGAAAATCCAAGCATCCATTGCAACCTCAGGGTGAGGAGGGAAAATTGGTAGTGGTGTTGCTTCCTTCGGAACTTAAAAGGCACAGTTGGGGTGACGCCCTTAACCACATTGTTGCCAGCACATAACCAGATCTGCTTTGCATTTTTGGTCCCATGGCATCATTTTTGAAATATGACTCATAAAAGCAGTGCATTTCTGCTGTGCCTGCTGAGACCTGCTTTATCACCCTCCTATTTCAGCATCAATAAAATGATGCTGTCATTCCAGCTGGGAGGTATTTTGATTGTTCCAGACAGAAAGCTGGCTGATCACATTGTGAGTGTGAGCATGTATAATTGTGTGCATATGCCTCCCTTTTGGGGCTGAGGAGGAAATTGTCTCATCTTAGTAATGGATAAATGGCTAAACACATTTGATGCTAACAACTTACAACCTTGAGACTTTCTATAAAATCTTATAGTACCATGGCAATTTAATAACAAAGAGAATTCCTCGCTAAAGACATCATTAGCAAAAATCCTATGCCACTAGCTTCAAAGTAGAAGCATAAACATTGGGTAGTAGAGACTAGAAATAAAATAAGAGGGTTGGAGTAAATGATCTCTAAGGGCCCCTTTCATTTAAAAAAAATTCTAAACTTAACGTTGAAAGATTTAGAAATGATGATAAATGCCTGAAAAGGAAAAGTATAAGTTTAGGAAGATAGTGGAAATCTTCTCAACTGATAAATGAATTTGTAAGTAAGGGTATTTGCATGTGTGTGTGTCTGCTGTGTTGAGGGGAATTTTTGTTTTTTTTTAATCTCAGAATGACGGCTCAGTTGATGGCAAATGGAAAGGACTCAGAGACTAGCCAGAAACCCAGGAGCAAGCCAGGCGTTCCCAGAAGGTCTTGGCAGAAAGAGTCAGACCGAGAAGCAGGCTGGCGGACCAGTGCCAGGAGGGTGAGAGTTGAACTACAGGTGGGTGGAGCACAACCCACACAGTACAGAGGTCTAGTCAAGGTCAAGTCGAATCCAAATTGGCTGCTCTGAATAGTGGGTAGCAGGGACTGCACCTTGCAGGCTGAGGTTCAGAGGTAGGATTTGTATTCCTAAAAGGATTAGCAGGAGAAAGAACATAATCCAGAACAAATGGGGATACCAGCAAGAGTCATCAAAAAGGGACCCAAGAACAGGCTGTCAAGGACTTGATCTCCAGGCATAAGGCTGGCTATTAGAATCAGGGAAAAGGTTTGTGTAGGTCCCACAGCAAGGCTAATTCGATGCTATTGTCTTGAGAATCTGGCTTAGGGCTCCTTAAATTCTCCCAAACTAGAGTGGCTTCCAGTTGGGCCAATTGCCAAATCATAGAATTAGGCAGGTGATTTCAAGAAGTTTAAGATGTTGTTCCTGTCCTCGAGGAGTTTATAATCTACTTGGGAAGAAAAGGTCAGCAAACATGAGACAAAAAAATATGTCTAGTGTGTCCATTTATTGTGTTATGTACAAGTTATAGGTATTAAGAAAAAGAAAAGTTAGTAGGTGCTGCAGAGGTCAAAGAAAGCTTCATGGAAGAGGTAAGCTTTGGAGAATGGCTTGAATTTTTTTTATAGGCAAAGAAGAGCAGATTCTGAGCCCTGGGGATAGAAGATGTTCATGGGGATGGAGAGAGGAGAGTAAGAAATGTCCTGAGATATCTTTCTCATCCTGTTTCCACTCAAGCAGGAATAGTTGAGCCTCTCTTTCCCGCAAGGGAAGCCAGTAGTGGAGCCACTAGTGAGCACTTAGAAAGTGGAAGATAAAGAAAGGAAGTGGAGTTTGTTTGATAAGAGAACATGATTGGAATGACTGAGATGGTAGCTCCCAGCCTCCTCTGTGGCTGCGTTTGTTTCAGTCCCCTAGCTATCTAGCCGAGATTTATAACAGTGCCAATTTCAAGTCTTCAGGGCATTTTTTTAATCGCTTCCTGCCTGTGCTCCCCACCCATATCACTCCCACTTCTTGTTTTCCTACCCTTTGTTTAATGACTACTACTGAATCAAATTTTCCTATTAATTAAAACCCTTGGGATCTTGGAGGCTTAGTCAACTTTTCCCCCCCATATATGACATAATGATACACATTGTGTTCCAATGGCTCTGGATAGCATCGCTGACAGAATACATCACCTGTTTAGCATAGTCAGGATGAATGTCGCCATCCAGATGACTACTGTATATTGAAGAGTATGAGTCAACTCAGCATATTAGTCTATCTTCGTGACTTTTACTGTTAGGGAAAAAAAAAAGCGTTTTAATATGTTCCTTTAGCACTGGCAGTTGCCTTTCCCAGTCTGCTGCTGCTTAAGAAATTCCTAATGGTTAATGTCAGATCCCAGGACACTGGCCTATAATGCTGGGAAAGGAACCAGTGTCAGAGAATCCTGGCTCTTAGTTGCTGCTTTACTCTGCAGGAGCAGTGAGAAATAGGAGCGGGGATAATCCCTTTCCTTTAGCAACTGCTTAAGCAGATCTGACATTTGGATTGCAAAAGTGTATCAACTCGCCCCAATTTAGAGAAATTACTTTTTAACCTTAAGAAAGTAATGTATGTACTGCACCACTGAGGAGGCTCTCGGTGGGCTTGTATTGGGAAACAGCCAGACACCCTACAAAGCTCTGTTACAGACCTGGTGTCCCATGCGAGGAGCTGGCAACTGTGGGAGATAACGACAATGATTGGCATTTCTCTGGCAATTTACAGCGCACTGCTCTACACTTCATCTAATCCTCTCAACAAGCCTGAGAGAAAGCGGTTATTTTATTATGCATTCTACCAATGAGGAAATAGACTCACTTTCTTAAGCAACAGTTAGTTGCAATCCAGAAATGAACTCAGTCATTCTGAATCCCAATCCCACCCCGTTCCCAATAAACCATGGGTTCTATTCCGCTGTATGGCGATCGGTTGTAAGATGTTTCACACAATAATTTGTTGTCAACAACAACAACAACAACAAGATTTGATGGTGAATCCTAGAATCATAAATCAGAGTAGATATGTCGCTCATTTTCTTGAATTCGAGTGCACTTTTTGATACAGAATGGGTCAAATTGCATCAAGCTACCTGGGGAATCACACGTACCAGTTTTATCTATGCAATAGCACTAAAAGACCATGGCTGGCGGAGACAATAATAGTTGTCATGATTATAAATTATTCCCCTGTTTTCTTCCCTGCAAAATACTGGGTTTCACCAAAGTTTGAATCTGAGTTCTCCCTTGAAAGTGTTTTGTTTGTGAGTGTCATCCATTCTGAGTATCTCCAAAGCACCAGCGGGGAGTGACTGTGGCCCATCAGGCAGCCTTCCTGGCAGATCTGACTATGGTAGGACACGCAACCTTTGAGCCCCTACTATGTGTCAAAGCTGGGTACTTATCCCTAACATAAACCCTTTTGCTTATAATGAGATTTTAATGGACTTTTGCTTACAGGGAAAATTTATGTAACCAACTTTCAATTCTTATTTGGAAATAAGATCGAAACAACAGTGTTTTATTGGTGGCGTTACTATTACTATATAGAAAACTGTACATACTCTTATTACACAAATATAATGTAAACGTTCTGGACGAACTGGGAAGTTGCTACAGCATCACCCCTGGCCACTTCCCAGAAGTCCAGAGCTTGTACTAATACAACTTAGTGTGACAGTAGAAATACTCAAAATACGTTCAGGAGTTATTTTTACACAAAATAATGCTGTTGCTTTTTTTTTTAGGATTAAAAAAAAGGTACATTTTGATGCAAGAACAGAGGATATAAGTGTGCACTGAATAAAGATCTATGTAACCTCTGTACCAGAGGTTCTCCATGGGGGAAAGGGAGGCTGAGCAATGTCTGGAGACATTTTTGATTTTCACAACCAAGAGCTGGTGTGTTAATGCTATTGACATTTGGTGAGTAGAGGCCAGAGATGCTGCTGAACATCCTACAATGCACAGCTCCTTCCTCCCATGATAAAAAATTATTTGCCCCAAAATGTCAACAAGCCTGAGGTTAAAAAACCCTAATCTAGGCCAGGCACAGTGGCTTGTATCTATAATCTTAGCACTCTGAGAGGCCAAGGTGGGAGGATTGCTTGAGGTCAGGAGTTCGAGACCAGCCTGAGCAAGAGCGAGACCCTGCCTCTACAAAAAAATAGAAAAATCACCCAGGGGTAGTGGCGCATGCCTGTAGTCCCAGCTACTTGGGAGGCTGAAGCAGGAGGATCACTTGAGCTCAGGAGTTTGAGGTTGCTATGAGCTATGATGACGCCACTGTACTCTAGCAGACTCTGGAAAAAAGAGAAAGACTCTGTCTCAACTGCTCCCGCCCCCAGCCCAAAAACAACAACAACAGCAACAAAAAACAAAAAGAAAGAAAACTCTAATCTACACTGACACTAAAATGATATGTTGGTAGAAATTGATGTCTGACGTAGCTGAGCAAACTGGAACAGGGTTCAATCACAGAAGGGAAAAAAGTGTGCTACTATAACGAGACATCCCTATGTCTTATGTCTTCAGCTTTTGGGAGTTAGTTTTGCTCAAGCTGCCATCCCTTCGTGGGAAGTCACTTCCAATATTTCCTAGGAGTTTACGGATGACTTTATTTTAGCTGTGGGCTTGGGATGCTCTTTGCTTTATTCACTGCTACTGTCTGTTCCACACTGCTGCTTTCAGTCCCTGCATCTACTACTCCTGTCCCAGGACCACTCAATGTCACTTTGGATCTCATTCCTCCCTCTCTCTCCCTCCCGGAAGAACATCACTTACATGTGCTTATTGTGGGTTGCAAACTACTGCTGGCAGTTCAGGGTTATTTTTGTATTTCTCAAGTCTTCTTCACCTCGGGAGGTTTCCCCCACTGTCCTTGAACTTGCACAGGATTTGGCTGTCCCATCAAGTTGCTGGAGTTCATTGCCCTCTCACATCTCTTTTTCAGATCCTTAAGCTGTCTCTCTGAGCAGCCAGCAAATTCCTATTTTTTTCTTATATAATACAAACTAATATAGCCTTCTTTGTTTCACTTTCTTCTTCCCTTGCCCTAGGTGGAGTGGGAGTGGGATTATTCAAATAGGAACATCAAAGTGTTTTCCTAGACAAACAACAGCAACTCCCAAAACAATCCATACCCCAGGAGATCAATCATGCCACTCTTCTAGAAGGCAACATGCAAGTATTTGTTTTATAATACATAAAATTTATTTTCTTCCCAGCGCACTGGGGAGAAACAAGGTAGCATAGCTGTTATGAGCAATGTACACTGGGGTTAGACCATCTGGGGTTTGAATCTTGGCTCCATCACCTATTATCTGTGTGACCCTGGGCAAGTTACTTTACCTCTCTTCCCTTAGCTTCCTCACTATTATAATGGGGGGAAATAATAGTACCTACCTCATAGAGCTATTGTGAGAATTTAAAAAAGGTAACACATGTGAAGTGCTTTTGTTCAGTGGCTGACACACGGTAGCTGCTCAGCAGTATCAAAGAGTGGGATATATAAGTAGCCTGCCCACATACGAGAGCACATGCATTAAGCACATTCCATTGGAGAGGGATGAGTGTACTAAGCTATAGGGGTTCTGAATTCAAAGAGCTTCTACTGTTAAAGAACACCCAGTCTCCTGCGAAAGACAGAAAAGTAAACAAATAACTGTAATGCAATGTGACAGTCCTCCAGTAGAGGTCTGTTTATACTTGTTAAAAGATTTTTACTCAGCGGTGACCATGACATCCTATTGCTGTGGATAGACGTTAGTTCCTAGCCCACCAGAGAATCACAATGCATCTTACAATCTCCTTTCAGTGAAAGGGAGTAAAGCAGAGTGTCCCTGGGTATCTGGATTTGGCCAGCCCCACTGCCAAAATCCACAGCTTAAGGAACAGAGATGTGTCTCCCATCTGTTTCCACTGCTGGGCTCCCCGCTCCTGGGTTGTCTTGGAGGGGGCTTCATACTCCATGGTGGGCTGCTTCTTAATTAAGACTTTGGGGCTCAGCAGTGTCTTTGAATGCAACTAGAAACAAGCTACCTCCCCCAATCCTATAGGAGAGTAAAAAAGATTCATCATCTCACATCTGAATAGAACCAAAGTTAGTGAGCAGAATTTTAAACCTGCCAGTTTTAAGTGACTTAAATCATTGGAACATGCTGTATTGTTTTTAATGATTTCTATGGTGAGTAAGTGTCCTGAGTAAGCACATTTCCAAAGAGCAATGATTATGAAAATGTGGCAAACATTTTTCTTTGTATGGTTTCAAGACATTTTTGCTCCATCTTCTTCCCAACCTCCAAAATATATTATGGCTTAGGGTAAGTTACAGAAAACTCTGTGAGTTATTGTTTTTCTAATTAAAGTCAGTGAAAACTTGGATTTTTTTTAAATAGCTGTAGAGAATATTTGTAAAACCTTGAGTGTCACAAAACAAGAAAGGGGCATCATTATGAAATAGCATAAAATATAAGTCAATCAAATGAGAAAAAAAGTCAAAATTGAGTTTATTCCTCACACCTGAATGGGATAAATTCCAAGTAGATATAATATTTAAATGTATAACATGAAACCATCAAGGTATTAGAAGAAACTAAGAGAGAGTTATTCACCTTAAAGTGGGGAAGGCCTTTCTAATGATGACATTAAATCCACAATCATAAAAGATTGATATATTCAATCTTATAAAATCAAAATTTTCTGCATAGGAAAAACCATTAAGCATAGTCAAAAGACAAATGACAAACTGGATGGAAATATTTCCAGCTCTATTTCATACCAAAGACTAATTTCCCTAATATATAATGAGCTCCTGCAAATCAAAAAGCAAAAGATCAACAATGTAGTAGAAAAATGGGCAAAGAATATGAACAAGCAGCCTGGAGGAAGAGCTACACGTGGCTCCTAGGTACACAAAAGTGGCTCAGCCTCACTCACAATAGAGAAATTCAAATTAAAGCTACACTGAGATATCAATTTGCAATTATCAAATTACCAAAGAACCAAAAATCTGACAACAGGCTCTGTCGATGAGGGCGTTCTGAAATAGGCATTTTCATACTCTGCTAGTATAAATTGGTGCGATAGCTAGAGAGAACAATTTGGCACTAACTCCACTTTAAAAAATTTATGCTTCAGAGAGATATGCCCCAAATATGCAAAATGAAATATATACAATATCATCTATGATAGTGTTGTTTTTTATTTCTATGTTGGGGGGGCAGGGAGCCCTCAGAACCAGAAGAGGTTCAGAGAACTCCCACTGTTTTTTAAGTTGCTTTTTCTTTTTTTTTTTATTAGAGTGGGGTCTCTCTACATCACCCAGACTAGATTTCATCTCCTTGGCTCAAGGGATCCTCCTGTCTCAGCTTCCTGAGTAGCTGGGACTACAGGCACACACCATGGTGCCTGGCTATAGCAGTGTTTTTAAACAAAACATTATTAGCCAACTAAATGCCCATCCATAAGCATTAAATAAATTGTGGCACCTCTATGCAGTATAATACAATGCAGTGAAAAAAAAAGAATGAAGCTCTTTATGTGCTAATAATCTCCAATACGTATTGTTAAGTGAAAAAAGCAAGGTGCAGAACAGTGTGTATAGCATACTGTACTTTGTGTACAAAAGGGAGGCAGTATATGCATATGTAATTTTTTTTCCTTGTATATCCATAAAATATCCATACGGCTTTGGTCAGCACTGGAGAGGATGTGTACCCTTTTTGTATTTTATATTGAATATTGAACTATATGAAGGTATTATTAAAACTTTAAAGTAAGAAAATAAAAATAAGCCCAATATTATTTAAAATATATATATATATATATATATGAATAAAATGACTAAGTTTTTAAACCCATGAGTGATTGGTTGTCTGTCTGTTCAACATCTACCCCTCCTCTCTGGTTCTTAACATAATCCAGTTTTATTTACTCATCTATCCCTCCCAACATATCCCTTATGTCTCAGTCCACATTTGAGACTGACTGGTCAAAGGATAATTCCATTCCCCTGCCTAGTAATTGGTTCAGGAACCCAGGCCAGAATGAATCAATGTATGTCAGTGCCCTGAGGACAGGGGTTGGCTCAAGAATAGGCATGTAACTAAAATTATGCTGGAGGTTCCTGGGAAAGAGGCTTCCTTGGTGTTAGGTGAAATTCTAATTGATGGCATCTTTATATGGAACCAGTAACGGGTATAACCATTTGCTTTCATGAAGGAAGCAGCTCAAGGTCAAAGCTAACACTTAGAGGAGGTGATCTCAGGGTATTGCAAAGAGATAGACCCAGAACCACTAAATTAAACTTCCCCTGAAGACTGCCTACCTCCTGGACTTCCAGTTATATGAAGCAATCATTTTTCTTATTGTTGATGTACTTTGAATAGAATTTTCTGTTACTTGAAGCTGCAGGCTAGTACCCATGTAGCACAGAGGATGTTTCCAAGAATTTAAGTGAAACACATGGGTAAGTCAGAAGGAAAAAATGTCTCCAAAGTTTCTCAGACTTAGCAAACTGCCAAAGCACATGGCATGTGTTGACATAAAAACTTTCCAAATCAGGCTCTGAACTCCAATTAGAATATGGTGCAGAAGTCGAGGGGGAGGGGTGGAGACACTAAGCTGGGAGATATCACACATCAACAGTGGTTGTGACTGTCCTGTTGGCTGAATTTTCATCTCTCTTTTCTATATTTTCTCAGATAAAAAATATCAATGTATTAGTTTTAGGAAGAAAAGCTAAATACTAGCCAAAATGAGTAACATGCCCATGACATAAAACTCAGGAAGTACAAAAGATATACAATGAGTCTTTCTCTTAGCCCTGTGGCATGCCTGCTATTTTCTCAGATGTCTTGTTAGGGACATTTTATACACAGATAATCACAATCTATTCCTTCTTCTTTACGAAAATAATAGCGTATGACTGGGGTCCCCAAGCCCTGGGCCGCTGGTACCTGTTAGGAACCAGGCTGCACAGCAGGAGGCGAGTGAAGCTTCATCTGCATTTCCAGCCTCTCCGCATCACTTGCCATCTCCCCAATTCCGGGTCCGTGGAAAAATTTTTTTCTATGAAACCAGTCCCTGGTGCCAAAAACGATGGGGATCACTGGCATATGACATGTGCTATTCCATATTTTTTTCCACTTCAGCATTTATCTGAAAGATCAGTCCTCATCAGTTCATTAAAAGCTATTTCAGTATGCTATTAGCTGCTTGGAATTCTACGTCTTAATATCAAAAGATAGAAAATAATAGGTGTTTATACTATTTAATAACTCTCTAAGGATTCCCAAGACTAGGGGAGTTTTTTAATACCCTATGTTTAGAGGTACCGTAACTTAGAATTCTGTGTTTTTAGTAGAAGATTGTGATGGGTGGTTCATGAACAGCACATTGAGAAACACTTGTCACAGGACTTGAGGCATAATGAGTTTAAAGGATGGAAATACCAAAGGGGAGCAAGAAAGCTGGACGAACAGGGAGGTATTACTTTGCATCATCATCTCTGCTGATATATTTGAAAGATTTTATCCTGAATATATTATCCCCCAGGATGTACAAATGAAATATGCTATTTGTGCATAATTAGGAAATGGTTATCTATTTTAACAGCTGCTGAATCCCGGTGACAATAGGCAAGACAAAAAAAAAAAAAACCCCATCAAAACCAAAAAAACCAAAAACCCAAACCAAATGAACACATAAAACTAATAACAAATATATTCCCATGTACTGTCAAGGTTTCCATAAAGAAAGCTGTGAAAAATCTCCAGCGGAAAGACCTTTTTATTACATCATTGGAATGCCCAAAAGCTCTGGCCATCTAAACAAAACGCAATGAGTCTGCAACATTGAATTTCCCAGGACTCTTCCATTCTGCTTGGATTTCTTGACTTGGGGCTAGGACTAATTTAGAAACAGCAGAGGGTGGATTGAAACACGGGTTTATCTGATTCCACACCCCATAATCTTTCCACTAGTTTCCCACCAAGGAATGTTTCTGGTGCTCCTTGCCAGAGGAGCCAGACTTCCAGCCTCCAGAGGTGACAATTCTCTCATTTCTGCATAAATACAGGGAGGCGTTACAGATGACACTGGTAGCTACTAACAGGGAAGGTCGAGCTCTTCAGAGAAGCCCCCAGCTACATCAGTTGTCCCAGTGGATCCTGCTGAAATTATGCTACCCTTGCTGAAACAGCAAGGTAAACAAGCTCTTTAATATGAAATAGTTAAACACATAAGGCATCAAACTGACACAGAAGAATCTTCTAATGTCAAAAGGTGGAAAACGATGTGTGTGTATGTTGTTTCTAATTTAGGGATTCCCAATATTTGGGGAAGTTTTGCAATATTCTATATATTTCCTCTTTCCTTTCATTGTCCTACCCCAAAAGTGTTTTGGGGCAGAAAAGTGAATTGGTTTTTTGAGTTTGTAACAAGATACTCTCAGGAAGACACAAAATCATAACAAGAATTACTGAACTAGTTAGTGTCATGTTTTAAAACATGTTTGAAAGTACTCATCATATGGAGTTGACATTAAAAAAAGAGTAGATTGAGTTGAGATTTCCAAGAAGGATCATCTCCTACACAGAAAGTCTTTTATTTTTACTTATTTAGCTTCATATCTAGATATTGGTATTTTATAATTATATTATGTAAGATTTGGGAAGTTTCCTCCCTCCTTTTATTTATTTTCCTGGTATGATACAAAGTGGTATATAGCAAATGGCTAAAAGAGAACCAGGGAAGGATTCTAGGGCATTTCCCTTCTCTTCCAAATTCTCTTCACCTTTATTCCACATATTTTTTTCCTTCCTTGAACTGATCTTCAAAGTTGGTAAAATGCTTTTAATTGTTGAAGAGTTGCCAAATGAATGCTAAAACAGGTTAAAATCTCTAATTTCAAGTCACCGGGTTTTGTGTTTTATTTATTCAATTTATGTGAACTGAGTGTCAATCGATCTTAGCAGCTTTCTGGTAGGCACTGTGGGACATGCTGAGAAGTGCCCTGCCCTCAAGGAATATACAGTTTAAATGGAGGGATATCAAGTAGTCCACAAATAAGTGCTAAGTAAATGGACATTAGTGCTCTAGGCTGTTCAAACAACAGATGAATGGATTTGGAGTAGCCATAGTGGATTTTAGTAGGCAGGTGGAGGGGTAAGGTTTTCTAGGTAAGACAAATGGTATCAGTTAGAGCACAGAGGCAAAAATTAATAAATGGGTGGGCTGATAAAAATAAATAGGTATGCTGATATTCACCAATAAAAAGGGGTCATGCTGGGCAGTAGCTGCAGTTAAGTTGGAGAAAATAGTGATTCGGGTTGCTGGGGACCTTGAATGCCCAGCTAAGTAGTATGCCTTTAGTCCTGGGAGCAACTGAAGGGAATTAAAGGCTTTTCAGAAAAGTGGATTAGGGAGATTAATTTGTTAGTGGAAGGTAGAACAGTTTAGAAGAGGAGGGGTTGGTGGCAATAGGAGGCTATGGATATGAGTTGATGAGGGCATCCATCAGGATCATTGATCTGGCAACATAAAAGGAAGGGTGAGCAGGAGAAAGACTATAGGAGACTAGATAATGGGGGAGGGTATATGAGGTTTCAAGTCTGAGCGAGTTGGAAAATGTTGGTTTCACTAAGAGAAAGAAGAGGGGCTGGTCTGAGAAGATATGGGTACTTGCTGCATTTGGGTTGTTGGCAGGACATGTGGGCCATACTGTCTAAAACAGATCATTGTCTCCACATAAACTGACCAGAGCTGTAGTTTGTATGACTCTTCGGTGGGCTTGGATGGGGTGATTAGAAGGTTTTGCACACTCAGCTTTGCCTTTTTAGGCAGGGAGAGAGCCTCTGCTGTAGACCATTCTTAGTCCTCAGGGGGCCTATGAGCTCGTCAGGAAATATCATTTTAATAGGATTAGCTGAAAGATGAGCAAATGTCAGGTGATGGTTTGGTAATACGTCATGGTTGCTAACTTTGACATGCTAAGTGTGACATTATTCATGGCTTCTATGCGTGGCTAAGAGGGTTAACATTTAGTAAATTAGATCCCTGAATTTTCCTCCTGTTCCTGTATTTTACCGGTATGATGAAGTGTTACCTTGGACAAACCATTTAACCTCTCTGTACCTTGGCTTCTTATTTATAAAGTAGGATGCTTGTGGCAGCATTCACATTTTGAAAGCTATAGATAAAAAGCACTGTAGGATTCTCTCTCCCTCCTACCCCAATGACTGAGTCAGTCATTTGGAAAGGTCAGCCTTTTCATTGGATTATTTCAATTTGCTACTCCCTAAATCAGTTAATTAGCATTTTTCTAAAATGCTTCTGCCAGTCCAGAGTTGAAGATGTAGTCTCTAACTGCCCTTCCTACCTTCTGAGCCTGCCGATCCTGCTGGCCCCTTTTCACCCAGTGGCTGTTGCCGTGTGACTACCACCATTAGGCTCTGGGATCAATCCCAGCCATTTTAGAGGGGAGTTAGAGTTCTATGTTAACAGTCTGCGACCTTGACATAATGCAACCATGCTCAGTGTGAAATTCGGTCCACTTCCAGGTATTAGCTCCTGCTTTGTTTGTAAGTCTCACTCTGTCCTCCAAGCCCAGATTTGGATACTTGTTTTATTCTCCTGAGCCCCTAAAACTTTCCCAGCCCATCAGCTCAAGGACCTGAATTCCGTTTGTTTTCATCAGTTATCCATAGGGATTAAAATCCAGACCTAGAAGACCTCAGCACTGGGGCTGGGAGCTTGATATAAACAATGTGTTTTCTCAGTACTTGCCATGACTTCCCAATTTTTGCCTGCTCCTGGATTTCCCAAGGCTGTGTTTCAGCTGTCCATTCATTGGCTTACAACATTTGCTTGCATTCTCGGTGTTGAAGAGGCCTGATGCCGGCTGCCTTCTTGGCCTGCTGCCGGTACCATATCCTCCAGATACCGTCTTCTGGCTGAATGTTCATCATGCCAGCTGGGTCTGCCTCCAATTCCATGGATGTATCTGGTTCTAGTATCCATTTCTCCCTGTCTACCTCACGCTCATTACAGTTAATCCTTGTATATTAAACCACAACGGATATTTGCTGGTGTGGAAACTGATGTGGCATTGGAATTTTATCCTTGTTTACGTCTTTCTTTGTGTTGGGAGGCTTGGGATAACTTCCAAAACGTCCTCAGAGAGCTTTCCTGTCTCCTTGAGGAGAAACAAATGAAAACTTGACAATACCTTGTGTCTATGACTGAGCTTCAAGGCCACTATTTTAATTATAAAATTACATTATTTAATTATAATGTTGTTTGGATATACAGATATATTTAAAAGTATATTATTGATCAGTTCAAAATGTTACCTGAATGGATAAGGTAGAGTGTACTGAGAAATAAACTTCTAAAGTTTAGTTCATGTAGTTAGGATGACTCCAGGTTTCAAAGTTCTTCTAAACCGATTATTACTTACAAGAACTTGGGCACTTAGTTCTTTAAGCAGAGGTTTCCTCATCCATTAAAATAAGGATAGCCACTATGCTGCCCTCACAGGAGTATCTGGAAAGTCAAATGAAATGGAGGTTGACATGTTTGAACAGCTATAAAGTTATATGGAAGTATTGCAATGGTTTTTCATTACTCTTGCTAAAATGTCACCAGTCTCTTTTGCCTCTCTTGCTTCCCTTATTAATTATAGCAACTTTAATCCGGGAATACGGAGTACTGTTATTACTGTAAAACTAAAACTTCTATAAACTCAAACTCTTTTTAAGAAAATTTCATTCAACGAGATCATTATAAACAATACACAGAGCCAAGAATGAGTCCCAGTTTTTACAGCTTATAAAAAGAAAAGTACAAAACTTTATTGTAGTTTGGGGTGGAGTCACACTTAATCTTTCAACTCCGTTTAGATGAGATGGGCCCAGTGATAAAAATGGCTTCTAGTTACAGCACATTAAAAAAATAAAATCACCACATACAAATGATCACCTGTCCATTCCATACTTTCATCTCTTGTAACTTCGATTACTTTTTTTATCTTTGGAAGTAGTAAATTCTCCAATCCTGAACGTGGGTGTCTATTTTTCTTACCCAAGGGCCAACACAGTTCTTGCTCAAATTGGGTGCGTTTGTGACTTTTCAGCAGTGCCATCCGCCGTACCTAATTCTTGCAGGCCTTCAGTCAGTATCTCAGATGTTAGCTTCAATTCTTCCCAGGTCTTTAATAAATATCATAAACATCAGCCAGGATGCTTTTCTGAAGACAAAGTCAGAAAGACCTCGTTCAGGGAGTGCTAAGCGAACCTGCCAGGTTCGCCTCCCCGGGGCGGAATGGGGTCCCCTAGAGCCGCTCCCCGCGTCACCTCAACCCTCCGCTCGCTGCCCCGGGCCCCGGCCGCGTCGACGCGCACTTCTCCCGGGCGTCGGCAGGGGGCGTCCGCGACGGCCGAGGCGCTGTGCACGCCAGCGGGGAGCCCGCACAGGGGGCGGGGAGAGAGGGAGGAGGAGCTGGAGGGGGCGCGGCTTCTTCCCCGTCGCGCCCGGGCGCCGGGCCTGCTTCTCTGCCCGGCGCAGGACTGGCGGCCGGCGGGGGTCGCGGCGGCGGCGGCGGCGGGGGCGCTGGCGGGCCGCGGGCGGCGGGGGCCTGGCCCCAGCTCCGGGTGTTAGGAGACAAGATGGCGGCGGCGCTCTGGAGGCCGGTCTCCTCCTCTTCGCTCTCCTCCGCCCCGCCGCTCGCCGCCTCCTCCTCCTCGGTCTCCTCCTCCTCGTCCGCTGCCTCCTCCTCCTGCAGCAACACTAGCGACCGCCGAAGCGCCGGCTCGCTCTCCCGGAGCTCCGGAGGGGGATAGACCGGGCAGCTGCAGGCTCCGGCGACCGAGGCCGAGCTGGGGCCGGGGCGGGGACGGCGACGGCGGCGGCGGCGGCGGCGCCGGGTGGGGATGGGGTCGCAGACGCTGCAAATCCTCCGACAGGGGGTGTGGGCCGCGCTCAGCGGGGGCTGGTACTACGACCCGCACCAGGCCACCTTCGTGAACGCGCTGCACCTCTACCTGTGGCTGTTTCTCCTGGGCCTGCCCTTCACCCTCTACATGGTGAGTGTTGGGGCGGGGAGCAGGGTGGCTCCTTCCCCCTCCTGGCTGGCGGGGCAGCGCCCGCTTCCCAGAGTCCGCCGGCGGTCGCGCCTTCCCGGCTGGGCGCTGGGGTTGCGCCTCCTTTCCCGGGGCGCGCAGCCCACCGTCCTGCGCCCTGGCGCGCTCGCAGACCGCAGCCCCACTCGGTGGAGGCTCCCCTCCCCCACCGCTACTGCCCACTTTCCCCTCTTCAGGGCTTCCCCTGTGTCGGCGACGACAGGAGAAACGAGTCAACAGCAGCCCGCGCCTCCGCCCCCGTGCCTCCCGCCCGTTCACTGGGAAATAGCAGCTTGCTAGGCCCCTTCTCAGGGGGTCCTTAACCTTTCCACCCGGATGGGCAAATCCCTGCTGGGCTCCTTGCCCTTGGTGTGTTGTGGAAGGCGCCGAGCGTTTTGCTCCTTTAGGGGACGCCGCATCCATCCTTGGCACGCTCGCTTATTTGCGCTCGGTTCCTCGGGCGCCTGGGCACCCCTGGGCACTCCCTTCACCCGCGGCGGTTCTCGCTCCCGTTCTTCGGAGAGAATCCTCCCTCCGCCTCGCCTCTGCTCCGCGTGCAGGGCCTTGGGAGCCGGCGGAGGACGTGTGCCTGTCTGCTCGGAATGTGTTTGTGCGTCGTCCGGGCGCTCGCCCTCGTCTAGGTGGTGGTTGAAAACCTGGCTCTTAACCGTCATGCCTCTAAAAACCATCGTTTTGCTTCCCACTGGCTCTCTTCTGTTCCGCTCCGTGGTCAGTGGCTGTGGTGTTTCCAGGCCAGCTTTGGGGGGAGGGAGCGGGGGAGATACGGGGAATCTGGCTGGCATTTCAGCGGATTTGTTTGGGTTGGTTCAAGGCCTGTGACTGATAGGAAAAAGGAAACTACCGCCTGTTGCTGAATTCGGTACGATCAGCTTCTCTGACTGATTTATGTTTTTAAGCGATATTTTCACTGAAAGTTCTTTAAGCGCACTTCTTTTTCTTTTCTTTTTTTTAAAGCACATTAGGTTAGGGTGGGACATTAGGGAAACTAATCTGGATAGAAGTAATGTTTAAAGCTTCAGTTAAATTTTTAAAGTAACCGTAAGGGAGGAAAGGATAGTAACTTTTTATTTTAGGAGAATTCCTTTGAGTATGTTTCTGCTAACTTTGTGGTTCTTCACCGAGCTAGAATAGGTGCTGAGTTAGAAAAACTGGGAATATGACTACCAGAAGTGCCAAAGGTGAGGACACCCAGTTCTTCCCGAAGTGAAGCTCAGTTTCAATAACTGGCAGGAAAGTGTCTGCTTGGGGGAAGATGTGCTAAATTCCACATTCTCGACCAGGTTCAGATTTTTCATTGAAATTGTTTTGAAGGGACTTACTGTTTAAGGTAAAACAGCCATTTAAAAAAATGCCAATGGCTTATGGCTTATTTTATTAGGGGACTTGTTCAGTCTTGTTGCATTCTGAAAATTTATCATCAAGTGTTATAATTTTAAATTAATTCTGGCCTAGGGAGTTCTATTTCCACTACTCCACCTTCCAGGAATATGACATCATTAATGAACAGGTTAATTACTTTGGGTGTAAGAATCCTCAGGCTGTGTCACAGAGCTTTCATAACAGATTTATATTCAGGAGAATTGTAAATTTAAAACTGAAAATGATTCTTGAGAGGTAAGGATTAGTCGCTGTGTCCCCGTGTAAGCAAGGTTTCTTTGTTAGCACCTTCAGTTAACTGTGTGTCATGGTTAAGTCTCTTTGTGTAATTTACAAACATGGCTAAAAGCATATTAGAGCAAGTGGAAACCAATACATTGAGTTTACTTGCTTCATTTTGGAAATTTATTCAGTTAAATTTAATTCTCAAATATGTGAGTGTCTCCTATGTACTAGACACTTTGCTGGGTTCTGGGAAAATAGCATTGCTTCTCTGACCAATTCATGGTAATTCCACTCTTCCCAAACATTTACAAAAAACTCCCCTTGATTCTTCTCTTTCTCTTTCTTCACATCCAGTCTGTCAGCAAATCTTGTGGGTTCTATCCTCAAAACCTAACTAGACTCACCATCACCAGCACCATCATCGCTCCCTTGGTTCAAGCCACCATTATCTCTCTCCTGGACTATTGCAGTGTTCTCATGAGGTGCACTGCTTCCATTCTTTAGTCTCTATTCTGCATACGGAAGTCTGTTGATTCTTTCAGGTCATGTCACTCTTCTGCTCTCAGAGCCTACCCTCTTATGTGTCTATCCCCCACCCCAACCACACACACATTTATTTGCCTTCCTACTATTCTTCCCACACAAGTACGTTCCTGCCACAGGGCCTTTGGCTCCTTCTTCCCCCTCTGTCTGGATGGCTCCTCCCCTCCAGAGATCTGTGTGGCTTGTTCCACTTATTTCAGGTTTCTGGTATATATGAGGCTTTTCCTGATACGCTATGTGAAATAATAACTTCCTCAGTTCTTACAACACTTCCTAGCCCTCCTACCCTCTTTTTAAATAGTATGATACTTATCCCTAACTAATATATGTTTATTTGCTTGATATCTTTATTATCTCATTAGAATATATGCTCTCTGAGAGCAGCTTTGTTTTGTTCACTGCTGTATTGTCAGGCCCTAGCTAGATCAGTGCTAAGCATATGGTAAGTACTTAGATATTAAATGAATGATGACAAGTGAACTAGACAAAGCTTCTGCCTTCAAGGAATGTAAAGTCTAGCTTGGGAATAATGAAAAATTACAACCATTAGAACTTTTTTGAAAGGGTAAGTAAAGAGTGACCCTGATCTTTATAGGCAGGGAATGAATGCTAATCCACAGGTGGCCAGCAAAGAGGATTTGTAAACATTTCAGGAAACATTCTAGTGCTATGGTATTGAGGTGGAGACTCTGAAGTATGTACCTAAAATAAAGTAAAATCCAACATTCTGTGTAAAATAAAATTTCAGAAACCCACAGATTATTATTTGTATGCTCTTTTAGTAATAATTAGAATTGATAATGACTTTATTAAGTATATGTATAGGTTCTTTATCCCAAACCTTGTGTCCTTATGAGGCTTAGCTGCTAGTGACTTGTTTTGTGACCTTCGGCAGATGGGTGAGCTGTGAGCTGGGATTTAAAAAGAGCTTTCTGAAGCCAAAGCCACTGTACCTGTTGCCTTCCTTTTTTCTTTTTTAAAAGACCCTAAGTCTGTTGTTGTACATTGAGTTAGGAAAGAGTTGTAGAACTTTTTATGTAAGATTCACTTTTGCTATCTATTTAGGAGCTTTTGTGGATACTCGAAAGGTAGAATTTATAGTTTCTACCAATTTTGAAACTTTTAAGTAGTGAAAATCAAGAAGAAATTTTTTCTTCTTAATTCTGATTGTTTCCCTTAAGATACTCACTCCCTTTTATCTTCTTATAATTATTTGTGTATGTGATGTGTCACAGATGATGTGCTTTTCCAGGGTGGGTGGCAGATTGGAATTTGTATCTTGATTTTTGAATTTTGGTTTTGTTACTGATTGTATGTCCTTTGGGCAAGACTCTATCTTTCTGAACCTTGATATACTCATCTGTGAGATATTTCATGGGTATTTTGCAAGAAAATATTTATGAAATAGAAGAAATTATTCACCTTCAGAGTGGCCTTCAGTAAATGTCATTTGAAAGAATGGCCAATTGGAAGTGTTTCCTCTGTAATGCTGTATGACTGGAGGAGATTAGATAGCTCTCGATTTATTAAGTCAAACCATTATTGTAACATATTGCTCAACATGCTTTCGTCTGTAAAGAATTATATCCCTAGGTGATGAAATAGAACATTAAAATCTATTAATATAAGTGATTCTCAAACTGATGTCAAGTGACATCAGAATCACTTGACAATGTTAAAAATGTGCACGTGTGCAAACCCATTCTGATTCAGTAGGTCTGGAGTGTGGCCCATTAATTTGTATTTTATGAACATTCCACATAAGTTCAGAGAACTTGATCAATATCCCTAATTCCCAGTCCCTGATTTATATCCAGCATATCCTCTTGGTTGTTTCACAGGCATCTCAAAGGTACATGTCCAAAAGCTTCTGAGTTGCCCACTGAACCCGCCTTTCCCACCACTCCCACAAAATGTTTTTTCTCACTCTGTTATCTTAGTTAATGACACTATTTTGTATCTGGCTGCCAGTACTATTCCCCTCCCCCTCTCCTTATGAGCAAATCTTATCAATTCTACTCTCAGAATATTTCAGACGTTCCTTTCCACTTCCAAGTCCATGCTGTTGTTTGTCTGTACAACCACCTTAGCCTCCTTGCTGGTCTTTGGCTTCTGTTCATGCCCCTTTACAATTCTTTCTCCACAAAGTAAAAGACATAAATCTGTGTCATTCCTCCTTTTTAATATCCTTTAGTGATTTTCTTTTGCACTTAGAGTAAAATCCAACATCCTTACCGTGGCATCATCAAAGCCAATTCTGCCTCTGTTTACGGTTTGTGCAGGTTTTCCACTATACCCCAGTCACACTGGCCTTCTTTCTGTTACTTCAGCTTACTTAGCTTGTTCCTTCTGTGGGGCCTTTGCACATGCCACGTCTTCTAAAAGGATACTCTCCTTTCTTATTCTTTGCAAGGCTGGCTGCTGCTCATTCTTTAGGACTGGACTTAAATATTATCTCCTTACAGAGGCCTAACCTGATAACCATAAATAGGTTCCCTATGTTTTTTCCATTCATTCTGTCCTGTAACTTTATTCCATAGTGCTTATCACAAATATGTATTTATATCTTTATTTGTCTGCTCTCTCTCTCTCCACCCCACCCCCGCCCCAATACCTTGTGAGTTCCATGAGGGCAGGGGCCAGGTCTGATTTTTTCAGCAGTGTATATCCAGTGTCTGCTTTACTGCTTGGCCCATATTTGGCTCCGAATAAAGGCTTATTAAATGAATTTTTATACAGGTGAACCTTCTTTGGACTTATCAACATAACACAGAACAGTTGTGGGTAGACAGAGTAGTCTGGTAGTCTGTTATGTAGTGAAGCCATGCCTTATCTAGGGGTAGTCTCAGTGTCGGTGTGCAAGACAAAAATTAAGTATAGAATTACTGAAAAATACAGAATGACTCTTGAAAAACCCTTAAATCACTAAAAGTACAACTTATATGACTCTTTGTGCAGTTATACATACATGTATACACACATGATATATACAGTAATATATGCTATATAAATTTATGGATAGATTATATTCAGAAACTAAGTCATATAAAATTTATGAAAGTTTCAACTTTTTCTTCCTGGTTATCTTCATTATTATTTTCTGTAGCTGATTTTTATCATCTGTAGAATGCTAAATCCTTTATTATGATGATTTCTTTGAGGCTCTCAGGTCATTTTCTTGCCTAAAAATTTGAAAGTATTTAAAGTCATTGTAAACAAGATTTAGTTAAGATGACTAAAACAGAAATCTTGATATTTTAGAATTTATATTTCTTAAAAAGTCAGAAAAGTTATTGTCCTATAAGTTAGTGGTTTAGCATATGATTATTTAGTATTAGAATATTTTCTGTGCCTTTAGGAAAAAGTGAATCAGTAGTGGATGTCCTGTTTTGATTTGAGGTTGTGCATTTTCTCACCAATATTTTCAATATTTAGTATCAAGGTGAATCTAATTATTTCCATATTGGTGATGGCACAGACATAGCTCTTATCTCTCTGTTCTATCACCTATAATAAATTAAGAGTACACTGTCCAGAGATGATTTACAAATGAAGTATCCAAAAAGCAGCCATATTTTTCAACTTGTAGAAAAGCTTGTGAATTTACAGAAATGGCAGTTGATTCCTAAAATGTTCTACTGTCTTTTGTTACATAAAGATGGAATGTTTTCTGCCATTTGAGAAATGACTCCAAATCATAAAATCATTTGGCATTTGGA
>NW_012150840.1:11202395-11278280 GCF_000956105.1 Propithecus coquereli
CAGCATGTGGTCCTGATTACCCTACCATGTATTTTAAATAAGTTTTATTATAACCAGATTCATACAAAAGATGCAGATATGTTCCTTTTCTTATAGCAACCTTAGATAGCAGCCAAAAGCCTAGCATTAAAAACATGAATCAGTAATGAAGGTGTTTCTTTGTGAAATTGAGCTAATGTAATTTTTTTGTTTGTTTTTTGAGCTAATGTAATTGACGATTCCTCATGCCCATCGTCTGCCCACAGATGGTGTACCCTCGGCCTGCTAGGCTCTGACAAATTCACAGCCCCAAAACATATGCTCCTGCTTCCAAGAGGTTGCCAGGCTAGCAGAGAGAAATACATATGTTTAAAAATTATAAAATGTATTATGTATTATAATACATGTGTTTTTATATTATAATACATATCTTCATTTATGCATCCCTCTGTGTACCTTTTTTAGGGGGATGCACATAAAGTAATTTACAGACCTCAGTAGAGAGCACCCCTAAACACTTCATCAGG
Source organism: Propithecus coquereli (assembly GCF_000956105.1). Lineage (NCBI taxonomy): Eukaryota > Metazoa > Chordata > Mammalia > Primates > Indriidae > Propithecus > Propithecus coquereli. Next base: position 11,202,902 of record NW_012150840.1, read on the forward strand.
TGCCCCAATAGCTCGAGTTCCAAAGGCACAAATCTTGAGTGAACCATTGATGAGTTTTAATAAAAGCATACACCCGTGTAGCACAAACTCTGCATGTTGTAGATTATTAGCATCACCCCGGGTAGTTTCTGCTTGCTCTTCCCAGTTGGTCCTCTCACCTTTGTTCTGATTTCTTTTCATTATAAATTAGTTTATCCATTCTAGAACTTAATATAGATGGAATCATGTAGCATTTACTTCGTGTAAGCCTTCTTCACTCACACGTTCGAGATTCACCCATAGGTTGTATCAGTAGCTTGTTTTTATTGCTGAGTAGTATTCCTTTGTATGAGTATGCTACAGTTTGTTCATGTTTTTACATTCTCCTGTAGATGAAGACCTAGGCTCTTTCCAGCTTTTGGCTATTTTGTATAAGGGTGTCACACCAATATCAGGGTAGGTTTTATCAGAACTCAGAGGCATTGAAAAACTTTATTGAATATGAAAACCCTTTTCTCTTTCCAAATACGACTATGTTTTAATTTAAAATAAATTAATAATTACATACTTATATCCTCTCATTTCGATTTTAGTAGTCTTTAGTACTCTCATTCGCTCAGTATTTTTCTTTGTCAATGCAGTAAAATCTTTTTCTTCAACTATACTAATTTAGCTAAAAAAGAAGAAAATAAAAACCGTTGGTAATCACATCACCCCAGCCTGCAGAACATGTTAGTTCAAATGTATTTGGAGTTACAAATACTTATTCTACTTCTTTGCTTACAAAAATGGACTCATGGAATTCCTACTGTTTTGAAGCCTTCTAGCTTCACTTGATTATAAATTGTGAATGTTTCCATGTGGGGGAAAAAGTGACTTTTTAATAGCTCTGTAGTACACCAATGTAGTATGGATACGTTACTGTGTATCTAATCATTTTCTTGTTACTGGTTATGTAGGTTGTTTCTAGTTTTTAGTTATTTAGAAAACACTAGCATGAATATGCTTGTGGTTAAATCTTTGTACTGGTGTTTTGTATAAATTTTTAAAAATAGACTTGTTGGATTAAAGGATATGCATATTTTCCTTTGATAAATAATCATTCATTTTATAAACGTTGAGTGAATCTTTATATTGAGAGAGAATTATGCTTGAGAGAGTGAGAACTTGGTAGATAATAAGGCAGGGTTCCTGAGAAGGCAAAGTAGGATTATGGTCCAGAAAGTAAAGGATCATCCCCAGAAAGGAAGAAGGAAGGAGATAAGGACGAATGCTGATGGAGGAAGGAAGGGATAAACAGTTGATGGTAAGCGTTGAGGTTGATCTTTTATGATTTATGTAATCTCCTTGAAGTACAAAGTGAGTGTTTTGTGTTAAGAGTAAGGGAGGAGGTGAAGGGAATAGTCAAAGTGTGAGGAAGATCCCCAAAATGTGAAATGCTCTTCTTACTTTTAGTAAATGGGAAACTGAACTGACTATTGATGGTAGGATTACTGAACAATTTGAGGGTACCTTTGAGTTCAGAGTGTTGAAGAGGAATGTTCAGGAGAGATATTTGGGATAAAATTTACTTGGAAGTTACCAGCATATAGATAAGATCTGGAGAGAAAGTATAACTCAATAAAACGAAAATGATCTTGGACAGAATTCCAAGACCCGACAGCCTTAAAAATCAACAAAGGAGACAAGAAAGGTAGGAAAATGAAGAGAGAAACAGCCAAGGAAAGACAGTACAGGCATACCTTGGAGATATTGTGGGTTCAGTTCCAGATCACAGTAACAAAGCGAATATTGCAATAAAGCAAGTCACACAAATTTTTTGGTTTCCCAGTGCATGGGTTATGGATGATAGTTATGTTTACACTATATTGTAGCCTATTAAGTGTGCAGTATCACTATGTCTGGAAAAAAGTATACTGGCCAGTATACTTCTCACACCTATAATCCCAGCCACTCAGGAAGCTGAGATGGGAGGAACACTAGAGCCCAGGAGTTTGAGGCTGCAGTGATTTATGATCGTGAAACTGCGCTCCAGCCTGGACGACAGAGCAAGACTACATCTCTAACAAATAAAAAATAAAAATTTTAAAAATGTACATACCTTAATTAAAAATACTTTATTGCTAAAGATGCTAATTATCATCTGAGCATTCAGCGAATTGTAATCTTTTTGCTGTTTGAAGGTCTTTCCTTGATGTTGATGGTTACTGACTCATCAGGGTGGTGGTGGTTGTGGAAGGTTTGAGTAGCTCTTTCAGTTTCTTAAAATAAGATAACAATCAAGTTTGCCACATCAGTTGGCTCTTCCTTTCATGAAAGGTTTCTCTGTAGCACGCAATGCTGTTTAGATAGCATTTTACTCACAGTAGAACTTCTTTCAAAATTGGAGTCAGTCCTAGCAAACCCTGCCACTACTTTCTCTATCAATTAAATTTATATAATAATCTAAATCCTTTGTTGTCATTTCAACAATGCTCACAGCATCTTCACCAGTAGTAGATCCCATCTCCAAAAACAGCTTTATTTGCTCATCCATAAGAAACAACTGCTCATTTGTTAAAGTTTTATCATGGGACTGCAGCAATTCAGTCACATCTTCGGGCTCCGCTTCTAATTGTCTTGCTATTTCCACCACATCCGCCGTTACTTCTTCTGCTAAAGTCTTCAACCCCTTACAGTCATCCATGAGGGGTGGAATCTTTGAAATTCTTTCAAATTTATGTTAATATTGATATTTTGACCTCCTCCCATGAATCACAAATGTTCTTAATGACTTCTGGAGTGATGAATCCTTTCGAGAAGGTGCAATTTTGCTCAGCTCCATCAGAGGAATCCCTATCTATGGTAACTAGAGCCTTATGAAATGTATTTCTTAAATAATAAGACTTGAAAGTCAGAATTACTCCTTGACCCATGGGCTCCAGCGTGGATGTTGTGTTTGCAGGTATGAAAACAATGTTAATCTTCTTGTACATATCCCTTAAAGCTCTTGGGTGACTAGGTGCATTGTCAATGAGCAATAATATTTTGAAAGGAATCTTTTTTCTGAGCAGTAGGTCTTAACAGTGGGCTTCAAATATTCAATAAACCAGGTTGTAAACAGAAGTGCTGTCATCTAGGCTCTGTTGTTCTATTTGTAGAGCACGTGCTGAAGTAGATTTAGCGTAATTCCTTAAAGTCCTAGGATTTTCAGAATGGTAGATGAACGTTGGTTTCAACTTAAAGTCACCAGCTGCTAGCCCCTACTAAGAGAGTCAGCCTGCCCTTTGAAGCTTTGAAGCCAGGCATTGACTTCTCTTTAGCTGTGAAATTCCTAGATGGCATCCTCTTCTGGTAGAAGGCTGTTTTGCTTACGTTGAAAATCTGTTGTTTAGTTTAGCCACCTTCATCAGTTACCTTAGCTTGATCTCCTGGATAACTTGCTGCAGCTTCTCCATCGGCTCTGGCTTCTTCACCTTGCATTTTTTTTTTTTTTTGTGACATAGTCTTCCTGTGTCGCCTGGGCTAGAGTGCCATGGCATCAGCCTAGCTCACAGCAACCTCAAACTCTTGGGCTCAAGAGATCCTCTTGCCTCAGTCTCTTGAGTAGCTAGGACTACAGGTGTGTGCCACCACATCTGGCTAATTTTTTCTATTTTTAGTTGTCCAGCTAATTTCTTTCTGTTTTTAGTAGAGACGGGTCTTGCTCTTGCTCAGGCTGGTCTCCAACTCCTGACCTCAAGTGATCCTCCTGCCTCGCCTTCCCAGAGTGCTAGGATTACAGGAGTGAGCCACCATGCCTGGCCCACTTTGCACTTTTGCATTATGGAGACGGCTTCTTTCCTTAAACATCGTCATGAACCAACCTCTAGTAGCTTGCAACTTTTCTTGTGCAGCTTCTTCACCTCTCTTAACCTTCATAGAATTGAAGAGAGTTAGGCCCTTGCTCTGGATTAGGCTTTAGTTTAAGGGAATGTTGTGGCTGGTTTGATCCAGACCACTCAAACTTCCTCTCTGTCAGCAGTAAGGCTGTTTTGCTTTCTTACTATTTGTGTGTTCACTGGAGTTGCACTTTTAATTTTCTTCAACAACGTGGTATTCATAACTTGGCTAACTGGTGCAAGAGGCCTAACTTTGGTCCTGTCTTAGCTTTTGACTTGCCTTCCTCACTAAGCTTAATCATTTCTAGCTTTTGATTTAAAGTGAGATGTGTGACTCTTTCACTTGAACAGTCTTCACCATTTTATATGGATGGGGTTTGTGGCACCCCAAAACAATTACAATGGTAACATCAAAGATCACTGATCAGAGATCACCATAATAGATATAATATTAATGAAAAAGTTTGAAATATTTTGGGAATTACTAAAATGTGACTCAGAGACATGAAGTGAGCACATGCTGTTGGAAAAGTGAAGCCAACAGACTTGCTCGATGCAGGGTTGCCACAACCCTTCAATTTGTAAAAAATGCAGTATCTGTTAAGCCCAGTAAAAAGGGGTCTGTCTGCATTTTCAAAAGAAGAGATTGGTCAAAAATGACAAATGCCCTCCAGGAAGGTAGTTCTAATTTAAATTTCCATCAACATTATTAAGAGTACTTACTTGTCTTCCTACCCTTTTGCAACATTTTCCAAAACAGGGTGTTATTGTAAATTTCTTATTCAATGGAATGTTGAATAAAACCATTTCAGTAATACTTTGTCTTTGATAATAGGCAGACTTTCTCTTAAACTTTTTAATTCAAACTTCTTCTAGTACAAATTAAGGATGTTTATTGCACTAACACATATCACTTAACAAATTTGATCTGATTTTTCCTGCTCTTGGTACTCAGATTTTCACAGCAGGCAACTTGATAAGCAGAGATGTTTCTTTAAGAGAAACTGATTGCTTCCTTGTGTTACTTAATCCAAGTTAAATCAAACAATTTTCCTGTGTCTGTGAGCAAAGCTGGAGAGGGTAAGAATTATCTGGTAGGTGGAGTAGGACACCTAGAAGTCGTAACACTAGAGTAGCACAGACTAAAGATATGGAAAAGGGAAGATTACAACAAACATTAATGTAGATTTTACTACTGTTGACTTCTTGAACAGTGAAATAAGTAGCTACTGATTCTGGTTGCTCTGCTTCTTGTGCCTGTCCCCCCAAAAGATTGGATGCTTTATTTGGTAAAATTGCAAAATAGTTTAGAGATCTTCCTTTATTGTTGGAACCTGAATAGTTATCTTTTATAACTTGCACCCTTGGTGCTAGTTGCTTTGTGTTGTAAGAAAGAAAAGAAAACCTAGGGAAAAGCAAGCCATTTCCTTTTGAGGTTTTAATGGGAGGGAAAAAGTGCTGTTCTACAGAGCTTTGTACAAACCAAATACAAAGAACCCTGAGTGCCAAGTGCCCTGAGAATAGGCAGGAAGATTAGTCATAAATTTGAGAAGCTTGAATCACATATCTGGCTGTTTTCCTTCCCCTCCTCACTTCTTGTTTAAGTGTTGTCTAGACATAAACTAAACAGGTATAATGACCATAGTTATCATCTTTAAAAATTTACATTTTAATATCTTAGATTTACAGAAAAGTTGCAAAGATAATACAGAGAGTTCCCATATACCCTTCACCCAGCGTCTTCTAATATTAGAATGTTACATAACCATGGTTCTTTTATAAAAGTTACGAAATTAACATTGGTATAGTACTATTAACAGATATCATACTTTATTTGGATTTCATCAGTTGTACATTTTCTGTTTCAAGATTCAATCCAGGATACTGTGTTGTAGTTAGTATCATCATCTTTAGTAAGGTTGGCTTATGTTTTTCCTTAATATGCTTGGTTTCTATTCTTTGAGGAATTATACAATGTATAACAACATATCAAATGTATCTTATAAAAATAATCAGTAAAAGATTTTAAGGCTTTGATAGATACATTTTAGATGGACAAAAGAGTATTCTGAATATTTTTGAATTGTGCATTTACCTTTAACATGTGTTTTAGACTATTTTAAAACTGAGATATTTTACATATGAGGAATTGTATAAAATGAAATAATTCTAAGATGAAGAAGACTTTAGACCTCATTTAGGGCAGAATGGGCACCTGTCTCTTAGCTTCCTGTATAACGCTGTTTTTCCTAATTTATAAAGTAGAGGCTATTAGACAAGTACACAGCCATATTACAAGATAGAATATGAATAATTATGTGTCATAAAGTGTTCAGGAATTGGAAGTAATTCCTAGAATGCTCTATGCAGAGACTATTCATACATTTTCTGTGTACTGGGCACTGTGGTAGGCCTTACGTTGGGACTTCTTATGAAGTTTGTTATTTGTGCTGAAATAGCATTTCCATAGTCTTTCCACTGGGCAAATGAATTTTTGTTCTGGGGAGAAAGACTGTTAATGAAAAGAATAGGTGTTCTTGGGTATAGTGTTTTGCTCTGCTGTCAAGTATTTTATTCTGATATATCCAACATGTTAAGGGTTTCTCAGTGATTTATTTTTTAACTTCTGAGATATTATTTATGTTCATAACATTACCATTTCTGGTATGTGTCTGGAACAGTTAAAGAAAGAATGTAAAAACAAACGGTTAAGTCCCAAATAAGCCAATTATCATTTACATTTAGCAGTATTCTGTTTTATTTATCCCAGAAATATACATTACACAGGATTTCCACAAGCTTCACAGACCCTTATGACAAAACCAAAATAAACTGGCTGGAGATTAAAGAGATTTTCTTTTGTTTTTGTTTTTTTTGGCATTTTAGTAATGAAATCCTCTATTTAAAGAATTTTTTTTAAGTGAGAATAAATATAGCTAATCTAAAAAAAATTATAGTGTATTTCAAAAGACTCACTTTTTTTTAGTCATTTATGTCACAGGAATAATAAAGTATACAGTATATGTTATTGAAGAATGAGCTTAAAGTAATCTTATTTTTCTTGTTTCTTAATATGAAGATTTTGAAATGAATAAGAAAGTTGGAAGAATAGTACGTCATCACCTATATTTCCACCTAGACTCTACAATTATGAACGTTTTAAAAAATAATTGCTTTAGCTATGTACAGATGTATGATACTTATCTGTACACACACTCTAACCCACATATGTGTCTGAGTAATTGATATGTTGCAGACATCATGACACTTCACCCCTAAATGGTTCAGGTTTCATCTCCTGTATAATTATAATACCCATATCACATTAGATATAATTGAAAATTCCCTAATGTCTAACATCTACTCTATGTTCAACTTCCTCCAATTACCCTAAAAATGTCATTCTTAATTTAATTTTTTTTATTATTTCAGAATACTAAGAGGGTACAAATGTTTTTGTTACATGGATACCTTGTATAATGCCTAAATTGGGGCTTTTAGTGTGCCCATCACTAGTAAAAATGTCATTTTTAGCCAGGTTTTCCAAACTGGGATCCAATTAGGATTTAATCACTTTCCCCCCATCCAATTAACTTTTTAAAAGTCTAGGTAAAAAAAAATATATACATAGGTAAATTATAGAGTGTTTTACATTATGGATTTATTTAATTGTGATATCTCCCTCATTCTCTGTAGTTCCTGTAAACATAAACCTTATTTTATTGTCCAAAGTTCCTAGAATTTACAAATTTTAACATGATTAGCGTCGTATTGCAAATTTCTCTATCATTATTACTTTGCCTTTGATTTGGTAATCTTGCACAATTACTGACAAATATTTATGGCATCATTTTTGTTCACGTCATTATGCAGTGTCACTGTTACTCAAGCTTTTATTGTGTTATCTGTTTTGGTTTTCTTCCTTATTAATGATGTATCTGTAGGTAAAGTAAAGAAAGTCAAAAGTAACTATAAAATCACAAAGTGCACCACATAACTCTTCACACTACTCCAGGCATTCACATGTGGCTTTTAGCTAATTATAACTTTCTACTTTTTTGATTATTAATAGGAGTGAGGAGAATTATGGGATGATTTCAAACTACATCTCCCCTCTCCTCCACTGCAATTTCTTTGTGAGCTGTTGCTCACCTCTCTTCCTTCCTTCCTTTTTTTTTCTTTTTTCTTTTCTTTTCTTTTCTTTCTTTTCTTTTTTTTTTTTAGACAGGGTCTTACTCTGTTGCCTGGGCTAGAGTATAGTGGTGTCATCATAGCTCACTGCTACCTCCAACTCCTGGGCTCAAGTGATTCTCCTGCCTCGACCTTCCGAGTAGCTGGACTACAGGTGTGTGTCACCACACCTGGCTAATTTTTCTATTTTTTGTAGAGATGGGGTCTTGTTCATGTGCAGGCTGGTCTCGAAGCCTTGGCCTCACACGATCTTCCCTGTCAGCCTCCCAAAGTGCTAGGATTAAAGGTGTGAGCCACCACACCAGGCTTAATCTCTTTCTGTAGCAAAATGCGTATCACAACACAGGCTAGAGTGAAGCTAATTCAAGGATGCCTTTTTTTTTTTTAAAGGAAGTTGTTCAGCAGCTTTGAAAGATGATTAGGAATTCTTTTTTGTACCCTATTAGTGTGTGCGATGATACTTCACTTGAGAATTGCTGGCCTGTTACACATGGCACGGCCTTTTATACAGGTGATCCATAGGACGGAGCTATCATCACCTTTCTTCAAACAAAACAAAACAAAAACAACCATCTAATAACTGGGAGTCAGTTAGCTTACCTGAGGTCCTACACTGCTCCACCCCAATATATCAGTATCTGGGGGAGATTCCTAGTGTGTATATTTTGAAAAACAACTCTCCCAACATGTACCAATAGAAAAAGCCTATAGGTGATTCCGATGGATACTCCAGGCTAATGGTCACTACCCTGGGAGGTCTTAGTCTGTTATTTGTGAATGTCTGGAAACACCTTATTGTTTCTTGCTTTGGTTCTGGTTTAACTCATCTCCTTTTTTCAGCAGTGAATAAATTATTGAATAACTCTGATTCTGGTTAGACTATTATGGTACTGATAATAGTAACACTTTTTATCTAGTATGGTATATTTCTCAACCATTTCACTCCTCAGTTAAAAATCTTTTATTAGGTTTTTTTTTTTTTTTTTTTGACAGAGTCTCACTCTGTTGCCCAAGCTAGAGTGCCATGGCGTCAGCCTAGCTCACAGCAACCTCAAACTCCTGGGCTCAAGCGATCCTCCTGCCTCAGCCTCCCAAGTAGCTGGGACTACAGGCATGCACCACCATGCCCAGCTAATTTTTTCTATATATTTTTAGTTGTCCAGCTAATTTCTTTCTATTTTTAGTAGAGGTAGGATCTCACTCTTGCCCAGGCTGGTCTCGAACTCCTGACCTCATGCGATCCTCCCGCCTCAGCCTCCCAGAGTGCTAGGATTACAGGTGTGAGCCACCGGCCAGCCCTTTATTAGGTTTTTGTCATGAAAATAATACTAGCTGAAGGTACTGTTATAGACAGTATGTCAAGTATATGTACTCCAAAATAAAAGTCTCCTGTTTTCCTCTCTAGCCTTTGCCCCACTAGTTCCCACTCTTTAGAAATAATGGTTGGTATCTCTTGGTATTGTACCTATACAAACATACATATATATTATGTGTGTACTTTAAATCTAATGGGATTATATTGTGCTGTACTTTCCACTGAAGTTCGTGTAGCTCTTCTTCATTTTTTGAACCATTTGTGTGGTAATAATTATATGACTGTATTATAACTAATTAGTTCCTTATTAGGGGACATTTACCTGTCTTTTACTTTTTTGCTGATATGAACAATGCTGTGACAAAAAGGTCGTGAACATTTACGTGTATAAGATTTTACTTATGGGAATTTATGGCATAATTTCATGGGGTATGCACATTTAAAATTAAATTAGATGTCGCCAAATTACACCTCAAAAAAATTCTGCCAATTCATATTCTCACCAGTGTGTGAAAGGATCTGTTTACCTTTGTTCTTACCGACGTTGGTTATTACCAATCTTTTTTAATGTGATAGTGTAAAATGGCATCTTGTTTTAATTTGTTTTCTTCGTAAGTTTTTGAGTATTTTTTCATATGCTTAGTAGACATATCTTTTTCTTTTAACTGCCTTCTGTATACTTTTTTTTTTCAAACACTCGTCTAAGGGATTGTGAGAGCACTTTTTATATATATAAAAATTAACTCTTTGTGGTATATTAAAGTTTTACCCTAATTTCTCTTTTAACTTAGTATATAAACTTGAAATACTTAGTATTCACATTTACCAGTTTTCTTCTTGTTATAAGGTTTTTCCTATTAACGGTTTGTAAAAAAAAATTTGTGTTTTCTTCCGGTAGTTTTAAAATTTAGTAATAAATTTGCATCATTAAGTCAAAAAACACCACCACAACACTAACAGGTGGTGAAAGGTTGCCCTTCTATACCTGTCCACAATCCTCACATTTTCCACTCCTGCATCACCTTCCACAAGAAACCACTGTGAACAGATTCTTGTGAATCTCACCATAGCTTACAGATGAAAATTCAAGTATATTTGTCTCCCCACCCAACACACCATTGTATATTGGTTTCCCCCCGCATAATATATCTTAAACATGTGTCCATGTTCTTCAGTTATTTTAATAGTTGCCTAGTATTCCATTGTCTGAATGTATTCTTTAACCTGTTCCCTGCTGATGGACATACAATTTTTTGTAGCCTTTTGCTAACACAAAATATGGTGTAGTAAATAATTTGTACAGAGTCATCTCACGTGTCCAGGTACATTATTAAGGTAAATTCCTGGAAATGGGACTGCTTTTGTCAAAGGGTAAATGCTTTTGTAATTTTGAAAGTTATTGTCAAATTGCCCTCCTGAGGCGTGGTGTTATTCACTTCGCATGCCTTCAAGCAATCTGTGAGAGTGCTTGATTCCCTATAGCCTCATATCAGTTTGCTATTTTCATAGATAAGAAATAGATCTTAGAGTGGTTTTAATTTAAGTTTTTCCTGTAAAGAAAAGCTTAAGGCTTCCTTTTATTTCATTTTTCTGTGGACAGTTCATATGCTTTATCCATTTTTCTACTATATTGTTTTTTTTAATAGCAATTGGCTTTTATATATTAAAAAGATTAGTCCTTTGTGATATAACTGTAAACATCTAATAGCTTTATAGTTTATCCCATTTGGAATTTATTTTGCTGTAAGCAATGTGTGGGGGCTAGTTAAGAAAAATAATATTTGACAGGCAATTGTCCCAATCAACCAGATTTATTAAACAGTCCCATCTTTTTCTCAGTGGTTTCAATGTTGCCCTTTTCATAATCTAAATTTCTCCTGGGGTATTTTGGGTTTTTTGTTCCATCAATATGTGTATTCTTACTTGAATCCCATTTTTTTTCAGTGACTCTAGTTTTTTACATATTTTTTTCTTTCATAGTAGTAGTCTTACTGTGTTATTCTTTCTTTTTATTATTTTTCTGGCTAGTCTTGCATGCTTACTCCTCCATTTTAAGTTTCCTAAGAATACTATTACATTTTTAATTGAGATGGCATTAAATTTGTGGATTATTTTGGAGGAGGGGAGTTTGACACCTATTTGTTATTGAGTAAGGTGAGCTTTCCATTTATTCAAGTATTCTTTTATGTCCCTCAGAGTATTTTTTCTAAAAGTTTTCTTGTTTGTGACCTTGCACATTTACCCTTAGGATTAGTCTTAGATTTTAGTTTCTAACATTAATGTTATGTTTCTAATTGGTTATGACTTGTATATAAGAAAACTATTGATATTTTTAAATAAACTTTTTATTTTAGAATAGTTTTAGATTCATAGAAAAGTTGCAGAGATAGTGCAGAGGGATCCCATATACGCCACACCCAATTTCTCCTCTTCTTAACATCTTAGATTTCTGTGGTACATTTATCACAACCAGTGAACCAATATTGATGCATCGTTATTAACTTAAAGTCTATACTTTATTCAGATTTCTTTAGTTTCTACTTAATGTCCTTTTTCTGTTCAAGGTTCCCATGTCAAAGTATTGATTTTAGTTTATAAATTTTGCAACCACCTTAGAAATTACCTTATTCTTTCTAATAATGTTTATGGTGATTTTTGAAGGATTTTCAGATATGTAATTATGTTTGTAAGTAACAATTTTCACATCTTTTTGATGCACTTTTTTCTCTCATGTAATCGCTTTGCATGGTACTTTACAGATCTGTATTAAATACTGTTGAAAATATGGACGGGCTTGTCTTATTCCTTACTTTAGTGGGAATTCTGGTGTTTTACCATTAAGCATACCAGGTTATTTGTTTGAAATATAGGTTCTTTTTCCTTTCTTGTGTTACTGAAGTATTTATCTATTTATTCCAATAACTTCTGGTTATTCACTGTCAGACTGACATTTACCTTCGTGTATTCTGAGGTTTCACAAATCTCACCTTCGTCATCTTTTTTGTACCTCATCTTTTTTGTAGCTCATCTTTGGTTCCTTTGAACTGTGTCTACTCAGAGGTCTTTTTGTTTGCTTATCTTAGTCTTGTCACCACATTGCTTAAATATTATTAAAAATATCAGATATTTATTGTGCCATTATGTATCCAGGTATTATATGCTTTCAGGTTTTCTCATTTAATTCTCATAGCCTTGTGAAATGTAGATACTGTTATCCCCATTTTACAGATGAGGAAACAGAGGCTCCTAGAAGTTAAATCATTGGCTCAGGGTTACACGGATTGCCTCTGCTGTTTCTTCCCTTTGACCTCAGGACCACCACCACAGTCACCTGCCGCTGTCCTCCTCCACAGTCAGGCAGGGTGCTTCTTTCTGATTAGTCTGCTTCTGAAAGCCTACCTGTGATTGATTTGAGATGAGCTAAATGTCCCCTGATCTTTTTCAGTGTGTGTTCTGAGTCCTGGACTCAGAGCTGTCCTTCCCATCCCCATCTAATTATACCCTTCATCTTGGCTCCCCTTCTTGACCAGCATATTATGTGAATACGGTGGAAGCCCATTTATAAAGTACAATGTTCTCCCAGGGATTTAGTTATGGTTCTCGCATATACTTAAAGTGAGATAATTTGTCTCACTGATCATTTGGGGCCTGGTTAGCCTTGTTCTATGGCACACGATATAAATGGATTTCATTAAACTTTAATGTCCTTTCACTTATTGGTCTAATGTGGGTCTCTTTTCCTGCTGTATTTATATCAGGTGCTTTCTCTGTTTCTTGCTGTTGCTCCTGCCATCACACCTGCTCCTTCACTCCTGCTACAGAGATGCAGCATTCACAGTGTGTTTATATCCTGTCCATTCCAGTTTATTGTGAAAAAATCTGGATCATAGTCCTTATGAATATGTAAAGAGCAGCAAGAGAAGCAATTGCTGCCACTTAGTTGAATGTTTCAAGGGATGGAAACCTTTTTTGGGGGATTTTAACCTAAAGTTGGAAAAATAGTGCTGTTGTTCTCTAGTGACTACAGGCCAAGGATGGGCTAAATCTCCGACAATACACAGGGTGCCCTCCTTACCCTCTCCCCACACTAAAGGATTGTCTGGCCTAAAGTGTCAACAGTGTCAACACTGAGAAACTGCCATAGGGCATAGATTCTCAGTGAATGTGATGTCCTAATGGGGGCAAAAACTAGTTCCTGAGGGATGCGTGTATGAACAAAATCTTACCTTTTTAGGTTTAAAGTACAGATGTACATACTGTACATACAGGTATACAATATATCTGTGGTATTAAAATTTCATGAGGGCAGGCATGATTAGGAAAAAAAAAATGCCCCAGAAGGCTCCTTAGGAGAGCAATAATGTAAAAAAAAAAAAAAAAACAATGGATGAGAAACACTGCCTTGGAGGGAGACTGTCGAGTATAGTGGTTAAAAACTCAGGCAGTGGAGTCAGACTGTCTGGGTATTAATTCTGTTTCTACCACTTACCAGCTGTGAGCAAATGACTTTATACTCTCAATTTTCTCATCTGTAAAATGGAGATAATGTTATTAGTACTTTGTTCAAAGGATTGTTGTGAGCACCATTTAAAGCACCTGGTACTTGGGAAAACACTAAATTAGTCATTCTCCTAAGAAACTCAAAGAGAGGAAGAAATGATCCTGTTTGTTGCTTTATTACCATTCCTTAGAGGAGTACCTGGTACTTAGTAAGTGTTTTAGAAATATATGTTGAATGAATAAAGCTCTTGCTCACTGAGTTAAGTGTGTCTAAGTTGCCTTAAAGGTAAATGAGGAAATGGTGGTAGTAAGATATGCTATGCTTTCCTGCATTATTTTTTTCTATTAGGCATCTTTCACATTTACTTCACCTTAAATTTAGTGTGTGATACATTGCCTAATTTTAGCACTTTCTTTTAAAGGTAGAAATGGATTATATAGCATGCAATACCATCATTCTGTCTCAACAAATGAGCTCAGGGCAATTGTGATGGAAATGATGTATGAGTTCTGGTAATACTCTTATGAGAGCTAATATACTTATTTTAATTTATCTATCATATTGATTTTCATTCTCATGTTAGGATTTCAGCTTGCAATTGATTCCACGGAATGTTAGTGAAACGTAAAAGAATACAATCAAAATAACCTGACAATCTAATTTTTGTGTATAGTAATATTTTGTTTTAAAATGTTTATTTTTTACTTTATCCTTATAGTTTTGACTGCTCTTTTGGCTTATTACTTTTGTTATTGAATTAAATTATTTTTATTTTTAAGCCTTAAATTTGAGCTATTGTGTTATTTATTTTGTACTTGCACATATATAAGACTATAATTATGCTTTTATATAAGAGCAAGGAGAATCTCATTGTTTTATATTTATTTTCCCGTTATATATATCCTTAACCAGCATTTTGTGAAATATGGTAAAAAGAAACCTAGCTGCTGTTTTTCAGAATTGCCAAGTCATGTTGACAGAACTTGTTAATGAATGCTTAATTTTATTTACTGTGAATTGTGAAAAACTGTTTCAGTAGACTATATCAGAAACAAATGGAATAAAGAACTAGGTCAAGCAATTTAAGTTGGACTTTAGGAAACAGCTTCTTGTCTTCATATTTACCGTTTAGAAATTCAGCTTTTATCAGTTTACTTAGGGATTTACTTAGACTGATTAAACTAATAAAAGAGTGATTTATACACCAAAATGTCAAGTTACTAATTTACAAAAGGAGATATTAATCAAGATAGTTCTCAGTATAGGGCACCTCACCCTCTTTCTAGGTTCGTTAGGTTTAATCAGAAAATCATCTATAAATCAAAACTTTATTGATGCCTCTCAAGTATATTCTTATATATAATTTAGATTCCATTTTAGGAATTTTTGGATAAAGAATGGAATCCATTCTCTGGATGATACCGTCTGGATAATACTGAAAGATAAATCTGTACCACACTCTTTCTTTTAGATGGTCAAATGCTTCTACCTGTCTGTTTTTATTTGCTGTTCTGACATTTTAATAACCAGTTACAATTTTCAGACATACGAGATTTTTTTTTAGTACACTTTAGGTTTGCTACTGCTTGATGGCTTGAGAATAGGTACCTTACTGTCATCAGAAAACCATTTCAATACATAGGATAGGGAAGATTAGTTTTAGAAAAGATTTTTGTGAATCACTAATTCCATCTGTAAGGTTTAGATTGTTGGGTATGTTGTATTGGGGGCATATGTCTTTGTTACCTTCATTTTTGAAAAATTTCAAAGTGTGCTACCTTTAACAAATTCTTCTAGATAGGAATTCTTTGGAAACCCTTTTGGAATTATGTGAACATTATTATCTTGCTTTTGTTCTCTACAGTAATCTAAAGATAATTTTGGAAACTGGGGAAAGCTCTGCTGTTTAAGTATTAATACATTCTACTGTCCCCTGCACCATCTTGCTCTTGTTTTGTAGCATTCTTTTTCTAGTCCACCATACGACTATACATTTGATTTATAAGGCTAGGTCCCCACTTCCCCCAGAACTAACCCTCAGCAAAGAAAGAATTATCATATTGTCTGAGTTACAAAGTCTCTTGTGTTACTTGCCATTAGCTCAGTTACCTTTTTCCCTCCGATTTCTTTTTTTGTGTTTATAACAACATGTCTGGTTTTTAAACAGTCTTTAAAAATTTAACATAGATAATAGTAGCTATTATTAGGGTTATAACAATAATTTGCAAGTGTTGAATATCATAATAAATTTTTAAAGATTAAGCTAAAAGTAGCTTATGTAGATAAGACTATTTATGGGATGAATAAAAAAAAAAAAGTTGTCCTAATGAAGTGCAGGTGGATATTTGTGACAAATAGAATTTCTAGTAACAGCATCATATGTACATTCAGAAAGTGTAACTCTAGTGATTTATACTAAAATGATGATGTAGATGTGCTATGTAAACTTATGTTAGATAACTTGATGACTTTTGTGATGAAGAAAACTGTTGCTAAAGATGTATATGAATAAATTGGACGAAATTGCTTCATGAAATAGAGTAGAAAACTAACATATTTAAATATGTTTTATATAACATTTTAACTATGAAGATGTTGATTTTCACCAAAATTTGTAGATCCAAGTTGTCTAAAACCCTTTTTTTGCTTTTCATTCTTTAAATAAAAGTATAAAAGTATAGAATAAATCCTATAAAATATATAACATTTGTTTTAGTCCATCAGTATACATCCTTACATTATTTGTTAGGATGTTTTTTCAGTGTTTTTTCAACTCTTTGTATGACTCATGAGCTGGATGTTTACATCTTTTAATCGCTGAAAAAAAAAGTAGAGTAATATTTTGTGACACCTGAAAATTACATGAAATTCAAATTTCAGTGTCCATAAATAAAATTTTATTGGAATACACCATGCTCATTTGTTTACATATTGTCTGTGGCAACTTTTACACTATAACAGCAGAGTTGAATAGTTATAACAAATCATCTGCAAACTGTGAAATATTTGTTGTTTGGTCTTAAACAAAACAAAAGTCTGCTGACTCTTGAATGTGGAGCCAAACTGCTTTTTAATATCTCATTTTGAGACCAAGTTACTTACCTCTTTGTACTTAGTTTCTCCATCTGGAAAATGGGGAGTGTAATAGAGCCAACCTCATGAGGTGATTCTGAGGGTTAAATGGATTGAAGTTAAAGCATTTAGAAACGTGCTGTGCACATGGTAATCACTAAGCATTAGAGCGTTAGATGTTAGTTAACAGTAAGTATTAGATTTAGTTGATGATCACTTTGTGACTTAGACTGGAAAAGATGCATTGCAATTAGTTCTGGTGGAGAACAGCTACAAGTATATTAAGGAAGCAGTCTTTGGCAATAGCATACTTCTAAATCTTGAGTCAGTGGTGCAGGAAATAGTGAAAATTATGAATCCATAGTTAAGCGTAGACAGTGAGCATACATTGCTGCACAAGAAAAGGAGTATTGTGTAAAGATTGTGTTTCTGCCATGCAGAGTGCTAGCCATAGGGGAGAATTATGCTTTTGAGTTTCTTTCTTTCTTTTTTTTTTTTTTGAGACAGAGTCTGGCTCTGTTGCCCTGGCTAGAGTGCTGTGGCATCAGCCTAGCTCACAGCAACCTCAAACTCCTGGGCTCAAGCAATCCTCCTGCCTCAGCCTCCCAAGTAGCTGGGACTACAGGCACGAACCACCATGCCCGGCTAATTTTTTCTGTATATATATTTTTAGTTGTCCAGCTAATTTCTTTCTATTTTTAGTAGAGACGGGGTCTCGCTCTTGCTCAGGCTGGTCTAGAACTCCTGACCTTGAGCTATCCACCCGCCTTGGCCTCCCAGAGTGCTAGGATTACAGGCTGCTTTTGAGTTTTTGAAATTAAATAGAGGGTTATTGCATGACTGTGATAATTCTAGGATGACCATTTCTATGATTCCAAGTGGCTTTTTCAAGAGTTCTGTCAGAAATGTATTTGACATCTTGAATAGTTTGAACCTATCACTCTTAGATTAAATAGCACAATTTTTTGTATTAAGGATAAGCTGTCAGAATTTAAGAATACTAAACCATGGTGTAAACGGCTCAGTGTCTTAGCCTATTTCTCAACATTTCGTTTTCTTTCCTCACTGGAGAAAAAACAGTGAAATACTCATCCATCCAACTCCTTTTTTTAAATTGTGGTAAACCCACATGCGTGTGTGTACAAACACACACACACACACACACACACACACACACACACACACAGTACTATTTACCATCTGAACCATTAAAAAAAAATTTTTTTTTCAGAGATGGGGTCTCACTCAGTTGCCCAGGGTGAATTCAAACTCTCCTGGGCTCAAGCAATCCTGGGACTATAGGTGTGCACCACCGTGGCCAGCCATCTTAACCATTTTATTTGTTTATTTATTATTTTGAGACAGGGTCTCTATGTTGCCCGGGCTTGAATGCAGTGGAGTCATCACACAGCCTCAAATTCTGGGTCTCAAGCAGTCCTCCCACCTCAGCCTCCTGCTGAGTAGCTGGGACTACAGTCATGTACCACCATGCCAGGCTAAGTTTTTGATATTTTGTAGAGACAGGATCTCGTGATGTTGCCCAAGCTGGTCTAGAACTTCTGGCCTCAAGCAATCTTCCCAAAATGCTAGGATTACAGGCATGAGCCCCAGCACTCAGCCTAAGAGGGGTGATCTTATTAAAAGCATCTAACCCCGTTGTCAGTAGGGCAGCTTTATAGGTTTATATTTGATCTGAATTATGCAGATAATGTAGATAACCAGTAACACTTCCTGCTATTCCCAGTGATATGTAATTAAGAGTAAAGGGTTTTTTTTTTTTTTAAATGATTGCAAATAAGGCGGAAGGTAAGAAACTGCCTTAGTGTGGAACTTGACCTATTAAGTAAATCATTCATTGTTTTGTCTAATTATAAAAGAACTACATGCTCATTACCAAAAAAAATTCAAAGAATACAGTGAAGTATAAGTTTATACTTGGTATACATTACATTATATTGTATTTATACAGTTTATCTTTGTTGTTACAGGTAGCTGTAGTTTTCACTGCCATATTATAGTCCACTGGCAAATAGTTTACAATTTTTCATTATTCTCCTGATTTTCAATTGAGGTTTTCCCATTTTTAAAAAACTTTCTTGGTGCTGCATGTATAAGAATTTCTCTCGATTTTGTGCTTGTAAGTATTGCTGGGCCTTGGGCTGTGTATCTGTCAATTTATATTTCTACCAGCAGTTTATAAGAGTTCTGGTTCTTCATACTTAATTTTTATCCGATTTCTCAATTTTTGTCTATAGCGATGAGTATTAAATGGAATATTGTTGTGGTTTTAAATTTCCTTGTTACTGGTCAAGTCAAACATGTTTTCATGTCTTGGTTTTATTGGCCATTTACATTTTTTTTTCTTTGTAAGGTCTATTGTCCTTTTAATTGGTTTGTTTGCTTCTTATTGATTTTGAAGGAGTTCTTTATATATATCCTGCATATACACATATATGCACATACACATACATATATATAGTAATACATGTTTTAACATGGCTTCTAGTTTGTAGCTTGTCTTTTAATTTGTAGTGTCTCTCAATGAACAAAAGTTCTTAATTTTACTTCATCAGTCCTTTTATAGTGTGTGCTTTAGGAGTCATGTTTAAGAAATCTTCCATCTCCAGAGGTCATAAAGACATTCTTTTATAGTTCTTCTAAAAGTTTTAATAAAGTTTTGCTCTTTACATGAAAGTCTTTCATCCATCTGCCAGTTTAAGAAATTAAAATGTGATGAATCTTTACTTAAAATACATAGTTGACATGTTTGCTGAATGTCCATTGAGTCTGTGATGCCAAAAGTTTGGCAAGCATTGCGTTAAATAATGAGGTAGTTGCAATAGTAGGGGGAAACCCCCCAAATAAGCATACAAGGTGTCTTACATTAATGATGGATATTTTAAGAGATTTGTTAGAAAAAAAATTTTTTTTCACAGCCATAGGCTCAGTTTAAGTTACAGACACTGGTTTCTGACTGCACTGGTTTGAATACCTGAGTACTATTAATCTGCACAATAAGTGAATCTCAAAAATCAAGAAGGTAACTAATCATAGCATAATAAAACTGAAAAATACCCAGCTTGTCTTTTTAAAATTTTATAGCCTTTTGATATATAGATGTGTAGGATACATAGATGTTTAAGATGTATAAGAAGAGCTACTCAAAGCCTGTGATGATTCTGCACGCCTTTATCTTGTGTTTTCAGTGCCTCGACCTTTATAGTTATTTGTCCATCAGTATCACACCACCTGCTCTGCCACTTTCCTTGTCCACTGTCCACTGTTTATTGTTTCCTAGGAAAGAAGTAAAACCAGCCCTTCTGTATAAGCAGTTTATACCCGTAGATAGACTTTTATGTGGAGGTAAAAACAGATCAGCTTTATTACCAAAGGACGGTTCATGTGCTTAGCTGCATCAGCATTAATTGGAATGTGACATCTACAATAAAATATAGCCTAAGATAAAAAGTATCCTTTTGGAAATACTAGTTCTTTTTAAAGTATTGTTTGTTATGGAAAATAATTAACAGTAAGTCAATAATTATCTGCTAGAAAAATTCAAAATAGAGGTTTTAGTTTAAAATAATTGAATGGGATACAAAAATTATATTTAAAACAGAAAAATAAGCAGTTTTATCTTGTAAATTATCTCTTTTCCGAAGAAGAGCCTGTGTTGCCATGAGGTTCTGCATGTTGCTATTTAGAATTCAGATTTCTTTTTTTAATTTTTTGTAGAGATGGGGAAAGGGGGGGCGGTCTTGCTATGTTGCCCAGGCTGGTCTTGAACTCCTGGCCTCATGTGATCCTCCTGCCTTGGCCTTCCAGAGTGCTGAGATTATACGTGTACGCCACCACACCTGGCCAAGAACCATTTTATTAAGCTTGTGGAGACTAATTAGAATTCTGAATATCTCTGAAAATCTTTCTTTAAAAATATAATATTGATATATCTGATTTAATAAAATATAAAAGCAAATAGTAAATATCACTGACTTTGCCCTTTTGGTGTATAGAATCCATAAAACTGAACAATCGGGGACCTAACTAGTTTCTAATTTGTTGGTGTTTGATTTTAGGGGACCACTGAAACCCTGTAAAGGCAGACACATTTAAAGTTTTCTTGTAATATTAGTGAATCACAATTACTGGAAGGGTTTATGATCCATCATGATTTGATACTAACATTGTCAGTTGCCCTGGAATCAGTTGAGAGCTCAGCGAAGTAATGCAAGTATAGTAGAGAACAAGTTTAAACAAAGTCACCAAATAGCCTGGTGTGTGTCCATGCACTTTTACCTGCTTTGGGAAAAGAGGAACTGGTAAAGCACAGCTGTCCGTTGTGAGCTAGAAACCTCTAGGGTAACTACTGACAGGGCTTATGCATTTAAGCCAGGTAGTAGAAAATAAATGGGTAACTTTTGTAATTTCAGTAGAAAATACAAGTGTTATTCATCAGATATTGGTTTCCAGTATGTAATGGTCACTTAAATTTTTAAGATTTGTTAGCGTTCAGTGTTTTTAAAAAAGAAATTCTATGTTTAATGTATAGATCATGCACAGTTCAGTGTGTTTCTTGGCACTGAATTACCCACTGCTCTTAGCAATGTAATAGTAGGGTGAGAGAGTTTGTTTAGATCTGTTTTAAGCATCCATAATCTTTTTGTAGAGGCAAATACTGTAGACCATTCAATGTTAAGTACTCTGTTTTGTCTTCTCCCACTTGGAGGAGCCATTAACATTTTCATTGAATTTTTGTAACACTCTGAGTAAAAATGTTAGGATTTTTGCCTTTCCGTCTACTTAATATAATCAATCATTTTTATCTTAATGTGGGCTGCAGTGAATTGATGGAACTCTGACTTAATTTTCATTGACACTTTACATTTAAAAATGGAATTTGTAACGTGGTAAAATGCACAATGAAATAGGTATAAGAAACCTCACTTAATATTGTTATTAAGGTATTATTAAAATGTGTGATCTTGGCTAAGTCATTCAAATTCCTGTCTGGAAATGAGGGTGTTGAACTAAATCTCTAATAATTCTAGTTCTTATGTGAACATTTTAGATGGAAACCAGCATACAGTATTTTTGTAAATTCTCCCAAATGGTATATCTGTTTGTATCAGACAATTTGTGTGTGCCTGTGTGTGTGGGTGTGTGTTTGTGTGTGTGAGAGAGAGAGAGAGAGAGAGGCTATTTTGCCTAGAAAAGGATGTTGTGGGTATGTGTGTGAGAGACAGAGAGAGTGGCTATTTTGCTCAGAAAAGGTTGTTCAGGGCACTTTTGTTCTTTATAATGGATATTAGATTTATTAAAGCTATACATTAAACAATGAAGAATTTTATTAAATTCAACTCTTTACAAATCTAACATATTTTAGCAATGATTTTAAGAGAGGTTTTTTATAACTTAAGATCCCTTTACATTGCCTTTATAAATTTAGTGCTTATTTTTAAGTACTTAAATTATCTGAAAAATTTTTGCAAGTTGAAAAGATGTAGGAAAAACGCTCAGTTTCTCATGCTATACTCTCACAGTACAGAGCACTTCTGATAGTAGATGTGTGGGGTTATTTCTCTACACAGCGGGCGGTAAACCAACTTTGAGGCAGATTCTCCAGTGGACAGCAGCTGGGTGTCCTCTAATTCAGTTCAGTTCTAACACTCTGCCTGGAGATAGCATCAGATCCCACAGGTTGAGGTCTCAGTCCTACAAAACTGCCCCCACATTTGATGCCAGTTGAAAGCCCCAGGTTGTTTTACTTGTGCTTCTGACCAACGAGTTATAAATTGGGGTTCACGCCACCCCTGTCTTGTGTTTAACTGATTTGCTAGAGTGGCTCACAGAACTCATGGCAACACTTCACTTACATTTACCAGTTTATTATAAAGGATATTACAAAAGATACAGATGAAAAGATGCATAGGGTGAGGCGTGTGGGAAAGGGCCTGCAGCTTCCATGCCCTCTCTGAGCACATCACCCTCCAGAAGCCTCCACGTCTTCAGTTATCCTGAAGCTCCCAAACCCT
Source organism: Propithecus coquereli (assembly GCF_000956105.1). Classification (NCBI taxonomy): domain Eukaryota; kingdom Metazoa; phylum Chordata; class Mammalia; order Primates; family Indriidae; genus Propithecus; species Propithecus coquereli. The sequence continues at coordinate 11,225,852 of NW_012150840.1, forward strand.
GTCCTTCTGGCTTTTTATGAAGCTTCATTACCATTGATTACACCATTCATTGGCCATTGGTGATCAATTCAGCCTTCACCCCTCTTGCCTCCCTGGAGGTCAGGCGGTGGTACTGAAAGTTCTAACCCTCTAATCGCTGATTGCCAGAAGAACCTGCCTGGTACTTCAAGACCCTTTCAATTTTGCCATCTCAAGCAATTTGGTTGAGATGCTTGGTTAATCCTTTCCAAGCACATTTGGGGTCACGTTCTCAGATGGCTGAGGCTGAATCTTCTGAAAGCATGTGGAATCTAGAGCTACAGACATCCAGGATGATTTTTCCTCATGAAAGGGATAAGTTGAGCCTAGTTGTATATTTTGCCAACAGTGACTCTGAGGCCATGCCTTCCAAGTGGGGTGGTCTTTAAACCTGCCACCTTTGGATTCAGATTCCCCATCATTTAATCCTCAAGTATGACGGGTCTTCAGTCCCCACACCCAGGACGCTTGACTGACTTACTTAATTTACTCTATTGCTTGATTCTGTTCTATATTTTTATTTGTCAGGCTAAAATTTTTAAGCATTTTAAGCATTTATTTTAAAATAAAACCTACTTGGATTTTGCATAGCTCCCACGTCTTATCTGGACAGTAAAAGTTCTAAGGTCAATCTCATGACAGTTTTAACTTCCAGTTTTCTGGAACACAAAGAATGTTTGTGTCCTAAAAAAAAAGTTACACAGAGTACATAAACAGGGATTATATTTGGATTACGATCTTGATTTCTTCACATATGGTGTAATATAATACCTTAGCTCTCCAATTGTATTATAAGGTTGTTGGCATGGACTGTATACCAGTGCTGGCCAATGGAAATGTAATTAGAGCCACATATGTAATTTAACAGGTTCTAGTAGCCACAGTAAGTAAAAAAAAAAAAACAGGTGAAATTAATTTATTTTATTTAACCCAGTATAATCGAAATATTATTTCAAGAAATAATCACCATAAAAATTGAGTTATTTTACATTCTTTTCTTCATACCGAGTCTTTGAAATTCAGTGTTATTTTATTCTTATGCACATCCCAATTCTGACTATCCACATTTCAAGTGATCAATAGTCACGTGTCGCTGGTGGCTTCTGTATTAGGCAATGCAGTTATATATGTACTTCTGCACCTTAGCTCTAGTAATGTAATTGTTGCTAGTATGTAAATGTGTATGTTTCCTTTAGATACAGATTTCTCTAATTGAATAAAATAGAAAATATTTTGAAATATATATCTTTATTTTCTTTCTCTTAAAGGCCCTTCCTTCTTCCATGATTATAGTAGCAGTTTATTGTCCTGTGATAGCTGCCGTTTTCATTGTTCTGAAGATGGTCAACTATCGACTACACAGAGCCCTTGATGCCGGAGAAGTTGTAGATAGGAATGCAAATGAGTTCACAGATCAGCGAGCCAAAGCTGAGCAAGGCAACTGTTCAACCAGGAGAAAAGACAGCAACGGACCGAGGTAAGGAAACCTATGTCACTCAGTTTGTATTGATATAGATCGTGGTATGTGTGTAATGGTGGGATTATTGTGTTGTACCTGTTCTCTTTATATGATTTTAAGGCAGCATTAGATCTTACACTTGAGATACAATGACAAGTACAGATTGTAATATTAGAACGGAACAAAACTAACTGGCATGTTTGAGGGATTAAATCAATATCCTTGCCCTCATTACTAAACAAGTTAGACCAATCTGCCACTGTATAATAGTTACTTACACCAAAGGCCAAAGCCAATGAAAAACAGCCTCAAGAAATAATTAAGCATGGCTTATCAATCTCAAAATATGTATATATCTTAAGCAAAGTGTAATAATATTTTACTTGACATTTATAATCTACATTTTTCATTTAATCTATTGTAAATATCTTTCAGTTTTATATTCTTATCTTAGAAACTTAGCTTCTTTCCTAGATCTTTGCAAGACTGACTTCTTAAGATTCAACTGTGGCTAGATGTCATCTCCTCCTGGAGGTTTTTTTCCCCTTCCCATCCCAGCTGAAGTATTACTCGTATTGCTCACAGTCACATTCTGTTGGCGACCTTGGCCTCACCCACTTTCTCTTTGACAGATGAATTTACTTTATTCATAGTCAGAAGTTTATTGTGACCTTATAGAAATAATAGGTACCACTAATATAACAACAGTTTCTTTTGAACGCTTGACATGTATAAACTTATTTAATTCTCAAAACAATTCTGTGAGATATCTGTTATTATCCCTGATTTACAGATGTGGAAACCAAGGTGAAAAAGATCAAATAATCTAAGCGATTGTTTCCACTCAGCATAATATGAAATATTTCAGATATTAAGGTACAAGTAATATAATGAAAAGTAGGCACTCTTCTGTTAAGACAGGTAATATTTCTGTGTATTTTCCAGTGCACTGAAAGCCTTTGTCTATCCCTTTTCAATTACATTTTTACTCATCTCTAACATGATTACCCTGTTTGTTCATTGAACAAATATTTTTTCCCTTGTAATAATTTTTTAATGCCTTAATCACTATCCGAAATTACCTTAATCATTTATTTGCATTTATAAGCTTTTTGAAGGCAAGGGCCTTATTTTTCCTATAAACTATTATATTCCCAGGTCCTAAATCAGTGTCTGGCTCTGATAGGTACTCAGGAAATATTGGAAGTAGTGAAAACAGTTTTTCTGTGACATTATGTTTCATGGTACATAGTATTCTATTGAGTGGATACATTATAATTTAATTATCCTTTTTAAAATTATTTCAGTTATTTTCAAATTTACATATTAGAAATACCACTGTGATGTTTAAATTTTAAATAATTAAATGTTTTACCATAATTTATCAAAGGTGAAATTACTAGAAAGGCTATATACATTTTTAAGTTTTCCAGTATATACTGCCAAATTCTAAAGATTTTAGCTACTATAAGCAGCACTTTGAGAGCTGCTTGTTTTGCACTTTTGACAACACTGAGTATTTCATGTTTTGAAAAACTGTGATATCTCGTTTAATTTTTCCATTTTTGGATTATTAGTGAAATGGAAGTATTTTCCTTGTTATTGCCATTTATATTTGTTATTTTGTGAGTTGTATATTCTTCTATTAGTATTTTTGCTATTTATTTGGAGAAGATATTTATTTATGAAGGATAGTAACTCTTATGTTCTGTGTCAGATACTTTCCCTCAGTTTATAGTATTTTGTCTATATGCCATAATTTATTTTTATGTGGTCTATTCTATGTATGTTATTTCTGCTTTTGATATTAAGTTTTATAATATTTTCCCTTCCCCCCATTATATAAATATTCACTTGTATCTACTTTCAGTATTTTTATCATTTTACTTTTTTTTTTAAATTATAGTCAATTTGAAAACATTTTCACTTAATATGTTTAAGTTTGTTTGTCGAAACACCATTCATTAAATAATTCATCTTTTCCCGGTAATTTTAAATCTTTCTTTTTCATGTAGCATACTTACGTATACTTATGTCAGCTTTTGGCCTTGGTTTCTGCCTCATTGATCTTTCTGTCTTTTTTTGTTTATACCATACTATTTTTATCATAGGAGCTTTACAATATGCATAATACTTAGCAGTGTGAGTCCCTCCTCAATATTTCTCTTTTTCAGTATTATTTTGGTTATTCTCATACATACATTTGCTTTTTTGTGAGATGTCTTCCTATGTGCTCATCCTCCAAAAAATTCCATTAGAATTTTCATAATTAAATTTGGAGAAACTCAATCTTTAAAATAGGAACATGGATGAGATTTCCATTTATTTTCATATATTTTTATTTATTATCCATTTATTCATTTTTCTATCTCATAGCATTTCACATTTTTTAAATAGTTTCTGTACATTTCTTAAGTCTATTCTATTTCTATTAAGGAATGCATACTCTTACATTATAGATAAGCAAACAGAATGTAGACTACGCAATTCATCAGCTAAGACTTGAATCACCTCCTAATTATATGACCTTGGAGAAATTACTTAAACTTTTTATGCCTTGGCTTCCTCATCAGGATGATGCGGCAAATGATGGTATTATCTCATAGACTTATTACAAGTAGTAAATGAGATAATATATATAAAGCACTTGAACAATTCTTGATATAATATGTTAACCACTCCATAATTGTTCTAATTATTTTTGGATATTATGCATATTTTTCATTGCTTCTGTTCCATCTTTTAGTTTATTTATTGTGAAATATATACATTCCAAACAGTGTATCAAATATATATATAATTTAGAGAATAATAATCATGTGAATACTTAATTACCCACCACACAGCTTAAGAACTAGATTATGCAAATACCATACAATCTCCTCACACTCCTTTCCTGTTTCATTCCACTCTTTTGTTTAAGAGTAACCATTATCCTGAATTTTACGTGAATAATAGTTTCTTTATTGTTATATAATCTTTGTAGATATCCCTAAACATTTGTATTCTTTATTTTGTCTGCTTTAGGACATTCTAAAGAGAATCATACCAAATATATATTCTCTGTGAGTGGCTTTTTGGAGAGTATAGTATTTTACATATTATTTTATTGACTTACTGGTACTGATGTGTGTAGCTAGAATTTTTTTTTTTTTTTTGAGACATGGTCTCTCTCTGTTGCCTAGGCTAGAGTGCAGTGATGTCATCATAGTTCATTGTGGCCTTGAACTCCTGGGCTCAAGTGATCCTCCTGCGTAGCTGGGACTACAGGCTTGTGCCACCATGCCCAGCTAATTTTTCTAATTTTTATAGAGATGGAGTCTTGCTATGTTGCTCAGGCCGGTCTCGTGCTCCTGGCCTCAAGCGATCCTCCCGCCTTGGCCTCCCCAAGTGCTAGGATTACAGGTGTGAGCCACCGTGCCTGGCCTGCAGCTAGAATTTATTCAGAGTCACTGTCATATAGTCTACCACTGTAGGGATAGACTACAATCTTTTTATTCATTCTTCTGTTGATAGCTACTCAGATTCTTTCCAGTTTTTTCCTCTAGTAACACATTAATGTATGTATCTTGTACACATGTGTATATCTAGTTTATATAAGCTGGTCCATAGGACATTTTAATGTTCAATTTTATTAGGCAATTCCAAGCTGTTTGCCAATGATTTTACCAATTTACACTCTCACCAGTAATGTATCAAAGCCCTTATTGTTCCACATCCTTATGAACAGTTGATACTGGCAAACTTTAAAAATTTGCCATTCGCTTAAGTATAAATTGTGTCTCATTATGACTTAGTTAACTTTTCTGATTACTAATGAGGTCGAGCATCTTATTTTATAAATATGATCCCTTTAGGTTTTCTCTTCCTTCCAATGCCCATTTATATCTTCAGTTTTCTTTGCAGTTGTCTTTTTCTTATTGATTATTAGGAATTTTTTAATATAGTCATACTACTCCTTTATTAGTTATGTACGTTATAGACATCTCCCAGCTTGTAGCTTGTCATTTTGCTTTCCTTAAGGTTTCTTATGCTATCGTACATTCTTAAATTGAATATAATGAAATTAATCATTTTTAGTAGTTAACATTTAATGTTCATATTTAATAGTCTTGTGTTTTTAAAATATCATGTTTCTTTTGTTTTTACATTTCAGTTCTACCTGAAATTATTTTATTCTGTAGTGTCAGGTAGGGACTTAAGACTTATTGTTTTCTTTATGAATGACTGGTTTACCCAGTATTGGTTAAATGGACTGTCTTTTCTTTAGTAACCTGCAGATTCTCTCTGGCATAAGTTAAGTTTTCAGATATGGTGGCATGTTTCTGGGCTGTCTTCTGTTCTGTCGATCCAGTTACCCATGCCTGTGCCATTACCACACTATCCTAATTACCGTAGCTTTGTATCATGACTCTTGGTAGCTGGTGGGGCAAACTTCCCACCTTGTTCTTTTTCAGGAGTGACTTTGCTGTTCTTGGCTCTTGGTTTTTGATATAAACTTTAGAGTCTGCTAGACAAAGTCTGCAAGAACTTGGTATTTTTATTGGAATTGTACCGAATATGCAGATCCCTCTGCGAAGATTTATATCTTTAGAATATTGAATTTCTCCTTTTATGTAGTTTTTTAAAAATGTCTTTCAGTAAAGTTTTATCATTTTCTCCATGAAAAGGATATTTATTAAATTATTTTATACTGTTTCTGCTATTGTTCAAATTTTTTTATAATTACATTTTCTGTTTTTTTCCCCTGTAGCAGTTTACTTTATCCAGCAACCTTATTAAACTCCCTTATTAACTGTGATACTTTGGTCTGTAGGTTCTTTCTTTTTTTTTTTTTTTTTATTTTTTTTGGAGACAGAGTCTCACTCTGTTGCCCAGGCTAGAGTGCCATCATGTCTCACAGCAACCTCAAACTCACGGGCTCGAGTGATCCTCCTGCTTCAGCCTCCCGAGTAGCTGGAACTACAGGCGTGTGCCACCACGCCCAGCTAATTTTTCTATTTTTAGTAGAGACGGGGTCCTGCTCTTGCTCAGACTGGTCTCGAACTCCTGAACTCAAGGGATCCTCCTGCCTCGGCTTCCCGGAGTGCTAGGATTATAGGCATGAGCCACTATGCCCGGCATGGTTATTTTTTGATTTTCTATAAATAATGACAGTTCTATTTCTTCCTTTCTAATCCTTATGCTTCTTGATTAATTTTTTCATTGGCTATGACTCCTAGCATGTGGTTAGATTGGAATATTATTGGTGTACATCCATGTCTTTTTTTCTAATCTTAAAGAGAATTTTTTTTCACGATTAAGTAAGATCTTTTTTGTAGGTTTTGTTTTTGACATCTTTTCGTTACCTTCCCACTAGTAGAATCTCACATTTTGTTCTGAGGAGAAGAAATGAACAGGACAATAAATACTTTTATTTCTAGAGCCCATCCCCATGCTTGCTACGTTATAACTATCAATTTGTTAACTGAATGAATGAATATAGTAGGACTACTTGAGCCTTATGGTTTTCATTGATCTCTCTTTTATGTGGTATATTCAAAAATGCTTAATTAAATCTTTATCTTAGAGAAAGAGTCAAAGTTACTAATGTTTGTATCACATTGCTAATGCTCTAGGAGAGGATGTTGAATTTTATGATTTAAATACAAATATTTGGAGATAGATCATATTTCCTCTGTTTCTCATGGCAGTAATGCTTATAATATTATGAACTAAGTAAGGATCAGCTTAAACTCTGAAGCTGAATTTTAGGCTAAGTTTCCTGAGAGAGATATATTCTGTTTGAGAACTTTATTTTTATCTATTCATATTTTTTATAAGCACCATTTTAACCTAGATGAGGTTTATAAATTTAGTACTGTAATGGTACTGCAGAATTTCTGATCAAAGCCTGAACATGAGCAATTTATATGATACTAATAACAAGTTAGTTTGTAAAGTCTCCTCTATAATTCAGATTAGACCCCTTCTGCTTTTCTGCCTTTCCCTGTACCTGGTTTTTTTTCTTTTTAACAGATGGGGAAATTAAGGCAGAAAGGTAGAGATTCCCTGAATTTGGTGTATTGCTTACTGCAGTAGACCACTTTGCTTCTGTGAGAATTATAAACTACTGTACTTTCCAGGTATGTGCTGAAATCTCCATTGCTGAAAACCTGCAAGTCTTGCTAATAAAGAAAACTCTTACTCAGCCATTTTATATGTTTAGCTATATTTAGAACATCTATAGCTTGGCTAAAAGTTTTACTACGGAATTTGTAGAGAAGAGAGAAGTACAGACATTTTGCTAGATGATTTTTTTTTTTTTTTTATAAAAGCAGCTGTCCATTTTTTCCATCATCTCTTTTGTTCCTTTGATAGCTCATTTCTTCCTACCCAGTGTTGACCGTTGACCATTAACCATTAGTTTTAGATCCTTGTTTCTCAACTGGGGGTGATTTTGCCCCCCTAGGGAATTTGGCAATGTCTGGAGACATTTTTTTTGATTGTCGTAACTTGAGGGAATGCTGTTGCTACCTAGTGTGCAAAGGCCAGGGATGCTGCTAGCCATCCTACAATGCACAGGACAGTCTTCCACGATCAAGAATTAGGTGGCCCCAAAATGTCAGTAGTGCTGTGGTTAAAAATCCCTGTTCTAGATAATGGCCTTTACTTTTGTTTTTGAATTGGAAAGAGAACTTCAGTGCCCATTTGGTGTAAGGTAGTATAGTTTCTTAGAAAGAACATGGACTTTAAAGTTTCATAGACCTGGTTTTCAAAACCTTATCTCAGTCCATGCTGGTTATGAGTACCTACATTTAGGTGTGTGGGAAAAAAAAAAGGAAAGGAAGAACAGATATAACACATTGTAGAGTGCTGACAAGTATTGTTTGTTTCCTCCCCTCCCATCTGAACTCGATATGCCAATGACTCAGTTTATGTTGTTTACTCTTCTGACACCTTAGGCAAGTTTTTAGACCTTTTGATTTTTAATTTTTTCATCTATAAAATGAGAATACTAGTACTTATATCATAGATTTTAGGAAAGATTTCATCAGAAAATGCAAGTAAAGCACATACTGCTATGATTGAAATATAACAGGTACTTAGTAAATATTTGTTTTCATTTATTAATAATAACTTTATGTTCATATTGTAATCATTTGGACTTGCTATCAGAAGTGATGTATAAAACTAGGCAAGATTGTCTATCAACTGACAAATGTGGTCTCGCCATACAGTGGGATATTATTTGACCATAAAAAGGAATGAATGCATGCTACAACATGGATAAACCTTGAAAACATTATGCTAAGTGGAAGAAGCCAGTCCCAAAAGATCACATACTATATAATTCCATTTATATGAAATGTTCAGAATAGGCAAATCTATAGAGCCAGAAGGTAGAATAGTGGTTGTCTAGGGCTGGGGAGGATGGAAAGGGTAGGGGAGTAATAGCTAAAGGGGTTTGTTTTTGAGGTGATACAAATGTCCTAAAATTGGCTATGGTGATGGTTTTATAACTTTATGAATATACTAAAAACCATTGAATTGTACAGTTTAAGTGGGTGAATTTATGGTATGTGAATCATGTATCAATAAAGCTGATAGTGTAAACTAAGCAAGATGAGGGCTCTCTGTCCTTTCTCTGGTGTTGAGTATTTTATTTCTTAATCCCTCACCCTTCATTTTCTGATTTCTGTGGATCTCACTTAGAGGATATATTCTAGTGGAGATAACAGTAATATTACTGGTTATTACTCACTACGAATGCAGTGTGGTGATAGCTGCCTCTGTATACACATTGAAGATTTTTCCAGTTTAGAAAAATTTCTCATTCTGGCCTGTATAGCTTCTATGAGTTAACACCAAACAACTCACAGACTTGAACATACTCTACATTTCTCACACATGGGCATGTGTGTAGAGAATTGGCCATTACATTTGTAACCGAGTTCCAATATGCTTTATTTTTATAAATGGATAGCAAGTTAGAAAGCTAATTTTCCTTATTGAACATTAGCTAGCTAACTATAGCCAATGGCCTAGAGTTAAGAGCCCATTAAGTAAATAGGGACATTATAGTTATGAGGCCATTCATAATAAAAACATGCTAGAATTGAAACTACTATAATAATAAATACTTAAATGGAAGGTATGCTTTCAAGCAAATTATATTTTGCTTATATCTTTTGATTGCGGGGGTCATAATACCTCACCTAAACAGGCTCGAGGGAATTTACTGCTCATATTACTATAAAGGCTGCATGTGAGAGATGTCTTCAGATGTATCAGCATGCAGAGTTTCATACATTTGCTGTATGTCCTGGCTTCCCTTCTATTAGCCATGCTCTGCTCTTTTATATTAGTTGGCTTCTTAGGCAGGCTGTCCCTTATGGTTGTAAGATGGCTGCAGCAGCTCTGGGCTTACGTCTCTACTTAAGGCTAGCAGATACAAGACATTTTCTCTCTCAGCAATAGGCCTCTCCTGGCCTGATTCATTCTAGTCTGAGTTGGGCCATGTACTTGTTGTAGAACTAATCTCAATAGCCAGAAGAATGAGATGTGCGGATTGACATTGGCCAGTTAAGTCTACCTGTAAACTTGAGGATGGAGTTAACATTACCCAAAACCCTGTGATAATTTGGGATGAGGTGGTTTACCAGAAGAATTTTGGGTTGCTTTTTTTGTTAGCCAGGAGGTTAAACTGGATACTGGATGGCTAGTTTTTACCTACTATAATGTCCAGAAATATACTAGAACTTTTATCCTGAGAATAATAGCTAAAAATTTTATTGAGTACTTAATGTTTGTGCCAGGAAGAATAATTTAAAAATACTTTGGGCAAAAAATAGGATTATGGGTTGTTGTAAGAGTTGTTTTCCTAAGGAAACTTATTATATGGCATTTTCTACGTTTTTTGAAATTTGGTGTGATTTTCTTTTCCCCAGTTTTAGCTTCCTGTTATCCGTAAGTACCATATATGGGCTTCCCCAGCTCTTTAAATATAGTACTTTTCTCTCTTTTGTCTTTCCATATTGCTACTGCATAGCATCGTTTTACTTTTTTACCTTATGCCTTCTAACTCAGCACACACAAATCTAAAATCGTAGGTTTCCAGTTCTGTAAAACAATTTAGTATCCCAGTTAAATTCTACTTACTTAAATAATACAGATACAGACAGCTTGACCAGGATGACTGTTCTCTTGTATGTTCATCATTGTGTCATGCAGTTTAGTCAGACTGATCTCTTGGAGAGATCAGTTAATGGTATATCTGATTACTTTCTGTGTTTACAATTGACCAATTTCTCTTTGCTCTTGGGGAAAAAAAAGCAAATATTTCTTTGCAAGAGTGGTTTTATGGCACATATAATATATTTAGTATGCTATAATTGTAAATAAGACCAGTTTCTAATGTTGGATTGGATGTAGACGCTTTGAGATTAGAGAGTTGTAAATATTTTCAAGTAGTGATGTGGTTGTAAAATAGTTGCCATTACCAGACTTTTAAATGAAGAATGATCATTCTTTCCTTTTGCTTTTTTTGTTCCTTGCTCCATTAAAAATCAGAACCTTTTGGTTTTATAGAAAAAAGCATAATAATAATATAAATAAATATAAGTATAAAGTATAAAATAATATAAATAATAAACAACAAAAAAGCATGGTGTCAGAACAATGATAGTTACTGTCTCTTTCTCATTTTTTTTCCCCACAGTGATCCTGGTGGAGGGATTGAAATGTCTGAGTTCATTCGAGAGGCCACACCGCCAGTTGGTTGCAGTTCAAGAAATTCTTATGCGGGTCTGGATCCAAGCAACCAGGTAGGAACCTGAGCTCTTCTATTTTACCTTTTTCCCTTCCTCCTGATGGTGGTCTCAGTTATTCTTATGTCTGTAATAGTCAGCTGGTGTTTTATTTTATCTTTCTGATTATTTTTTTGATTGTTTATTAATAACATCTTTTATTAACATTCTTTTAAAGTGACTTTTCACATTAATTAATTACGTGTTTGTTGAGCATGTACCACATGCTCATTTTTAGGTATATAGTTTTGATCAAGACAGTTGTGGTGAATACCCTTAGGAGATTTAGTTTCTAGCTTGCGCCACCTTACTTACCTCCGCATCATCTGTATTGGAGAGGTATGGATGTCTGTGGTTATCCCTAGTTCAAACACAGCAAAAAATGAAATAACTAGCTCAAAATCTCACAGTGTTCAAGTTGTTAATGATAAGAGCTAAAAGTAGAATACAAATCTACTTTTGCCAACTTTAAGGTCTTTCTGCTCTGTAACTTTTACTTTTAACGTAAAACAGTAGCTCTGAAAGTATTATCTCAAAACCTGGCTGAAGCCTGGAGTCTCATTCTGTCTAACCTCGGCTGGGCCTTTGCTGCCACAGATCTCTTACTCATCCTCAGCATCTCCTACACAAATCAGAGTCCCGGTTACTCCTGCTTGCCGTCTCAGCAGATGTCTTTACTAGGTTGAGTAAAATTCTATAAGCATAAGATAGTAAACTTTGTGAGAACCTTTAAAGGTCTTTTCTCAGTAGAACTTTATAAACTGTGGATTTTAGTGGTCATTATGTCAGCCCTTCATTATGTAGAAGAAGAAATAGCTGATTAATATCAAGGTCTAAGCTAGATCTCACTTCTCACTTCAGCTTTCCTATTGTTATACTCCTCAGCTTGTGGATTGAAACCTCCTTTCTGTTCTAGAGAGAGACTTAATCCTCTTTATTTTCTGGCCTAACTCTAGCCCATCTTGTAACTACCCCCTATTTCTCAAGATTTTTTCAAAGACCTCATGATGTTGACCCTTTCTCTTGCACTTACTTATGCTATTATGGAGCACTTATTTATAGTACTTATTTTAGTGCTCAGTTTCTGGTGTATGATATGTGGCAGTTTATAAGCCTCTACAGAGTAGGTTTTCTTCTTTTTTCCGCTTTCTAATATACTGCCTTGTGTACAGTTCACTTTTAATTAATGGTTACTAATTATCTTCATGTGTATAGGTAATAGAACTTTAGAGAGAGAGTCAGCCCTGGCTCCTCATTTAATGAAAGAGTAAGTAGCACACATAAATTCCGCTAACTATCCCATAGTGTTCTACTCTTCTGCATTGGTAGCCCTATATTAGCTAAGAACAATACGGTGGAAAACACCATAGTCTATGAATCAAAATCTTGAACAGGATTTTGTTTCCTAATATATTTCGATAGAAGATTTGCCTCTATTTGAATTGCATTTTCATGATTTGAAGTTGAAGTGAAAGAATTTTTGGTAACAGTTTTAGTTGTGATTTAGTATATAGAACAAGCAGGTCCTTAAATTTGTCTTCCTTCCGTAAAAAACTGATGAAATGGGAGGTGTCCGAATTTAGAAGAAAAAAATATTGTGAATGGGGCTGTGACATACTAATTAGATTGATACTTTTTAAGTTTCAAATTTTACGATGCCCGTTTGAAGAAAAGTGTTACTATCCTTGATCCTGTTTTTTGTTGGCTTTGTGCTTTTCCAATATCTTTTTGTAGAATAAAATGACTCAATTGTTGAACACGGCTGTGTGTTTTATATTTCTAATTAACCCTGGCTTTCATATTGACAAATGTAGGCAGTGTCAGATTACCCCGACGCATAAGGCTACATTTTTCCAGTAAGTTTTTGAAAAGCCACACCTTTTTTTGATTTTTGTAGTGGGACAGGTGAAGAGTATAGCAGTGGCCACCTTTGGATACTCTGCCCTTGGCATTGTGTCTGTTGGAATTTGCCCTGTTTGTTTTCGGGAGGGAGTCCCTTCTTGAATGTAATTAAAGCATATGTGCACACAGCATACCTTTTCCTTAAAATGGAAACTTTTTACCTAAAATAATAATTTTTAAATAAAAATCGGCCAATATTACAGATTGTGCTACTAGGATTGTAGTGTTTTCATTTTATACTGTTTACAGCAAGTTAAAAGGTTGACATCATTATTGTTACCCTTTAGCTGAGGGGAAGAAGTAGAGTCAGGCTTTTTGTATATTGGTGGAGATATTATCAGTGTAGATGTACTGTTGTTCCTTGCACATACTTTGTTGTCACACATTATCATGGTTGTTTATGTAAATGTCTTCTGTGTTAAACAATGGACTCATGGACCATAGTGGCTGCATCACAGTCATCGTTATTCTTTCTTTCTTGCCACCTCTACTGTCTCCCTTCCATCTTCTGCTCTCATTTCCCTTTCCTTTCTCTTTCCCCCCCTTTTTTTCTCTTGTCTTCTTCTCTTTCCTTTTGTTACTTGTCTACATTCAAATATTTTAGTGCCTGATAGTATTCAAGGCATTTTACTTAATCTAGGATGGGGAGTGGTCTTACCCTCAAAGAGATTGTGATTTCATAGTAGATATGATATAAGTAACCGGAGTTATAGATGTGATATCTATTACTAAGGAAATATAAGTGCAAGATGCGAAGTAATAATTGCCTTAGAAATGGTACAGAAGGGCTAATGATTTCAGAGGAGAAAATAATTATTTTCAGCTAAAGAGAAAGGCCAGGCTTTGTAGGGGAAGTAGCCTTGCCCAGTATGCTCTCTAGTTAGAAGTAACCTTTCTTCTCTGATATCCATCATCCATCCTGACCTTTCCTATGGCACTTTTCAAAGAGAAGAAACAGTGGAATGTTTTCGTTTATGCAAACTGCTTAAATAAATTTAACCCCCCAAGCGTAGGAAGATATTATTTTTTCTTAATTTTTTTAGAAAATTTAACAAATAACGGTAAACAAAAAGAAGAAAATTAAAATCATCCATAATGTAATAAAAAACTTTTCTAAAGAAAGTGGAATTATAGTGTGTATGCTGTTTGGAACTTGATTCTCTTTACCCAATGCATCATGAATGTTAATGTCATTAGGTGTTTTTCTAGTGACACTTTGAGGACTGCATTGCATTTGAATGTACTATAATTTATATTCTTGATCTTCTGTTTTTTCATATGCAAATAGTCACGATACTTAGATATTTTGGGGGGAAGCTTAAACAATACAGAAAAGTGTGAAGAGTAAAATTTAATTGCCCCATTGTATCCATTAAGAATGCTTTTTTTGGGGGGGGGCGGGGGACAGAGTCTTGCTCTGTTGCCCAGGCTAGAGTGCTATGGCATCAGCCTAGCTCACAGCAACCTCAAACTCCTGGGCTCTAGCGATCCTCCTGCCTCAGCCTCCCAAGTAGCTGGGACTACAGGTGCACGCCACGATGCCTAGCTAATTTTTCTATTTTTGGTAGAGACGGGGTCTCACTCTTGCTCAGGCTGATCTCGAACTCCTGAGTTCAAGTGATCCTCCCACCTTAGCCTCCCCAGAGTGCTAGGATTATAGGCATGAGCCACCACGCCCAGCCAAGAATGCTTTTGTCAGCAAGTAATAGAATACTCAATTAATAGTGACTTAAAGAGATAGGAGTTTGTCACCTAAATCTGGAGGTGATTGTTGAACAGTTCAGTAATGTCAGGGTTCTGGTTTGGTGTTTTCACAGTTCTGTAGGCTTTTCCCTCAGGGTTACAGGATGAGTACAGCAGCTTCAGTCATGACTGTTGAAAAGTTAGGAGGCAGGCAACAGTGTGGAGCAGAGAGATTTTCCTTGGATCACCTTCTTCACAGACATGAAAAGATCTTTGACTGGAGCCATCCAACATACTCTCCCATACATTCATTGACCGTAACTAGGTCATATACCTACCTCTGGACAGGGAACTGGGCCTACTTCTCATAGACCAAAAGATGTGTGTCCAATGTCTGAACAAAATAAGGAGCTTGTTAAGGAAGGAGAAAGAGAACACTTTGAGGTTGTGAGCAAATGATTACTATACCCATATTCAGAAAGTTCTGGTTTTTTTTTTTTTTCAAGTTTAAATTCTTAGAAGGGTGTGCATAAAATGGTATTTTTGTTTGTTTTTAAATTTCTATCCAGTAAATTATGTGTTTATAATTCTAGTAGAAGAATAACATGTGTTAGTTCCATAACTTGTGTAGCAGGTATGGTAAGAACAAAACTTTCGTTTTCAGTAAAATGCTTTTTGGCCTTTTTCATTCTGGCTAACTGCAGTGCCTTTCATAGCTAATTGAAAGCAGAAATTAGGAAAAACTGGGAGAATCAAGCTTAATAAATAGCTAAAAAATATTACAAAGCCTATTTTTTGTTGGCTACATCAAGAGTTTATTGGTAGTTTCAATCCATATCTGTCTGCTTGTTTTATTTACTTTTTTCACTGGCGTATAACTTATACAGCATTGTACACATCTTAAGTTTGTAGCTCAGGGACTTTTTACATCTGTGTACATCCATTGAGTTGCCATCCAGATCGAGAAAGTCCCTCATGCCTGTGTTTTGAGCTGATGTCTTGTCATATACTCCTATTTTAATTGAATCAATGAAAAAGAAGACTTGGTAAAATATAAAGTGTAATACGGATAGTCTTAATTTTACTTTACAAGGGTAAATTTGCTTGAGTGGGTTCTTTGAATCCTATGATAACAGGTTATAGGAGGAGTTGCTAAGACTTGTTGATTTAGTAACTGTCATGTTGTTATGTTTGGTTTCCCTAATTTGTTTGTGGAAGTTGCAGTATTTGTGTGATTTTTAGGGTAGTATTAATAAATAATGGCTCTGAAATTTTAGGGAAGTATTATACCATCTTGACTATAAGCACTAAAAGCTCCACAATCAGATTTTAGTTTTCTATCTATAGTTAGTGCTAAAAATTCATTTTTTTGTGGGTGCTTTAGATTTTTATTCTTTTTAAATTTTCTGTCTACAAAGAACTATTTACTTTTTGTCTGGAACTAAGGAAAATATATAATGATACACTAACAATCTGACAGTAAGATTTATGTTGCTCTTTGTAGCATATGCTAATATGTTTCGTCCCCCAAACTTTCCCTTTATGTACCCTGAGAAGTCTAAATTTAGTTCAGTTGGACATAACACCTGGGTTTGCTGTTGTTTGTAACATGAGCATGTCATGATGCAATGTAAAAAATGACAATAATTGTATGACATGAGTTGCTTGAGGTTGGAGGCATTTGGCCTTTAGGGCTCCTTCATTCCTGAGCATGCAGAGGGATTCAGTGTCTCAGCACATCCGTAAGATGTACGCAGCATGTGCCACAGCAAACAGGTTGTATGGCTCTAATAGAACGTGGCCAAAGCGTCTGTTAATATTGATAAAAGTGACTGATAGTATGTTTGATACGATAATTTTGATGACATATACTTAGCATTTTAATTCATTTTATTTACTCATGTCCTGTTTTCAGATTGGATCTGGCTCCTCTCGTCTTGGAACAGCAGCAACTATTAAAGGTAGACGTAATCGAATTTAAAAGTTGCTTCTGACTTTCCATTTCATTTTTGGTTGTAATAAAGATAGGTACTATACATTTAAATGTCAGGAAAAATCATTCTTGAAATTATTTTATAGATAAGATTGTATATCTTATTAATGGTTTGAATTAAATTATATTCATCTTTCATCATCCAAATTTCTCAAAAGCATTTTACCATTTGTGTTATATTCCATGAATTATAAGTTTTGATCTATAAGAAATTTTCTTGCCTTGAGGGAAAATACTTTTGTGAGTTTTGGTGGGGTTCATGATAAATGAAGTACCTTGATGTGAAACCTTTAAATGTGGGTATAGATGAGACACTAACAAAAGGGAAAGTTATTTTCTGTCATTGGTTCTATACATCTACTTCAGATGTATAGAACATATAATAAATATGTAATAAATAAATTCTTCTTATTTTTACCCTATAATTTTTTAGCTTGCTAATTTTCCCTGGGAGGGAAATTTACATTGTTTCAAGCTATTGCACAATTTGCATTTCTTTTTAAAATCTACTTATTTTTAAAGAAACAGTTTTGTTAGCTATATTATGCAGCTTTCCATATTATATGATTTGTAGTTCTTTGAGAATAATTATGTTCTCTGACAGTCCATGATACTTCTTATTAGTTCATTGCTTCTACTACTGTAATCCTTCGTACACAAAACTGCTTTAGTTGATAGATATCTACCATATACTTTGATGTCCTTCCTTGGTTATGCCACATTACAGCCTTTACTTTTAATATAGGGGCCTCACATGTTTCTCTTAACTTTTTAGGAGATACAGACACTGCTAAGACTTCTGATGATATCAGTTTAAGTCTGGGCCAGAGCTCTAGTCTTTGTAAGGAAGGAAGTGAAGAACAAGGTAAGAACATTCATTATACTTCACAGTGATGTTGTATATTATGGTGACCTGAGTGAATTTGTGGAATATACTGCTCACAATTTGGCAGAAGTTGATAATAATTTATTATGGTATTTTTAGGAAATGTTAATATAAAATGTTACTGTAATAATAGTAATAAAGCATTATAAGTGCTTTTAGCTTATGGGAGTTCAGTTATACATATTCTGCCAAATAAACGTAGTACCTTCCTGTAGCAGATTGTTGATAGAAATTTTGGCTATATGTGAATTTTTTTTTTCTTCTTATTCAGCTCCATTACAAATGAATATTTTGTTTTTTACTGAGTTTTTTAACCTACCACATTTTCATGTTTGATGTTTAATTTTCAAACATACAAAGACAACTATGTCATCCCTATTTTCAAATGGAATTGTCCAAGGTTATATAATCAATGAGCCATAACTGGATTAGAAACCTGGCTTCTATTTCCATCCAATT
The DNA here is from genome assembly GCF_000956105.1 of Propithecus coquereli. Taxonomy (NCBI): domain Eukaryota; kingdom Metazoa; phylum Chordata; class Mammalia; order Primates; family Indriidae; genus Propithecus; species Propithecus coquereli. Next base: position 11,244,040 of record NW_012150840.1, read on the forward strand.
ATAACCCTGTTATTTTTATTTTTATTAACCTATGGGTGATATTTGGGCAGACAGGCTGATAAATTTCCTATTTTTAATTATGAAACTTGTTTATTATGAGGCTACAAATATATCACTAAATTATGACATTTGTCCATTAATTTAATATTTTACCCAGGTTTATTTCCTTTTTTCTTTTTTTTCTTTTTTTAATTTCCTTTACCGAACAACCCATTCCAAATGAACCAGGTTCATTTCTTATAAGCATATTTTGTTACTGTTATTTGGAATTTTAAGTTTTTAACTTTTTTTTTTAAATTATAGTACGCTATCATTGTTTATTTGCTTTTATGGACTACCCCTTCCAACCCTACCAACCCCCAAAACCGAAAAGACTTCTAAACATACAGTATGTAGTATGGTGTAGATACTTTTTTAAAAATGAAAGGTAAATCAATTACTTTGAGAATTACAGTATCATTTTCTATAATGTATGTGACCATTAGTGTATCTCAACAACTAGATAATAACCTTAGAGGGATTGGTGCCACTGCATTTAGAGGGTCATATATGTCTTTATCGTCTTTTGTGTCTGGAAAGTACCATGGGCAAGCAAGATTTTTATAGTGTGGCAGGTTGGGAATTATATACACACAAATCTACCCTTGCAGCTATGTAGTAACATAGATCATGATGTCTGACATTCACTGACTGCATAGTGTTGTCCAAGTTCAGGGTCAGCATACTTTTTCTGTAAAGGGCCAGATAGCTTTGTAGGCCATATGGTCTCTCTTGCTACTCATCTACTCAACTCTGCCTTTGTAGAGTGAAAGGAACCATAAAAATACATAAATGAGTGGGATGGCTGTGCTACACTAAAGCTTCATTTACAAAAACAAATAGAGGACAGGATTTGGCTCCATGGGCCTTCATTTGTAACCCTTGGTTGAAGTTCTCTTCTAAGCACTTTATATGCATTTGTCCAGTTAATATTCACTATAAGCATTTGAAGTGGATACTGTTACTATTCTCACTTTACAAATGAGCATATTATGTCTTAAGAAAGCAGTTATAAGAAACTTGCCCAAAGTCACATAGTTACAAAGTGGCAGTCCTATAATCCAGATCTAGTTTGAATTATAGGACCTGTACTATATTCCTTTGTATATCTATAGAAATAATCTATGTTACACTCCTTTCATATAGTTTTATAATTTCCCTTTATTACGTAACATTTTCCATGTTTTTAACATTTAACAAATATTGAGTATTCATCATGTTTATGATACTGTTTTAAGTACTGGAAAAAAAGATCAGCAAACAAAAATTTCTACCCTCTTGTGGCTTCCATACTATTAGTATGGAATCATACTAGTGTAAGTCTATATATGGATAAATAGAGACAGAGGATAGGGGGTGGTGGGGGCTGGAGAAATTGTAATTTTGCAGAGTGAGAACAAAGAGCTGAAGCAGGAGAAATGAGCTGTCAGGATATCTGAGGAGGGAGGGATTCCCTCCATGCAGAGGAAACAGCAAGAGCAAAAGCCCTAAAGTGGGAACATGCCTGCAGGTTTGAGAAATAATGTGGCTGGTGCGGAGTAAGTGAGGGGCCAAACTGTATAGAGTCTCATAAACCATTTTAAAGGTGCTTGTTTAATTTTGAGTGAGATGGTTTGTGTTATGTTTTAACAAAATCACTCTCGCCTCCTGTGTTGAGGAATATGTTAAAAGGGACAAAAGATAAGGCAGGAAACTCAGCAGATCATTGCAATAATCCAGGGCATAGATCATGGTAGCGAGAAGTGGTGAGATGGGGGGGGGAGAGAGAGAGAGAGAGTGTGTGTGTGTGTGTGTGTGTGTGTGTAAGATATTAATAAGAGGATGTGTTGATGAATTTGCGTGTTATATATGAAAGAAATAGTAGTCATGGATGACTCTAAGCCTTTTGGGTTAAGTGGCTGGGAGGATGAAGTACCCGTTAACTGAAAGGGGGAAGACTGAGGAGGAGCAGATTTGGGGAGGTAAGAGAGGGAGTTCAGTTGGGACATCTCTGATACGAGGGGCTGTTAGACCTGTAAGTGGCATGAGTAGATGGGTCTGGATTTCAGGTGAGAGGTCAGGGTTGGAGTTTTAAATTTAGGAGTTGTCAGCGCATAAATACCAAAAAAAAAAAAAGTAGTCAAATCATGTCAAATATGGGGGTTGGGTTATTATAAAGTTCGTAAACTAACTGGGTGAGCCTGCTTGGGGTTTGCGTTGCCTGGCTTCCTAATCCAAATCCTTCCTGGCTATGGTTTGGCACCACCTAGTGGCAAGTGTTTGTTCTGCCTTAAATACCATTTGAGACTGGTTTGCTGGCTGGTTTGGATTTATAGGACAGTGACCTTTAGTTAGGAGGTTAGCAGTTAGTTGATTAGTTGACGCTCATTTTGTCACATGATTCAGGATGACTGGAAGAAAACTGAGGATGTATGTGTGGGGGTGTTCTCTATTATTTCACTTCTAAGAAGGGGTCATCTACAATTTCCCTGCCTAGCCTCACTCATGTCTTCTTATCTGAGATTAGAACTTTAGATCATCCCCATATGAGTACAGGGGCTGGGTAGAAGATGGAGGAACTACTAGTTACAGGTATTTCTGAATTTTAGTTATTGCGGGGACAGAAAACTGGATGATATCTACAAAGAGGAAGTGTAGATAGAAAAATGAAAAGCCTTAAGGACTGAACCCTGAACCCCTCCAGTTTAAGAAGTCCAGGAGACTACGTAGGAATAACTAATGAAATAGAAGGAAAAGTAAGATTGTTATATCCCTGTGTTTCAAAGAGAATGGATTGATCAGCTTTGTCAAATGCTGCTAATTGGTCAAGGGACGTGAGGACGGAGACTTGACCATTGGATTTAATAATGTAGAGGGAGTTGGTGACCTCGATAAGCAGTCTTAATGGAGTGGGTTTGGAATCTGCTTAAGAGGGAACTGGAGAAGGAGAATCGAAGACAGTGAATATAAACTTTTAGTGAATTTTTATAAAGGGGACAGAGACTTAATGTGATAACTAGCAGGGGAATTAAGGATAAGGGAGGGATTTGGATTTTGTAAGATGTCGTAAGGGAAATAATAGCATGTTTGTGTAATTGTTGGGGACGATCCAGAAGAGAGGAGGAAAATAATGATTTTTGTTTATGAAAGTAGTGTATGTTAACTTTAAAACATGTAGTTTAAGTGTGAAGAAAAATAATTTGTACTTCTATCACAAGAAACTGTTGTTAATTTTTTTGGTGTTTCACTTTTTTTGTATTTTTTAATTGCAGTATAATTCAGTGGTTTTTAATCCATTCACAAGGTTGTACACCCATCACCGCTATCTAATTCCAGAACATTTTCTTCACTCCAAAAAGAAACCTGTACCCCTTACAAATCCCCATTTCCTCCTTCAACCAGCCCCTGATAACTACTAGTTTACTTTTTATCTCTATGCATTTGCCTATTCTGGACATTTCATATAAATGGAATTATATATTATGTGTTTTTAGTGTCTGGCTTCTTTTACTTACCATATTATAGCATGTGTTAGGACTTTATATTTTTGTGGCTGGCTATGGTAAATCACTTTTAACATTTGTAGAAACATATGCACATATGCATTCTTTTTTTTTGTCCCTCAAATATGATTTATTCAGCAATCATAGTAGGAAATACAGAGAATTACAGCATATTAAAAGCACAAGAATTGTAGATATTATGTTAACAATTAAATGAAAAAGGCTCTGGTTAAATGGAAAGACAAATGAACTTGCAAGATATATGTGTTGAGTAGCTGAGGATAAAAGTACAAAACGGGACATGGGAAGATTCGCAAAAGGGATGGGCACAGATAACCTCCACTCTGACGTCCTACTAATTAGTGCTAAGTAGTCTTAGAAAGAAAAGAAAGGAATGTGAAACATTAAAAGAAATAAGGAGAGAAGTAGGGAGTGCAGGGAATAGAAAGAGAGAGGGAGATTAGGAAAATAGGTATATAAAGCAGTATGACAACTTTTCTGAAAAAGTGAAGTATCTTTTCTCCATTCCCTCTGGAAGTTTGGTCACAGTGCTTTATAAGTCACGTAACCTGGAAAATTAGTTTAAGGCCCATGTACAGAAATTTGATGAATTCTTTGCTTTCCCCTACTTTTTTAAATAACAAAGTCTATAGATCTTAAAGTACTAATAGGAGCATAGTGGCTGTGTTTCCTGTGACATATAAGAAGCAGTGTTTCAATTTACTTCTCCTTGGAGAGATTCTGTAGTTTTACTGAAAGACAGCTGACTTAAATAGGAACAATTGTAATTAGATTTCCCAGATAGTCAGATTCTATTTTAAATGCAGAATATTTTCTAGCTGGTAAATAGCTCATTTTAAAAAGACATTAAAAGCAGTAGTTACAGTTTCTCCATAAATGGAAATGAAAGTCCACTTTTAAAGGACCAGAAGTCAACATGATTTATGTGTCTATAAATGTTTTCCCCCAGCACATTATTGTAGATCAATTGTTACTGCTTACATTTAAAATATCAATTGCATTGTAATGTCTGTGATACAATTCAGTTATTTAGCTGTGTTCCACGCAAGATTCAGGTAAAACTTAAGGTAATGACCTTATTCACAGAACATGTTTTATTTTTATTTTTTGAGATGAGGTCTCTATTGTCTGGGGTAGAGTACAGTGGCGTGATCCTCTGTAGCTCACTGCAGCTTCAAACTCCTGGGCTCAAGTGATCTCCTGTGTCAGCCTCCCAAATAGCTGGTACTATAAGCACATGCCACCACACCTGGCTAATTCATGGAACATTTTTAAAAGAGTCTACACACAGCTATATCTTAAATTACAGTCATACATACTAAGTTTGCATATAGAATATGGCTTACACATCAAAAGAGATCTAAGTTGTGAGTTATAAAATCTCACTACTTGGGCTTAACTTCTGATCGTATCCATTTCTAAAATATTACTTCCCATTGTGGAACCCAGGAAAGAAGCAAATGCAACAGAAAACTTGTTAGGATGGATGGATCCTCCTTCATGTCATTTAATTGAAGACTACTCTTCTTGATTCTTTTCACAAAGACAAATTCACTGAAGCTCACAAACATTAAAATGTTTGTACAGTGAAAACTTACAACACCTAATTGTGCTTGACCTTTCTTGTCAGCTAATAACAAAAAAGGTAGTTCTTCAGTTTGGAGCAAAGGAAATGCTTTGCACTTGCCTAGTCAAAACATTTCAAGGAAGCAGGGCCTTTGAGGGTTGCAGTTTGTTTTTGTGTGGTAAAATTTAAAAGTCACATCACATAATGTTATCTGTACAGAAAAGGGTGGGCTTCCATTTTCATAGACATTTTTCAACACACATGCACGTACTTCTTGTTTCTTATACCTTGGCTTGTAATATATTTTGTTACATCTTGATAGGATGAACACCCCAAAAGGAAAATTCCATATCCCATTCTAGTGTCTGTCTTCACCGATGGCTGACAGTCTGTTTTCATGGACTGTAGGTACCGTGTGCCCTGCATTGTGGCCACACCCATGGAGGTGACACATGAGTGCTTTGACACCACAGGAAGGGTGCAGGTTCACCCACTGGGTTCAGAGAAAGGTTTCACTGCCATTTCCCAGGATGAGAGTTACAGCGAGGTATTCATCAGGTCACTGCACCGCACTGCGATGCTCCATGTAGCCAGAGGACTTCAGCTTCTGAGCGGTCCCACCTTTCCCTCTGTTCTCATGCATTTGAAGTAAAGAAGGACGATCTAAGTAGCCTGTTACCCAGCACTGCAAAAAAATATTTTCCCCATAATTTTGTTTTTGCTTCCCTTTTATTTAAGACCTTGAGATATTTGAAGTTGTAACACTTTGTATAAGACGGTGCAAGAAAGTAAATTTAAAAAGGCTTCATCTTCTGCACATGTATTACACAGTCACTATGACTGGCTCAAAGTGAGGAAAATTTAAAATTGACTTTTGTCTTAAAAATGTATCTGGCTTAATTGAAGAAGGCCAAGTTGTGGAGGAAAAACAATGGCAGCAGCACTGGCTAAAAACAGCAACTTGAATGTATTTATTTGGCCAGAATTATTAGCTCAAAATTTATCTTCTTCTTAATTCCTTGTATAGACATCCACAAAAATGGCTTGATCCAATTAATACGTTGAAAAAGGAGATATAGCTTTGTGGGAAATTGAGGATTTAGGATGTTGTCATGCTGTTTTCATTATCCTCTCATGTTTAAAATGACAGAAGCCTTTAAGGTGTTTCACATCTATGGGTGTGTATCAGCATGTTTTTCTTCAGCATTTACTAAGTCTTCTGAGTTCTTATAAAGATCAGCTGCACCTTGTGCAGCTAACTCTTTCCACCTCTCTTTGTTCTGCTGAATGATGTCCACCAGGTTGTTTTTGAAGCTCTTCAGGTCCACTGCTGCAAGAGAGTGGTCTGGGAAATAGGCCCCATCACTGAGGCCACCTTTTGTATTTGATCGTCTTAGCACATCAGCAACGTGTATCCCCACAATGGTGGTTGAGCTAAGAACAACAACCAAAGAAACCAAAAAATACCAATATCGCGATATGAGATGGGTGAGAAAAACCTGAATAACTTTATAAAACTGACTGGAGAAGCCCAGGCCCAGTTTCAAGCACATGCTCACCTCCCATCTTTTCCTCCGTGCAGGGAGAGAGGGCCGGATACTCCTTGGCACACTTCTTAGTCCCTTAGCATTCTTTTTAACTTGCAGAACTGGAATTATACTTTTTATACAGTGCTACCTTTTTTACTTGTTTTCTCATATTATTATGTGGTCTTTAAAAATGTTTTTAGTGCCTTTATGAAATTATTAATAGAGTACATATTTTATTCAACCATTTTTTATTGGACATTGTTATCCTTTTTGTATTTTAAGAACTTTTGTAATAACCTGAGATGAACAACTTTGTGCTAAAACCTTATACACATATTTGATTTTATCCTTTAGCAACAATTTCTAGAAATAGATTACTGATCAAAGGGTAAGAATACTTTTTCAAGGTTTTTGGCCATATCACCAGACTGCTTTGTGGAAGGTTACACCAGTTTGCACCACCTTCGTATGTGAGTGTGCCTTTCTTATCCTAAACACCACTAATAACAATTACTGAAAAAAAGTTTAATTAGATAAAAAATAGTATCTCTGTGTGTTGATTAGAGCCTCTTAACTTTGATATAGTCTTTGACTCTATTGGTATGAGTAAGAAAAAATGTGTAAGAAAGTATATTTACTTGAAAATTTCCTAAAACCACCTAAAATACTTCCTGACAAAATTAAACCTTTTATGGTATATTTGTTTAGCACCATTGAAAAAATACATGTTTTAAGTTTGGCTGTATCTTTTAAAATGAAAAACTTAAATTTCTGCTTTTTAAATGCCTTGGAGTGGTTTTGATCATTAGCATTTTTTAAATATTATGTATTAGATTTAGTGATTTTCAACTGCTTGTTTAGAATTGATAAGTTTTTATTCTGGAAAATTCATATCCTTGAAATATGACTAACATAACCATTCCATAATTGTTTATTAGAAATATATATTGAGAGTTTATAGAAATAACGTTATTATTTAATACTACAAAAAAGTAAATACAATGCTAACTTTTAAATTTTGATATTTAGAGGATATAAGAACCCAAGTACAGTGTCAGCCATTTGGGACAAATGACAAAGAATGTGGGTTTTACTTATCTTGAAAAGTTTAAAACATAAGAAAAAGCTTAATAGGTCATTTATAAATCACAGTTTACATAGTAGACTGTAGAGGCTGTCTCTGAGTTTTTAATTATTTAGATCTAATCTAGGTTTAAATTTTTTTAAAGTATATAAACATTTCTAGTAATTCATTTTGTTTTAATCTTAGGGGGAAATGTCTGCTTACATCATTAGGCTTCTATTGGGAAGAATCTGACTTACTATAGAATCTTTTATTGTGCTTTATGCAGCTATGACAAATAAGACAATAATTTTTCTTTTTATTAAACTAACAGCAGGTTCAACCACCCTTGTCTGTCAAAATGTGTATAAAAAAATCAGCTATTGTGCAGTTCGGTTGTCAAGCTATATTCCAAGATAAATTCCAATGTAGGTAGGTAGGTAGATAGATTTATTTATATCTGTATCTATATTTACATTTATATGCATAGTGTATATGATAAGTCACTAATCACTGCCCTGAACGATTAAAAGATATAGGAGGATAATGTGTTTTTATGAGGTATTTTGTAATTGCTTATTAATAATGAAAAAGAAAAAAATATACTATTTGCCCTGTAATTATTTTTGTTGTTGTTTTAACTGTTACAAACAGCAAGATGCCTTACATCATTATATCATCTCTTGTTTGGGCATTGATCAGCCTAGTTATTTATTTATTTTCTGATTCTGATTACTCTAGGTTTTTGTTGATTTATAAAATAATTCATATTAGTTTTTCGAAAGGATTTTAGTATTGTGTTAGTGAGGTGAAACAATGATAGCTATCATTAACTATGGCAGCTCTGTACCAAGCAGTATATGTTATTAATTCAGTTATGCCTTCCCTATGACTCAGTGAGGTGATACCACATTTTACAGATGAGGAAACCGAGGCTCACAGGGTAACCTGAGGTTAGAGATAGAGCTTGCATAGCAATCCAGGTCCATTTTAAATACAATCCTTTGTTGCCTCTTATTTTAATGTTGGTAGTCTACAGAACTTTTTCTGAGGCCAGTTGAAGAACTCAAAGATTTGGAAGTTCAGTTCATTCCATCAGTAGAATGCTTTCTTTGTGCAGCTGTGAAATAGAAACCAGCTCTTTGCAATGACTGGCCAACTCTTACTCAGTGAGCTGCTTGAGAAATTGTTTATACTTGATTTACTGTATGCAGTGAATTCTTTCCATTGTAAACAGTAGAAAAACAGATCATGCATTTGTGTTAACATTTCCAAATATGTGTTTGAAACAGATTTGGCAACTGATCGGAAGCTCTTTCGTCTGGTCTCCAATGACTCCTTCGTCTCCATTCAGCCTTCCTTATCCTCTTGTGGACAGGACTTACCAAAGGACGTCAGTGACAAAGTGAGCCTGCCAAGTCATAGCCACCACCACCACATTGATCAGTCTCTGTCCAATGCCTGTGACACAGAAGTAGCTTCTCTTGTACCTTTACATTCACACTCTTATAGGAAAGATCACCGGCCACGAGGTGTACCACGGACCTCTAGCTCTGCTGTGGCTTTTCCTGACACTTCACTGAATGACTTCCCTCTTTATCAGCAAAGACGTGGGTTAGATCCAGTTAGTGAGTTAGAATCTTCCAGACCTCATTCTGGATCCAAAGAATCCTTGGTGGAAAATTCTTGTTTATCTGGGGAATTTCAGCTTGCTGGTGACTTGAGAAAGAGTAATTCTCAGCCACCCACAAAAAGTGGGAAGAGCAAACCTCTGAAAGCAGACAAAAGCGTGGACAGCTTGAGGAGCCTGAGTACACGGAGTAGTGGGTCAACAGAGAGCTACTGCAGTGGGACAGACCGGGACACCAACAGTACTGTCAGCAGCTATAAAAGTGAGCAGACCAGCTCAACTCACATAGAGAGCATCTTGTCAGAGCACGAGGAGTCTCCTAAAGTAGGAATGAAGAGTGGCAGGAAAAAAGAGTGCTGCGCTGACCCAGAAGAGAAGAGTAGCTGTCCCAGTGACAAAAGGACTTGCAGTGAAAAGACTGTGGTGGAAGTGAGTGCAAACGGTGGGGCTCCCGAGGCCAAGGACTCCAACACCTCGGAAGAGATGCACAGCCAGAGGAAGCTGAGCACCTCTGCCTCTGAAGAAGCCAATACAAATCCCCATGCAAACGAGGTTACTTCCCAGGGGGACAGACCACATGCAAACACAGTGGAAAATAAAGAGGAGCAGAGTGATAAGTCAGCTGTTTCAGTGGATTCAAAAGTGTGTAAAGATGTTGGCGGAAAGCAAAAGGAAGGGGATGTCCGACCTAAATCTTCTAGTGTAATCCACCGGACAGCCTCTGCCCACAAGCCAGGCAGGAGACGGACAGGAAAAAAGCGGGCCAGCAGTTTTGATTCTAGTCGGCATAGGGACTATGTTTCCTTTCGAGGTGTTTCTGGTACCAAACCACATAGTGCTATATTTTGTCATGATGAGGACTCCAGTGATCAAAGTGACTTGAGTAGAGCATCAAGTGTTCAGTCTGCTCACCAGTTCAGCAGCGACAGCTCTTCTAGCACCACTTCTCATTCCTGTCAGTCTCCTGAGGGCAGGTACAGTGCTCTCAAGACCAAACATACTCATAAAGAAAGGGGAACTGACTCTGACCACACACACAAAGCTCATTTGGGTCCTGAAGGAACTGGCAAAAAGCGAGCAACACGTCGGACTTCCAGCACAAATAGTGCCAAGACTCGTGCCCGAGTGTTGAGCTTGGACAGTGGCACGGTAGCGTGTTTGAATGACTCAAACAGGCTAATGGCACCTGAGAGTATAAAACCCTTAACCACTTCCAAATCAGATCTTGAGGCCAAAGAGGGAGAGGTGCTAGATGAGCTATCTTTACTGGGACGGGCTTCCCAGTTAGAGACAGTCACTCGATCTAGGAATAGCTTGCCAAGCCAGGTTGCATTTCCTGAAGTGGAGGAGCAAGATGCAGTCAGTGGAGGTAAGTAAACTACAAAAAGAGATTTCCCCCAAGAGTCACTGCAATTTTTGGTACTATTTATTAGAGTAGTACTTGTTAAAATACTCCGTCTGTTAATATTCTACTTTCTACTATGTTATTAAAGTAAACTTTTTTCAATGGAGAAGAGGGTGGTTATCCTAGTAAAGGTTTTGGTATGAACACCAAGAAAAATTTTTTTTTTTTTTTTTTTCCTTTTTTTTGAGACAGTCTCACTCTGTTACCTGGGCTAGAATGCCATGGTGTCAGCCTAGCTCACGACAACCTCAGACTCCTGGGCTCAAGTGATCTTCCCTGCCTCAGCCTCTTGAGTAGCTGGGACTACAGGCATGTGCCACCATGCCTGAAGAAAATATTTTTTTGGTTGTAATATTTGAATATATCAATTTGTTCTTGATGGCATTCACTTTTCTAAGCCAGTTACCACCTGTTAATGTTTTGCCAGGAATAACAAAAATTATTCCTCTTATTTGTATAGCAATTGAACAACAAAATTTATAATTATATTAGAGCATCAAACCATTTTTAGTCATCTCCTATACACTGTGTGCCACTGAACTTTCAGAATTAGATCACTCAAGCTGTTATATAAGACTTTTTCCAAATATTACTTTAGCTCTGATTACATACTTTGAAAATTATGGCTCTTTTTTTTGTCTGTCTCTTTGGTTTTATATCTTGCTTATTCAAGTTTCAGACATTAAGAAAATTTTATTTTTTTCTATAACTTCACACTTTATTCTTAAAGTTTACTAAATCGAGGTTTGTTGTTTATATTGGCATTTTGTATCTATTCATTGATATATGGTGTCCCCTCTGATAACGTGCTGGTGTTTTGGTTAAAGGGATAGCTTATTTATTTCAAGTTTATGGGGAATTGTGCAAAATTGGACAGGTGATTTTATATTCTATCAGTGTGTGTTGGCCTCTTTCTTTATTTTGGAGTTGTTTCTTGCTATTTCCTTCTGTCCAAAATAATTTGGCTCTGGCTATTATAGAATTTGCTTTTTGAATAGAATCAGAAGAATGAGGTCCTGTGTTATCACCTTAGCTTTTTTAGCTTCTACCCCCATTCCCTTTATTAACGCTTGTATCTTTAGTTTTGAAGTTTATAGTCTGTCTGGCATAGTAATGTTCAGTCATTTATTAAAAGTTAAGCTGAATTTTCTTTTTTTTTTTTTTTCCAGTCTCCAGAACATTCTGGTTATAAGCTGGATTTTCTGTTTGTACAAACATTCTGAAACATACGAATATGCTTTTTCTCTCAAAAGAATTTTAATTTCATCCAGAGTATTTTGAAAGCCCACATTGTGGTAAACACTCTCTTTGTTTTTGTTTTTGGTAAAGTTTCTAACAAAGATTAATTGCTAATAGGAATGTAAAGAAACGATCTTTAGTACCTAAGGAAAAAAGTAGCCCATGAAACCTAAATATTGAGAACTAATTATATCTGAAGTGGCTGTAATCATTTGGTGACAATACAGTAATTAAATTCCATAGAGTCTTTGACCTGGATACCATTCTGTTTTGTATAAAAAATCAGAAATACTTTTAGTGATTTCTCAAATCATATCAGATATGTTCACAATGTGCAAGAAATCATTGGGTTTTAAAATATAGCTTAATTTTTAAAGTTTTCACAATGAATTTTAAGAGTGAACATGTTATGATAGAAAATTATTGCTGTTCTAAATATTGTTGAAATGTAAATACTGAAAAAAATGTACAAGAGCTATAGTAAATCCTAATGTCTGTGTATTTAAAATGTCATTCCCTTTTCACAGGGAATGTGGAGTGTCCTGTTTTTAGAAATAGTCATACGCAAGGTGTTATTTGCTGCTCAGTGCAATTCTTTGACTAATATGAGCCCTCATTTTTCGAGGTTCCAGCTTTTATTTTCTTTTGTTTGTATTCTTTATAACCCCATTAAATGTTAATAACAAACAAATAACTAAAAATTTCCATTTACTTTAGTGGAAGAAATGTAATAGTTTTGTGGGCTGTTGAAAAATACCTTTTTGTTTAAGGAAGGTGTTGCAGGGGCGATTTTAATTTGGGTTTTGTTGGGTTTAGAATAAAAATAAGAGAAAACTAAACTACTTAAATGTGTTGGGGATTTATACTTAGTTGGATTTTATTACAACTAAATACAGGGGCTTTGTTGGGGGGTTATTTGGGCTTTGTGGAAGGTTGGAGGCAGTGGGTGGGGATTTGTTTTTGGATTTCATTTTTAAAACATACATAGAGTCTCAGATACTTGTTAAAGATATTTATTTTATTAGCATTGCTTGTTACAGTCCTGTCTGACAATTCAGGAGAGATGTTTTTGGCCTAAATAGTATTCTTCCTTACATAATGTACTCCTGAAATGTGTTAACAAAACGCATTACTGATTGACCATTCATATGCCTATACATAAACCATAAATAGATTTTATCCTAATGGATTTGAGGGGGTTGATGAGTTCCCAGTGATTTTTTTGTTTTGTTTTGTTTTTAAAGTGGGTGGTATTGGTAACATGGAGGGATGGAATTTAGAAAATGTACTTTAAAGCACTAAAATAAAATACTCTAAAATAGGAGCTAATCTAGTTTAGTGACATGGAGTCATATACTTTTGTTAGAGAGCTCCACTGTAGTTGTGACTCTAGGAAAACTGCTTCCCTCCTTGAAGGGTCAACTTCCTAGTCTTAAAATGAGATGATAATAGTGTCTATCTCATAGGGTGGTTGTGAGGATTAAAGGAGTTGATACCCATAAAATACTTACAACAGTGTCTGGCACATAGTAAACACTTAATAGTGCTGCTATTACTATTATCAAACAGGCCAATTTGTTATGCTATACAAATGTATCCTGTCCTTGTTTAACCTTATTAATTCAGTGGTATAAAATTCAAGTAGAAGAAAGTGATTAAATGTAGAAATAAATTAGAGATAGTCTAATTGTACCATTGTGAAACTGGACAATAGTGAAAATAAAAATAACACCTAAATTCCTAATTTCTTACATAATACCAACAGAAAAACATTTTTTATTAACATCTAATCTAATAACATGGATTTTAAACTTATTTTGGCAGTAATATGTCATATAACTTATCTTTTGATATTGAGTCCCATAGTAAATCATTGTTTTTGTAGGACCTAACACCATTAATCAAGTGCTTTGGTAAACTAGGATTTTATCAATAATGGTCTGTGTTTACTTAGGAAAATGTTTTAGGTTCAAACTAAGGCATTTTCTATTGACCTCTTATTTTGTACCTAATTTTTTTTTATAATTATAAGGCATATCTTTAGTAATTTATGACTAATATTTAAGAATAAAAAAGTATACACAAGTTATATATGATGAAAAATGTCCTGTGTTTTCTAGCCTGTATTACTTTTAATGAAGTCCTTTTCTTTTTGTCTACTTAAGCTTATTTCTTACATGATTTAATGCCATTATTATGGCATATTTTCTATGTCAGTTATCAAATTACAAAGAGTAGCCAGAATGGAGAGATTTGTGTTTACTTATTATTCTTTGTACTTTTTTCTGAATTTCTTAACCCCTATTTCTCTGAGGAAATTATTTGAAATACAATGTTTGGGTCAGTATTCTGTAACCATGAAATAGGATCCTATTATAATATTGTTAGGAGCTAAAGATAATCTTTAAAGAAAAGTCAGATCTTTTCAACAATTTATAAGGGTTTGTGCTGTACATACAAATTGAAGGTCTATTATTGTATACCCAAATATCATTGAACAGTAGAAAGCAAAGAAGAAGACCAGTGGACAAGAAAATGTGAATTAAAGCTTTTGTACTTTACTTTAGAGGAACTCTAAAGTCTAATAAACTTAATTTTCTGATTTTCCAGTCTACATGGCAAGTTAGAAGAAGCAAATTAGTAGAAGGGATGGGTACTTGCAGAGGCTGGCATAATGACAGCAGAAGAAATACACAGCTAACCCTGAAAGAAGAGCTGTAATAACTATGCAAAACAAAGCAAGAAATGTAACAATATGCAGTTATTAAATGTAGGGGCAAACTATCTTTTTTCTTTTAATAGTGTTCAAGGATATGAGAGTATTATAATTTACTACTGTATTATGGTATAGTGCTGTGATAATTGTATATGTGGCTGACCTTGATTCATTAAAAGATGATGTTTTGGCTATATTGTGAAGAAAGCTTAGACAAGGCAGCTGCATAGAAGAATGCTCATTAAATACAGTAAAATACACTTGGAAAAATTATTTTCCCTTACAAAATTATCAAGGAAAAAAAAGAAAAGAGGTATTTTATTGGTGAAGCATATTTGCTGTTTATATATAGAATTATATATATTATATTTTATATTATAATTATATATAGAATTCCCCAAAACAGCCTGCACCTGATTTTGTCAGGTGGAGAAAACATTATAAAATTTTTCTTTCTAACAGCCGTGAAGTTCTGGCTAAGGAGTCAAACGATTACATTTTAATACCACCTCTAATTACTGACTGAATATTCTGGCATTAATTCTGTGCCTCAGTTTCCTCAGTTGTAAAACAGGAATAAAAACTGTCTAGGCCTATCTCACAGTTAACTATCAGACTCTAATGAGCTTAAACCTAAGGAGCTGAGAAGTGTGAAAATGCTTTATAAATTGTAGAGTCATTATGTAAACTAAGACACTGATGCCTTTTAATTATTTGTAAGGACATTTCCCTTTTTAAATATGTCACTTTAAAGATATATATTCTTCGCTAATGACCCCTTATTAGGTAAATCTCCTGAAAATACATGCAAAATTATATCGGAATGCAGTTTTCTGGGAGAGGGTTGATATTTTTCATCCTGTTCACAAAGGATTAAAAAAGATTAGTAACCACCTATGAAAGAAAGTAATCCTTAAACTGTATCTTTTAGGAATTGTTTTGTGTGAATTTTGACTCCAGAATATCATTTAATTTCTTGAAAACATCTCATGTTTGTTTGGCTGCTCTGTTTGTGGAAAATACCAGTTAAGGATATGCAAATTCTCTTTAACTCAAAACACAACTAATGATTTTGTTGTTGTTTGCCATTATTTGTTGGCTTACTTGTCAAGAAGTAGAGTAGTCCTTTAAAATGTTTTCACAGATGGAAATTATTTTATTTCAGAATTGATGCTTAGAAGTTGTGCAGTAGGTTCTTACTGTTGTTTTAGCCTCTCAGTAACTGACACAAGCATTTGTTTTTTCATTAGAACAAAAACCTTTGCATGCTAATGTTAGCATTATTCCTGGCTGACACAAACACTAAGAAAGAGAAAACCTGTTTTAAAGTAGATTTCATGCTTAGACTAAAATATTTTTTAGAATTTTTTATGCAAAATTATTGGAATGTTCATTTTTTACGTAGTCATTTGAAGTGAAATAGTTTTTAGCTTGAAGAATATTTGTGTATTTCAGAATGTTTACAGATGTCTTTTATTTTTATGAGATTGTATATATACTTATTTAGTTCATACTTTTGTTGCCTTTCTTAAAAAATTTAATTTCCTAGTAGCATTTTTTTCTGATCTTTTTGAGGTACCAAACACATGTTTGTTTCATGATCTTCCCAGATTTACTCCTTTTTCCCCCACAATAAACATTTCTCACCAAAAAGAACAGTTTTCTTGAGTAGTTTCCTCTGCCTAAATTTTTATCAATTTATTTAATTGCAGTTAGTCTATTGTAAGAGGCCAAAGCAGTACCTCACAACTAGAAAGTAATTTATTATAGATGAATCCTGTCACTTATCAATCAGCTATATGATTGACAGTGATTTTGAAGTGGCATCTTTATCTGCAGGTATTTATACTCACAATTTTCCACTTTTTGAAAATACAATTTAGATAGCCCTCACCTCATACCTCACCAAATTTTGCTCTTTTATGCATTCCAGCCATTCTGGAAGTATATTAGTACCTTTAATACTTTCTCTATTTTCATTCACAGAGTAAAACTAACTGACAATCTGTTGTTTTGATGCCCCTATATAAAATAAGTATTTGCACTAAAATAATTCAGTATAGAATGCTTAGACTTTTCCTTAACTCAGGAAGTAATTCCTAAGGTGGGACGTGTGTATTGTGGATGTTACTGTCTTTATGGTCTTTAGGAATAGACCAGACCACAGCTGTCTGAAATGTTTGAGGATGTTTGTGCATTGTCCATGAATTGCACTTAGGCACACAGTAAGTGCTTAAACTTAAGTGAATGGTTCCATAACTGTACCAAAAGTAAAAAGTTATATTATCTGAAAGTCCCTCTTAAACTTTTTATGATTGTAAATTCGGTCTTTTGAAGTCTTTTTTTTAACACAAATGATAAACTGCTGAAATTTTGAAAAAAATACAAAAAACACATTAAAAACATACAACTCTCTATATTCTCGGAAGCATTCGATAACTGTCTTGTCATTCATGGTTTTTGAATTACTTGAATGTGTTTGCGATTTTTTTCTCCTTTACCTATACATGCATAAAATTTAGTTGTACTTAGGGTACTAATTTTTCACTATTTGCATTTTGTACTCTTGCTATTGAAGTAGTTAATTTCATTTTTCTTTCCCAGAAGATACTGAATTTTAATCAACCAATTTTAAAAGTATTTTCTCCCTCCTCACCGGTTCCCTAGTTAAAAATATTTTTTTCTTTCTCCTATAAAGTTAAGTGGTTCAAAAAGAGTTTATTACATTTGGATTGTGGAAGTGAATTTTCATCAAATATGGCTATAACTTATGTGACTGTATATGCTTATAGTAAATTATTTTAAGCTTTGAAGACACTTCCCCCCACCATTAGCTCTAGTAGAATTGGACCCCCACTGGACCCTATTCCAAATAGAGATGTTCTGTATAAGTAGCACATTCCTAGTGGGTCATGTCTTAATCTTATTTACTGTGGCCATAAATTATAGTGTAGCATTTTCAATTGAATGTGTGATCCTAGCTACTGTTAAATCAATTGCCATGTAAACATTTTGAAAACTCATTTAACAGTAGGTATTTATACCCTATTACAAAGGATAACATAAGCAGTAACTCCACTTTAATACATTGTTCAATGGATGCCTAAACTTTCATCTTGGCATGTTTAGTAATGTAATATGTAGTTATTTTGCAGATAACAAAGTATAATTGGTATATTATTAGCCAAAAAATTGTTTTGTGAAGAGGCCAAAGAACATTTTGACTAAAACGGGGCACATTTCTCAAGTAGGAGGAAAATAGTAAAGAAAATTATTTTCTATTTCTCTTCTTCCTATTCTCAGTATTCAGTGATCATATACTGCTCTTTTCTACATCCTTCCAAATAATTTTAGTGCATTTTATGGACTAAATTATCTTCTATAAATTATGTCTCGGTAAATTTTACTCTGCTATTTTGGTTGAAACAGAAAATCTACAACTAGAGAGAATGTTTGAAAGTTTTTTAATGAAGTTGGATTGGCCTGTACATTCAGCACAATAGTTTGTTATTAAATAATGGTTTAAAATAATAATAGTTTATAAGAACTACAGATTGGCAATCTTCAGTATAGTATTTCACAAAATAAGTCTTGAATTGAGTTTTTAAATAGTGACTTAAAGTCTATAACCCGATTTAACCTTGCTGATGTCTAAGAACTGTTAACAGGTATACCAACTACTCATCTAATTTTCCATTTTTTTTCTCAACTGGCTTGTTTTCTTCTCTATTTTTTTTATTCTTCAGCCAATGACTGCCTTGCCCGATAAGTATTTTCTCCTCTGTGACAATGATGGTTGTGTTTTCATTTCATTGAGATTGTGGTTGTCAGGAATTGGCAGAGTATACAGTGTGCCTTGTAGATGTGGTAACAAAAAGGCAGCCTTGACTTTTTAGATCAACACTGTCCAATGCAGCTTTCTGTGACGATGGAAATGTTGTATATCTGCAGTGTCCAATAATGGCAGCCACCCGCTGCATATAGCTAGTGAGCATTTCAGATATGGGTTCAAGAATCTGAGGAACAGAATTTTATATTTTATTTAATATTAAGTTTAAATAGCCATGTATGGCTAATGGCTACCATATTGGACAGCATAGTACTAGATGACCACATTCAGTCAGCATCATTTGCTCTCATAAGCCATATATAATTTTTGTATGCGAGAGCTTTTACCCCGTAAGTAACAGGCTTTTCACATATAAAGGAACTTTCACGTTTGGAAAGAATGTTTCTGTACTAATTTGTTTTATTTTTATTCATATTTGCCAACAAAATACCCTTTCTCAAAATCAAAATGATTCCCAAAATACTTAGATCACTAGGAAACAATTGTTTTATATTCAAATGGATGAAGATCTTTTATGTTTTGCTTTAGAAACCCAAATCAACCAATATGTATGGTTTTAAAAAATCTGTGTAGTTCTACTAAGCCATTGTTATGATTTTCTCATTGTTATATGCTTGGTTTTAGTTTATACTTTATTGCTTCTAGATTAAGCTATGAGTTTATATACTTGTCATTTGCTATTTTGCTGGTAATTTGCTTCCTGATGTTAAGAGGACCAGAGCCAAGGGCATCGAGTTGAATAAAGTTTGATGGTAGTGAAGAATCCTATGGTTAAGGTACATTCATGCTATGCTGAACATTTAATAAAACTAGTTATGCAACCTTGCAGTCAGAGGTTTCCTTTAATGCTGCCAAAGTGATGGCCTGAGGTATTGTGAGATAAATTTACTGCCTTACTCCTTGGCATCACCAATGAAGTGCTCTCTTTGCTGCTTTTACTGTCCTCATGAGAGTAAGAAACTCGTGCCCCATTCCCATTAGTAGAAACTAACAAATACCGTACTTTTAAGGCTGACTTAATTAAAGGGGGAATAGAGGTATATGGGACAAAAATAAATGAGACTTTCAGGAAAAAATTTATAGCAAGAGAGATCTTAAAAATAGGAAATTGAGGTTGAAGAGAAGATGGCGAAGCTAGATAATAGATAGATCAAAAACATTATTTTTAAAGAAACAGTTACCTTTAAATAAATGACACATACCTTTGTGTATTACGTGATATGATAAGCCGATGGTGTACATATGAAAACAATTTGGAGTAACTGGACAAGTTTTCTTTACCCATGAGGGTGGGAAGTCAAGGGAAAGACAGGCTCAGCTGCTATTTAATCTGACCTAGGCTCCTATTTGACCTAAGTCTGTCTTGATGCAGCAGCACAGGCCAGCGAGGAGGCGGTGTCATTTCGCCGTGAACGCAGCACATTTAGGCGCCAGGCAGTACGGCGCCGGCACAATGCAGGGAGTAACCCTACCCCTCCTACATTGCTCATCGGATCACCCCTAAGGTATGATATTTTGAAATTCCACCAAGTTTAGCATGCATGTAACAGATCTTCTAACCTATTCTGTGGTCCCAGGAAAGCATTTGAAGAGCCTTTTCTTTTCCTTTCTGTTTCTCTCCTATATACATTCAAGCCTCTTTAAGTTTTCTCTGCATGTGACCATGAGCCTATGACATTATGCATGCCTTATGTTGCACTATTTAAACAAAATGATCAGATTGGTTTAGCCAATTTTAAATTGCAAAATCAGTTTAGGGCAGTTATAGAAATGTAAATAGTAGGCCTTAAATCAGCTTTTCTTTTCTTTCTACTCCAAATTAGTAACATTAATGCAACATCTTTTTCTAGCATCTAGACAATACTTAGTATGAACAAATACAAAACCAAATGGTGAGCTTGTTGAGGAATAACAGATAACTGACTTCCACTTGATAAGCCAGTTTGATTATTTTATCCCACTAAAATATATATTTTATTTTATATTGCTTAAAACTTGGTGTCTTTTATTTCATAATAAACAGGACCTAGTAAATGACACATAACTAAAATATTTAGTTTATGTAAAGTATGGTCGATTGGATGTATATATTTGTGTATACATTTTGTTGAATTTCTCAACCACTATAGTGTATTAAACAAAAACATTTTTACAATTTCCAATAATCCTAAGTAAGAAAGCATCCATTCATAACACTGGGGATAATTTTCCATTAAAATTCTAGTAACTGTTTTATTCTTACTTGTATCAAATCTAATGAGCCCATGCCTTGAATTAGAAATGTAAAACTCTATTCAGAAGACTTGTACTTTATTTCAAGAATACAAATATAGACATAAATACTTTACATGTGCTTGCTTAAACAGTGCCTATATTATACCATATACTTTTATTAACTTCTATGCCCTAGAGCACATTATATAGATTATTTTCCTTCCACATTTTAATTTTAAATTCAAAAGGAAGAGCATTTGATGAAATAATTGTTAGTGAGTGCATGGTAGGTTGGAAAAGGTAAACCCTTGTTAAAACCTTGTTCCTAAAAGTAACAAAATCCTTATTTCTTTAAAATATTACTTTATTTTATACTCCCCTGAGATCTAAGATTTATTTTCCTGGATTTTACATTACAGTCAGGGACTTCATCTTTCATAGGTCATGTACCTAATTAATCCTCCAATAATACATAATTCTTTAAAAGTAATATGGATTAATCAAACCAATATTTAAAATAAAGAAATGAGAGGACACCAATTTAAAAGAAACGTTTGGTTTTCGAAACCTTTTCTGAGCCCCTTTGCTTTTTGTGAGCCCTCCTCTTCTCTTTCCTTTCAACTTCCTGCCCTTTTCCTCCTGAAGTAACTTTTCTTTCTGCTGGAGGATTTGGGGCATAGTCCCGACATGCAGAGAAAGAGCTCACCATTTTATTTTACTTTTTCTATTCTATTTCTAACCTCTGTTTTTTCCCCTTTGAATAATACTTGCCATAGACAACAACTTTGCTTTCTTACTCATTTTATGTTGTTATTTCTTAAACTTTTTTTTTTCAAACCTTCTCTTTTTGGTCTTTAAAAATCCTTCCATTCTTTGCCACAAATGAGCCCAGTGGATCCCACTCACCAAAGAATTGTAGACAAATTAGTTTTTTTCTCTGTCTGGTGGAATATTAAAGAGCTGTGTTCTAACTCCAGGCAATCACATACAGTTTTCCCATGTTTTTCTAGGGTTTTAAATATATCACCGTTTAAATAAGGATATGGTTGTAAAACCTATTTCTAAAGCACTCACCTTAGAATTTTTGGAAAATAGTCTTCCAGTAGTCAGCATGTAGTTTTTGTTGATGTTCCAGGATTATTTCTAGTACAAAGGTTGCATATGTCTTAAATCAGCTGTCCTCATCATGGGTGAAGTCAAATAAAATTTAGCTGTGAAGAATTAGAGAGAAATACCAGTTTATTAAAATCATTTTTTATAATTGTGAAAATATTCAGGTAAAGTATATTGGTATTATTTCTCCCTGTGAGTTACACTTGGTCTTAGCCAAAAGACCAAGAAGCTACTCTCAGTACGAGTTGCAGAATAATAATCTCATCTTTAAATAAATGCAGGGTGGTATAGTCATTTAAAGTTTAGAAAACTTGTTTGTCAAAAAGAAATGGTATAGATGTGGCAATACTTTTGTTACAATGACTATATAAATGCTAGCTTATTTTAAATCTGCTAACTTATTTTAAACTTTAATGAATAGTTTAAAAAACAACTTGGTAAAATATATGTCCCCAAGGATTAGGAGTGAGTTATCAATTTCCTCTCAAAGAGAAATTGCATGTATTTCATACTTGTAAGAATATACTATTTCAGAAGTTTTTTTAAGTTTTTTTTTTTTTATTAGCCTTATAGGTAGGTTTTATAGACCCTTGGTCATTATTCCAAGTTATTGGGCTAAAAAAGACAAATATTTTAAAGTTGTATGATACAGATATTAAGAGTTAGTTTTACAGTTATCAACCTAAATGTGATATCTTTTTGAATTCTAGTTAATGGACTGGAATGGAAAGAAATCATCAGTGCATTTTGGGGAAGGGAAAAAAAGCTTTAGTGTATTCTTAGATTTATTTTTAAAAATATAAGATGGGGGAAAATACATAAGATTGCAAGATCTCTGATAAAATAAGGTAATAATAATAACTGAGAGTCCATGATTACGAATTCATAGGGATCATTTTATCATGCTTGAAAATGAATCCACCAGCTATTTGTTGTGTGTGTACTATGTTCAAGACATTCCTGTGCATTTTCTCTGGAATCTGGAGATTCATAGGAATGATACACTCCTAGAGTTTACATTTTAGTTGAGGAGACATACAAAGATAGCTAGCAATGTAAGGCAGAATGTATCAAGGACCAATTAAGTGGTACAGAGGAAGGAAAGATGAAGGCCACCTATTTTTTTGTCATTTCAATTAGAAAATGTTAAATAGTAAGATTGCATGTTAGTGATAGCTGATAGTTATAGACCTAAATTTCTACCTTTCCTTTTGCAGTGTTAGAAAATAGTTGCTACCTTTTCTCAAACTGGTAGTTATGATATATAATTGAAAATGTAAAAAAAGATTAATTCATGCCAATTATTAGTTAAAGATGTTTTCTAACAATTTATGCAAAAACGAAGGCTTTTTTCTTGTTGTTAAAGGATTTGAAAATAGGAATTCAGGCACAGGAAGGGGAAAAAAATATAAATGTATTTATTACCACTGATCTGTACACTTAAAAATGGTAAAGACGGTAAATTACATATGTGTATTTTACCTTAACAAAATAATTTAAAATAAAAAGAAAATAGGAATTCAAGGA
Organism: Propithecus coquereli; assembly: GCF_000956105.1. Classification (NCBI taxonomy): domain Eukaryota; kingdom Metazoa; phylum Chordata; class Mammalia; order Primates; family Indriidae; genus Propithecus; species Propithecus coquereli. Next base: position 11,267,435 of record NW_012150840.1, read on the forward strand.
ACATAAGCATTTTATTACTAGCTTTTGATGTTCAAAAACTTGAAGTTTATAATCACATAGATTTTGGCTAATTTCCTTTATTTCTTTATTCTGGAATTGATTTTCCTGGATTGCCTAATATTTTTAAAACCTTTTTGTATACTTGGGTATATATTGTGCATCTCTATGTTGAAGATTAGTATATTCTCAAATATGTTCACGTTAAAATACATCTGCTACATAGCTATTTTGCTTAGGATTTTAAGTGAAAAAATTGATAGAAAAATTTGTCGAGTACATATTCTATAAAATTCCACGGTCTTCTGAATCTGAAGGGACAAGGGACACAGTACTTGAACTGCTTAAACATTTTTCCTCACTGTTTTCTCCCTTGTGAAATTTGTTTACTTTGGTAAGATTTGTGGGTAAGTTTAGATAGATTCTGAGGAAGAGTAACAGATTAACTATACATATATGGGAAGTAAAAACTTATCCCCCAAATCATCTCTTGATTTATATCTATTGTACAAAGCTTCTAGTCTGAAGAAATTATTAAGTAAGTACTTTTATAGTTAAGGCTCAAAAAAATAATGCCAGTAAGGATTGAAAAGTCAGTATTTTCCAGGCTTGGTTTTTTTATATGTTGTATCCATTGTTATGCTCTGCTTGGAATGTGTACTTTTCATGGGCTCTAACAGAAGCCTGAAAAATGAATGTTCCAGGTAATTCTGGTTAATAGAACTTTCTGGGATGATGGAAATATTCTATAATCTGCCCTGTCTAATATAGTAGATACTAACTACTGGCTGTTGCCCACTTTGGTAGCAAGTAGCTGTGGTAGCCACTAGCTATGTTTATGTGGTTTTCGAGCATTTGAAATGTGGTTAGCATGACTGAGGAACTAAAATATTAATTAATTTAAGTAGTCATAGGCTACTATACTGGACAGTATAGTTCCAGAGTATATTCTATTGCCATAATCATAGGCTTAAGCAGTATATAAGTATTTTCTACTTGACCTTTTATTTCATGGTTAGTCTGCAGCAGATGAGTTTATTTTATGTGTACCAGAGAAGCTGTTACATTGAATTCAAAGGATTAGAGATAACTTGATACTCATGAAAAAGGATAAAGTAACTGAATAAGGCCATCTTCAGTAGCATTCTTCTTTTGTTCTAGAGGTCTAAGTTTAGTTACAGGCTCTGCGATTGTTCAAAGTAAACTTAAATTGATGGAATGCAGAGTCGTAGTGAACATCATATAGAGAATGACATATAATCATTGTACTCAAAATGATTTCATGAGTTTTATCAGTTTAAATTTGTCTAAATATTATACTAAGAACATTAAAATCCATGATGTCTGAAGTGTATGAAATTATAAAATGAATTAATAATAGTTTCTTAATTATTTAGAAAATGTGGATAATTTTGTAACATTTTTAATAAGTAAATTTATAATAAAATACTAAGTATTTAAAATTTTTATCAAATTTAAAAAAGACTGTAATATCCTTTGAGAAATTCTTGGTTTCTAAATCGTTTGTAAGATTTTCTACAATGATAGATCCTTTATTTTTTTTTTTTTCCCCAGTGAGACAGGGTCTGGCTATGTAGCCCAGGTTGGTCTGGAATGCCTGGGCTCCAGTGATCCTCTCACCTCAGCCTCCTGAGTCTCTCGGCAATGATGGGATCCTTGTTAATGAGACTAGGGATTGGAAAAGGAAATAAAATTTGTTAAGGGAACATAATTTTTAACCAACACCTTGTACATGAAGCATGTAGCCTTATTTCGGAAATATGTAGACTTTTTAGAGATAACACTTTATGTTAATTAATTCTACTTCAGTCAACATCCCATGGCCATTTGTATTTCACTTGGTTGAGTCAGTTATTCTGGTTTTCTTGTATTAGTTTGTGATTTTCTTTTGATTCAAAATTTGGTTCCATTTGGTAAAAATTCTTTGGTTTTCAAATGCATAGAAATTTTGTTTTATTGTGAATTTGAGATCCCAGAATAGTTGAAAGCAACAATTCTAGAATTATTGCAAGGCTATACATAAAAATGCATATTTAACTGAAAAATATGGTTATCTATTGGGGACCAGCTCCAACATACATAAAATTGAATGCACTCATGATTCTTTTTGGCTGCTTTCTTTTTCTTTATACTAAAACTTAGTAGGATTGAGGAGGAGAAAAGTCACAGATTAACCAGCTTACATATACATTAAAAGTTTACTACATTCATCAGATTTGAATCAGATTTATAAAGATCAGAAGGCTTAAGTCTGTCAGTGTAATCTGTATATTTTACAAAGTGTTGGCTCTTTCTTAGGTTACTTTGAAAAAGTGTCTTTTTGAAATCAGTTTTCTATATTGACTTCATTCTGGCTGTTGTTTTTTCTTCTTCCCTGTAATGTCTCCCCAATCCATGTTTTTTCCTAGCCTTCAAGATGGTCAGCAAGGCCCGCAGTCCACAGCCCAGGTCAAAGTCCAGTCCCGCCCCCCTTCCCAGGCTGCAGTGCTCAGTGCTAGTGCCTCCTTGCTGGTGAGAAATGGGAGTGTCCACTTAGAAGCATCACATGACAATGCATCTGCTGTAGGCGGTAGCAGTTTGCACGATGAACTTGGTATGCAGGCCTTATGTAATCTTGGTGATACAAAACTTAAATGCAGCAGATAAGGGGTAACAATGATTGCAGTTTTTTCTTGAGATAGCTTCATTTTGGGACTATACATAGGAGCACTTTTTATACAGGATTTGCCCTTTGTGTAAGGAAAATTTGACTTTTGCTCTCTTCTGTTTCTCCTCTTATTTTGCATTTTCTTTGAGTACATCCATTATTAATAGGTACTTGAGTGTCCTCTTAAAATGATTTGGGCAATTCTGTTACCACAAGGCATTTGTACCATGTGGGAAAATGTTGATTTTTTCTAAAAATGATTTTGACTACACCTTAATTTCTTTGAATTCTTTGAATGTGCCATAAAAAAGGAAAAAATGCTTTTTAATTATCTATTACTGAAGAATCTTTCAGGTATTCTATATTTCACAGTATATCTATTACCTGTAGTAGGAGATACTATAATTCGAGATGCAATACTCTGAGGACATTATGGCTCCATATTAGTATCAAATAATAACTTTATAAAGTTTGTTTCTTTTCTTGTTAATACTTCTATAAATATACATATACATTATTAAGTAGTATCGGGTGTGGTATCACTTAAAACCTCGGTAATACATATCCACTCAAATATCTGCCTTCTGTGTTATTTAAGGGTGACATTTTATATGACTTTGGTTTGTGTGTCTCCATATAATCCAGCTTTCTTGTGCTCATAGTGCTGATTGATAATGATTTAAGTAAATATTAATATAATGAAGAGGAAAATCTTGTTATTCAGAAATACTCACTTGAAAGCACTTACTCATTGTGATTTTATTATCCATGTTATACCTGCTTTTCACTTATAAAGGTGATAATCCAGTCGATGCTTTAACTAGACAGATATGAGGTGTAAGGTGCCCAAATTAGGTTTAATAAAACTTTATATGCTATCTATTCATTGACTGTTTTTCCATTTTGTAAAAGTCTGTAGTTACAGAGAAGGATTAATAATATGTATGCATATTGATGAAAATAATCTTTAGCAAATCTTACAGAAACTTGAAAATGGTCATCTAAGATATTTATAAGATTAGAATGTATGGTGATTTCTAAATAAAATGAGAAAGCAATAAAACATTTTAATTTTAAATTTAGAATGCTTTTGCTTTTGAGTTTGGGGAGGCAAGAAAATGTATAAGGAGGTTGCTTGAGAAAGAATAAGTAGACTCTAATTTAGCTACTTATTTTAGTTGCAAGTCCTTGTTAGTTGCATATATATATATAATTCTCTCATGTGATAACTTTATATTGATATTTTTCTTTGGTTAACTCAAAGTTCCTGTGGACAAAGGATGTGTGAATCTTTTAATATAAAATTACAATCATTATCTCATTGTCCATTGGCATTATGGTAGTGTAGATAAGCTAAAATAAAAGGCTTCATTTTGATCCATTTCAAATTTTTAGACTTTTATCAGATCAAACATACAATGAAACAGTAGATAATTTTCCTCTATAAAAATTCTTAGTTTGCTCAAAAAATTTGCTAAGTGATCTTAAATTATAAAGCCCATTCCTAATAGCACATGCAGATTTTTGAAAATACTTATTATAACGTCTTTGCCAATTCTGAAAAATAAAAGCTGCTTCTGGCTGAAGGTGACTTTTAGCATCTGGTGGTGGATATTCAGGATATTCTCTTGAAATTTTGATTTTATCTTTTGTGTTAACTACTTTCTGGTAGCTAGTTCTTGACCTGTGGTAGCTGAATGCTGCCAAGTTGAATGCTTAGTAATAATTAGCACAAAACAAGCAGTCAGTGGAAAATGTATATCTGTTCCATAGCCAATAAAGTTGGCCAAAAAAGATTCTGAAAATGAACTGCAGCTGAACTTAAAGGAATTGGTATAGAAGCTAGAATATTTTGTTGTGTAGTTTAATTATTTATGTAATTTTAATTAGCAGTAGTAAGAAAATATGTAAATTAATGTGTGTACTATATACTCAAGTATGTTAAAGTTAGCCATGGTATTCCCTAAAAGTATGGAATATTTACATAGGTTTGCTTCCTTCCAAATTGAGCTTCTTCTACTAAAAAATTTTAACCAATTTTTACATGTGAAGATATATCCATATGCATAAAACACTTATATATACATATATACACATGCATATATATACACACCCAGACTTATATGCACTCAAGTATGTTCAAGTATATATAATATTTGTATATGTACATATTTCTATGCCTGTTTGGATTAAAGGGAACTCTAAACCAGACATTGTTTAATTCCAAGCCTAGACAGTTTTCCTAGACTGTTTTCTACATCTTTATTTTGTGGTATCCATAATAGATAACCACATCCATTTCCTATACTAAATCCTGAGAATTCTTATTTTTCTGTTGCGTTTTAACTAGCATTTTAGGGTTACCAGGTAACATTAGACATCATGGAAAAATTCACTAAAGGTAGTAGTATAAGGATTTTATTAGTAGTTTATTCAGCAGAGGAAAAAGTATTTACATTGTATATTCAGCAAGCATAATTTTTAATCATAATTAATTTTAGAAACAATTATAAGTGGTATAATTTAAAAGGAAAAACTTGGATAGTTTCCTTTCTTATTTATAGCTTTCATTTCTATGCAAATCTATTTTTAAAAAGGTTCAAATGACGTAAATGATGGATGAGTTTTGATGTTAACATCTTTGAAAAGGAAATTTCTATCAGAATTTCTTAAATCCTTCAATGTAATGTTTTTTATTTTAAAGACCGCACTTTAAAGGTTAATTTCCTTCCAATCAGTCTTATTGGACTTGCTATTTGCTTTTGATTTTATACTATTTTCTGTATTAAACCGTAATATAAAATAAAATAAGCTGCGGCTTAGTGCCCAGATTAAGTCTCACAAGAGACTCTGAATACAAGTAGAACAAAAAGTTCTATTTTGTATCTGCTAAATTTTTCTATAAAATTTGGCAGTTACTTTTCAGTTTATGTTAATCCTAGCTTCCTCTTATAAATTCAGACTAATAAAATGATGCAGTGATGAAACATGCCATTATAGTTGATAGTTACACTTTTACTGTGTAACACAACATCTCAACGGAAATGTTGTGTATAAGATCAGATAGAGCAGGAAAATGTGCTTGTGTTTTTTTCTGTGTATGAAATTAGTGGTGGTCAATGGTGAGGGTAAGTTTTGAAAAAGTATGTGTAAAATTATTAATATTTTATCTTTATGTGAAAAATTAAAAAGTTACTGTTATTATAATACAGACAAATGAGGACAAGGGAGTTTATACTTCTCAAGACATAACTATAACATACATAAATATGAGTAGTGTTTATTGTTTTTGAATACAAAAAATAATTTTATTTTTTGATCCTTTTTGGGGGTGAAGGGCAACAAAGTATATATAAATGAAAGTAAAATGTTTATTGAAACAAAAATGCCTCATTATATCTAGAAAGAAGTGTTAAGAGGTTTGGGGGATATATTCTACTTATACTTCCTTTTGATAAAATTAGAATGTGCTTTTCCCATCCTTTTAACAGAAATACAAGTTTATAAATATTGGAAAATATAATGAAGAAAATTAAGTCATCTGTAATCTCATCATTCATTCACTATTATTAGAATATTTTATAATTTACTCCTTCCAGTCTTTTTTAATGTACACATGTATATACTTTTCTAAAATAGAATTAGGCTTATATTGTGTGACCTTTGTGCTATGTATGAGTTTTGTATCTTGCCTTTTTCAGTTAGCATGTCTGAACATTTACCCATGTTAACTGTGCTTTAACTTGTTTTTAATTGGCTGCATAATATTTTGTCACTGAGATCTACATGAAAGGCAGTACGGTATAGTGGACTCCTGAGCCAGACTTCCTGGCTTCCAATCCATGCTCTACCACTTACTAACTGTGTAATCTTGGACAAGTTATTTTCTCTCCCCATGCCTCAGTTTCCTCATTTATCAAAGAGGGACAGTAATAATGCCTATTTCATAGGTTTATTTTGAGGGTTATATTTATTAAAGTATGCAAAGCAGTTAGAACAGTATTTAGCAATAGTAAGTTTATTATGTAAATAATCATTGGCATCATTATTGATAAAATATTATTATATTATGATTTATTTAACTAGTTAACTAGCCCTGTTGTTAGTCTTCAAGTTGTTTCCTGGTATTTCCTGTTGTAGGAAACACTGTGCTGAACATCTTTATGGACGCTTTTGTGTACAGCTGTGATTATTAACTTAGGATAAATATGTTGAAGTGGAATTATCAGTCAAGGGAATTATACATTATTGGGGCTTTGATGTATATTGTTAATTGCTTTATGGAAAACTCATAGCCGTTTGTACTTTATCTGACCTATTTTATCCCCACAAATAGTATAAGTTAAAAATAGATCTAGATAAATTTTATCTTCTGCAACCTTTATCCCCTGGATAATTTTCAGAAGTTTATCATTGTTACTGTGGAAAGACTACAGTAACAATTCTAAGACTACAGTAGAATATTATTTCAAACAGTTTTGGATACCTGAACTGCTCTACGAATTTTACCAAAATTTTCAGGGCCTGCTTAAGACATTTGTCTCTTGCTAGTATGTTGTAAAGAATTCATTGAAGCACTAGACTAAATTATCTGATTTCTAACATTAAACATTCTTAAGATTTTAAATTAAAGTTGATTAATACATGTGTTAGTTGGAATATAGGTTAGATTCTTTAAAGGAGAGACCCCTCAAATCAATGGCTGAAATAAAAGAGGTGATTATATTTGTCTCATAACAGTTGAATGGGGGCCATTGCTGGCAAATGGATTGACTATGTTAACTTTCACATGTGGCTTCCCTGCCTGGTCCAAAGTGACTGATGTAGTTGTTGACATTTCCCAGCAAACACGAAGGGAGAGGGACTAAAAAGGTCAAGGACATCCAGACTTTATCTTTCTGACTGTGAGTTGGAAAATACGCCTTTCACTTTCTCCCACCTCCCGTTGGCCATACGTAGTCACGTGGCAACTTCTAGCTGCAGGAGAGGCTGGGAAATGTCTCTAACTATGGGGACAAAAGTCCAGCTAAAATTCAGTGAGGGGAAGGTCCTATTTTTGAAAGGAATAAGGAGCAGATGGATACCAGAAGTAATTCATCAGTCTTTGGCACAATAAGAGTAAGGATTTCAAATCAAGATGATCAGTGACTTTAAAAGTTGGAAGTTCAAAGAAAAGAAATGCAGTGGCCGGCAGTCATGGGCCAAAAGCCCATCATTGCTTATAATTTTTAAAATTGCAAATTAAAAATAAGATTGAGATTATTTATCATCTGGTGAAAGCGTAGTGGTGTTGGAAAGGTCTAGAGAAATAGATAACTAAATGACAGGATGTTTTTGTAAGGCAATTTAGAATTATAGACCAAAAGTATTTATATCTTTCTTATTTATTTCTCTATTTATGTATTTATTTAAATCTTTATTCTTGCCCTGCTTTGTCCACGTTGAGAATCATATCTTTCAATCCCCAAATTTTCCAAACATGCAAAGACATGTATGTAGATATTTATGGTAGCATTGTTTATAATTTTGAAAAACTGTGAAAAAATCTGTGTCCATCACTAGAGAACTGCTTAAAGAAATGATAATACACTGATATAATGTAATATTCAAAACTCGATACATCTGTATTGGTGACATGGAAAATTAGGGTACTTAGTAATAAAAAAGGTAAATTCCAGAACAATATGTATGAGGAGAATGATCCATTTGTCATGGGACAAAATGTATATAATAATTGTTCAAAAGAACACAGAAAATGCTCTTGGCAGTGACTGTCCCTGGGGAGTGGGGAACTTTATTTTATATACTATAAAATAATCTTCTGATTAGTAATATTTTTTAAATGAAACACCAAAATAGGACAACAAATACCAATGTCATTCCCAAAAATCTTGGTTAGTGTCTTGTGTGAATTTCACTGACTACATGCTATCTCATGCCCATCCATCTACTCAGACTCTTACCTGACAGGTCTTTTTTTTCTTGTTTTTTCATCGATTTTATGACTATATAATTTAGGTATAATAAATTGCATTCATTTAGCATGTTCAGTCCACTGAGTTTTAACAGATGTGTATACCTGTGAAATACCACAGTCCAGATGCAGAACGTTTCCATCACCTTCACAAGATTCTTTGTGCCCCACTGCAGTCCATCCCTCCTGGCCATAGGCAGCCGTTAATCTGCTTTCTGTTATCGTGATTTTTCGCTCTCCTAAAAGTTGATATAAATACAGTCATACAATATACTGCCTTTTGTATTTAGTTTTTCACAGAGCATAATGCTTTTTGAGATCATCATATTGTTGCATGTAGTAGTGGTTTGTTCTTACAGTGCTGAGTATGAACCTACTGAATATTGTTTATCCATTCACCTGTTGATGGGTGTTTGTGGTGTTTCCAGTTCTTGGCTGTCGTGAATAAAATTTCTAAACTGTCTTTTTGGGAACAGTTCTACCTTTCCACCAGTGAGTTTGAGTTGTTCCCATTCTTGCCCACGTTTGCTTTTGTTGGCCTTTATAACTTTAGACCTAATGGGTGTATGATGGTTTAAATTCATTGTGGTTTACCTTTACATTTCTCTTATGACTCAGAAAGATGAGCATCTTATGATGTGTTTATCGGTTGTACGTACATCTTCTTTTGTAAAATGTGTCCAAATATTTTATTCATTTTTAAAATTGGGTTGTCTTCTAACTATTGAGGTGTAAGAGTTCTTTCGATATTTTAAATACAACTCATTTGTCAAATATAAATTATAAACATTTTCTCCCATTTTGTGGCTTGCCTGTTTGTTTACCTGACCACTCTTAATGTCATCAATATCATTGTTACAGATTATTTTACCAAGGTAAGGAGGACTTGTCCCTTTGAAATGAAATGTGAGCACACGATGAAATTATAGCAGAGTGTAAACTTGTACGTTCACTTTTGGAAAGTTCAGCTGATCTGGGGAGTAGAGCGTGGCAGTGGAGTCGTAACGGTGAATTGACCCATGTTAAGTCAGAACTAGAGAATGAGGTGGCCATATCAGTAAAATATATCAGCATATACATCTCTTTGTTGCCAAACAATAGAGATATCTGTCTTTCCTTACCAATCACCTAAAGCTCTCTTCTAAACCAATCTCTTTCTTCTTATACCAGCCCTTTTCCCTATTGTTCTTTTATTTTAAAAACCTAGCACAGCGTTGCATATTCCAGGAAGAAAAACAAGACTGGTTCTAAATATCGAAACTTGAAATTACAAGTATTAGTAGCATAGTGACTTGATTTTCATTGTATCACAAGAATTAAAGAGGTTTTAGGAATCTAAGGTTGTCTATCTAGGACAGGGGTTGGCAAACTGTGGCTTGTGGGCTAAGTCCAGCTTTTAATGCCTGTTTTTGTAAATGAAGTAAATAAAATAAATACGTGTTTATATTATGTGCTATCTATGGCTGCTTTCACGTACAATGGTAGAATTGAATTGTTGCAACAGAGACTATGTGGCCCACAAAAGCCTAAAATATTTATTATCTGGCCCTTCACAGAAAAAGTTTGCTGACCCCTGATCTAGGGAGAAATAAGTCCATTAACCTGTAAGCAATGTAGTGAGTCATTTCTCTCTGGGTGAAAATTCAGAGTCACCACTTGTGATAGTAAGCGGGAGGTGGGGGCGGTCGGAGGGTGTGCTATCCAAGAAATTAAAGCTGATGTTAAAGGCCTTCTCTGTTAAAATATAGTTTATTCATTGAGATAGCATTGTGAACACATTTATCACCATCAGAAACAGGCATTTTTTTGTACTTACTATTTGAGTACTTAAGTTAGTCATATAGATGTATGTGGTCCTCCAACAGTCTTCTAAAACCCACTTTATAAATTTACTGCCCATGTATCTCTCTCTGTTCTTGTATCCCCTCCCTGCCCTAAGAGTAATACTAGAAAAATGAGAAATCAGTTTAGACAGTGTTAACAGGTTTAGGCTTGGAGGGCCCATAATGAACAGAGGTGGGGTTGGAGGTCAAGTAAGAAAATTATCCAAGAAATTTAAGAGGCCCTCTTTGTCGTTGGTACATAGAGGATTAGAGAAACCATGAAGATGATTTGTCATTCTGGTAATGATAAGATACATAGGTATCTTTAGAAAATGAGCGACATCAAGAACACAATAGGATTTTCTTTGGTAAGTTCTAGTGACT
>NW_012150840.1:11280622-11281791 GCF_000956105.1 Propithecus coquereli
TATGCTGTTTGCATTGTAGACATGGAAAAAAGCCCTGCCATCAAGTTGAAATTGCCTTTTAAGATTCCTACTGTTTGTAACCTCAGTAATTCCAGCTAGTAAAACAGAAACCTCATACTCAAAAAGCAGACTGGACTAGACCCAAATGATTGCAGAGTTACATAATTCATCTTATTGCCCTCATGGAAATATTTATTTATTTATGCTCCCTCTTCACCATCAATATGGCTACCATAGATCCTCAAAAGTGAAGAATGCATTTCAGGCCGTATGTAGAGTTTTAAAATTCTGTTACAGAAATTATTTCATATTATAAAATTCATTTTAAGCGAGTCATTTTTATTTTAACCTATATTCATTTACAACCAATACAATTTCTAAACCTTTTATTGGTTTTGTAGAGATTCTTGGCTGTTGCAATTGCTGTTTCTAAATTTTTTATAGAGTTCTTGTGGTAGAATCATACAATTAGTAATGTTCATTAAATGCTATAATTTAATTATCACTGACATTATTATAGCTCATTCAGTTCATTAAACTTAGATCCTTCTTGACACTTTCATTTCTCCTTTAAAAAGAAAAACACAACTCAGAAGGCAGTCACACATTTTGTTGTCCTGCAGTTTGAACTATCTTAGAACTGAAGCAGCTTTGCAAATGGCCACTCACCTCCTGCAAGTAGTGGTCAGGTGACTTTTAAATAGCATTGAATTCATTCATGTGATTACTTGAATTGTGTGTGCTAGTAGGAGAAAAGAGAGAAAGGCTGTTATTGCAAAGCAGACTTAATATCAATTATATATGTTTACATTTACCCTACTGTCCAGCATTTCTTTTCAGTTCACCTCATGCTGAATTACATGCAGATCATTGTTTTAAAAATATTTTTTGAAAAAATATTACAGTGTATTTTCTTAAAATATAGAAAGTTATCAAGTTTAGTGTATCATAAAGAAAAAATTCTGAATATTCTAATGGCTTTATAAAATAATCATTTATTTGCTAGGTAAGTTCTCTTCTACGATCTATGAGACTGGTGGCTGTGATATGTCACTTGTGAATTTTGAACCAGCAGCAAGAAGAGCATCTAATATCTGGTATGTGTGAAGTCATTAGGAGTGTGTATATACTTGCATATATTTGCCATATCTAATGTTTTTAAGCCTTGA
>NW_012150840.1:11288911-11291667 GCF_000956105.1 Propithecus coquereli
CACAAGAAAGAATTATCTGGCCCAAAATGTCTGCAGTGCCAAAGTTGAGGAACCCTGGCATAGAGTATAAGAAAAAAAGTGTTTTGAGAAATATTCGTCAGTGCTTAGAGATAGAAATGGCTATGTTATATACAAGAAGCAAATTTTCTTGACAATACTCATGTATGTGTTTGAAAAGTAAAGACTCTCCCTACTTTTTTGCTATAGTGTATTACTGGAAACTCCATAGAAAAGCAAAAATGGGAAGATGATTATATTACTGTTTTCTGCTTTTAAACGGTGTAAGAGCCTTGAGATATCAAAATGCTACTTAGTACTATGCCGGATGCAGTAAACTTTTGATGCTTTCAGAGGAAGAGGAGACTGGTGAACTGGTGCATGGATGAGTTAAAGCTAAAAGAAATGTAGTGCAGTAATTTTTTATATAGCCTCAGGTGAGCAGCCTGCCCAAACAAAGAGGGTGAGGGATTTGAAAACAACTAAATTACAGCAATGGTAAGGGACTGTGGGAAGAAATGAGAGTTGAAGGGATTGGATCTAATGTAGCACAGCTCAGATTTGACACTAATGAGGTTCATAGCTCAATGAGAAAAGACCATAAATGGGACAGGGAGAAGAGAAACTACTAACGATTCACTATAAATGATTTTAATGGATTCACTAGCTATACAATTATGAGACCTTAAGATTTCAAACATTTCCCTAACAAAACCTTTCCAAAAGATCTATTGATTAATTTACTTTGCTTTAGTTCACTTCCTATTGTTACCTTCTCTAGTTTCTAATGATCATAACATATTCAAAAGGAGTGGACTAGAGTAGGGAATTAAGGGGCTTAGATAATTCACAAGCTGATTGAGTAACTCTTGAATTTGTGATTTGCCTGAAGACATTTTAAGCCTTTCAATGCTGACTTTCTTTTAGCTCTCTCTCCCACAGATTCGATTGAATAGACTATTGACCATTGATACAGATTTGTTGGAGCAACAGGACATTGATCTAAGCCCTGACTTGGCAGCTACTTATGGTCCAACAGAAGAAGCTGCCCAAAAGGTTAAACACTATTATCGCTTCTGGATCCTACCCCAACTGTGGATCGGCATTAACTTTGACAGACTGACACTTTTGGCCTTGTTTGATAGGTGAGAATATACTGTGATGCTCTTAAGTTTATAGGTAATATGATCCTAAGTACTGTATAAATGTTATAAGAGGAAACTTCTGTTTCTCTGTTTCTTAGCACTACTGTCTTAGTGGTAAAAACATTAGTCTACTGTGTTACAAACCTAGTGACCAACAGCTGCTTCCAGTCAACATGGAGTAATGGGACTGGATTTCCCCTCCCATGCGAAACAAGGAAAAAACAGACAAAATACACTTAACAGTGGTTTTTAAGACATTGGAGAGGAGACAACAAAGGACAGGGATCCCTGAGAGATGGCAAACAAATAATGTGAGGTGTACAGTTGCCCTAGCTAATGCCTTGAGAGAGTTCCTAGGCTGCGACACAGGGAGAACTCGGAGGTGGAGTCCAGCAGACTTCCCGAGTTGAGGAAATGGAGCTGAGCATTCAGGGAGATGATGACAGCTGGAGCCCATAGGACAGAATATCAGGGAGAAGAGAGAGCTGCTGAGAGAGAGAACCTTGGGGATCTGCAATGAGTCCCCTTGACTATTGAGCAGAATATGGATAAGTCCAGATATGTGAGGAAAGTATCTGAGTCCAGGAAAGAACCATGTGAAAGGAATAGAGTAACAGTTCCTGGCACTCCCATAGGGCTGGGAATAGTGCATGTTCTCACTAGCCAGATTGGAAACATTAAAAATTCATATTTTATATTGTCTGTGTAGAGTACTTAGGAAGATTTTCCTCAATAGTGGGTAACAATTAGCCCAAGCATTAACACTACTTCAGACCCACCTAACAAGTCATAAAAGCAAGACCTGAAGGGATCAAACTATTTCCAAGTAGCATAACAAAACTTAAGGAGCGTTATGGAAATCCAGAAATACCCAGCACCCAAAAAGTTAAGATTCACAATGTCTAGCATCCAGTCAAAGATGACCAGGTATGCAAAGAAGTGAGAAGACAATGACCCATAATGAGGAGAATAATAAATTGAGACCAATCTGTAACTGGCACGGATATTAAAATTACCAGATAAGGACATTAAAACAGTTATAACTATATTTCTTAGGTTTAAAAAGTTAAGTAGAGATGTGGAAGATATTTTTTAAAAGTCACAAATCAAACTTACAGAGTTGAAAACTACTATGTCTGAGATGAAAAATACACTAGATGGGATTAATGGCAGATTATACATTATAGAAGAAAAGATTAGTGAACTTGAAGGCATAGCAATGGAAACTATCTGGAATGAAACAGAAAGAAAAAAGAATCTTTTTTCCACTCCCGTCCCCAGTGAAAAGAGCATAAAAACAAAATGAGAGTAAGCTGCGGGACAAGAGGAAACAAGGAGAGAGAAAAACTTGAAGAAATAATGATGGAAAACTTTGCAAACTTGATGACAACTATAAACACACATTCAAGGAACCAAGTGAACCTCAAGCACAAGAAACATGAAGAAAACTGTACCAAGGCACATAATCGCTCAAAACTAGTGATAAAATCTTAAAAATTATGAGAGAAAAAAGACATGATTTGTACAAAGAAGCAAGGTTAAGTAAGATATCAGTTTTATTGTTAGAAATAATTTAAGTGAGAAGACAGTAGTGGAGCAACATCTTTAAAGTAT
>NW_012150840.1:11294599-11295722 GCF_000956105.1 Propithecus coquereli
GTAGTACTTAAAGTAATCGGACATTTCATACTTAATAACCTAATAGTAAGAACAAAACAATTCATTGAGGAAACATAAAAACAATAGAGAAAATCAAAGAAACAAAAAGCTCTTTCTTTGAGAACATTAATTAAATTGATAAACGTTTAACCAGCCTGATCAGAAAAAGAGGAAAGACAGCAAATTACCAATATCAAGAATGTACAATATGATATTACTGCAGATTCTACAGGTATTTAAAAGGATAATAAGAGAATATTATGAACAGCTATATGCAAATTTAATAATAGACAAATGAAATGGACAAATTTCTTGAAAGATATAAATTATTGAACTTCATTCTGATAGAATGTACAATATGATATTACTGCAGATTCTGCAGGTATTTAAAAGGATAATAAGAGAATATTATGAACAGCTACATGCAAATTTAATAATAGACAAATGAAATGGACAAATTTCTTGAAAGATATAAATTATTGAACTTCATTCTGATAGAAATATAGAAACCTTAATTGTCTTATATCTATTGAATAGTTAGAAATTGTAGTTAGAAACCTTCCTACAAAGAAAACTTAGGCCCAGATGACATCAAAATAATATCCAAATCAATGAAGTGGAGAAAGGATAGCCTTTTCAACAATTGGATTTCCATATGCAAAAAAATAAATAGAGGCAGGCATGTGGCTAGAGCCTATAATCCCAGCTACTCAGAAGGCTGAGGTGGGAGGATGGCTTGAGCCTGAGCAAGATCCCATCTCAAAAATAAATAACTAAATAAAAATAAAGAACTTGTATCCTTACCTTGCACCATATTACAAAAATGTATTATAGACCTAAATGGGAAACCTAAAACAATAAAACTTCTAGACAAAAATAAAACATAGGAGAAAATTCTTGTGAACGTGGATTAGGCAAAATTCCTTAGCTATGATGCCAAAAACGAGATCAATAAATGAACAAATTTATAAATTGGATTCATCAAAATTGGAAAAGTTTTTAAAAAGGCAAAGGAGAGTATATGTTCAATGACAAGGGAGGTAGTATGCAGGCAGAACAAGGGTTGGAAAGAGGTCACTGGATTTTGCACATCGGGAATTATCGATAGGTATGCCATCTAAAA
>NW_012150840.1:11295772-11298874 GCF_000956105.1 Propithecus coquereli
TGGGATTAATGGCAGATTATACATTATAGAAGAAAAGATTAGTGAACTTGAAGGCATAGCAATGGAAACTATCTGGAATGAAACAGAAAGAAAAAAGAATCTTTTTTCCACTCCCATCCCCAATGAAAAGAGCATAAAAACAAAATGAGAGTAAGCTGCGGGACAAGAGGAGACAAGGAGAGAGAAAAACTTGAAGAAATAATGATGGAAAACTTTGCAAACTTGATGACAACTATAAACACACATTCAAGGAACCAAGTGAACCCCAAGCACAAGAAACATGAAGAAAACTATACCAAGGCACATAATCGCTCAAAACTAGTGATAAAAATCTTAAAAATTATGAGAGAAAAAAGACATGTTTTGTACAAAGAAGCAAGGTTAAGTAAGATATCAGTTTTATTGTTAGAAATAATTTAAGTGAGAAGACAGTAGTGGAGCAACATCTTTAAAGTATTGAAAGTGAGGGCGGGGAACCTGTCAACCTAGAATTCTATACCCAGCAAAAACATCTTTTAAAAGCCTAGGTAACTTTTTCAGACCAAGAAAAGCAGGAAGAATTCTTTATGCATAGACCTATACTACAAAAATTGTTGAAGCTTGTCTTTTGGTAGAAGGAAGGTGATATCAGATGGAAATACGGACCTTCCCAAAGGAACAAAGAACACTGGAAATAGTAACTACATGGATAAATGTAAAAGATTTTGTTTTATGAATTAAATCTCTTTAAGAGATAACTGACAACTTAAAAACAGTAACAATGTATTATGTGGTTTATAACATATGTAATAGTAAAATTCATGACAATAATAAAGACTGGGAAGAAAGAAATAAAAGTATACTACTGTAATTTTTTAATATGTAAAGTGGTATATCATCACTTGAAGGTAAACTGTTGTAAAATGTATATTATAAACCCTAAAGCAACCACTAAAATAACAAGAGTTATAGCTAATATCAAAAGAGGAGATAAAATGGATTATAAAAATTACTCAATCCAAAAGAAGGCTTAAAAAGAGGAAAAGAGATCAAAGAATAGATGGGACAAATAGGAAACGAATGACAAGATGGTAGAGTCAGAAAAGGTCAGAAATTGTCAGATTCATTTTAAAAAGCAAGACTCTCTACTGCTTATAAGGAATGTACTTTAAATATAAAAACAGAAGTAGGTTAAAAATTAAAAAAAAGTAGATACACCATGCTAACGTTAATGAAAGAAATGCTGGACTGGCTGAATTAAAGTCAGACAAAGTAGATTTCAGAAGAAAGAATATTACTAAGGGTAAAGAAGATAATTTCATAATGACAAGTGGTCAATTAATCTACAGGATTTAACATTCCTAAATGTTTCCGCTCCTAAAACAGCTTCAAAATACATAAAGCAAAAGCTAATAGAAATAGGAGAAACAGACAAACAGTTATAGTTGATTTCAATACTTCTCTTTAAATAATTGGTAGAACAATTCTTTAGAAAATCAGTGAGATTATAGTAGACTTGAACAGTACTATCACCCAACCTGAGTTGATTGACATTTATGGAACACTCCACCCATAGCAAGAGAATACACATTTTTCTAAGTGCTCACGAAGCGTTTACTAAGAGAGACCATATTTTGAGCCATAATACAAGAGTTAATAAATTTTAAAAGGATTCAAACATACATGGTAGAATTAAATTATAAGTTAATAACAGAGAGCCTTGGAAAATGCCTAAATAGTTGAAAACTAACATTTCTAAATAACCCATGGATTAGGTAAGCAATAAAGAGAGAAATTAGAAAGTATTTTGAACTGAATGAAAATGAAAACACAACATATCTGAATTTTGGGGATGCCACTAATATGCAGTGCTTGGGAAAATTGTAGCCCTAAACATGTAGATTAGAAAAGAAAAGTCTCAAATCAGTGACTTTATCCTCCACCTTAGGAAACTAGAAGAACAAGAGCACATTAGGCCCAAGAAAGGAAATATTATGTCATTAAATATGAAATATCCAATTTCGAATCAAAGTGTAGTTTATTATATATCAAACAAGAAGCAGTACAATTAATCAAAGTATGTGCCTAAAGTATTGAGACAGTGTAGCCATCTTAAGGGTAGCTTGTTTATGCCAGCAGTGAAGAAGCCTGGAGAGCAAGTGGCAATGAAATCACAAAAGGCGTTTTCCATAGCTTGTTGACAATTGACTATTTTTTTTTTTTTTTTTTTTGCAAGAAGTGGTCCAAAGCCTGGAAGCAGTGGTAGTCAGTTGGTGCAAGGTCTGGTGAATACCGTGGGTGACAGAGAGTTTCTAAGTCCAGCCTCTGTAGTTTGAACAGTGTTATTTTTTGGTGACATGTGGTCTTGCAAGAGGATTAGCCTGTCTCTGTTGACCAATCTCAGCTGCTTAATCACAAGCATCCTCATCACCTCATCCAACTGGTTGCAGTAGACATCTGTTGTAATAGATTGACTAGGTTTTATGAAGCTGTGGTGGATAATACCGGTGCTGGACCACCAAACAGACACCGTTAGGTTTTTTTGATGAATATTTGGTTTGGACTGTGTTTTGGCACCTCCTGTTTATCTAACCATTGTGTCAAATGCTTGTGATTGTCAAAAAGAATCTATTTTTCATCACACATAACAATACAGTGTGGAAATGGTTCATCTTTATGTCATGACTGCAAAGAAAGGCAAGCTTCAAGATGATTTCTTTTCCGATGCTCGTTTAATTCATGGGGTACCCATCTGTCTAGCTTCTTTACCTCGCTGATTTATTTCAAATGGTCCAATATTGTTGGAATAGTAACGTCAAACCTTGCTGCTAATTCATGCATAGGTTGAGATGGATTTGTTTCCACTGTAGCTTTCAGCTCATCATCATCCACCCTGGTCTCAGGTCACCCACATGGCTTACTTTCAAAATTAAAATCACCAGAACAGAACTTCTCAAACTATCTGCATACTATGCGTTCATTAGCCACATCCTTTCCAAACACTTCGATAATACTTTGAGCTGTCTGCACAGCTCCATTGGTTCCACAGTGGAACTCATATTAAAAAATAACATGAATTGTTGACTTATCCATGGTTTCACAAAAATTGCTCTAAAAAAAAAA
>NW_012150840.1:11302754-11303830 GCF_000956105.1 Propithecus coquereli
CTGATGCCACGGCACTCTAGCCTGGGCAACAGAGTGAGACTCTGTCTCAAAAAAAAAAAAAAGTCATCTTCGTTGCTGTATGTAATATAGTATCTTGGGCATCATATTATTTCTTTTACAGTGTCAATAAGGTATAGAATTGTCTTAGCGACTTTGACAGAGGCAGAATTGATGGCCTTTGTCACTACCTTCATTCTCAAGATATGTAAGAGCCCGTATTTAAGTAATTCTAGTAAATGAGTTCTTGGATTATTTTAGATTACTAAGAGATGGGAAAACAAAACCACTTGGTATCAAAATTCAGTTACAAACTTAGTCATATAAAATAACAAATATTTTAAATTTAATTTTCTAGTAACTGTTTTGAGAGTTTGTTTTTTAAACTTGATTCTTTGTAGGTCTACTTTATTTGCCATCCAAGCTTGTTAATACAACAGAAAAGCAGATGTTAAGGAGAGTAAGGTTTTTTAATAGAAATTAGAACTATGTCATGTACTGTAATTAGAACTTCACAATTCACTGTAGCGTGTTTTATTTGTATATAAGAATTTGTGTTGTGTCCACATGAAACTATTGTTTTTCAGTATGATCCAAAACTTTATTTAAACCCAGGACCCAAAAGACATCTCAGCATATTATGAGCTTCATATTGATGTCTTGTCTTTTTTCAGTCTGATTAATATCTTATATTCATAATATACTTATAAATTTTTCTATCTGTAGAAATCGTGAGATCCTGGAAAATGTATTAGCTGTCATCCTGGCTATTCTTGTGGCTTTTTTGGGATCTATTCTTCTCATCCAAGGCTTCTTCAGAGATATCTGGGTCTTCCAGTTCTGCCTGGTCATAGCCAGCTGTCAATACTCGCTACTTAAGGTACCAGCTTCTCTTCTTTTCATGCTGAGGAATAATATTTGTGTTAAAAGGCAGAAGGTTTCGTACCATTCACTGAATTTTAGTAAGATGATATTATTTTTCTTGGATGTTTATATAAAATTGTGTAGGTACTAAAAAGGGGATATAAACTTAAAAAATAATTGTATGTAAATAGAGCTTCCTAAAAACTATTTTTTAT
>NW_012150840.1:11303880-11327923 GCF_000956105.1 Propithecus coquereli
TATTTGTGTATTTGTTAAAATAAGACTTTGCATTCTTGAAATTTCTTTCTTTCTAATTTATCAACATTAACTCTCTCACTCCCATCTTTTGAATCTCTATTCTGTGGTTGAAATTTATTAAAATCTGTCATTGGTAAATATAATAATGTCATAAATAATATATATGTTCTTTTGGAACATTGAAAAGAGATTAGTATCCCTTTGTTATTATTTAATAGTGACTCAAAAATACCAAATGTTGTTAATTTTAAGCTTTCAAAAAATGGGAGAATCAACTCATGTAAAACCAAAATTTTCACCTTCTATTAAAATCAGTATGGGTTGTTAACACGAACTATTTCCTTTCCTTTCTTTCTTAGTAAATACACTTTGCTTTGTATTGGTTATTTGCCTTATACATGCTAACATGCAGAGCCTTCAGCCAGCCTAAAAACTATTCATTTAGTACTGTTTATACTATAAGCTGTTCTTTCTTTTTTCTCTCTCCATTTTTTGCTGGATACATACCTGGAGTAAGCCACCTAAGTCATCTGCTTCATCTCTTTAAGACTCACCCATACTTTCCTCATTGCAGTACTGAAATTACAGTCTTTGTGGTTGCTAATAATCATTCTAATTGTTAAATCTATATCCTTTTCTTAGTCTCCATTCTATGAGTGCTGCGTTAATACCTATTAATACAGTCTTCCATGTTTATGTTCTTCTGATTGTTGATGTGTGACTTTATACTACCTTGATGATTCTCATACTTTTCCAATGACTCTATTCTCTTTTGTTGATACATCTTTGTTCTTTTATGTTCTTTTATCTTAATTTATGATAATTCTCTAGAGTTTTATTTGGCCCTCTTCTCAGTTTATATTCCGTGCCAGTGAAGTCATCCTCTTTTATTACTTTATTTGTCGCCCTCCCATATGAGTTATGTCCACATTTACATCTCAAAGCTTTCACCTCTTTTGCAAGCTTTAGTCTTATATATACAACAGACAGTTGGAAGTATTTTAAAAA
The DNA here is from genome assembly GCF_000956105.1 of Propithecus coquereli. Taxonomy (NCBI): domain Eukaryota; kingdom Metazoa; phylum Chordata; class Mammalia; order Primates; family Indriidae; genus Propithecus; species Propithecus coquereli. The sequence continues at coordinate 11,304,889 of NW_012150840.1, forward strand.
GAGCACATTATCATCTTCTGATTAATTTTTCTTTCCCAATTTCTTTGCTTTTGACTATGGTATATCAGCTCAGAATCTTAGACTCTGCTTCTTCCTCCTTGATTCCTAATAATAAGTAACCAAATCCTTTGATTAAATTTGGTGATTCTATGCTAAATTTACTGGTCTTTTAAAAATATTTTTTATTTATTTTTTTGAGAAAAGGTCTTGCTCTCTTGCTCAGACTAGAGTGCAGTGGCTGGCGTCATCGTAGCTTACTGCAACATCGTGCTCCTGGTCTCAAGTGATCTTCCTGCCTCAGTTGCTTGAGTAGCTGGGACTACCGGCACGTGCCACCATACCCAGCTGATTTTTTTATTTTTATTTTTTGTGGAGACGGGGTGTCACTATGTTGCTTAGGCTGGTCTCAAATTCCAGGTCTCAATTGATCCTCCTGCCTCATTCTCCCAAAGTGCTAAGATTACAGGGGTGAGCCACTAACACCTGGACTGGTCTTCATTCTTGTCTTTCATTTCAACCACAGTAATCTATCCTTTCATTGCCTGAAACCATTCAAATTCATTTCCTCTCTCTATTGTCCGTTGTCCAATTAATTTTGTCTGCTGCTTTCAGGTTAATATGGTTTAATATGGAAAAGGTAAAAGATGACTGAGATTTTTTTACTCTTGTTGACTAGAAAAATAGTAATGTCATAAACAGAAATAAAGAAGACAAGAACAAAAGCTTTTAGAGGATAAGTGTTATAGTTGAAAGAGTTTAAAGATTACCTGGACTCAAATACAGCCAAGGATCAAATGCCAAATTCAGCAAGCTTGGTCCAATGTAGAATTGTAGGGTAGTGATAGACCATCCTAGTGAAATTGTTTGGTGTACCATTGGAAATGAACTGAAACTTGGGAGGAAAGTCATGATTTGGGAAACAGCTGTGTAATACCTTTTGAGCATTTTTATAGGAAGTTAACAAAGTCTCTTAAAAGGATACAGCTTAGCTTATTTGATTATTTTGATGTAAAAATGCATGTAATATATTTAATACAGGTATCATTCAATTGTTTAGTAAGCTTGGAATTTGTGGGCAAAACTAGAATTCTTGTTATAAGCTAACCTGTTATTATTGTGCATTTCCTAAATGGAGATATGTCCCATGAGAAAGAATTCTAACTTAACTATATTTATGTATAGTAACAAGCCAAGCACTAAGATGAATCTGTCTACCATATGCTATTTCAAAAACTTTAAGCTAGATGCAAATTATTAATTAATCAAAATAAGTAATCTTATTTCTTGACTCTTATCAGGAAAGATTTAAGATGTTTTTAATATCACAGTGACATCAGTATCTGGAACTGATGTTTCATCTGTGGAAAAGATTAATGGAGGTCATTTTGCGATTGTGGAATATTTACTTGAAACCATTTCAGACATTTTGTAAGTTGCTTATAAAATTACCAGGAATTCAGCAGTGTAATTTGTCTTTTTGTTTCATTTTTAGAGTGTTCAACCAGATTCTTCTTCTCCCAGACATGTAAGTTACTCTAATATGACTATAACTTGTAGTTTCTTAACATTTATCAAGGGCTTTTTTTTGGGGGGGGAGGGGATGCATCAGATGGAATTAAGATTTATTCTGTTATTTTCTCATCTAAGTTTTGACACAGTATTAGAAATAGAGGTGATTTATTAGCTTTAAATAAAATGACGCATATTCGTGGACTCTAAATCTTGGTTGAAAACAAGCATAATAATTCATTTTTTGATAGCCTGTTTCAGGCTATCAATTAGGTAAATATTGTTCATATAAACTGGTGATTATTTGCATTTAATACATTTTGAATAATAGATTGTGATAAATATTGAAAATAGAGTTTTGAAGTGGGGAAAACTTTATATTATTTCACTTAGGTAATCATTAGGAGGAAGAATAAAGAAGTAATACATTAGTTTGGTGTTAAGGGCATTAGACTAAGTGATGAGATAAAAACCTTGTTGTTCACTCTGTGACTTTAGATGAAAATATTATCTCCCTAGCACTATTTATTGTGAAGTATGAACCAATTTTAGATGTAACTTGAGTATTTAATAGGAAGGCCAAAGGATATTCTCTTTAAAATAGTTCAAAAATAGACTTCAAGAATAGATTATGATGATGCTTTTTTTCTTGAATATAATTATGTTTTTTATCCATACACTGGAATAATTAATAGTGGGAATAGATGAACAAAATAATACAAGGAGGCAAATGATTTTCTTTTGAATGATATATTTATTATTTTGTAAGAATGTTTTTGAAATATAATGATATATGGAAGCATTGCTTTTTAACTTTTTATTTTGATGTAATTTCAGACTTAGAGAAAAGTTGCAAGGGTAGTACAAAGAAATCCAGATAGTGTTCACCCAGATTTCCTGTGTTAACATTTTGCCGTATTTGCTTAATTGCTTTCTAGCACATAATGTCTCTCTCTGTTTCTCTCTACTTGTAGACACCATGCCTCTTTAAATATCTCAGCAAATGTTTCCTAGAAACAAAGCCATTCCTTTACATTAGTTTAATGTAATTATCAAAATTAGAACATTAACATTGATACAGTACTATTTTCTAATTCACAGATCTTAATTCAGATTTTGCTCATTGACTGAATTGGCAATAGAAAGTTCCTGCTTATGTTTGGTCTCTTAAATCTCCTTTAATCTGGAGCAATTCTTCAGTATTTCTCTTTCATGATATTAAAGTATTTGATGGATACAGGCCACTTACTTTATAGACTGTCTCTCAATTTGAGTTTGTCTGATGTTTCTTTTGATATGATACAGGCCACATTTTTTTGGTAGGAATGCTACAAAAGTGATGTGTTCTACTCAGTAGGTGATACCAGGAAGCACATGTTGATTTGTCCTATTACTAGTGATGTTAACTTTGATCTTTTGGTAAATCTCTGCAGTATTAACATTTTGGAATAGAAGATCCTTTGTTGAGGGTGGGTGGGTACTGTCCTATGCATTGTAGGATGTTTAGAATCCTTTCTGACTTCTACCCACTTGATGGTAGTAGCACCGCTGCCCCAATTGTGACAACAAAAATGTGTCCAGACATTGCCAAATGTCTCCTGGGGAGCAAAACCCCCTCCCTTTTCCTTAAGAGCCATTATTCTACTGTAATGTTACTGTTTTTCTCTTGTAGTTAATACATATCTCATAGGGAGATACTTTGAGACTGTATATATGTCTTGCTATGCTATAAACTTCTCTCCACTTGCTTTAGTACCTACTGATGTTTCTTGCCTGATTCACTTATCATTTGATGGTTGCCAAATAATGATTTTCTAATTCCATCATTCGTTCCATCATTCGTTGCCTTTTTACTGTAAGGAAGAGTTTTCCCTTCTGCTTATGTATGTATGTATGTATGTATGAATGTATGTATTAATGTGTAAAAATGGATTATTTTATTCAGTAGACTATAGTACTGGTATTATTTATTTCAGTGCTCAAATTATCTTTGATTGGGCCACTGGGAGTCCATCAAGCTGCCTTCTGTGTCCTTTTGAAATATCCCTGTCATTCTTTAAGTACTTCCTACCTTTTGTCACAACAGTATGTTCCACGTTCAGCTTGTACTTTACCTACCCTAGCATGAAACCAGCCTTTTCTCTGTGGAGCCCTGGTGTTTTGTGTACAAATAATGGCATTTGTAAACTAAGTTCTAGATGCTAGTAATCTTTATTACTAGAATGTCATTGCTTCTAGGTCTTCTCAGTGGAGAAAGCTAGGAAATATACATATGTATGTACATGTATACACGTTATTCTTATATCTATGTATATGCATATTTAAAATAATGAGTTCATACTGATACCTCTAATTTTATTTCAGTATCACAGTTCATTCTATTCTTCCTCCTTTCTATGTCGTTTCCTTCTGTGACTGTCAGAAACCTGGCTTCCATATGGAAAAATTTTGAATCCTTTAGAATATAAACCATCAATGATCTCAATAGCTAGTTGTGACTCTTAAAATTAACTAATCTGACTTTTTAAAAAATATCATTTTCAGGGTCATAATCGTATCATTGCCTACAGTAGACCAGTTTATTTCTGTTTATGTTGTGGACTTATTTGGCTCTTGGATTATGGTAGTAGAAACCTGACTGCAAACAAGTTCAAATTATATGGAATAACTTTCACCAATCCACTGGTGTTTATATCAGCCAGGGATTTAGTTATAGGTGAGTCATCTTTAAGTATCTAATCTTAATATTAATTTATTTGTATATCAATAGTTAAGTGATAAACATCAATTAAATAGATAAAAATAGTTTTAGTAAGCTTATTTTGCTGTTTATCATAATTCTCTCTGAGGAACAAAACTATAGGGCTATGATGAATGAAAAAAGCTAATGATAACAAACATTATAATAATTCTTCTGTTCTTGAAGTAATGAAAAGGTTTTCTTGGATTCTTTGTCTTAGGTTCCTATTATGTGAAAATGGTTGAAATAATTTTAAAAGGTGTTGTTTATAGATTGAAAATATTTAATACCCCTGTAATTATGTCAAGATAAATAAAATGATATCTTTTAAAAATTGCTTAGTAGTGGATGTTAATTTTGGATTCTTTTTCATCATTTATGATGTTTCAGTGAACAAAAGATGGATATAGTATAATATTTTTTAATATACCTTTCTTTCCTTCTGTAGTGTTTACACTCTGTTTCCCAATAGTATTTTTCATTGGTCTCCTGCCTCAGGTGAATACATTTGTAATGTACCTTTGTGAACAATTGGATATTCATATCTTTGGTGGTAATGGTGAGTATTTCTTTATAAAAATTATATATTACTTTTACAGATAATGTGGTAATACACTGAACATCAAAATGCTTTTTCAGTTTAGGACTGAAATTAGAAGAAAAGACATTTAATAATTGAAAACTGAGAAACAATTAATTTGTAAATAGGAAAAAGTATTTTAGTGAAAGATCCAGGAATAATGGAGCAGATGTGTAAGAAGTGATAAAATGTGTGAAACGAAAAGTTATAGTGAGTTTACATGGAACTTGTATAAACTTATGAGATATTTATAAAAGATTATCCCAAATAGATATGATCATCATATAAAATTGCCATTAAAGAAAATCTCTCACCTATGTTTTAACAATGTCTTAGCCACCCCCTCTTCCTTATTACTGATAATCCCATTGGATCTAGTTTTTGCTGTTATTATTGTTTGTAATTAGTCAGATCTGTACTTTTTTGTGAAAATTAACACATGGGAATACAGGTTTACTTCTGTGGGTAATACAGGTTCTGTTTACATAGACAAATATTTTTCAGTGAATACTTAGTACATCTCTAGTTCTTTTTTAGGCCTCTGAAAGCTTGATTTTTTAAATATTTTTTGTCTATATAAGATGCATTCTTTTTTTTTTTTTCCCCCTTGAGACAGTCTTGCTCTGTCATCCTGGGTAGAGTGCAGTGGCGTCATCATAGCTCACTGCAACCTCAAACTCCTGGGCTCAAGTCATCCTCCTGCCTCAGCCTCCTGAGCAGCTGGGGCTACAGGTGCGTGCCACCACACCTGGCTAATTTTTCTATTTTTTAGTAGAGACGGGGTCTCGCTCTTGCTCAGGCTGGTCTTAAACTCCTGAGCTCAAGCGATCTTCCCACCTTGGCCTCCCAGAGTGCTAGGATTACAGAAGTGAGCCACACCATGCACAGCCTAAGATACATTCTTGAAGCATAATATAGGTATAATTTTTTTCTGCTATGTATAAATGTTCATTACTTCCAAGAGGAATATATTTTATCCTGTAACAAAGATTAAGGATAGCAAATCTGTCATGTCAAGATCTTCTGAAAGTACAGGATGAAATAACAATTTTAAAAAATCTATTGAGTAGGTATTTAATTATAGTCAACGTTATAACATTTTAAATGCTTTTTGGTGACCTTATAATTTTTTTCATAGATGTTTATAAAATATTGATTTTTTTTTTTCCTTTACTGTCTAGCCACTACAAGCCTACTTGCAGCACTTTACAGTTTTATCTGCAGCATTGTGGCAGTAGCTTTATTATATGGATTGTGTTATGGAGCTTTAAAGGTGAGCAATAAATTGTAGAATGTTTTGTGTTTAAGACTATATTTCCATATGAAGATTGTTTTAAAATTGACTAATAATGATTTTTTTCCCCTGGTGCCACTTTAGCATTAATTTCCATGATTTTCATATGATGAACATTATATTTATTCTCATTTACATTAAATGTGAAAGCAATTTAATAGTTAACCATTATTAAAGAATATTATTTTCATGTAGTAATCATAGGTTAATATTAGAAACAGTATTAAAAACTAGGCTCATCTGGTATAGGGGTGGACATGGTAATTATAGAATATGAAATTAATTCCAGATTTCTAGTTAAGAATTTATGTAACCACTTTTCATATCAAGGTTTCTTTAAACTTACAAGTTCAAGACTACAATTTAAGATACATCCTAGTAAAAATTAATACACTGAAATTTAATGTCATTATTGGGTTAGAAGGATCTGGATGAGCTTTATGAGCTCCCTTTTAAAAGGTTGTCACCAAATCGTAAACATGAAAATTAAAAAATTTTTATAGACAACTTTTAACCCCTGACACATACTTCTGGATTTTTTTGGTTTTTGTTTTGTGATTAATGCAAGATAATCAGAATGGTAGGGTTGAAAGGACTATGAAAGTGACTCACAACATCCTTCCTTGCCTCATTTATTAAGTAGAATTTATAGAGCACTTACTGTATGCCAGGTATTATGCTAAGAGTCATTTTCTTCTTTGAAGGAACTGATAGGTTAGCTATGATTAATAATTCAACCAACATGTTTAATACAGAGTAATGAAGGTTATGAAGACAGTGCTATGGGTATACAAATCAAAACTACTTTATTCAGCTGAAAGGGATTTAAAACAATTTTCTAAGGGGGTGATTTTCACCAAATTTTGAAGAACAGATAGACATTAGCTAATTAAAACAAGGGATGAAGAGCCATGGAGTTTTAAAGAAAATGGGTTGTGTAGAGGAAACAGTAAATAATTTGGAATTGCTGGAGGTTTGGGTTCATAAGGAAAGATGGCCTTTGAGAAGACTGGAAAGGTAAGCAAAAGCTGGATCATGAGATATCTTTTATCCTAAATGTGGTGGGGTGAAGATGGAGAACCATCAGTGTATTTGAGGTAGAGCAAGGAAATGATCGGAGTTGCATTTTAAAGAGATGACTGGTCTCCATTGTGAAGGAGAGTGAAGTCTAAGCAGGAGAGATCGACGTAAGGAGACTGTTGTGGTGTAATGTTGAAATTAGAGGGACTTATCTAAAATTGGATTCCATGAATATATTTGGGGACTATCTGGATAAAGAGAAAAAAGCCAGAATATGATCCAGGATGATTTCTGGGTAGAGTATGGCTTGAACAACTGGTTAGGAAGTGGTCCTAATGCACAAGATTGGAAACCTTTGAGTTTGTTGAGGAATGTGATTGTTTACATTTTTATACTTTATTTGTTGATATTTACGAGGTATCCAGAGATTCATGGTAGATTATTACATGTAGAGACGTTTAAGATAGTGAGTCATAGATTTAGAAGTCAGGAACAAAATTCAATAAAGTGTAAGAAAAAGCTGTTAATGCAGATTGACGAGAAAATGGAGGGGGAAAGAACCCTGGGAAATGCCAGTATTGAAGTACTGGATATAGCAGAAACACACCGAGGAAATTTCAGAGGCAGTAGTCTGAAGAAGGTTTTTGTTGAATTTGGCAGTTAACAGGATATTGGTGACTTAACAAAACCAGCTTCTTTGGTGTTTTGGTTAAGGAAACCAGATTAATGTAAGTTTAGGTTTGAATGTATAGCAAGGAAATGCATTCTACTCTTTTTAGAATGTAATTGGGAGATATACACATATACACATAATGGAAGTTGCTTTCTGGTCTTTGTTTTTTAAAAAGCTCTGAGACTAGACTGCATTTAAAAAGTGAGGAGGAAAAATTTAGTAGAAGGAAGATAATCAATGGAGGTAAGCCCAGGAAAGCACTGGAGGCAGTAAGATCCAAATCCAGGCTTATCCCATAGGCAACACCTATAAACCAACGTGGCTAAAGATGTTAGATCATGTTTTGAGTCATGTTTTGGAAAGTGAATCATTATCTGAAAGTTGTAGTTATAGAAGTTAACAGGTGCAGTAAGTTTTCTAGCCTAGTTTAGAAAGGCCTATTCAACTATAATTATATGGAAGAACAGCAGCAATTATAAAACTGCCAGTAGCTGTGTCCTAAGGTGGGCAGTAAGGTAAATGTTTTTTCCTTCTTTCTGGGGCATGGTAGTTGCATTAAACAATTTTAGTTTTAAATATGATTCATTGTAATGTAATAAAGCTACAGATGCATGCATGAGCAGAGATTATGTACAGGCATACTGCATTTTATTGTGTGTCACTTTATTGTGCTTCTCAGATATTGTGTTTTTAACAAATTGAATGTTTGTGGCCACCCTGCATTGAGCAAGTCTGTAGGTGCCACTTTTCCGATACTATGTGCTCACCTTGTGTCTCTGTCACATTTTGGTAACTCTCCCAGTGCTTCAAACCTTATTATTATTATATCTGTTATGGTGATTTGTGATTAGTGATCTTTGATGTTGTTATTGTAATTGTTCTGGGGCACCAGGAACCCCATCCATATAAACGAAGGTGAAATTGATAGATCAATGTTGTGTATGTTCTGACTGCTCCACCAACTGGCCGTTCCCCCATCTCTCTCCCTCTCCTCAGGCTTCCCTATTCCCTGAGACACAACTATGTTGAAATTAGGTCAGTTATTAACCTTACAATAGCCTGTAAGTATTCAAGTGAAAGGAACAGGTTTTTTTGTTTTTTTTTTTAATTTCAGAATATCATGGGGGTACAAACGCTTTGGTTACATATATTGCCTTTGCACTGCTGGAAGGAAGAGTTGTATGTCTCTCACTTTACATCATAAGCTAGACATTAAGTTAAGCTTAGTGAGGAAATCATGTTGAAAGTCTATAGGACCAAGCGAGGCATCTTGTGCCAAAGAGTTATCAAAATTATGAATGCAAAGGGAAAGTTCTTGAAGGAAATTAAAAGTGCTACTCCAGTGAACACACAAATAATAGGAAGCCACAACAGTCTTATTGCTGGTATGGAGAAAGTCTGCGTGGTCTGGGTAGAAGATTGAAGCAACTACAACATTCTCTTAAGCCAAAGCCAAATTCAGAGCAAGGCCCTAAGTCTCTTCAATTCTGTGAAGGCTGAGAGAGGTGAGGAAGCTGCAGAAGAAAAGTTGGAACCTGGCAGAGGTTGGTTCACAAGGTTTGAAGAAAGAAGCTGTCTCTATAACATAAAAGTGCAAGGTGAAGCAGCAAGTGTGGATGTGGAAGCTGCAGCAAGTTATCCAGAAGATCTAGCTGTGATCATTGATAACAGCCTTGTACTGGAAGAAGATGCCATTAGGACTTTCACAGTTAGAGAGAAGTCAATGCCTGGCTTCAAAGGACAGGCTGACTCACTCTCTCTCTCTTTTTTTTTTTTTGACAGGCACTCCCAGTGGGCACCTATCCTTTTCTTTTCTTTCCTTATTTTATTTTATTATTATTACTACTATCACTATTTTTTTTTTTTTTTGAGACAGTCTCGCTCTGTTGCCTGGGCTAGAGTGCTGTGGCATCATCATATCAGCCTAGCTCACAGCAACCTCAAACTCCTGGGCTCAAGCAATCCTCTTGCCTCACAGGCTGACTCACTTGTTAGGGGCTAATGCGGCTGGTGACTTTCGGTTGAAGCCAATGCTCATTTACCATTCTGAAAATCCCAGGGCCCTTAAGAATTTGGCTAAATCTTCTCTGCCTGTGCTCTCTGAATGAAACAAGAAAGCCTGGATGATAACATATCTGTTTTAGAACATGGTTTGCTGGATATTTTAAGCACACTGTTGAGACCTACTGCTCTGAAAAAAAGATTCCTTTCAAAATATTACTGTTCATTGACAATGCACCAAGTCACCAGGAGCTCTGATGGAGAAGTACAAGCAGATTAATGTTGTTTGCATGCCTGCTAACACAGCATTCATTCTGCAGCCCGTGGATCAAGGAGTAATTAAGAAATATTTCGTATAGCTATATGGCTGTAGCTACCATAGATGGTGATTCCTCTGATGAACCTGGGAAGAGTAAATTGAAAACTTTCTGGAAAGGAATCACCGTTCTAGAAGCCATTAAGCACATTCATGATCCATGGGAGGAGGTCAAACTGTCAATATTCACAGGAGTTTGGAAGAAGTTGATTCCACCCCTCATTCAGGGATGACTTTGAGGGGTTCAAGACTCAGTGGAGAAAGTAACTGCAGATGTGGTGGAAACAGCAAGAGAACTAGAATTATAAGTGGAGCCTGAAGATGTGACTGAATTGTTGCAATCTCATGGTAAAACTTGAACGGATGAGGAGTTGCTTCTTATGGATGAACAAAGAAAATGGTTCCTGAAGATGGAACTGGTTCCTGGTGAAGATGCTGTGAACATTGTTAAAATGACAAGAAAGGATTTAGACTATTACATAAACGTAGTTGATAAAGCAGTGGCAGAGTTTGAGAGGGTAGACTCCAATTCTGAAAGAAATTCTACTATCAGTAAAATGCTATCAAACAGCATCACGTGCTACAAAGGATTCATTCATGAATGGAAGAGTCCGTTGATGCAGCAAGCTTCATTATTTTCTTATTTTAAGAAATTGTCACAGCCACTCCACCCTTCAGCAGCCACCACCCTGATCAGTTAGTAGCCATGAACATCAAGGCAAGACCCTTCACCAGTATGAAGATTACAACTCAGTGAAGGCTCAGGTGATAGTTAGCATTTTTAGCCATAAAGTAATTTTGAATTAAAGTATATACACTTTTTATACATAATACTATTAATAGACAAGAGTATAGTGTGAACATATCTTTTATTTGCACTAGAACATGAAAAAAATTGTGACTTGCTTTATTGCAATATCAGCTTTATTATAATGGTCTGGAACGAAACCTGCAATCTCCGAGGTATGCCTGTACAGGGATTTCATTATAGCAGTGTTTGTGACAGTAAAAAGCTCGTAATGAGCCAGGCTTGGTGGGTCGCGCGTATAATCCCAGCTACTTGGAAGGCTGCGGTAGAGGATTGCTTGATGACCAGTCTAGGTACCATAGCAAGACCTCATCTCTAAAAAAAATAAAAATAAAAAAGATTAGCTAGGCATTTTATTGTATGCCTGTAGTCCTAGGTACTTGGGAGGCTGAGGTAGGAGGATCACTTGACAAAAGTTTGAGGCTGTGGTGAGCTATGTTTGTGCCACTGCATTCCAGCCTAGGTGACAGAGCAAGACCCTGTTTCTAAAAAAATAAAATTAAATTAAAATATTTTACAAAGCTACAAATGACCTAATAGCTGTCATTCATGACTGGTCAAATCAGTTATCATAGAGCTATACAAAGGAATGCTATGCAGTCAGGAAAAAGAATAAAATACATTTTTTACATGCTAGTTGTGGTGTGATCTCTAAGACATACTGTCGGCTTCTTTTTTCTTTAAAAACGAGAGCAGTATGCCCAAAATTGATGTTTCCTTTGTGCTGTTTTTTTAAAGTATACATGAAGTTTCGTAGATACATAGGATACTTATAGAATAATACATAAGAAATTTAGAATAGTGGTTACTTCTGGACAGTTAGACTTATTGGGGACTTTATTGCATACCTTTAGGGACGGTTTAATTTTTTTTTATCTATTCACTAAAATAGGCTTTTATGTGTGTGGGACATCTGCTTTCCTTTTGTTTATTCTTATTTTTCCTTGAGCTTTTTTTTGTTAATTTTTTTTAATAGAGATAGGGTCTCACTGTGTTGCTCAGGCTGCTCTCAAACTTCTGGCCTTGAGCGATCCTCCCGCCTCAGCCTCTAAGAGTGGTAGGTTTATAGCTGTGTGCCACTGCACCCAGCCTCCTTGAACTTTTTAGCAGGCTGTATACATAGTTCATCAAAAGCTAAATATTTTTTTTTTAAGACCACTCTAGTGTATTGTATTAATATGTGTAAACGTTTCAGATGTTTTCATACTCTTTAGAGATTTGGGCCATTATGTAATAAAGTAAAAATATTTAGACCTTGGAGGAAATCAGGGTCCACTACAGTGAGTAAAATTAACCCACCTTTTAAATCTTTTGAGCTACGTCAGCTTCCATAAGCAGTTTTGTTCTTCATAGTTTCTGTCCCTGTCCACTTCTGAATCAGAATTCATTGACAACTCAGAGGTACTTGGGTTTTGTTTTCCTTTTTGTTTTTCTAGTTAGTGACTCAATAGAAGTAGTAGTTACTATCAACTTGTTTATATATAATTTGTAAGTTAGGGAGGTTTCTGAGTTCAGGCTGTTATCTTAATAACAAAGTACCATAGACTAGGTGATTTATAACTAGCAGTACAGTTCTTGAGGCTGGAAGTCAGAGATCAGAGTGCTGGCATGGTCAGGTTCTGGTGAGGACTGTCTTCCAGGTTGCAAACAGCTGACTTCTCGTATCCTCACATGGCAGAAAGAGGAGTGGAGAGCTCTCTGAGGTTCCTTTTATAATGACACCAATCCCAATCATGAGGATTCTACCCTCATGACCTTCTTACCTCCAAAGATGCCACTTCTTAATGCCATCGCTTTGGGGGTTTGGATTTCAACATGAAATCAAAGGGGGCGGGCACGGGGTACAACAGGAGGTGTTCATGAATAGCTTCTGTTAATAATATATGATAATTCTAAATTCTTAAATAAACAAGTCATTTTGTCATAACTTTAAGAATGCTCTTCTTTTGTTTGAGAGTACTAAGTGGTATCAAGTATTTGTCAAATACAGGTGGGCATCTTTTGTTTTTTCCCCTAAATACTCATTTTGTTTCGTTTTAATTGAGACAAAATTTACGTACCAGTGAAATCCATATATCTTAAGTACATAACTTGATAAGTTTTGACAAATGCATACACCTGTGTAATCTACACCCTTACTAAGCTATGAAGTAGTTCCATCGCTCCAGAAAACTTCCTTTTATCTTCTCTACCCTCTACTGTTCTTATTTCCTTCACTGTGGGTTAGGTTTGGAGTTCTTGAACTTCACATAAATGGAATCGTACTGTGTGTACTGTTTTGTGTCTGATGTATTTTGTTTAGTATGATGCTATTGAGAGTCATCCACATTGTGTGTAGCAGGAGTTTGTTTCTTTTTATTGGAGGAGTATTCCATTTAGTTTTAAATCCCTCTTGCCCCCATTGTATGAATATATCACAGGTTATCTACTGTCTTAAAGATGGACATTTGAATTGTTTCCGGTTCAGGGATGTTATGAATAAGGCTGTTAGGAACATTCTTGTGCACATCTTTTTGTGGACATATGTTTTCATTTCTGTTGGGCAAATACCTAGAAATGAATTGCCAGTTTTCTAAAGTGGTTATACTGCATATCTTTTTTTTGTTTATATTTTATCAATGTTATACATGCAGATACTTTAAAGTCAAATAATTCTACAACTTATTACCAAAAAGAGCAATTTCCTACCCTTCTTACCTTCCTACCTTCCTTAGACTTTTTACTCTCAACTGTTTGAGCTGATTCTTTTGGTATTTACCTCCACATATCTACCTAACTTTTATTTCTATTTCTGGTATTTTCTTAAGTTTTAAGCAGTATCCATGACTGCCCTTTATGGAAATTGTAGGCTTGACTTTCTATCTCCCGACCCCAGCCTCCACCACATACACAGCCTCTCTTATCTCCCACCTACACCTGATATGTTTACCTTATCATCCTATGCAAATGCTCTTCCTACTTGTATTTTGTGTTCTCCTTTGTTTTCTTATATATTTATTTCTTTTTCATTCTCAAACTCTTGACACATTTAACTTTTTTTTCAGTGCATTCAGACACGTGAGGGGTTCACTTTCTGGCTCTACCACTTAACTGGACAAATTACTTAAGCCCTCTGTGTCTTAGCTTTTTCATCTATGAATTGGGGAGTAATAGTACATACTTCCAAGAGTTATGGTAAAAATTATTTAGGGAATACTTACAAAGATCTAAGAATGTGGCTCTACAAATACTGTTCAATATGATGATAATAAGGTTTTGATTTAGGCATTAAAAATGTTCATGTTGTGACTATTTTTAAGTGGGGGAAAAAAGGCAAATTTTATTAAAAACTCCCATTTGGTTCCCTACTCATACAATTTTTCCTTTCCAAATCCCCAGAGAAAGATGAAGGATTAAAATGGTGTCTACCTTGCAGGACATACTTAAGAACTGTTAACTATTCACGTTAACAGTATGATTCACTCTGTGCCACGTTTTATGCTAGTAGACTTTAGAGATACTACAACAAGCAGAGCCAACATGGCATAGCCACATGTTTGTTGGCCTTGGAAGCTAGCATTTATATTATTATGCAGTCATTTGTTTAGGAAACAGTTACTGAATGCCTGCTCAGTGATGTGGAGGATGTAATAGAATATATAGAACATGAGCAAGACATCAAGAATGTAGCACACCAAATATCAACCTTTTCTTTTGCCTAATGTGTCATATCACGTGTTGACTTTTCCTACTCCATTATTATATATATTATACAATATTTACATACTGTTATTTTATTCTTCAAAAAGGAGTGCATAGTTTACTATAAAATTAATACCACTTAAAATCTGAAAGAACTGGTAGCGACATGCATCAGAAGGAAAATATTCCTACCGTATGAATAGAGCTTTATTACACAAAGAAATCTGAAGCTTTAGTACCAAAAGAAATCTAGAAGCTAGATTCTAGCTCATCAGAAAATAATAAGTCTAAATTTTTCTGGAATCAAATGCAATTAATAATGTGGCTAAAATTTTTTGTTGAATTTGATTTCATTGTTTTCTGCAAATACTGGCATAAAAGGATTATATGATAGATTATAAATTAGAAGCATATTATTCTGTTAAATTTTTTTTTAATAGGATTCTTGGGATGGCCAGCATATTCCAGTACTTTTCTCCATTTTTTGTGGTTTGTTAGTGGCAGTATCCTATCATCTCAGTCGACAAAGCAGTGATCCATCTGTACTTTTGTAAGTGAAATCAATTGAATTAAAGAAATTTAAATATGTCAGTATTTCCTTCAAACAATTTCCAAGATATCTTTTTCCCAGTGCCTTTCCAAAGTGCCATTTGGCTTGATCTATATTAGATTTCAAAATACATTAACTTTGGGTCATTCTGACCAGTGTTTGTTAGTTTTTTCCCTCCCAAGTATTGAAACTGTATTTTAATAAAAATATTTTCACTGTATGCTTATTTATGATATCTATGAATTTATCATTTGTTAATGAGTAAATATATTTGGATCACTTGGTTTTCTGTCATCTTTATTTGCCATTTAAATTACTGGTTTTCAGATGACATATGTATTTTCTATTAATTATTTTTTTCTTAATTTTTTTAATGTAAAGTTCTTTGGTGCAATCCAAGATTTTTCCAAAAACAGAAGAGAAAAATCCAGAAGACCCTCTATCTGAAGTAAAAGATCCACTGCCTGAAAAACTTAGAAATTCTGTTGTAAGTTTTAGCTTTTAGAATCACCAAAAAGACTTAAATTTTAGATGGTTGATCATGTTATAAAATGAACACTTTTTGGAAGTTTTTAGTAATTGGGGGAAAATATATATAGTTATATTTAACAGGATTAGTTGTACATTGTTGATTGCCTTTATTCCAAATTTTAACATGTAAGAAAAGCTCATTCCTCAAACTTGGTTTCTGTGTAGAACAATATGCTAAACATTTATTTTTAGGTCAGATGAAATTAAGTAATTTCAATGACCATAGAATTTTTATTCCTAGTCAGTTTAGACTAGGATCTGAAAGATCAGTATTAACATAAATTACATTTATTTTGTTGGTATTGTTAATAAAAACTGTGTCTTTATAAGTCATTTGCTAGTCTTTTAGAATGTTTTATTTCTCAAGAGCAGTCTGAAAGTTTGTGTGTTTCCCAGTTTGAACAGAAAGAACAGTAACCTGTATTAACCATAATACAGTTAAGTAAATGTAATAATTTTCAAAAATTTCTGATTTAGTGAATTATAATTTTGCCTGTATTCTTTAGTCATTGTTTGAAAAATGAATTCTGTAGATTCATGTCTGTTTTATAGAACAAAATGTAAAATGTCCTTTTCTCAGATTTTAGATTATTTCCATTTGTGAAAAACAAATTTATATGTGTTGAATTAAGATAACATTTACTTTCAGTGAACTTGAGCTATTTATATATTCTTTTTTTTTTTTTTTTGAGACAGAGTCTCACTCTGTTGCCCTGGGTAGAGTGCCATGGCATCAGCCTAGCTCACAGAAACCTCAAACTCCTGGGTCAAGCAATCCTCCTGCCTCAGCCTCCCGAGTAGCTGGGACTACAGGCATGTGCCACCATGCCCGGCTAATTTTTTCTATATATATATTTTTAGTTGTCCAGATAATTTCTTTCTATTTTTAGTAGAGACGGGGTCTCGCTCTTGCTCAGGCTGGTCTCGAACTCCTGACCTTGAGCGATCCACCCGCCGCAGCCTCCCAGAGTGCTAGAATTACAGGTGTGAGCCACCGCGCCCGGCCTATTTATATATTCTTTAGAAAACTTTAGAAATGCAAAACTACCTCAAGATATAATTTAAACAAACATTTTTTCTGACTTTAGGTTTCCTTGTTAGCAAAGCATATTTCATGTTAAATACAGTAGTATAGTCTAAATCTAGCTTATAAGCATAAATCTAATGGATCAACTGATAACCAAAGATATTGAGGTTTCTGGTTTTTACTATAATCACTGAAAGAACCAAAATCTAGTAAGTAAAATATGACATATGCATGCAGTTTTAATGTTTTAAAAGACCAATGAAAACGTAACTTATCCAAAGGGATATACCCCTATAAATGACACTGTGGCCAGGCACAGTGGCACACTGTGTAGTCCCATCTACTTGGTAAGCTGAGGCAGGAGGATCGCTTGAGCCCAGGAGTTCTGGGCTATAATATCCTGTGATCACACTTGTGAATAGCCATGGCACTCCAGCCTGGGCAACGTAGTGAAACTCGGTCTCAAAAAAAAAAAAGAAAATTCTAAAAAATGTTACAGCAACTTATATCCTTTTCCTCTATGTAAAAGTAAAACTTACCAGTGGGGGAATAAAAATCTTCATTGTTATATGTTATACTGGTAGCAGAACTAGATAAGTTGTTTGGTTTCCTTTGTGTTTCAGTATAGTACCAAAATATGAGGAAATTGAGGAAGAAAGTAATATTTATTTTTAATTATGTTTAAGAAATATCTAGAAGTTTACAGACTATCAACAAAAAATTATTTCTTAAACTTTGCTAGTTGGGAATAAAGGAAAGATTTTTAAAAATTTTAATGTAGTTGTTTGGTAATTCTTTTTTTTTTTCAACAGGGTGAGCGTTTACAGTCTGACCTAGTAGTATGCATTGTAATTGGTGTGCTGTATTTTGCTATTCATGTAAGCACAGTCTTCACAGCATTGCAGGTAAAGAATAATTTTGTTCTTTTAATTGGGGGAAAATAGTCTTACACTGCATAACAACATGTCAGTCAACTACAATTGAACTATCTTACATGTGTACCATTTTTTAAATCTTTTATACCATACTTTATTTTTTTATTTATTTATTTTTTCAGCATATTATGAGGGTACAGATGTTTAGGTTACGTTATACCATACTTGAACTGTTTGCTATGTTTAGATACACAAATACTTATATTGTGTTACAGTTGCCTACAGTATTCAGTATAGTAACACACTGTACATGTTTATCACTTAGGAGCAATAGGCTATACCATAAGCCTAGGTGTGTAGTAAACCTACACTATCTAGGTTTGTGTAAGTAAACTCTGATGTTTGTATAATGACAAAATCACCTAACATAGTCTCAGAATGTATCCTGTCTCTAAATGATGCATGACTATAACTTTGTTTGGATTCATTTCTAATCCAATAGTAATGTTTGTCCATAATGCTGAAATATGTGACTTTTTATTTGATTTTATCAGAAAAAATACTTATTTTCTAATGGTTTCTCTGAGCCATGAATCTGGAGTTGGCTTATCTGGATGATTCTAGCTCAGGATCTTTCATGATGCTGCAGTCATCTGAGGTTCATTATTTGCAGGCCTCAGTTCCTTCTGACTGTTGGCCAGAAACCTCAGTTCCCCTCCATGTGTTTCTCACCATACGCTGCCCGAGTGTTGTTACAAAATGACAGCAGGTTTCCACCAGAGCAAGTGACCCTTGAGAGAGAAAGCCCAAGACAGAAGCTGCACTCCCTTATAACCTGATATTGGAAGTGACATCCCACCACTTCTTCCATACTCTGTTGGTAACTTAGATCAACCCTGGTACATTGTGGGAAGAGAATATACGTAAGTGTAAACGCCAGGAAGCAAGGATCATGGGGACCATTTCAGAGGTCAACAACCACAGCTCACCCTCTGGCCTCAGTGATTGACATCCTCCCATGTGCAAAATGCACTTATCCCCTCCTAAAACCCCCAAAAGTCTCATTCTAATACAGTTGGAGGTCTGGAACCTTATCATCTAAAGGTTTAGGAATGGGTGAGGCTCCTCAGGTGTTGTTCCTTATGTACAGTTCCTCAAGCACGGTTCCTCTCATCTGTAGGCCTTGTAATTACCATGTTTAGTGCTCCCCCATTCTTTTGTGTAGATCCGTATTTCCATATGGTTTGTAAGGTTTCTGCTGAAAAATCCGCTGTTAGTGTGATGGTCATTTCCTTGTATGTGACTTGATGCTTTTCTATTGCTGTTTTTAGAATTCTCTCTTTGTCTTTGACTTTCAACAATTTGACTATAACGTGCCTTGGAGAAGACCTTTGTGGGTGCACCTAGAATTTCTGGGAATCTTTGAGCTTTTTGTGTCTGATCGTCTATATCTCTTGCAAGACTTGGAAGTTTTCAGCCATTATTTCATTGAATAACCTTTCTATTCCTTTGTCCATTCCTTCTCCATCTGGACAAAATTTGAGTATCTGTTAGTTTTATAGTTTTGCATATATCATGTAGGCTTTCTTTATTCTTTTTTTTTTTTTTTTACTATTTGGTTATTTCAAAAGACTTGTGTTCAAATTTAGAAATTCTTTCTTCTTGGTCTAGTCTATTGGCACTCTTAATTATATTTTATTTTACTCATGGAACTCTTCAGTTACAGAATTTCTGTTTGGTTCTTTTTATGGTATCTCTTTGTTGACATTCTCACTTAGATCATGACTTTTTTTCCTTATTTGTTTGTATTATTTATCTATGTTCTCTTTTATCTCACTGAATTTCCTCAATATCATTATTTTGAATCCTTTTTAGGCATTTAATATATTTCCTTTTCTTTGGGGTCTTTCACTGGAGAATTATTACGTTCCTTTGGAGGTGTCACATTTTCTTGCCTTTTTATGTTTCTTGTGTCCTTACCATGATATCTGTTCATGTTTTGTAACAGTTGCTTTTTCCAATTTTGTGGATTGTCTTTTATGGGGAAAGACTTTTTCCTGTAGATGTATGATGTTGGTTAGGCAGGATGTGTTGGCTTTGCTTCTGGATGGGTATAGTAATGTGTCCCTGTGATTTCTAAGGCTATAACTGGTGTCAGTGGTATGTGTGAGTTCCTCAGTAGCTTAGGCTGTGTTTGTTAATGGAGGCAGTGGCAAGGCTTTGCTTGGGTTGGGGATGCTAGGGGTGCTGGTCCTTGGGCACTAGTGGTGGCAGTAGTGGGTTGGATGTGCTAGTCCTCAGGCTGCTGGGCAGCATCCATGAGCACTGGTGGTATTGGGTCCAGGTGGGCCAGACCTTGGACCTCCAGTTGATATGTTTAGGTGTTGGTGGTAGTAGGGAAGAGAAATTTTAAGATGTATTATTTTTCTAACAAATGGCTCTTCTTCAGTATGAGTCAGGATGTGATGACCCAGATGATTGTCCCTGCTGAAAGCCTTACCATACCCTTCGTAGTCACAAACAAATGGTCTCTGCCCTGTGTGCTTACACAGGTGTGCATCAAGCTTCTAGGCCCTGTTATACTTCGCGATGTAGTTGAGGAAGGAGCAGATGGGACCCTTCTGGGAAGCGTGAAGGGTGGCAGGAAAGAGGCTGGACTCTTGGCGGCTGTGATATGTTCATCAGTGATGCCCATGGCTGACACCACCTCAGTGACCGAGGCTGGTGGCTCTAGGGTGCCTGGGCCTCCATGCCTTGGGTCAGCATGTAGCTGTGTGCCAAGCCATGTTCTGTGAACCAGTATATGCAGCTGACTGTTGCAGGCAGACCCTACCATAGTCCGTGTCCTTGATCTTTGCTATTTAAAACAATACATTGCTCTGAATGTCATGTAGAACATTCTCATGGTAGAAAGCAATATAACTCAGGCCACTCTCTCATCATACAGTAGTGTGAGACACCAAAGAAAGCAGTTAATGCATTTTAAAATATCTATGATATATAACAGCCAGTAACTTTCATGGCTGATTTAATCAGAAAAATGCATAATACAGAAATGTTAACTGTAGAAAAATGTTTGGCTTTTAGATTCTAAAATTCTTTTTGCTCTTCGTTATCAAATGGGAAACTAAACTGACAAATTTGAAGTTCTACTATGATTCTCAAAATTACTCCTAATTTTTTCAATTTTTTGTACTTATTTTTTTAGCCTGCTCTCAAGTATGTGTTGTATGCACTGGTTGGCTTTGTGGGGTTTGTAACCCATTATGTACTGCCTCAAGTTAGAAAACAACTACCGTGGCACTGTTTCTCTCATCCTCTGCTAAAGACAGTGGAGTATAACCAATATGAAGTTCGAAGTAAGTATTTCATTAACACTCTTCCTTTTAATACTATGACTTTTTCCCCTTATTATGCTGATAGTTCAGTATATGCTGAGTTCAATAAGTATCATCAAGAAACACTTTGGCCTGTATGTATTATACTTAGGTTTGAAGCTGTAAATGAATCAAATCTCTTGCAGGATGCTTTAATGTCAGCTGAAGGAAGTATAAATGTGAGTCCTACGATGCCAATTTTCAACAGAAAAAACTTACTTCTTCTTCTCTAAATTGGTCTCTACAGATCTCTCATTGACGACTCCTTGTGTGTATATGACTTCTCTGTCATGTCCCTCCACTTCCCCCAATAAAGTTTTTTGTTGTTGTTGTTGTTGTTGTTGTCATGTACAGGCAACCCAATCCTTAAATCATAGGAAGAAAAGAAAGGTCTCTGCTCTGGTTTCTGCCAGAGACACTACTCCTACCAGAGAGGAGTGTAAAAGAATTTATAAAGTACAAAGAAGTTAAAACATTTTGTAATTGCCATTATTGGTTCAGATTTGCGATAAAGTATAAAAATGACTCAAAAAGAGATACCATTCCATCCAGCATTAGCACTATTAGGCATCTACCCAAAAGAGCACAAAACATTCTACGATAAGGACATCTGCACCCGAATGTTTATGGCAGCACAATTCACTATTGCAAGAATGTGGAAACAACCCAAGTGCCCGTCAGTCCATGAGTGGATTATCAAAATTTGGTATTTGTTTACAATGGAATATTACTCAATCATAAGAAATGACAGTGATCTAGCACCACTTACACTTTCCTGGATTAAACTTGAGCCCATTATCCAAAGTGGTGCACCACAAGAACAGAAGAACGGGATCCATTTGTACTCACCATCAAATTGGTATTAACTAATCAACACATAAATGCACATAACAGAACAACATCTATTGGATGCTGGGGAAGGGGGAGGGTGGCGGGAGGAGCGGGGAGGAGGGAGGAGGGGACGGGTATTTGTATACACAAGGAGTGCAATGCACACTACCCGAAGGATGGACATATTTGAAACACGGACTTGGGGGGGGAACCAAGGGCAACACACGTAACCTAAACATCTGTACCCCATAATATGCTGAAATAAAAAAAAAAAAAGAGAGATAGAAGGCCAATCTAGTTGGCAAGCTTCTTCCCTGCCACTGCAAACCCTGACTTTTCTTTCCTATTGTTAAGTATTCAGTTCTTGTTCATTGGCCCCATGACCTGTAATATACTATACTTCCTCATTTTAGAGAAATAATAAAAGTTCATACCTATGTCATCATTTATTATATACCAGTGATTAAATAAGCCAATTTTTTTTCCTCAGACTTTTCTTGCAGTTAGCGAATTACTGTAAAGAGAGTAAATTACTCAACTGCATTCACAAAGCAAATTCCTGGGCCTTTTAGTGAAATTGATTGAAATATCATGTTACTGTAATCTTGATCACCAGTTTAATCTTGGAGAGGTAAATAAACAGTAATTTGTAGGTTGCAGTAATAACTCTGGTAGACCTTTTACAAAATTTGTGTTCATTTAATAAGGAAAAAATGACATGAAAGAATATGTACATATAAGAATATGTACTGGCCCATTTCTGCCATCAGGTAAATAACTATGAGATTTTTTTTGATGGTGAATTATTAATATTGTTTTCATATATAAATGATAGCAAGTATATCTAGTTTGTTTTAAAGATCAGCAATTTTCATTAAATTATTGATTATATTGTTTATTTTTGATCTTTACAGAACATTTAGTCTAAATTTTTATAAATTTTGAATCATCATAAAATTTTTGACTTGTTAATAGTACTAGGTAATAGCAAAGTTGATTTTTTTCATTATACTGATTTTAGCAATTGAAAGAAAAAATATTATTCATTAGAGAACTTCCAAAGGAACTTCCAGATAGGTGACTGTTTTCAAGTAGCTGAAGAACCATGTTTTAAATGTTTTATTTTACCCCAGACACTTTCCCCAATAAAATAATATTGAAGTATTGGAAAAAATATTATTGGCAATGAAAATGACTTTTATGAAGTATGTGAATTCACATC
>NW_012150840.1:11327973-11329764 GCF_000956105.1 Propithecus coquereli
CCCCAATAAAATAATATTGAAGTATTGGAAAAAATATTATTGGCAATGAAAATGACTTTTATGAAGTATGTGAATTCACATCATAGCATATTTTTGTATTCTGAGACAGTATATCTTATATGTATATGTGTATGCAATTATGTACATATATCTTAGCATTTTAAAAACAGATTGTTTAGCAGATCATTCATTTTTGGGGGGAAGGAACAGTCTAATAATCAGTATCCTTGTTTCCATAAGCTATAAGCATAAATGAGAAAAGTTATGGTTAAGAACTAAGGTTTCAAGAATTAAAGTTTAAGCTCATCTAAATATAAGTCATGTCTAAGTTACATATTTTTAAGTGTTTCAAAGTTCATAGAAGTTGACAATTCAATTACTAGATTCTTTACATTTTAATTTATAGTATAGAAATAATTTGAAGTTGTAAGATTTTCCTTTCTCATCATATTACCTGAACTACTGTATATGTTAGATGACATGTGGTCTTCTTGACTTATATTGCCCTGTTAGATGCAGCCACTATGATGTGGTTTGAGAAACTTCATGTGTGGCTTCTTTTTGTGGAGAAGAATATCATCTATCCATTGATTGTTCTTAATGAACTTAGTAGCAGTGCCGAGAAAATTGCTAGTCCAAAAAAATTGGATACAGAGTAAGTACAATAATTCTGTAATCTAAGCTTGACTGTTGGGGGCTGTAATAAATAATGTTTTAAAGTTATTGATCAAATATCAAATAATCATGGAGTATCTTTTTGGAGCAAGGCACTCTGAGTGTAAAAATTCAGGTGAGATTTCGTCTTCGTCTTCCCTTTTTGAAACATCTGTTTCTGCCATTGGCATATTCACTACCCCATACATCTCATCGCCAATTGGTATTTTATGAGAGGACATTTATTTAGTAAGATTAATTTTTAATATGAGATGGCAAGTTTGAGAGATGGCTATATTTTATACTGTATAGGTGGTCACTTGCCTCCATGGTCATCCTGTGGGACCACCCACTGGAGTATGTACGTGTTGTTGAGTAAGCGTTAATGTATGTGTTTCATGTGCTAGATGCAATTAATGTTAAAGCAGTAGAAATATTGAGAAACTAGAAAACCAGATGTCAGATTTACAATACTATTTTTAAAATATGCTTACATAAAGGATAACAATCATAATACATACTATTAAAAGGGAATATTATACTAAGATTCTTTCAGGATCTGATTTGCTTAGCTATATAAATCATTTTTAGAAACTTAAATTTGATCTATATATTGTAAGGTTAGTAAATTCTGTGGTTAGTTTTCTAAAATTAGTAAATTTTCTAATGTTTTCAGTCATGAGTTCGTGATTTGTGCTTTCTTTCTATCATAGATTAGGTGCTTTAATGATCACCGTTGCTGGTTTGAAGTTGCTACGATCCTCATTTAGCAGCCCTACATATCAATATGTCACAGTCATCTTTACTGTGCTCTTTTTCAAATTTGACTATGAAGCCTTTTCAGAGACCATGCTTTTGGATCTCTTCTTCATGTCCATACTCTTCCACAAGGTAATTTATCGCTGAAAGGAATATCCTTATCTGTAAAAATTATCTCCTTAATATGCTTTTTAATTAGGATTATGCTTATATTTCATTAGATTTATTATCTTTTAAGGAAGTAATACCTCTCTTCAATCAACCAGTTATTTAGGAACGTGTTAGAATCCCTAAACAATGCTAGTCACTGTGATTCATAAAAGATATATTTCTTGCCATATCTAGGAAGATAAGATTAAGTTCCATAGACAGATTAGA
>NW_012150840.1:11330449-11333893 GCF_000956105.1 Propithecus coquereli
AAAATAGTGTCTTTACTGAGAAATAAATGCAGTGTTTTGGCAGTTGACATATCTTTTCCTGTTATGCAAATGGCAAATAATTTCAGTGTTATTTCCCTATTAGGAAGAAAATACATTTTACAAGTTTTCCATTTCAAATTCAAATAAGTGATGGTAAGTTTTTTGCAAATGGTTTTACTTTTTCTCCTACAGCTTTGGGAACTCCTTTATAAATTGCAGTTCGTGTATACCTACATTGCCCCGTGGCAGATTACATGGGGTTCTGCCTTCCATGCTTTTGCTCAACCCTTTGCAGTGCCCCGTATCCTTCTGATAAAAGTTTTATAAGAATGAACAGTCATATCCTTGATGAGAATGTCGGTTTGTAGGCTACATCAGTGAACAAAACAAAGAAAGCTCTCCCCTCAAGGAATTTGATTTTACATGATCAGTAGATATAATTTAACAGTGATAATAAGTAATTTTCAGGGGATCTCTTCAGATATATTTTTTATTCTAAGATATTGTTGTAAGGTGCACCATGGATTTAATAACCTTTTGAGAAAAAATTAAATGTATACAAAAATGTTTTTACCTGCCAACCACTTACCCATGTAATTACATATTATGTTTTTCTTTAATATTACAGTCAAAATTTGAGTGCAGTCTATTTCACATTTAGAATCTGAAGGGTTTTCTGAGTCACTGCTTTTAAGTAGTTATAATGGCATTTTGGTGATACAAATGCTGCTTTTACTTACTGTGATCTTGATCACTTTAGTACCAAGGATTGCCAGCATGATTTTGAGTCATGGCAAAGAATACTGGGGTTCATCTGCATTTTCTAATCAGATGAAGTTGTGATTTCTATTTTAAATTGGAAGTTAAACAAACTCATTTGTGAATCAGCTAAAGTATTTTAAGAGATGAGGTATTTGTTGTCTAATCATGGCACCGAATTAGTCAGAACTTCTTGCTTTTAAGATTCAGTGATCTGTTTTGAGAGTTTGACTTTGTATTGCCTAACATGCAGAAGCAATCTTGGACAAACATAGCAATTCTGTTTCAGTGTTGAAGACATGTTCAACAATAACAGATCCAAACTTAAATTTTTAAGATGAAAATGTGTACTGTGTTTTTATTGACAACAATTGAGGTTGTCAACACATGCCAAGAACACACAACTACGTTTTTATGCAAACCGGCAGTGACTGTTACGTTAAAACTGCTGTTTTCATATTCCTTTTGACATTGCATTTAAAACATACTCAGTTTCCAGAGCACTAAAATTTGGGGAAAATGTGTCTTAGAATAAAATAAATATGTGTATTACTTAAGCTTTATAGATATCAAGATTTTTTTCAAGGACAGTTATTTTGCTGCTTCCTGCCTTTCTTTGTTTTGCTTATGATAATAGTAATATATGGCCAATAGAGGGCATAGCATGTTTTAAACAGATGAAACACAAATCCGTAAGTCAGCTAGCTGTCTTTACTTAAAAATAGTGTCTTTACTGAGAAATAAATGCAGTGTTTTGGCAGTTGACATATCTTTTCCTGTTATGCAAATGGCAAATAATTTCAGTGTTATTTCTCTATTAGGAAGAAAATACATTTTACAAGTTTTCCATTTCAAATTCAAATAAGTGATGGTAAGTTTTTTGCAAATGGTTTTACTTTTTCTCCTACAGCTTTGGGAACTCCTTTATAAATTGCAGTTCGTGTATACCTACATTGCCCCGTGGCAGATTACATGGGGTTCTGCCTTCCATGCTTTTGCTCAACCCTTTGCAGTGCCCCGTATCCTTCTGATAAAAGTTTTATAAGAATGAACAGTCATATCCTTGATGAGAATGTCGGTTTGTAGGCTACATCAGTGAACAAAACAATATGCCTTTTACAGGCATAGAATATAGTTAGCTATATAATAAATAATCAAAAATTCACAGTCTTTTGCGTCCACACCTATACTGATTTTGATTGTTTAACTTGTATTAATATCTGTGACCCACAGATCATCTGAATATGAGGAAAGTGTTAAAGTTTTATAACATGCTAATTTAAAATTTTATGTCTGCATATATGAATATTAAAGTTCATTAATTTCTAATGCATACAAAATATGTTTAGAATAGTTTTAATAAGGACATAAAACTTTTTAATAATATGATTATAGTTAAACTCTTTCCGAAGTTTACTATTCTTGTCATTTCTTAAAAGTATGTTCTAAATAACAGTAAGGTTTAATAATATGATTATAGTTAAACTCTTTCTGAAGTTTACTATTCTTGTCATTTCTTAAAAGTATGTTCTAAATAACAGTAAGGGTTAGTGATGACATTGATGTTGAAATGCAGACTTTTGGTATCTGAAAATTTTAATTTTAACCTTTTGGAAAATTCAACCCAACTGTCTCTTCCCAAGACTGATATATGGACTTTTACCAAATACATATTAGCAAATATTTATTTGGCTCCCTTCAAAGCATCACACCACGCTGTACTTTCCTCGTTGTGTCTTTTTATTGGTAACCCCGTATGCTGTCCAGTGACACTCTGTATTCTTCTGGTGAACCTCGTTTTTCTAATTGCTGTAATCTAAATGTATTTATGAGTTTTGTTTTTTGTTTTGTTTTGGGTTTTTTGGGGGTGTGTGTGCTCAGATGAATGTTAATTTCCTTAACCAGTTCCCCGTAGATTCAGCCATGTTGTTTATTCAGGCTGTCGTGTCGGCCTTCTTCTCTACTCCACTGAACCCTTTTCTGGGAAGTGCAATATTCATCACTTCATACGTTCGACCTGTGAAATTCTGGGAGAGAGACTATAAGTGAGTAGAATAAAACACTTGAAAAGCAGTTTTTATCTTTTTTACTAGAAAAAACTATTGATAGCATAATTATTCAAAGTATTTATGGTTCATAATTGTGCTGAAATGATTATTTTTACTAAAAATTTGTATACTACAAAAGAGTTGGGAGAAAATTATTTTTTATTTTTTTCTACTCATAAGATATTTTAAAACAACATTTTGATCGAATGTACTTATTTTTGTATCTTTTTTCTTTTGGTGATATTTCTGAGAATTATTTCACACTAATAATACTCTGAAACTTTATACAATGTTATGTTATTATAAGGGTCATAATGAATTACTTCATAGTTTTCTTAGATATAGCTGGCTATTTCTAGAGCTAAACTTTTTGTAGGTTATTTCTGCTTTTTCGTGAAGAAAGTTTTTAATGACAATCTTCATACATGAGGTGTTTTCTTCACTCAGGCTTAGTTCCTTAGGGTACCTGTGTAATGCTTAGTGACCATCTTTGTATGTAATCTCTCCCAATTTTATTTTATTTAAGGAAGAATTCCTAAAAGGGTAACTACTGAGTTGTGGAGCATAAACATTTTAAAGGCTTTTAATATGTACTAACACATTGATTTAGAAAGAGCTTGTACAAATTTATAATTCT
>NW_012150840.1:11335624-11337377 GCF_000956105.1 Propithecus coquereli
AGTGTTATGATTTGGTGCCACTGTCTTGATTCATGCTCAGGCACCAGCAGTCTTATCCGCCATTGCTTTTACAACATCAGTGCAGTTGGCAACACAGTGAAAAGTGGCAAGTAGCAGTTCCGTATTATTATGAAAATAGTTTTGGTCTGGAAAACTTCCTAAAAGAGTCTTGGATTCTGTGGACCACATTTTGGGAACCACTGTTCTAAAGAACATCGAGACACTGGCCATTAATAGATGTACCTTCCCCTTGCGAAGAATGTTTCATTTTTAAGAACTGTATATAGTATGTATTTTTGCATCCTGGTCAATTTTTTTTCACAGTACACTCATAGATGTCTTTCTACACACTGTGCAGTGAAAAAACTGCTATGTTTATGTGTAGTTAAGGTGAAAAAGAAGAAAAAAATCTTTCCCCCTAAAAAGTGTGCTACTGAGGTATTCTATCATTATACTAATCATAGATTTTTCTCCAGAGATTTTCATAAAGTGGCAGTATTTATTTCATCTATATCCTATAGTTTCTACCTCACTCTAAATTATTGAACATTTTTAAAATGTAAAGAAAGTTACTGAAAATGTTTTATTTTTTCCTCTTCAGTACAAAGCGAGTGGATCATTCAAATACCAGATTGGCTTCCCAGCTTGATAGAAATCCAGGTAATCTCTATTTGTGAGCGAGGAGGCAAGTCTGAGGATTTATTTTACATATAAATGTTTATATTCACCCCCAACTCATTGGGAATCCTCTATGAATTCCAAATAGTCATTTTTTAAAAATGTAATATCTTTTGCTTTATTTTATTTTAGCAAAGTATATATGAATTAATCTATAATTTATATATCCATCTTTTATATTATAAAATGCATTTTGAGAGTGCTGATAAGAATAAAATAATGCCATTCTCAGATCATTCTTTCATGGGTCAGAAACTGAAAAACAGTTAAAGTAAAACTGGTCAGATGTGTTGAAGGGTGTACAATCATACTGATACGTGTTTTATTAATATGTTTGCTTCCACCTTTCCCTCCATGTTAAGGTAAATATTAATTTTATACAGTTTATTATATACAGAGATGTCATCTAGGCAGCCAATAACCACTTAGGATAGAGCATCAGTGGGCGAATCTTTGGTGGTGGTACCATTATCTAAAATCTGGTTCTTAGTTTTGTCATTTGGGAAACATCATTTTGTCGGCCTGCCTAATAGTCTGACAGAGAAAAAGTGAATCTCATTGCCCCAACCGTAAGAGATTAATATATCAACCAGAACTCCAATGTATTAATTTACTAAAGGAAATCTTGCTCCCAGATAGACTGGAATATTTATATCCGTTTGACTCACGAATTCCTTCAAATACTTTTTCCATCTGAGAAACCAATCTAGAAGCATCAGATTGATTCTTAATTATACAATTGGATTAAGGAGAATTAGTTATTTGATATTAATGACTGTCATAATCATGTTGTGGTAAAGAGAAGAATGATTTCAGCTGTGGTATACGCTTGTAAAGGGTTGGAGTTCTCGTGATGATGATTCCATCCTACGTAATAAAAAGCACATGTTCTGAATTAATATACACATTTTCATGATGGGCAGACATAGAATCGTTAGTCATTTTATTGACATTAAAATCTGGGATTCCCCTTTCATTATTTTATTATTTAGTTTGGCTGAGTTTAAAATAATTATTAAGCTTTAAATATTTTGCCATTCTCTATTACTATACTTTGGGCACCCATTTACAGATT
>NW_012150840.1:11337862-11338876 GCF_000956105.1 Propithecus coquereli
TAACCCTAACTGGAAGTTAGTTTTAATATTTTTAAAAATCTTGTTTGCTGGTATAAAGGGGTCTTAAGATGAAATTTAACTTCTTTTTAATCCCTAGATTCTGAGAAGTTACCTGACTTCTAAATCTAAACTATAAAACTTTTCTATTATCCTATGTTTCATTTTCGTGTAGAAACTGTTATGGGTATGAATATTACTTTCCTTGCCAAATAAATATAATTATAACCCTAACTGGAAGTTAGTTTTAATATTTTTAAAAATCTTGTTTGCTGGTATAAAGGGGTCTTAAGATGAAATTTAACTTCTTTTTAATCCCTTCTTATAGGATCAGATGACAACAATCTGAATTCCATCTTTTATGAACATTTAACTAGATCCCTGCAACACAGTCTCTGTGGTGATTTGCTACTAGGACGGTGGGGAAACTACAGTACAGGGGACTGTTTCATCCTTGCCTCTGACTATCTGAATGCATTAGTACACCTCATAGAGATAGGCAATGGTCTGATCACTTTCCAGCTGCGGGGACTTGAATTCAGAGGTAAGATATTCATTCACCTTTTTTTTCTTTAGCATATTCCTATGACATTTAAGTTTTATGTTTATATCTCAAAAGTTGTTATAAAATTAGATCTTTGAGGTTGTGGAGTGTGAAAAGTTGTTAAAGAGTAATTATTAGATTTTTCCCCCCCACAATTCATATTCTAAGAAGAATCGTTTTTACTATATGGCATCATGTGACTTGTTTTCCTGGAGATACTGAATTTCTGTTATAATTGTGTGTGTCCTCTTGCTGGTCCCTTTGTGGCCAGTGGCATAAATTTGTTAGATGGTTAGCAGCATAGAATGCTGAATTTTTGTGTAAGGGAGAGTAGTTAACCAAGTTACATTCATATAGACACCATACCTTTGTCCTCAATAATTTTGTTAATTGAAGTAAAATTCACACAACATAAAATTAACCACTTAAAGTTAAAAATTGCAAAGATGTGGAAACAACCCAAGTGCCCATCA
>NW_012150840.1:11340511-11343069 GCF_000956105.1 Propithecus coquereli
TATTTATGGGGCACATGTGATATTTTGTTATGTTCATAGAATGGTAATGATCAAGTCAGGGAATCTGGGTATCCATCATCTTGAATATTTATCATTTCTGTGTGTTAGGAACATTTCAAGTTCTCTCTCCTAGCTACTTGGGAATATATAATACATTGTTTCTAACTGTAGTCACCCTACTCTGCTATCCATCATGAGAACTTATACCTCCTATCTAACTGTATGATTGTACCCATTAACCAACCTCTCTTCATCTCCCTCTCCCACTCACACACGAGATTTTTTTTTTTAAAAGTACAGTTGGTCATGTCACTTCCATGCTTAAAAATTTTCCGTGACTCCCAATTGCATTTAAGTTAGAATAAAAATGTCCTATTGTGTCCTATAACACTCTGTGATCTGGCCTATGCCGCTTTCTCCATCCTCACTTTACAGCATTGTCCTCACTCACTGTAGTCACTCTGGCCTTCTTGCAGTTTCTTAGATGTGCTAAATTCTTTACTAAGGACTTCTCTTTGCTCAGAAAGTACCAACCATCTCCCTTCCTCCCACCAATCCTCCATCTGGCTAATTCCGTAATTATCTTTAGATGTTTGCCTATATATCACTTTCTCAGAGAAGTCTTTTCTAACCATCTATCTGGCATGATTATCTGTTATCTTAGCCCGTTTTTACTCCTTAGCACTTAGCATAGTTAGACAACAGTGATCCCATAAGATTATAATGGAGCTGAATAATTCCTTTTGTCTGGGACAGCGTAGCCATCCTAATACCATAGCACAACACGTTACCTGTGTTTGTAGTGATGTTGGTGTAAACAAATCTGTGCTACCACAGTCTAGGAATACAATTATGAATTGTGCATAATACTTGATAATAATGATAAATTACTATGTTACTGGATTATGTATTTACTTTTTATTGGTATTTTACAGTGATAATATATTGGTATATTTTATTTCTACTTATGAAAAAAATTTTACCGTAAAACAGTATGCCATGTTACCCGGCAACAGCCTTGTTCATCTCATGTTTACTCAGTCTCTTGATTGCATCATTTTCTCTGTGCTTTATTTGATCTCATGTTGTCTTGTTTGTTATGGTCTCTAAGTACATAAAATTCATGGCTCATGTTGCCAATAAGAGGCCACATGGAGTGATTGACCTGGAAACAAAATTAAAGTGATCAGGGACTAACAAGGTGGAAAATCAGTGATGGTTATTGCTCTCCAGGCCAGCATGTCCCCTTCCACCATAGCTACAATCTTGAAGAACAAGAACAAAGTGACAGATCCTATTTAAGGATCTGCTTCATTGAAGGCAACGAGACTAACAAAAATTCAAGACAGGCCTGTGTCAGATATGGAGAAAATTCTAACGACCTGGACTGAAGACCAGACCCAGAAACAGATCCCTCTCAGCGCCGTGATGATCGTGGCCACAACAAAAAGTTTGGTTGCGATGTTGAGAGAAAAGGCCAGACCTGACTATAATACTGAATTTACTCCTGACTCTGGATGGTTTAAATAGTTCAAGAATCATTGTTCATGATGTGAAAGTGAGTGGTGAGTCTGCGAGTGCTGATGTGAAGGCAGCTGAAGAATTTTAGGAAACTCCAGATAAGGTGATTGTGGAGGGAAATTACTTGCCAGAGCAAATCTTCAGTATGGACGAAAACTCCATTCTGGAAACAGACACCTGAAAGGACCTTCATCCATAAGGAGGCCCAGTCGATGCCAGGTTTCAAGGCTTTTAAGGACAGGGTAGCAGCTGTCTTGCCTGGGTTGGTGTTGCAGGCTACAAATTGAAACCCTGTGTGATCTGGCACAGCGAGAACCCCCAGGCCTTCAAGCATATAGCAGTAAGCACACGCTGCCAGTGGACGACAGGAGCGATAAGAAGTCATGGATCACTTAGTTTTTCTTCCAAGACACCCTCGTGAATCACTGTGCCGGAGGGACGGAGAGGTACTGTTTGGAGAATAACATACCTTTCAAGATTTTGTTTATTGTTAAAAATGCTCCTATTCATCCTCCTTTCATTGGTGATCTTCAGCCCAGTATCCAAGCGGTGTTACTCGCTTTAAACACCATCTCTTTCATCCAATCAATGGATCAAGGAGTTACAGCAGCTTAAGGCCAACTGCCTGAGGAGGACCTTTGCCCAGGCCATGGCTGCAACCGAGGAAGACACTGAGAAGACTCTGTGCAATTCTGGAAGGATTATGTTTGTGACTGCATGAAGAACCTTGCTTGGGCTTGGGGTGATGTCACCAAGAAGCATAGGAATGGCGTCTGGAAGAAGACTCGAGGTTCATCCATGACTTCGAAGGATTTGCCAAGGATGAGGAGGTTACAAATATCAACAAGGGTGTGGCTGAGATGACAAACGACTTCAGCCTGGGTGCGGATGAGGCCGACATTGAGGAGCTCCTCAAGGTGGTTCCTAAGGAATTGCTAGTGTGGAGTTGGGAGAACAGGACCAGGAACGCATAGCTGAAAAAGAGGCAAGAGAAAAGGAAACTACAGGAGAAGAAAAAGAAGAACTTGGAAGAAAAT
>NW_012150840.1:11344629-11345639 GCF_000956105.1 Propithecus coquereli
ATAAAAAACATTCTTAGCTTGGATTTGGCCTGGGGCTGAATTTGTCAAGCTTTGCTCTAGACCAGTGGTCTCCAACCTTTTTGGCACCAGGGACTAGTTTCATAGAAGACAGTTTTTCCACAGACGGGGTGCGGGGTGGAGATGGTTTCAGGATGATTCAAGCGCATTACATTTATTGTGCAGTCAAGCCTCTCTGCTAATGATGATCTGTATGTGCAGCTGCTCCCCAGCGCTAGCATCACTGCCTCAGCTCCACCTCAGATCATTAGGCATTAGATTCTCACAAGGAGTGTGCAACATAGATCCCTCACATGCACTGTTTACAGTAGGGTTCATGCTCCTGTGAGAATCTAATGCCGCTGCTGATCTGACAGGAGGCGGAGCTTATGCTGTGGTGAGAGCAATGGGGAGTGGCTGTAGACATGAAGCTTCGTTGTCACTCATCAGTCTCCCCCCACCTCCCCCACCCGGACTCCCTTACCTCCTGATGTGCAGGCAAATCATAACAGTCTGAGGCACAGGGGGTTTGGGGACTGCAGCTCTAGACTAGGCAGATTCCCAAGGGCAGGAATCACATCTGCTCTATTCATCATTTTGTATCTAGCACCTATCACACAGAGCAATTACTATATAATACATATTTTGTTGATTTTGTAGAATGATTAAATAATGTAAGTATATGCCCTTTTTGTCCTTTGTCCCCATTCCAGAGCTCTCACAGGATATGATTATGTTCTTGCTCCAATGTTGATGTGCTCCTTGGTTATTTTCTTTACTTTGTGGTGTTATTCCCTGTTCTTACTTCCCGTCTCAGAATATTACTCAAGAATATCATTATTTTGCCAGCTAGATATTCAGATCTGCCGAGCATTTTTGTGTAATTTCTGAGACATGTTCCATTAAGTCAATTTAATCTTCTTGATTTTATTTATCTATTGTGTTGGATACTTAATCTTAAGCAACATTTAAAGAAATGTTTTGACGAGTTGCCTACAGGTAATGGTTAAACC
>NW_012150840.1:11347449-11349503 GCF_000956105.1 Propithecus coquereli
ACTAGGGAGTGGAAATTACTCCTTGATCCGTGGGCTGCAGAATGGATGTTGTGTTAGCAGGCATGAAAACAACATTAATCTGCTTGTACTTCTCCGTCAGAGCTCTTGGGTGAGTAGGTGCGTTGTCAATGAACAGTAATATTTTGAAAGGAATCTTTTTTTCAAAGCTCAGGTCTCAACAGTGAGCTTAAAATATCCAGTAAACCATGTTCTAAACAGAAGTGCTGTCATCCAGGCTTTGTTGTTTCATTTGTAGAGCACAGGCAGAGGAGATTTAGCCAAATTCTTAAGGGCCCTAGGATTTTCGGAATGGTAAATGAGCATTGGCTTCAACCTAAAGTCGCCAGCTGCATTAGCCCCTAACAGGAGACTCAGCCTGTCCTTTGAAGCCAGGTATTGACTCCTCCTCTCTGTGAAAGTCCTCAGTGGCATCTTCTTCCAGTACAAGGCTGTTATCAATGATCACAGCTAGATCTTCTGGATAACTTGCTGCAGCTTGCACATCCGCACTTGCTGCTTCACCTTGTACTTTTATGTTATAGAGACAGCTTCTTTCTTCAAACCTTGTGAACCAACCTCTGCCAGGTTCCAGCTTTTCTTCTGCAGCTTCCTCACCTCTCTCAGCCTTCACAGAATTGAAGAGACTTAGGGCCTTGCTCTGAATTTGGTGTTGGTTTAAGAGAACATTGTAGCTGGTTTGATCTTCTATCCAGACCACACAGACTTTCTCCATACCAGCAATAAGGCTGTTGTGCCTTCTTATTATTTGTGTGTTCGCTGGAGTAGCACTTTTAATTTGCATTCATAACATGGCTGTTTGGCACAAGAGGCCTATCTTTTGGCCTGTGTCAGCTTTTGAGTTGCCTATCTCACTAACCTTACTTATTTCTAGATTTGATATAAAGTAAGAGTTGTACAACTCTTCCTTTCACTTGACTAAGCTTATTCATTCTAGTTTTTAATTTAAAGTGGGAGACATGTGACTTGTCCTTTTACTTTCAAGTTTCACTTGAACTTAGAGGCCATTATGGGGCTATTAATTTGCCTAATTTTAGTATCGTTGTGTCGTAGTGAATAGGGCGACCCCGGGAAAGGAAAGGAGACAGGGGAATGGCTGAACAGTGGAGCAGTCAGAACACACACATTCGTTGATTTTGCATGGGCATGATTCATGATGTCCCTAAACAGTCACATTAGTAACATCAAAGATGACTGATCACAGATCACCATACCATATATAATAGTAATGAAAGAGGGCTAGGCATGGTGGCTCACGCCTATAATCCCAGCACTTTGGGAGGCCAAGGCATGAGGATTGCTTAAGGCCAGGAATTTGAGACCAGCCTGAACAACATAGCGAGACTCCATCTCTACAAAAAGTAAAAAAAAGAAAAGCGTTGACATATTGTGAGAATTACCAAAATGATCCAGAAACAGCAAGTCAGCACATGCTGTTGGAAAAATGGCACCAATAGACTTGCTCCATGCAGTGTTGTC
Source organism: Propithecus coquereli (assembly GCF_000956105.1). NCBI lineage: Eukaryota > Metazoa > Chordata > Mammalia > Primates > Indriidae > Propithecus > Propithecus coquereli. The sequence continues at coordinate 11,348,947 of NW_012150840.1, forward strand.
ACAGACCTTCAATAGGTAAAAAGCACAATACCTGCAAAGTGCAACAAACAGCATGTATTGCTATTAATGTCAGGTTGAAGACAGGGTTTTTCTTCTCAACACCTTATAACATTATTATGCATGTCTTGGCTAGCATGATTAAACAAGAAAATGAAATAATAGAATTGTTGAGGGTTCTAAAGTGCTAAACAGTAGGGCTTCTTAGCTTGGCAGGAATAACCGGTGTAGCCACATCTTTCATTGTACCACCACCACCGTCATCTGAGGCTGGGTGTCATGGCATCAGTTTCTTTCAAAGTCGTGCTTTTCAAACGTGGATGGTGTATATATAGTTTTTTTAAAGGATAAAAATTATTGTATAGTCTGATTTAAGTTATTTAATATAACTTAAATATGTGACTATATACAATTAAGTATAATCACTTTTTAGTCTTCACATAATATAAGGAATTTACAAATTAAATGGAAGAAAGACCACAGAACAAAATAAAAATTAACATTAACAAATGATATTTTGTTTGCATGAGATTGCTGTGGGTCTAATTCTATATTTAATC
>NW_012150840.1:11353790-11356499 GCF_000956105.1 Propithecus coquereli
ACACACAGCTTTAAAGCACTAAGAAATGTAAATATCCATATCATAGCAAACAGGTGGCCAATTCAACATTCAGGGTCGACAGATGCAGGGAGACTGCAGCAGATTGGATTCCCATGTGGAGAGGGCATCTTCACAGACAAAGAAGGCCTAGCTGTAACAGCTTTTCAAGTTCTCTCTCCTCAGCGAGGATGAGAGGCACTCCGTGGGAGGGTAGGTGTGCAATCTGGTACTCTTCGGGCAGTTCAAAACCCTCAACATGTGGAGGATTGAAGGGAAAGAATTTTTCTGTGTCTGGGTAGCTGTCATCTGAGCAGGAGCAGAGCTTTTTGCAACAGTCTTCTCCGTCGTAAGGTCCGGATCCCAGCTTCAGCCCATCCATAGGAGCCCCTTCTCCAGTGTCTGCCCACTTCTCCATTCTCCTTACCAACAAAGATCAGAATGGCCATTCTGTATTATTCTAAGACTCTGCCTCCAATATTTTTAAAAATATTTTTTCTGTCTTTTCCCCCTTTTGTGAAGACTCAAGTTACATCTATATTAGACTATTTGGTGTTGTCCTACAGCTCACTGATGCCTTGTTCATTTTTTTTTCAGTCTTTTTTTCTCTGTGTGTTTTATTTTGCGTAGTTTCTATTGCTGTGTTTTTGAGATCATTTGTCTTTTCTTCTGCTTTGTTTGACATACCATTAGTCTCATCCAGTGTATTTTTTGTTTTGGACATTGCATTACTTTGTACTTCTGGAAGTTTGATTTGGGTCTTTTTTATAAATCTTTCATGTGTCACTTAACATAGTCGTTCCTCTACCTTCTGGAACTTATGGGATATAGTTATAATAACTGTTTTAATATCCTTGTTGGCTAATTCTCACCTCTGTATAAGTTCTGAGTCAGTTGATGGATTGAGTGATAAACTGATTATTTTTCTCATTATGGATCATGTTTTCCTGCTACTTTACATGCTTGACAATTCTTGATTAGATGCCAAACTTTATGAATTTAACCTTGAAGGATGCTGGATATTTTCGTATTCCTATAAATATTTTTGAACTTTGTTCTGTGACATAGTTAGATTCCTTGGGGACAGTTTGATCCTTTCAGGGCTTGCTTAGAATGGACCAGAGCAGCCTTTAGTCTGGGGCTAATTTTTCCCCATTACTGAGACAATACCTTCTGAGTATGCTAGGCAGTCACGAGGTTTTCCATTGTCCTGACTATTGCTTTGGATGGTTCTTTTCTCAGCCTTGGGTCCTCCTTGCGTGTGTTGATCAGTACTCTGGTGAAGACTCAAGAGAGACCCTCTGCAGATCTTGGGAGCGTTCTCTGTAGCTCTCTCTTCTCTAGCACTTTGCCCTGTGAACTCTGGCTGACACAGAGCCCTCTAGACTTAACCTTTCTTGTGCTGTGGCCTGAAAACTCTCTAGGTAATACACTCTGTCAGTTGTAGGGCTACCTCTTTTGTTTCCATGTCTCAGGGGTGAGTGTCCAGTGTCTGAAAATTGTTTTCATATATCGTGCCCGTTCCTTGGCAGTTTCAGGTAGGAGGGCAAATATGATCTCTGTTACTTCATCTTGGCTAGAAGTAGAACCTTGAACTAAATCTTTTTTTTTTTTCCTCATCACAGAAACAATACATTTTCAGCATAGAAAGTTGACAGGGTTGGGGAGGGAGGGAGGAAAATAAAGAACAAAAATCACCCATAATTTTATCACCCATTATAACCACCTTTAGTGTTTTTTGTTTATGTAACTTCAATTCTATACCCACTCTCTTATTTTTCTTTTGTATTTCTTAATACTAGTTCTCCCATACTCTTTATTTACTGTTTTGTAACCTGGACCCAAAATTCTTTTCAAAGAGCCTGCTTGATGAAACTAGAATATGTGCTGTATGAGGTAATATATCTTTGGAAAAAGTAATATATCTTTGATAATATATCTTTGGCAGCAACTAGAGCATCTCTAGCACAGTTGCTATTAATTAACTAAATTATCCAATTAATGATAATTAACCAATCAATATTAAGTTAATATCTTAGTTCCCCTTTTTTATTTGTAAGTTAATGGTTTATAAAGCCAAAAAGATATACCACTGGCAAAATTAGAATAATTAAGCTCATTATTGGCCTATATTATTGATTCTTCAACTTTGGTATGCATTAGAATCACCTGGAGAGTGATTGCTGGACTCCCGCCTCCAGAATTTGATTCCATAGATCTGGAGGAGCCTAAAATTTGCATTTCTAACAAGTTCCCAGGTGATGCTGATGCTGCTGGTCCTAGGACTATACTTTGAGAACCATTGCCCTAGATTGTTTCTTGGTCACTGAGGGACTACCACAATTTTCCTTAGTACTATATAAGGTAAACCATTTGTGACTATTATTGGACTTTCCTAAGGTAAAAAGAAAGGAGAGTTACCAGCTTCTTTCAATAGTCAAGGTATGCAGTTGTTAAAAAATAAAATTAAAAAGTTGAGAGGAAGCAGTATTCTATGGATATAAATTTGATTTTCTTTTCTATGTTTATGGTCACAAAGAGGCTAACATGGCTGCTACTAATAGCCTGCTTGACAAGTTATGGTCAGAAATAACTACAGAATATAGAATATTGTATTTTCAGGAGAAGGTAATATCAGTAATACTAGTAAGTACTTTGAAATGTTTAGCTAGGATCCTAGGCAGTTTTTTTTTGTTTTTGTTATGTTCCAAT
>NW_012150840.1:11356549-11357004 GCF_000956105.1 Propithecus coquereli
CAGACTTTTCCTCTTCTGATCTCGTAGGTAAGAAAACCTGTTTGGTTCATTATGGTTGGGTCAAACCAACTCTGCCAAAACAGGTTAAAGAAAAGTAGTCTCCTCCGTTCTTTCATTTGCGGTGTCCTAATCTCACTGCCCAGGTAGCAACCCCTCCACCCTGTGCAGGCACATGCATTTTACACAAATTAAAATTATGTGCATTGCTCTCCAAAATCGAGTGTTTAAGAAATTCCCCCTCCATTTGCCAGACTTAAGGATAATGAAATACCTTTGTCTGAAATACAAAATCTAGACGAGTGCTGTGTAATAGAACTTTCTGCAATGATGGAAATGTCCTGTGCTGTCAAATCCTATATCTGGCTATTAAACACTTGAAATGTGGCTAGTACAACTAAAGAACTGAATTTTAAATATTATTTAATTTTGATTGATTTAAATGTAACAGCTCATAT
>NW_012150840.1:11358633-11360152 GCF_000956105.1 Propithecus coquereli
TTTAATAACTAATGTTCTTTGTTTTTTAAAGCCACTGGATGTGGACAAAGATTCATCCCTGGTAACTCTTTGTTATGGACTCTGTGTTCTGGGACGGAGAGCTTTGGGGACTGCATCCCACCATATGTCCAGGTAAAGAAGGCATTTCTGTTTTCAGGAAGAGAGTATGGGAAGCTGTGTAACCTAAATCTGAAATCATATTTTGTGGAATCATTCATTCTATGCTTACTACAAAAGTCTCTAGATTTTATCTTGAGATCTTTTTGCTGAATATAGTTGAGTTGTACTAACTGGTTAACAGAACTGGCTTTTAAAATTCATACATGTGTGGATAGCTATTGATAATGATAATTTAGCGAATTTAAGACATTTTAAAATATAATCACCCCATGAAGTTTGATTGGTCTCTTCCCATTTACATCTGTTTTTCTAGTAAGTTCATTTGTTTTTGTTTTTCCATATTTTCTTGCAGCCTCTGTCCAGAGTATTTATACTTTTAATATAGTCATATGTTAGATTTGGGGACTCTAAATCTAAACTGAATTTCCTGACATATATATCCAAATGAATTAGAATTAAGAAATACCACACATTTTGAATTTCTTATCTGGTAATGACATGTTTTCCATTAGGCCCTTCATAATTTATTTTAACTTATAGGCTCTTTGCCTGTTGTCTGTTTTGATGGACTTATGGTTTCAGTGGTTCATAAACGAGGGTCTCAGGTCAGACAGGCCTTCTCTATCTCTTGTGATTCTGGTTCAGGGGTTCTGACATTAGTTCTTAGAATCTGCATTTTGAAAACACTCCCAGGTGATTTTAATGTACACCCAAATGTAAGAATCAGTGACATGGAAGACTTTTGTCAAAATATGTGAACTTTTATCTCCAATCTTAACAGTAATTTAGAGTCATTCCTCTATGGATTGCATGCCCTATTTAAAGGAGATTTCCGTATTTCTTCAATTCGAGATGAATGGATCTTTGCTGACATGGAATTGCTAAGAAAAGTAGTCGTCCCTGGAATCCGTATGTCCATTAAACTTCATCAGGTAAGAAGATGAAATTTTTCTAAGGCGTTTATGATAATTCTTCACATGAATTCCAAGTTATGTTTCTTAGGAACCTTTCGAGAAACATTCTGATGTGAACCAAAGAAAAACATGATTTCATGACAAGATATTAAACCTTAAAAGCCTGAACCTATGTTTCAAACAGTAAATTTGAATATTAATATTAGAGAGTGACTGATCTAGGCATGAACTTGAAGAAAAATTAAGCAGTGACAAGCTAGAAATAAGGTCTTTGGTCCTGTAGAACTTGCTTTGACTTCATGTGATTGTGATTCACTCCTCTTCCCTGGATGAATATTAGCCAACTCCAAATGTGAAGCGTAGTAACAACTCAGGAAGTGTTGTAAGTTCTACTGTTACTGAGCTGAGTTTCATTTCTTGTGTTATGTAGAATAATAGTTGGTTAGGACAGATTTAGCCTTAGTTAAATAATTCTAGTGGGGTAA
>NW_012150840.1:11362433-11367877 GCF_000956105.1 Propithecus coquereli
CTATATAAAAAAAAAATCTATTATCTTGTTTACAAAATTCAGTATTTTGCCAATTTGAAAAACTAAATGGATGCCATTTTACTTGATACTCTTACAAGACAGCAGGGAAAGGAGCTCTGTAGGTGCTTCTTATTTAACAACCTGCTGATGACAAAGGAAAACTGGTTAACTCTCACCCAAATGGGACCTACTTATGTTTCCTGCTTTTCACAGTTGGGTATCGTAATGTCTTTTATATGCTTCCCATATCTGCTCTTCTATTGCTATGAATGTTATTCTTGGCCCTTTAACCTAATTCCCATGTGTTCCGGTTTTCAGGTGAATAAGGAATGTGTCCGAGGTCTCTGGGCAGGGCAACAGCAGGAGCTTGTTTTTCTACGTAACCGTAACCCAGAGAGAGGTAGCATCCAAAATGCAAAGCAAGCCCTGAGAAACATGATAAACTCATCTTGTGACCAACCTATTGGCTACCCAATCTTTGTCTCACCCCTGACAACTTCTTATTCTGACAGCCATGAACAGCTTAAAGATATTCTTGGGGGACCTATCAGCTTGGGAAATATCAGAAACTTCATAGTGTCAACCTGGCACAGGTGAGCCATGGGGTTGCAGTTTTCAGTAATGGTGTATCATGACCCTTTTATCTAGACAACGTACATTAGCATCACCTGGGGAACTTGTAGAAAAAATACAGATGCCATGGCACAATATAAACCTATTATATCTGAACTTCAGGAAGTATTAGGTCATTAAATATGAAATGTCCAATTTTGAATCAAAAGTTTAATTTATGATATCTCAAACAAGAAGCAGTACGGTTAATCAAAGTATGCACCTAAACTGTCAACACAGTTTTGCCATCTTAACAGTAGCTTGTTTATGCCAGTAGCAGAGAAGCCTGGAGAGTAGTAGCAATGAAATCGTGAAAGGCACTTTCCACAGCTTGTTGAGAATTTAATATTTTTCCTTGCAAGAAGTGGTCTAAAGCCTGGAAGAAGTGGTAGTCAGTTGGTACAAAGTCTAGTGAACAACAGTGGATGACAGGGATTCCAAGTCCAGCCTCTATAATTTGAGCAGCGTTGTTTGTGTGACATGTGGTCGAGCATTGTCTTGCAAGAGGATTGGCCTGTCTCTATTGACTAATCTCTGCTGCTTAATTGCAAGCATCCTCCTCTTTTCATCCAGATGGTTGCAGTAGACACTGCTGTAATTGGTTGACCAGGTTTCATGAAGCTGTAATGGATAATACCAGCGCTGGACCACCAAACAGACACCATTAGCTTTTTTTGATGAATATTCGGTTTTGGACTGTGTTTTGGCACTTCATCTTTATCCAACCATTGTACTTGGGATTGTCATTGTGTTCATTAGCCATATCCTTCCTAAACACTTTGTTGATGTTTAGAGCTGTCTGCGCTGCATTGGTTCCACAACGGAAGTCATATTAAAAAATAACTTGAATTTTTGACTTATCCATGGTTTCATAAAAATTGCTCTAAAAAAAATTTTAAAGATAATCTCAAGCCAACACATGCATTTGAAAGAATGATGATGAACCTTCACAGTAAAAAGAAAACAAGAAGTGTCAAAGTGAAATGTCAAAGATATCAGCTGTCAAACTTAGTATTAATACTTAAGGAAATCGGACATTTCATGCTTAATAACCTAATAGAATCTGAGCATTTTTATCTTCAAAATCTTATTAGATAAATCTAATGTACAACCCAGGTTAAGAACCACTGCTCTGGTATTTGGTAGAATCTTGAATAATCCCGTTTTCTTTGTTTAATTTTTTGACTTTATTGCATAGTGCCACTATTAGAATGTATGGGCCAACAAACAGGGCAGATTAAGGGAAAAACATAAGAAACATGCAGGTTGATTCCTTTCTTCTATTTTAGCATCTGTTCCAGCACTAGGGGAGCGCTCTGCACGTGTTGGAACTTGTGGTTGTGCAATCTAGAGATACTGCTGCCTTTTTAACAATCCGACATCACCCAAATCTCAAATCCGCAATGTTTTCAAGTATTCCCATGAATTTTTTCTCTGTTGTTTGTCTAGTGAATTATGATGTCTTGTGTAGGAACATTATAGTTTCATGGCAAAGAATAATTTTAGAGCATTGTTTTTAATTTCGTAAGAATTACTCAGATTCTTAAATATCAGAGCTTAAGAAAAACAGACTCTGGTGATTAGAGAAGCAGACTCTCAAATGGTCTCGCTATCAAGGCCTAACCAAACATAAGAAAGAAAAGAAGCCAGGGAAGACATTTTTTTTTTTTCCAGAAAATATCTGTTGTGCTGGAATTACCTTAAAATTCTTTCCTCCTAAGAGAAATAGCCAGCTGTCTTAGTCAATGGTTTGCTTAGTCATCCTACATTAAAAAAAATAAAAAGGAAAAATGATTGCAGCAGCTCTCTTCAAGTGTGCTGTACTAACAGTATAAATAAATTAGATTTTGAGGGGTTGTATACTTCAGAGTCACTGAACAGACACTGCAAGAATTCTGTTTCTAGCTTTGATCTTAATGGTACGACTGTGTTATATACAGTTCTTTATTATGGTGTAGGAAAGATGATAGCGTATATAAAAGTGAAGTAGATTGGAAAGATTTGAAGCAGTGAGTGTACGAATGGTATAGTTTTAAGCCATGCGAACACAACAGACTTTTGTTCCTAATATTGATTGCACCATAAAGATTTTCAGGCCGGGTGCGGTGGCTCACGCCTGTAATCCTAGCACTCTGGGAGGCCGAAGCAGGTGGATCGCTCAAGGTCAGAAGTTCGAGACCAGCGAGAGCGAGACCCCGTCTCTACTAAAAAAAAAAATAGAAAGAAATGATCTGGACAACTAGAAATATATAGAAAAAATTAACCAGGCATGGTGGCGCATGCCTGTAGTCCCAGCTACTCGGGAGGCTGAGGCAGTAGGATTGCTTGAGCCCAGGAGTTTGAGGTTGCTGTGAGCTAGGCTAACGCCATGGCACTCTAGCTGGGGCAACACAGTGAGACTCTGTCTCAAAAAAAAAAAAAAAAGATTTTCAAAGGTGAACATTAGTAACTAACAGTTCAGAATAGCTGGAAAAAGAAAAAGATACTCATGTTGAAGTGATAGTGGGATAACACTTCCTACTCTGGTATTTATTTGTTCCTAGGCTAAGGAAAGGTTGTGGAGCCGGATGTAACAGTGGTGGCAACATTGAGGATTCTGATGCTGGAGGTGGAACTTCCTGCACTGGTAACAATGCTACCACTGCCAATGATCCCCACAGCAACGTGTCCCAGGGCAGCACTGGGAATCCCGGGCAAGGATCAGGAGCAGGACTCCATCCACCTGTCACATCTTACCCCCCAGCGCTAGGTAATGTGAAGCAAAGTTACGTGCGTGACATTAGCCTCTTAGCCATGGGGGCCAGTTAGTATGTTATATGAGGAGGATTACATGTGATCTACTTGGAAATAGAGAAATAGAATATTATGTTTGATTCCCAGATGTACATTATCCCATTTGTTTATATTAATCATTTTTATATATTTAAATATATGTATCACATACATAATCCTTTTAACTTTACATTTGACATGAATGGTCAAGGCATTAAGGATTCCTTGAAAATAATATTTTTAAAGGCTAATATTTCATTATTACAATTTATTTAACTTCTGTTGGACAATGACTTGATTTCTTCTGACATAATGTTGTAATAATCTTTGTATGTAAATCTTGGTAATCACTTATTATTTTCTTAGACTGGAGACCTTTAAAAATGGTATCATTGGGCCAAAACTTATGAGAATAAAGCTTTTAATATATAATACCAAAAATCTTTCCATAAAGTTTTTTTTTCTTTTTACCAGTTGGTACTTTCACCAGTCATATATAGGAATGCCCATTTTATAAACCTTCACTAGCCTTGAGTATTGTCAGTTCCCACTTCTGTCCCCTGTTTGCTCAGGGAGGGTAAGAGAAGTGGTGGCCTTTAATTTTGTTTCAATTTGCATTGCTCTGTTACCTGAGATTGGAAGTTTTTAATGAGTTTATCAGCTGCTCCTCTTTCTGAAGTGCCTATTAAAGTATCTTGCTTATTTTTCTATTTGGTTATCTTTTTCTTAATTGATTTATATTTTATATCTGGAATTTGAGTTCTTTGTTATTTTTCTGTACTAAAAATATCTTTTCCCATTCTGTCCCTTGGCTTTCATTCCTTTACTATGAAAAATGCTTATTTTCTTTCAATGAGAAGTTTTTAATTTTAGTGTAGAACAATTTACTAATCTTTTCCTTTATGATTAGTACTTTTTGTATCCTATTTAAGAAAATGTTCCCTATCCCAGGGCCCTCTAAATGTGCTTTTACAAATTTACCTTTGACGTGAGATCTACACGCCACCTGGTGTGCAGTAGGAATCGGGTTCCATCTGCTTCCGTAGGCTGGTCAGTTGATCCATCCAGTGTTTCTCTCCCACACTGCTTCACGTGGATCAGATGAAGTTTTAAGACACTTTCTTAAATTAAGGAAGAAAAACTCCAATGGAATTGGAATGAAGAGTCTAAATAGATGTGTGATCAACATATGATTTTTTTTTTTTACTTTGAAGTGAAAATCTAAAACTTTCAATGGACCTTTTCAAATGTACTTTTTGCTCTTACATTTATTAGTTCCTTTTATTTTCAGATAAAAAGTACATGTAGCTGTGTTTTTAATATAATTATCATCTTTATCATTACTCTTATGAGTCGGGAAAAAGACAAGTCTGAAGAATTGTATCAAGCCACTTGAAAAAGGGTGCTGAAGAACCTGCTATGCAGCATCAATGATAATTTGTATTTAGTAGTAATCCCTTAATGTGTATGAAAATCACAGTATGGTGTCCACTGTCTCTCTATAGGCAGTGTATGTAGCCTGTCATTGCAGTAGATTGAAAGGACAATAATATTAATGTTATACCTTGAGAAATAGTGGTTACAGAGCATGCCACATAGTAGGTCAATAAATATTTCTCTTTTTTTCATTGACAAATAAAAATTGTAGATATTTATATTACGCAACATCATGTTTTGATATATGAATACATTGTGAAATGATTAAATCTAGCTAGTTAACATATCCATCACTTCATATACTTATTTTTTATGGTAAGAGTGTTTTAGATCTACTCAGCAATTCTCAAGCATGCAACACTGTATTACTAACTGTAGTCACCATGCTGTACAATAGATCTCCAATTCCTGCTAACTGAAACTTTGTACCCTTTTGCCAACATGTCCCCACGCTTCTCCCCTCCCCGGCCCCTGGCAACCACCATTCTACTTTCTGCTTCTATGATTCCAACTTTTTTAGATTCCACATGAGTGAGATCATGTAGTATTTTTTTTAAATATTAATAAACATCTCACTGGTATGCAATTTGCAGTATTTCTTAATAAATATTTCTGATTGTCTC
>NW_012150840.1:11367927-11369867 GCF_000956105.1 Propithecus coquereli
ATACTATTTTGAGGATGATGGGGAAAATATTCATTTGGGATCAAATAAAATGGTCCATCTTCAAACTAGCTTTAGAGTTTTGAGACAAAATTCAGTGCATTTAAATGAAAAAGAGGTAATTACTTCAGATTAAAATGTTTTTAAAACTTCAGAATTTCTCAGAAGGTACCAGTTGTATAGCTACCATGTAAGAAATACTGTATTTTGTATAATTATCTAGCAGCTTCTGACAAACTTCTTTAATTAATCCTAAATGTTATGACAGATATATTATCTCCATTTGTCTAAGAAGAAACTGAGCACAAAGTTCAAAGCCTCTAATGCCTTAGGTCTCTACCCCTAGTCTCTCCTCGCAGGTACTCTTACCTATCCTGCTGGGTCTCTTTCCAAACGTATTCCTTTGGCTGTGGCATTATTGCCTATGTTAGTGGTGGGCTTGAGTACAAACGAGTGACCTTACCTGAATACAAAAATCGTCAACCTCCCAACTGTAAATACGAAGGCAGCCAAGATAATATTTACATTTCTTCAGTAACACACCATTTCAAAAATTCACATTTCTGTTATGGTTATTTCAGTATATGTCCTGTATCCCCTATTAATTTGCAGGTTTAGAAAAGGGAGATGCATTTCATATACTTCTTTCTATGCTACTTGCCACAGAATCTTGCACATGGTAGATACTGAATAACCGTTTATCAAATGAATGAGTAGTTACTGCGACCAAGAGTCTTTGCAGGGAAGACTTCACTAACTTCTCTAGGGCTAGGACCATTAATTTGCACTCAAAGCTCAGAGCTTTCAGCTGTATCTTAACTAGATGAGAGGCAGGATAAAATGGTATATTAGAACCATTCTAAAGGTGTGGCTTTATATGAAAAGTGCCTAGTTAAGAAGCACACTACAAAGACCTTTTATGCAGTTTTAGCCTTTCTTAACTAACAAAGAAATAATCTTTCAACAGAAAATATATATATGAATAAAGATATGAAAAACCAGCCTGAAAGAGAAAAACATAGAAAATATATAAAAACTACAAATGATATTTGTTTATCTAGAACTTAGAGAAGAGGATTAGATTGAGAAATCTACAAAATAAGCATAGCAGTAATGAATGAATTCCTAACCTGGTTGTGATTGAGAATCTATAATATAGCTCTAACAATATTAACATGTGTTAATATGAAATGGTCATATTAAATCAGTTTTTAAGAACTTTCTCTTAGTAGCTTAGTAACTATAGAAGTTATTGTCATCCTGGAAGTCATTGTTTCTTTTTTTTTCCTAAAAACCTCATATATTTTTTATTTTTGCATTTAGGATCATTTCACTTCTCCAGATGAATATGATGACCCTACTGTGCTCTATGAAGCCATCGTGTCTCATGAAAAAAACCTCGTAATAGCCCATGAGGGGGACCCCGCGTGGCGGAGCGCAGTCCTTGCCAATTCGCCCTCCTTGCTTGCCCTGCGGCATGTCATGGATGATGGCACCAATGAATATAAAATCATCATGCTCAACAGACGCTACTTGAGCTTCAGGGTCATTAAAGTACGTTTTGAGGCATTTATTTGTGTCTGAAAAGGTGGAAGTTGGATAACTTGACCCAAACTTTAAAAAAGTGATTGAAATTTTTCACAGAAACAAAATGACCGTACCATAATATGTTAGTGTTTTTTGTTTATGAGCACTTAATTTGACTTATTTTGTTAGTAATTCTGTGCTCTGAAATTTTCTAATGTGCTATAAAACCTTAAAATTTTTGCTTATTTGAATTTTGGCAGTGTTTTGTCCATTATGTGTCAGGTCTTAGTATCTGTCATACATGCGATTTGGGCAGCATCTCTTTTTAAACATCTAATGGCTTTTTAACCATCTTTAGGAGGCTTCATTTCTGAACTTTTATTTTGATAGTTTATAATTATTTATTTTTATCTACA
>NW_012150840.1:11382337-11445782 GCF_000956105.1 Propithecus coquereli
TTTTTTTTGATAACTTTAAAAGTTTTAAATATAAAGTTCTATTTTTTTTTTCCTTTTAATTTTTAGTTTTTGCCTTTCTCCACATGCTCTAATAAATACTAACTTCTGTCAGTTCAGCAAGTAATTGCTTGAGGGAAAACGTCTTAGAAACTACAAAACAAAAGCATCGTATTCCCTTCGAGTGAGTGCCATTACTGTTTCTCCTTCTAGGCACCAGCCACAGCTCTCACTCCGTGCAGTCAAGCCTGGTCAGACAGTCCCCTGCCCGGGCCTCAGTAGCCAGCCAGTCTTCCTACTGCTACAGCAGCCGGCATTCGTCTCTCCGCATGTCCACCACGGGATTTGTGCCTTGTCGGCGCTCTTCCACCAGTCAAATTTCACTTCGAAACTTGCCGTCATCCATCCAGTCCCGCCTGTCTATGGTCAACCAGATGGAGCCCTCCAGTCAGAGCGGCATAGCCTGTGTGCAGCATGGCCTCCCCTCTTCCAGCAGCTCCAGCCAAAGCATCCCAGCCTGCAAACATCACACTCTCGTGGGCTTTCTTGGGACAGAGGGAGGTCAGAGCAGTGCCACTGATGCACAGCCAGGCACCACCTTAAGTCCCGCCAATAATTCACACACCAAAAAGGGGGAAGTGATTTATAGAGTCCAAGTAAGTAAGCCCAGAGGTCATCTTGTGCTGTTTTTGTTTCTCATTTGTTTTTATTTCTTATTCGTTGAATGAAGGACTCTTGTGAAACATCTTATCTTACTTAGTCTGAAGACTAAACTGTTTTTGAATGTTGGGGAAAAAAAAGTTTTTGTCAGGTTAAAAACTAAAAGCAAGCCAAGCATGGTGGCTCATGCCTTTAATCCTAGCACTTTGGGAGGCCAAGGCTGGAGGATCACTTGAGCCCAGCAGTTCGAGACCAGCCTCACCAACATAACAAAACCTTGTCTCTACAAAAAATGGAAAAATTAGTTGGGCATGGTGTCGGGTACCTTAGTCCCAGCTACTTGGGAGGCTGAGGCAGGAGGATGGCTTGAGCTGAGTAGTTTGAGGCTGCAGTGAGCTGTGATGACACCACTGCAACAGAGCAAAGCTCTGTCTCAAAACAAAAAACAAACAACAGCAAAAATAACCGTAAACAAGCAGTTTTGCTATGATAAAATTTGTTCCCTATTCAGCCATTGTAGTAAAGTCTTCCAGTAGGCTAAAAGGAATTCGGGAGGTGGCTTTTTAGATTTTTTTTTTTATTCCATTATAGGAATAAAAAAAAAAAACCTTGAAACACAAAGAGTCCTGTGAAAGAAATTTTGTTTGGGAATATAAAATTTTTCAACATCAGGAAAAAAAATGAATTGGAAATGATTCATATTTATATATAATATAGATTGTGGATCCCAGTCAAATTCTGGAAGGGATCAACCTATCAAAAAGGAAAGAACTACAGTGGCCTGATGAGGGAATTCGGTTAAAAGCTGGGAGAAATAGCTGGAAAGACTGGAGTCCTCAGGAGGGCATGGAAGGCCATGTAAGTTCTTTTATGAAGCTAACTGTCTGGTGGTGTGACTTTTTATAGTCTCACTGACTTGCGTGCATGGTTTGAGCTGCTTTATATACTCACATTTAATTTTTAAAATTGCTCAGTGAGGGATAAAAGTTTGTGAGTATATTCAAGGTCTCTAGCACTAACTTCTTGTTTCATTCTAAATCATTAGGTGATTCACCGATGGGTGCCTTGCAGCAGAGATCCAGGTACTAGATCCCACATCGACAAGGCAGTGCTTCTGGTCCAGATTGATGATAAATATGTGACTGTAATTGAAACTGGGGTACTAGAACTTGGGGCTGAAGTGTGAGCCAGTGTTTTATAACTACATTTCTTTTTCCCTCTCAATTCCAAGACGTTGGAAAGAGAGGAGCAAGCAGAAGATGCCCGCAGGTATCACTTCGATCCTCTGTGGGAGAGGCTTGAAAACAGTGAGCTTGGTTCAGCACCTCTCCTTTGCCGTTCACCCTGGCGCCTGTCACTGTCTCCATCCCCAAATAAAGCTGAATATTTTTTTAAGTTAGCTGCCAAGAAAACACTTTGCATGAAGGATAAAGTTCAGTTAAAATACATCCTTAAAAAAAGTTTTTCCTATGCATTGCCTATGCTTTAAATCAACAAACTCTTCATTTCTAAACTACGAGCTCATATTTTTCTAATTTCTTTGCCAAAAATAATTGCCATGTTTTGTCATAGAACATGAAATCCATTTACCTTGATTTTTAAAATCAGACCAGTGTAGAAACACATTCAGTTTGACATATAGCGGTATAAAAGTTTAATGTACAGTGAAAGAGACTATGAACAGACATAGATTTATCTTATTCCTTGAGCGCTAAAAACTTTAATGAAAAATCTGCACTAATTTTTTACAACGATGCACTAAAGTCTGAGATTTCTCAGAACATTTATTTATATATAAAATAAAATGCCATTATTTAAATTGCCTTTGGAATTTACCCCTCCCCCTTCCTCATAAACATAGGTAGCAGAAACTGTGCTGCTCCCTTTTGTTAGTAATCTATACTTCATGCCAGTACATTGGATGTTTTCTTTAAAATGAATATGAAATCTCAAGATATAATAGCTTCGCCGTTGACATTTTCCGGAGCCACCAGTCAGTGATCGGTCACGTGAACACCACTGCCAGCTACTGTGTCCACATTTCGGATGAGCTCCACGTGTTCTGCTTCTGTCTACCTGGGGCAAGCTCTGCTGGGGTCACTTCTGGGAAGAAAATACTTTGGCTTTTCAAAGAAGAAGATGAACATCCAGGAATTTAAAGAAAGGATCAATGGCCTTTTATTTATTTTAAGAGTTCCTAGCTCTTGAAGTTATTTACATGCAATTCAGTTAATCAAGTAAAATTTTTTTCAAACAAAATGTTCCAAATGGTGCAGTTCTTACTGTTATATCCCTCTTTAATAACTTCGTTGTTTATTTTCCCCCCTCTTCTTTTTCTATTACTTGAATTTTTATTTTCTGTAATTTATAGTGTGTAGCTATAGTTTGAAATATTTATAACTGTGAAATTGACTTAATTCATGTTGCAGAACTTAAATTTTGTTGGTTTTTTAAAAAGCACGTATTCAGGGAAATATATTACTCAGATTTACAATTGGGCTACATGGGATCTGCAATTTAGATTTAATTTGCAACTTAGCATTTTTTAAATCCTTAAGAAAATTTTCCATTTTGGTGTGAAACTCCAAAGAACATTGTACATTTTCTCTGAGCATTTAGGAGCAGCCATCTTTCTCCCCCTGTGAAAAGAAAGTAAAAAGAGGCAGGTAAAATTAATTTTAATAATATATTCTATTTAATCCAGTGTATCCAAAGTATTACTATTTCAATATGTGACACTAGCCATATTTCAAGTACTCAATAGCTACATGTGCCTAGTGGGTACTGTATTGGACAGCACAGGTTTAAAGTATCTTTTGATGAGATGACAGAAGAGAGAAGCTGTTTTTCCTGTTCTGATATAGATCTCACAGTATAGCATGACATTACAGTAGAAGGAATGAAAACTGAGAAAGTAAATAGCTTACTGTACCAAATGCATTTCCACTTCAAAACCTATTTATTTTCTTTTTATTTCTAATTTTAAATTTTTGTGGTCATTCAGAACCTAATGTGCCTTGTGTTAACGTTTCTGTAGACTTCACACTTCGCAAAATTTACTGTTTAAAAATACTTGTCAAATGATTTACTGAACCTTTATACAAAGGTACCCTTTCTAAATTGACCATTTAAAAATGTACTTTCTGGTACTGTTATTATATTTTGTATTTGCCTCATTTTGGCAAATCTACAGTATGCCATTAAAGTTCAGTATTGGTTTTGGTTTTTGGGGTTTCTTTTCCTAAAACAGAATATATGATCTGTCTATCTACATAACATATATATTTAAAATCTTCTCAAAGTAACTATGCTCCCTGATGCTTGTTCCCTTTCTGAAGTGAATATTATCCCTTCATTGCCTAGATAAGAGATAAGTGCACCCTTTTCACTCTTAGATGGAAGATAATTCATTTTCTCACACAGAATTAAAAAAAAAAAATCTTCAGATGATTTAATCAGAAGAGGTGAAATTTTTGTTGTTCCTAGCCCCTCCTCCAAAAAATTGTTAAACACATCACATACTCTGAAAAAGTCATATTTCAAGTGTAAGATTAGATTTTATATGGAGCATATATATTGAGGTTTGATTTGGGGTAGCAATTGATAGACATTTTTCTCAAAACAAGTTAAATTTTATTATTATAGAACTCTTCAGTGAATTTATAAATTAGAAACTCTAAGAGAAGCCCTGTTATTTTTAAAGTCTAAAACTGATAGTCTTTTTAAAATTATAATACTTTTCTAATAATTGCATCCAGGGGAAATGGTGATAATTGAAGAAAGATTCATGTCTTAAGAATAATTTGATCTAAATTATTATATAAAAAGAAACACCTAAACAACTTAAGTGATGAAAATTAATTAAATTGATCATAAATGTCTTATTCCTCCCCACCCCCCAGAGAATAGTGAGCTACTTGTTTCGATTCTCTGCTTAGCCTTCTTCAGTAATGTACAAGACTCCAGTATACATTAATGTCTTCAGTTCATAAGTGCCAAAATTTTGGCTTCCATAATTGGAAAATAAAAAGATACAATTAAAACACTAGCTTTTTATTCATTTCCTTTAAATAGAGTTGCATGATTGAAATCTTTCTGCTTTTTTCTTGTTTGATTTATTTTTCCCCCATTTCACAAAAAAGGCAATCCTAGAATGAGTTGTTAATTGTTGCTTTTTTTCCTTTTATTCAGTGGCAGAAAACATTTTATAATTCCTAATTAAGGTTTTGGTTAATCTTCCAATGTACACCTTGGTGTGAACTCTCTTTTTATACCATTTTCAACACTGGATAAAACTTTAAATGTTGACTTTTTGCTAAAGAACTTTAATTTTTTCAAGAATCTAGGTTAATAGAAGATGTTGATATTTAAGGAACTTGGGAGAGTAGGTGGTGAGGCAGTATGTATATTTTTTGAGGTAAGCAGAGATTAATTACCTTTTAGGAAATTAGTGAACAAAATCAGCATTCTGCCTTCTTTGGGTTTCTACTACTGGAGGATTAAATTCCATTAGATTTGAAGTATTTTGAAAAATATTTCAAGTATATCTGAAATACTTCTAATTTTTGAAACAGAAGTAATCAGACAATATTCCTATCCTTAGTGAGACATGGAAATTTACTCTGTGTGCTAAATGTCAGGCAATGAAAACGTAAGTTTTATGTAGGAAGGTATAACTTAAGATGTATTTTTCTTTCTAGATTAGTTTATTTTTCTGTCTCATATGAAAGTATAAGAAACAGCCTCACATCTAAGCAAAGGTAACTTAGCCTTAATAAATCCCACTTTGCTTCTGAGCAGCACCCTCCTGCCTCTGCTTAGCAAGTGGTTGGTGGGTTGCTGTATTGAGTCATTAGTCCAGAACTGCGTCTTTTAAACTTAGGACTCACCCAGTGTCTAAATTTTTTTTTCCTCTTAGCTAACTTTTAAGTGTCCTTCCTCCTTAAGTAAATATATGACTTGATAAAAAGGTAATATTAATTTTGTGTGAGAATTCTTTGAACTTGTGTTTACTAGCTGCAAACTATAAACTACTATCCAGATTGTTAATTTTATATTTAATTTTTCACGAGTTTTCATGGACAAAGCCCTTTCTTGGGTTTTTTGTTGTTCTTTTTAAGTCCTCAGTATTCATCCTCATTCTTTTTTGTAGTGTAATGTAATTTTTATAAAGTTACTTTGTATGGACACCGACCCAGTTAATTTTTTCTTTTGATATGATACATTGTTCAGAGAAGATACAAAAATATCCCTTTTAATTCTAGAGGCGTTTCCTTTAATTCCAAGAGCAGCGGAGAGAATAATGTCAATCAAGGCTAAGATGGTACGTGGAAACTGTTAATGGACTTTGAACTTTCTGTTTCAGTCTTATGTGTGGTATATTGAGTGTTATTGGTCTGGAGGAAGAGGAAAATTAGATACTAGGCAGCATAAATTTTAATATTATATTGAACGTGTATAGCTTTTTAAAACTAAGTATTAAAAAACTAACCCTTCTTTTTCTTCATTTCTCTTTTGTTATAAAAAATCTGGTTGATATAAATCTAGGCCTTCTCATTTTTGACTTGTTAAATGTTTAGGTTAAGAATTGTGATTGAAAAGGATTTTATTATTATACAAATAGATCTGGTAGGATTTGAGTGGAGCATTAATTTTGCTTGAAACAGAAGTATATTTTCTGCTTTGAATCACCTCACCAGAGTCATCTGTCAAGAATCATGTGATAAGAATTTCTCTTTATTGCCTATAAGCTACGTATTCTTTCTGAATTAGGGTAAATGATGTCTGTTTGTAAGCTGAACTTTATCATCTGCCATTTTGTGGAATCAATGTAACATTCTTTGGGGGAACTAGAGCTGATTGTCACTTCAAGGTTATATGACAACTTTGTTCTAAGACTTATACCTATTATATAGGGTTATACCTTTTTTCTTATGCCTCAGCTGTGTACCTGACAATTTATGATTCAGTGGAGCCAAGCTGGAAGGAACAAAGGTCATCTAACACTGTGATGGGGATGAATTCCTGGGTGTTACCTGCACAGGTGAGGTGACACCTTGGGATTCAAAACAGAGTAGTAGTAGAGAATGAGATGGCTGCTCCAGATGACTCTTGGGTTTAGTGTACTTGTGGTTGAACAAGATTTTTTATATGTGAAGCTTGATTCTACAACCAAAATACTAGAAGTGGGGGGCAGGGAGAATCATGTCTGCTTATGCTTTTTAAAAGCTTATAGTTTAAATAAAAGTAGATTGTAAAAACTGATTAACCCTATACAAGTCTGGCAATGAGCTCTGCATGAGGAAATGGAAGGATGAATACTAAAAATGATTCTAGGAAGTTACGTGTGAAAAAGGAAAATGGATTTTCCTTTTCTGATCATGGGCTCTGGAAAGTATTCATTGCCTTTACCAGCATTCAGTATAAACCAGAGATAAGGATATATGTACTCACGTGTGTCTGTGAGTGTGCGTGTGTGTCTGAGTGTTACTCTAAACAGCTTGTAAATATTGTAGTTGTTTCAAATGGAAAAATAAAGGCTGAGGTGTTTTTTGGCAAATATATTGCATCAAAAATACAGTATTGACAGTGGATAAAACACTAAGGAAATAAATTTTTTTCATTTTGCCTTCTGTCCATTTTTGTCAAATTAAGAAAAAGTATAGTATATTAAGTTCTGTATGGAATATTCTTAAAACATGGTTCTGAAATCATTTTAAATGGAAGCTTTGGCCTATAAACATGTAATTCAGCTTATAATAGATCAGAAATGTACACGTTTCATGTTAAAAGAGGGTCTTTCACGCTTTTCTTGTTAGATTGTAATTTGTACCTTCTGAAATGATCTGAATGTTAAATGTTAATGATATAATAGTGGATGAACATGTAGGATGATAAAAATGTGTATGTTTTCAAATGCACACTAAATTATGATACAGAAAATGGAAAAAACATTTGGATTATGATCATCAAAATCAGGCAAGTACTAACTTATTTAGTATACTTTTGGTGTGTAACCTAGTGATTTCACATAATACTTAAAGAACATGCAAGCTGATTTACAGTGAGTACAGACATACTCTTGATTAAATCACTTTTTAAGCCTTTAATGCATCATTTTAACTATTAGTGACAGCCAGAACCAGCAAAATACACATTCTTTGCCCTTTGCATCACAATCCCAAACAGTTTGCTATCTTTCTTCTGGGATCACGGTGGCATAACTGGAAACATAGTGGTATTGAGTCCTAAAGGACAGTATTTCTCTGCAGTGACGGGAAACATGCTGATTAAATGAAACACATCTTCAGAGAAAGGAATTCCCTGTGTGAGTGAGTTGCAGTCATCTCAGAGCCAAAGATTCAAAGGGCTGCCGACATGAAATTTGGATTCCCTAAAACTTCCTTCTTATTCTTAAAGTGTGGTTTACTTAGGATTTTTTTCCCTAAAGGATCCAAAAATACTTTACTGACCTGTAGCCAATGAGTCTCGCCAGGTAGGCGCATTTTTCCCAGGGGTATGGTGGAAGGCAGCACTTTGCGAAGTAAGGGCCTGACTGAACAGTGGCTTCCTGGATATTCAATTAGCACTTCTTATACAAAATATTTATTTTTCTCCCTTCATATATGCTTATCAAAGGCAACTTCATACCTTGAAAAATATAATTTGATGCAAGAGGATCCCTAGGTTGCTTGGTAATTTCTCAAGATGTACATTAGCAGCAAGTGGTCAGAGATGAATCTATCTTGTCTGTAAGACTTTTAAGAGACTGTTTCAGGGCCCAGTATACTGTGCCAAAAGGGAAAAGTCATCCTTTAGTCCAGGGTTCCTCTTTGCTTCCAAGAACATTGTTTATGGATACATGAACAACTGGCCCGTGAAAGAATACTCAAGATTTCTGCTCCCATCTTGAAGCAACTGTTCTTGACCTGTCTTTATCAAATAAAGTCAACAACCCAGATAGCACTCAAGCAGATACACTGTAGTGCCTCTGTGTGTTCATAGTACAGTTGGCTCTTGAACAATGAGGGGATTAGGAGCACCAGTACCCCGCACTGTTAAATATCCATGTGTAACGTTTAAAACTTAACTAGTAATACTATTAATAATAGCCTATGGTTGACCAGAGGCCTTACTGATAACAGTCAACTAATGCATATTTTGTATATGTATTATATACTGTATTTTTACAATAATCTAGAGAAAATAATTAAAATCATAAGGAAGAGAAAATATATTTACTATTTATTAAGCAGAATTGGATCATCATAAAGGTCTTCATTGTCGTAGTCTTCATCTTGAGTAAACCGAGGAAGAGAAGGAAGAGGAAGGCTTGATCTTGTCTCAGGAGTGGCAAAGGCCAAAGAAAGTCTGCATATAAGTTGACCCATGCAGCTCAAACCTGAGTCGTTCAAGGGTTACCTGTACTGCTAATGAGTATACTGTCACACACCACCTCAGTTATAGACCAATGATTATAATAATACAATGCTCCACAAATATCACAGTGGTAATTCTACAGTGTAATACAAATATCTATAGGTGCACATTTCTTTAAACAAAATGCAAATTTGTCTAGCTTATAAATTTGGGAGAGACTCCTTTTGTACATTTGCAATGTGAAACAGCGTTTCTTTAATGAGTTCTATAATATTAATTTACTTGGGATGTTTGTAGTTGCAACAAAGCAAAAACCAAATTCAAAGTTGCTGAAACAACAAACAGACAAGGTTGTCCACTATCTCCACTTCTAGTCAACATAGAGCTGGAAGTCCTTGCTAGAGCAATCAGACGAGAGGGGAATGAAGGGTGTCCAGATGGGGGCAGAAGAGGTCAAACTCTCATTCTTTGCTGACGATATGATATTATGTCTAGAAAATCCCAAGGATTTAACCAAGAGACTCCTGGAATTGATAAATGAATTCAGTAAAGTCTCAGGAAATGAAATCAATGCACACAAATCAGTGGCATTCCTATATGCCAATAACAGTCAAGCTGAAAATCAAATTAAGGACGCAACACATTTCACAATAGTATCAAAGAAAATTAAATACTTAGGAATATATTTAACAAAGGAGGTGAGAGACATATATAGGGAGAACTACGAAACAGAAAAGAAATTGTAGATGTATACAGATGGAAATCTCTACCATGCTCATGGATTGATAGAATCGATATTGTTAAAATGTCCATTCTACCTAAAGTGATCTACAGAATTAATGCAGTCCCTGTCAACATTCCACCACCATTCTTTGCAGATTTAGAAATAATTCTACACTTCATCTAGAACCAGAGAAGACCTCGTATAACCAAAGCAATCTTAGGCAAAAAAAAACAAATTAGGCGACATCAGTCTGCCAGACTTCCAACTTTACCACAAGGCTATAGTAACCAAAACAGCATAGTACTGGCACAAGAACGGAGATTAGACCTTTGGAATAGGACAGAGATCCCAGATATAAAACCATCCTCATACTGTAATCTCATCTTCTACAAAGCAAACAAAAATATACACGGGGGGAAAGGAATCTCTATTCGATAAATGGTGCTGGCAAAACTGGATGTCCACATGCAGAAGATTGAAACTGAATCCCCACCTCTCACCTCTCACAAAAATCAACCCACAATGGATAACGGACTTAAACCTAAGGCATGAAACCTTAAGAATTCTGGAAGAAAACATTGGGAAGACTCTTTCTGACATCGGCCTAGGCAAAGAATTTATGAAGAAGACCCCCAAAATAATCACAGGAGCAACACAAATAAATAAATGGGACCTGATCTAATTAAAAAGTTTCTACACAGCCAAGAAATTACCATTAGAGTGAACAGACAACCTACAGAATGGGAGAAAATAATTGGTTTCTACTCATCCTGTAAAGGGCTGATAACAAGAATTTATATAGAATTTAAGAAAATCAACAAGAAAAAAACAACCCCATCAATAAATGGGCAAAGGACATGAACAGAAACTTTTCAAAAGAAGACAGACTAAGGGCCAGCAAACATATAAAAAAAGTGTACAATATCTCTAATCAGGGAAATGCAAATCAAATCTACAATGAGATATCACCTAACTCCAGTGAGAATGGCCCTTATCAAAAAGTCCCCAAACAACAAACACTGGCATGGATGTGGAGAGATTGGAACATTCTTACACTGCTGGTGGGATGCAAATAGTACAACCCCTGTGGGAAGTAATTTGGAGATACCTCAAAGAGCTAAAATCAGAAATACCATTTGATCCAGCAATCCCACTACTAGGCATCTATCCAAAGAGAAAAAAGACATTCTATAATAAAGACATCTGCACTCGAATGTTTATAGCAGCACAATTCACAACTGCAAAGATGTGGAAACAACCCAAGTGCTCATCAATACATGAGTGGATTAATAAAATGTGGCATATGTATACCATGGACTACTACTCAATTACAAAAAACAATAGTGATCTAGCACCTCTTATATTATCCTGGATAGAGATTGAGCCCATCCTTCGAAGTGAGGTATCACAAGGATGGAAAAACATGCACCATATGTACTTACCATCAAATTGGTACTGACTGACCAACACTAAGTTGTTCACATTGTAGTAATACTCTCTGGGTGCTAGTAGGGGTGGAGTGGGGGAGGTAAATTCACAACTAATGGAAGCCGAATGCACTGTATGGGGGAGGGACCTATTTGTAGCCCTGGCTTGGGTGGGGCAAACAGCATTACATGTAACCAAAATGTGCCCCCATAATATCCTGAATAAAAAAAGTCTTAAATAGAAAGACATACATGCTATATATTCCAGTGAAATTCATATGCATCAAAAAATGAAAATATTCCAAGTATTAAATTCTGTTATATATCATGGTAGTATTTTAAATTTTGTATGTTTTTTCTCAATTTTCTACAATGAATTTTTATATACCTACATCAATTATAATGAAAAAACAGTGAATGAACAGAAATCAAAAAATAATAATAATTATTTTGACTTCAAAGTTTATCTGAGAGGGTCTTGAACACCCTTAGGGGTCTGCAAACTATATTATGAGAGTCACTGTTAAAGGAATGTGTCCATCTCATTTTCATTTTCAAATTTATTGACGTAAAGTAACTCATAAGATTCTTTCATCTTTGTAGTGTCTGTAATATCTGTAGAGATGTTCCCTTTTTCATTCCTGGTACGGATTATTTTTGTCTTCTCTTGATTAGGCTCAACAAAAGATTATCTTTTCAAAGAACCAACTTTGGTTATGCCGATCATTTGTATTTGTTTGTTTTACTTTATTCATTTCTGCATTTACATTTATTCTTTCCTTCTACTTTCTTCTTGTTTAGTTTGCTATTCTTTTCTAGATTCTTTAGATGAACACTCAGTTCTTGGGTTTTCAGCCTTTGTTCTTTTCTACTGTGTATATTTTAAGGGTATAGATCTCTCTTTACGCGTTGGCTTTAGCTGTATCACATAAGTTTTGATATGTCTTATCTTTCTTTTACCAATCAGTTCAAACTATTATCTGATTTCCATTATGATTTCCTTTTTTGATCCATGGGCTAATTAGTTAATTTCCAAATATTTAGGAGTTGTCTAGTTATCATTTTCTTGTTACTGCTTAACTGTTGTCAGAGAAACTATTAATCCTTTGAAATTGTTTAGCCTTGCTTTGTGGCTCAGTATATTGTCAATTTTAGTAAATGTTGCAATGGGTATTTGAGGAAAAAATGTGTATCTGCAATTATGAAAGGCTTCTATACCATATATATCCATTAATTTTGTTATGTTACTCAGATTTTGTGTATTGTTACTGATTTTGAGGGGGTCTATAGTTGTAAATTTATTTCTCCTCATAGTTCTATCAACTTCTGATTTATATGTTTGAGGCTCTGTTATTAGGTACACATAAATTTGGAGGAATTTTTTTTTATGAATTGACCCCTTCAATTATAAAATACCTTCTTCATCTCTAGTAATATTCTTTGCCCTAAGGTTACTTTATGTTAGTATAACTGTATCAGGTTTGTATAGTATAACTTTATCTGTCATTTTATTTTCAACTTTTCTATGTCTTTTATGTAAGTTCTTTTATAAACCAGCATATAGTTAGGATTTTTAATTCAGTTTGACAATCTTTGTCTTTTAAACGGAGTATTTAGTCCATTTATGTTTAAGATAATTATTGATATTTTGGCTTAAATTTACCATCCTACTATTTGTTTCTTGTTTATCTGATTTTTTTTCTTTGTATGTCTTATCACATTTTGGAATAAATCATTTTCATTAGTATATCCCTCCCTTTGCTTATTACCTATATATATTTTTACTGTTCTTTTACTGGTTATCAAAATTATAACTTGTCTACTCAATTAGTACTTTACCACCTCCTGAACCATACAAGAATCTTTGAGCCCTTTAATTCCATTACTACCTTCCCATCTTTTGTACTGTTTTGTCATGCGTTTTGAGCCCTCTGTATATTTTAAACTTCAAAAACATTATCATTTACATAATATATGTTAATTTGGATTTATCCACATATTTGCTCTTTCCATTGTTCTTTATTCCTTTCTATATCTTTGTGGTTTCATTTGGGATAATATTTCTTCTGCCTGAAGAGTTCTCTTTACTATTTCTTGGTCTACTAAAGACAAATTTCTTGAATTTTTATTTTTCTTAGTGTGAAAATGTCTTTTTTTTTTTTTTCCATTTTTGAAGGATGTTTTTGTGAGATACAGGGATCTGAATTGGCAATTATTTTCTTTCTGCAGTTCAAAAGAATCATTCCATTGTCTTCTGCCTTCCATGGTTTCCTTTAATCTTATTGCTCATTTAAGGGCAATACCTTTTTATTCCTCTGATTATTTTTAAGATTTTATTTTTGTCTTTGATTTTTAATAGCTTTCCATATTGTGCTTTTGTGTGGTTTTCTTTGTATTTATTTTCCCAAAGTTTTTTGTCACCTCTTAAATCTTGGCCATTATTTTTTCAGATATTCCTTTTGCCATGATACGCATAAGTTAAACCTTTTTATAATGTCACTTATCTCTTATATTCTTTTCTGAATTTCCTATCTTTAATCTCTCCATATTTGGTCTGAATATTTTACATATCTTCCAGATTTTCTTTCTTTCTTCATCTATATTTAATCTTCTGTTAAACTGGTCTGTTGAGATCTTAATTTTAGTTTTTGTATTTTTCAGTTCCAGAATATGCATTTGATTCTTTAATATATTTTCGGTTACCTGCAGATATTCTCATTTGTTAATTAATTTATTAAACATATTAACTACAGTTATTTTAAAATTCATATATGATAATTTCAATATCTGGGTCTCCTATACATTTGTTTCCATTATCTGGTTTTTTTTTCTCTTAATTCTCAGTTTTGTCTTCTCTTTGCTTATTTCTGATTAAATGCCAGACATTGTATGTGAAAACATATAGGTAATTGAGGCTCTGGATTTAAAAGAAGATTTACTTTTACTTTGGCAGACAAGGTAGGAAGGGAGGAAATGAGCTGTTTGGAAGATGAACCTCAGTGTTCTGAGAACTGATCTATTTCTAGTTCACCTTTACTCCTAGGGCATAGCTCTTTAGGTATCCAAACCTAAAGTCCAAATGTGCTCTTTGGTTGGCCCTGCATTGTAGTTATTGACACCTCAGCCTTGTGAGAGTACAGAAGCATGGTGCAGCTTTTCAGCCTTCCAGCCACTGCTTTCAAATGGGCAGATGTGGCACCAAACACCAGTCTTATTTCTCTAGGCTTCTCTGGGGTTTTGGCTCCTAAAGTCCAAGTTACTATGGTAGCACTCTAGTGCCTTCGTACATATTTTTTAACTTTGTACAGCTTTTATCTTTGTTTTTGATTAAAGGGTTGATCTGAAACAAGCTAATTTGTTGTTTTTTTGTGGTAGGGGGATTGCCCATGTCCATTGTCAATACTGCTCTTACTGTCAACTGGCTTCCTCACCTCCTATCTCTGTATCACAAAATCTCATTACTCAAGCTTTGACCTTTCACTTGGACTTTCAAAAGCTTGACTATCAAGGTTTTGACCTACCTGCGATGTTTTTTCATTTCAGGTTCAGCCATGTGTTCGTTGCTAGCTGCCTGCAGATTGTACCCAGTCATGATGGAGAGAGTTGGAGGTAGTGAGTGGAGTGCACAAGGTTTCATGGTGCAAACCAAGTCCACTTAGCTAGCAGGCACTGAGGGAAAACAGGATCAACGACCTCAGAATCGGGTGTCGGTGTGACAGCGATTCTGAAGCTTGTGTTCCATGCAGTCTAAAATGTATCATAGAAGTATGCCAGACACCTCGGATAAAACACGTATGATGTCTAGACTAGTGAAAGGTTTGCATTAATGTTTTGTACTCCTGCAGGCTCTGATTAGATTACAGAGTCACATTACTTGTGATTTAGAAATCAGTGTTTCCTCTTTGGTTGCAACACAATGGGTTTTCCATGTTCTCTTTTCTAGGCAGTGACTTTCTGGCCTAAGGTCCTTTATTGTCTGTCTTCTGTGTCAGACATGACACACCGGGTGAATTAGCTGTAGCAATAGCAGAGACAGGAGATAGTCCATGCAAAGCACTTTTCCAGCCCTGAGCTTAACCTTTTAATCCATTCTAAATGAAATAAAATCTCCGTTGATAACCTAAGGACTGAAATATGCTTCAGGTAAAAAGTAAGTGAACTTTGTCATTTTCATGAGCTGGGTGGGATGAGTGTTTGGAAAAGTTAAGTGGTTTAACTACTGAAAACCACCCAGTTCACAGGCTCATGACTCATTTTATGTGGCCTTAGGCTTATTTTTTCTTTGAGGATATGGGGCCAGAGGACAGGAGGCAAAAAACTGCTTCACTTGGATCCTATCTTTCCCTTTCTGAAAACCAGAAAACCATTCAATTCCACAAGTTCCAACATGTCTCTCATTAACATCTCTGTTAGGTCACCCTCTGGAAATTCAGGTCAGAAAGGAAACCCACAGGTGATCTGGGCCATGGGTGAGAGGGCCAAAGAAAAAACTGATGGCTAGTGAAACAGGAGAAACTTGCATGTCTCCAGTAATTAGATGGTTTGGCATAACCACCAAGGCAAGCCCTGGCTCACGCACCCATAGTCACACGGAAAGCCTCAAGGAAACAACATTGGGCCTTAAGAAATGCAAGATCCTGGGCCCCTGCTTTTCTACATAACATTGAAAATAAAGTCAAATTTAGGATGCATTTTTTCATAATGAAATTTTCATTAGCATCATTTTTCTCTAGTTAAAGTTGTACAAGGTGTGTTTTAGATAAAGGAGAAAATTGATACAGAGCTAGAATTAATGTGAAGCAAGATTGGGGCAGATTCCTCTCAGTACAGGACTTTTGAATTGAAAGGGAGGCCCCTGAGGAAGTCACTGGAGACTGTGAGGCAACCTGGGCCTGAACTGAGGTGTCAATTTTGTGGTGGGTCGGCTGTGAAAGCAGACTCCGAGCCCGACATTTTTGCACAGAAGTTGACTGGGGAGCACTTTTAGGAACAATACGTGTGACAGTAAAAGAAGCAACTGGGCAGAGGAAGAAATTGAACTGTGATGCAATTATAGCACAGACTTTGGTCGAAATTCGCGGGGAGATGGAGCATGGTGGCCCCACTGAGACGTCCTGAATTAAGGTGGCTGCAGGCAGTTCCCGGAAGTCCTGGAGCTGGGCTCGGAGCTAGGTGAGTGACTGCCTCCCTCCAGAAGGAGAATCTAGGCGGGAGCTCTTGATCTCTTGTACTGCTCCTGTCTACATATCTCCCTCCTCTATTGCCCTTTTGAGAGTTCTCCTGCCTGGCACCTCTGCTAGTCTGGGTAGCTGACCTCCTGTGTGACCAAAGCACTCTCATCCTTGAGAGCTCAGAGCCTCTGGTCACCATGCCCTTCTCAAGCAGTGGCTGCTTTACTTGACTGACCATTTTCCATTTAAATCGTGAAAGGAATTGCCAAGAGACCCCCCAATGGATCACTTGGATGCCTGTGCCCTCCTGCCCCATGTGTGACAGCAGCCTGCCTTCGGATGATCCAGGTCAGCTACCCTGCCGTGGTGGTCACTCCTTTCCTTGCCTGCTACTCGTCTCAGCACAAAGAGCCCAAAGTGACTGGGTAACAGCATTAGCTTAAAGTTGAATGGGATTCTTGCTCTGTCTCCTAGTGGATTGGAAGTTTTGCCGTTTGGAAACCAAGACCCTTAGACCCACAGAGCCTAAAGTTGCAGGAGTAAGAAGAACAAATTCCCCAGGTGAGTCACTGGTAAAGATGGTAAACAGGGCCACTCCTGTTTCTACCTGTCGGTTCTCAGTCTCATGCACTGCTCCTGTTGGGGCCACATAACCACTATAATGGTCATTGACTTAGGGTGTGTCTTGCATCCTAAAGGATGGTGTCCATCTTCACAGGATATTATTTCCAAGCTGCGCCTCAGCTGCACCTTTAAAAGGCCATGCAATTGCTCTATCAGGCTAGCAGCTCCCACAGGGTGTGATAGGATCTTGGATCTCGTGTACTCTTCTGCCCCCTTTGCTGTAGAGTCCCTGGGTCTGCCCAGTGCTACGCCGGATCCTGTGTTGGTGGATCTGACACCTATAAACCCTGATGATACTGCTGGCTGCAAACAAGAAAAGGCAAACCCATACCCTGAACATCTGTCAGTTCTAGTTGAGATAAACAACTGCCCCCATCTAGAGTGGAAGGGGTCCAATGTAAACAACTTGCTGTCGAGTGAATGGTTGTCCTCTCGAGGGATGGGTATTGTATGGGGCTCAGCAGTCTCTGTTGCACTCAGGTGAAACATTTGGCAGCATCTAGATCTGTCTTGGTGAATGGAATCCTTTTGTGCTGCCACCATGGCTATGCCTTTCATGCACCCATTTTCCCAGTGCAGGAGTGAATAGGTATTGATCTTGTATCACAGAACAAATGTTCTCATATTGATAAACTCGCTCATCCAACCTTATGATCTCTTTCTTTTGATTCAGTATCTTCCAGATGCAGTCCCATGCATGTTCTCTCTGCTGCTGCCAGTACACACTGGCTAAGTCTTACAGCTTCTTCAATGTATAGTCCGTCCCCAGTGAAGAAGGTGGCTGATGTCACCTGGCCAAATCACTAGCACTACTTGGTTGTTGAGTGCCTCTTCCGCAGTGGATGCCCTCCAGTGAGTATGGACATGCACCCCAAGATCTGTGCACTCCATGCCCACTTCCAGAGATCCTTCCATGTGCTCTACCCTTCTCTCCAATCTTACCTATCTCCTCGGCCCCTAACCTCGTGCCCACCAGCCACACCATTTGTGATCCCCACATGTCCACGTTTTTTCTGGCCTCAGGCCTATTCTCTTTCCACACAAAGTGGATGGCCCGATAGCCAGATTTTTGCCTTGCAATGATTTCCGCTCACTATGATCTTAAAGGGCCGCCTGAGCGGGGCTGTATGGCAGCTGTCGTCTATTTTGGGCTTGCAGCTACGTATTGAACCAATTCACCTGTGACCCAAACTTGGCTTTTTTTTCTTCCTCTGTTAGTAGCTTATAAGGGAGTCACCCCTCACTCAATTGGCCACAGGTGTGAACTGAGAGAAGGCAGGTGTGTGATAGTAGTGCAAGACATGGGAGGGGTCTGGACTGCCTGCTCATGCAGTCTACTTATGCCCTTTGTCCCTGTTTACGCCCAAAACCTGATGTACCACTTCCATCTTAGGATGGATTACTGCTCGGCCCACTCAGACTTATGGCTTAATGACTTACAAGTTGCATGATCAAATACTCTCTACCAAGGCCCGGTAGCAAACCAGGAGCTGTTTCTAAATGATACATAGTTCTCTGTTGCAAACGCCATGGCCTTACTCCAGAACCCTATGGGTCTACATTGTGTTTACCATAAACTCTATACAGCACTTTCCCAACCACAGATAATTTGAATACCAGATGGTTGTATGGACCGAGTGGTAAGGCTGCTTATACCACATCCTGGACTGGCTGCAGAGCCATTTCCTGCACTGGGCCCCACTCAAACCTGGTAGCTTTCCGTATGACTTGGCAAATGGGTCAGTCCATTCCTGTGAATGGACTATGCTGACCTCAGAACCCAAGTGACTATTAGTGATGGTATTAGTGATAGTATTAGTGATGGAAGAAGTGAGCCCTTTATTTTGAAGGGGACATCTCAGAAGGCTCCTGAATCTTTATAGGGTTTATCTCCCACCGTACTTCCCACATCTTGCTCATCCATTCTCACTGGCATAATGTCATCAGTGGAATGTTCTGTAGCATATGCAGAAGGTCTAGCTTTCATCAGACTGTATTTTGACAGAGGGCAGTAAATTGACAACCCTGGGGCAAGACTATAAATATGTAGGGTTATCCCACCTCATATGAATGCAAACCACTGTGGGTGCTCATTCTCCACAGGGGTGGATAAGCACACATTTGCCAGAGTTGCTGTATATATACCATGTACCTGATACAGCGTTAATTTGCTCTAGCAAACATGCCACACCTGTATGGTTTTTGTAAGGGCCTGACTGTCAAATCAGCTGGAATATAGGGCCACCACCCTCTCCTTTATGTCTCTTTCAGTTCCCACAGGATATGATATTGTTTGTGATTTACTATCTTGGCTGAAAGCAGAAAGGGAGAAATTTCACAGGCTTCCATTTGGCCTTCCCCAGTGTGGTTGACTATCTAGTTGGTGCACCTAACTACTAAGTATGCCCATTCTGATTATATGTTCAAGGATGAAGGAAATAGCCACTGGGCAGCTCTATCGCCCAGTGGGCCCCCCATGAGACCTGCACCAGTACTTTCTTGGTCGGTCCCCATATGTCCTCCGCACCCTGCATCTCACAGGGAGGTCATTGGGATGCTTTGGGTGTCCAGTATCAATTAACTCAGGCTTTGGATTTGAGGTACAGGGGCTGGGGCCGCCCTGCTAGCGTTATTGGATGTGGGCCGCCCCCAGGGGGAGACTTAACCTTGGGTGAGTCAGCTTCCTTTGGATGCAGGGCAGCTCCTGGGGAGGGACTTAACTCTGTGCCACGAAAGGCAATGAGCATCTCGTCATAAAGGGCAATCCAGGTGGCACGTGGCATCTATTACACTGACACTGGCAATAGGGAGGAAGGCTACGGACAGGAGAATGATCTCTGGAAGAAGACTGACAGGATATGCTGACCAGATAGCATCTGAAGGAAGACAGGGTTCTTTCATTCAAGAAACATTTAATTCCTTCTCTATGCCTAGTCCTGTGCTAGATGCAGGTTACAGACATGAAAGGTCCTTGATGTCAAGGAGCTCACAATTGGAAACCACATGCCAACGGGAGGGGTTGCAGCAGTGCCAAGATCTCAATCTGCTGCAATGGGAATGGGGGATGTGGCTAAAAAGACGAGACAGTCTTCTGATGAAATGGAGCTTTTTATTAGCTTTGGGTATCTCTTGAGGTTTTGATAATTTATATTTTGCTACAACATGATTTTATAGCTTCAAATGATGACATTTAATGCTGTATGTATATACCCTTTGCTGTGTCCGATGGATTTGGGCTATAATGTATTCTTCTTTTCATTGTTATCTAGATAGCTTTTAATCTGCTTTTGATTTCTTCTTTGACCCAAGGGTTATGTAGATACGTGCTTCGTAATTTCCAAATACTAAATTTTTTTTTTTTTTTTTTTTTGGAGACAGAGTCTTGCTCTGTTGCCCAGGCTAGAGTACCGTGGCATCAGCCTAGCTCACAGCAACCTCAAACTCCTGGGCTCAAGCAATCCTCCTGCCTCAGCCTCCCGAGTAGCTGGGACTACAGGCATGTGCCACCATGCCCAGCTAATTTTTTCTATATATTTTTAGTTGTCCAGCTAATTTTTTCTATTTTTTCTTTAGTAGAGCTGGGGTCTCGCTCTTGCTCAGGCTCGTCTCGAACTCCTGAGCTCAAACAATCCTCCCGCCTCGGCCTCCCGGAGTGCTAGGATTACAGGCGTGAACCACCGCACCTGGCCCCAAATACTAAATATTAGTTATTTTAATATCTCCTTCCTAATTTATTTTCAATATTATTGGGTTTTGGTCAGAGCAACTAGCTCATATAAGCTCTACTTTGAAACATCTGTTAAAAAATACTTTGTTAAAGGTTTTTTGAATCAAGTATGGAGGCAAATTTTGTGAATGCAAGTATTCAGTCAACAAATACTCATTGAACTCAACTCTATGCCAAGCTCTTTTCTATGTGCTGGCAATACAGCAGTGAAGAGCACAGACATGCTTTGTTTCGTGGAGTTTACATTTTAGTAAAATTACAATGTTCCATTGAGAAATAAATATATAATCAAGTTTATTGATTATTTTATTCAATGCCCCTATGTTCATAGTTATTTTTTGTCTGTGTGATCTGTTCAACCCTAAAAGGTTTTTCATAATTATTCATCAAGCTCTGCTTTATTCGTAATATTTTTGTTTTATATTTTAGATGCTTTGTTTTTTGATGCTTGTATGTTTACAACCATTAGAGCCTCTTCATAAATTGTACTTTTGATAATTGCATGATATCCTCTATATTAGATTTACTCTCCTTACTAATATTAGTCTTGCTGCTCCTGCTTTTGCTTTTGTTTGTTTGCAAGGGCCTAACATAAAATGATTTTTGACCTTGTTTTATTTTAGTTAGTTGAATATAGTTGGGTTTTGTTTTATATCCTAACATTATAGTCTCTTTTTCCCCTGTAACAATGCAGTTCTCTCATGTTTAGTATTATGACTATATAGTTGATTTCATTTCTTTCATGCATTTATTTATTCATTTATTCAACAAACATCTGTTAAGTGCCTACTAAGTGCGGAACGTACTGGGGATCTAGCAATGAACAAAACAGATGAAATACCAAACTCACAATATGTATACTGGGGGTTAAAGATACTAAATATAATAAATCAGTAAAATATTGAGTATATTAAAAGGTGATAAAGTTTATACAGAAATATCAAATAGTGTAAGGTTATGGGTATTGTTAGGGAGATTAAAATTTTAAAAGGGTAGACAGAGTAGGCCCCATTGAAAAAATTACAACCAAATCCTTGTCTCAAAAGGAGACACCTTCCTTGAGGACTCTGGAGTACAGTACAAGTCTTAGTGTCCACCCTTATCCGTAATCTCTCACACACACGCAGGCACACACATGCACACACACGCATGCACGCACAGACACGCACGCATGCACGCACAGACACGCACATACACACTACCCCATACATACCCCATCTCACTGCGTTGCATTGCACATGAGGACTAGAGATCTAAATTGTGGACATCCGAGAGAATCCCATGGCAGGGAATGCGTCCAGCCTCACACATGACAACAGAGTGCCCAGGAGTGGCCTTTCCTTCTGTTCTTGGGGGAAGCAATGAGAGCCTCAAAGTCAGGAAAGCTCCCAAGTCTCTCCAAGAAAAGTCCCAGGACAGGATGGCTCTGCCTCACTAGTGTGCCTCATGCAAATGGCCACAAGGTGGCAGCAGGCGCTCAGCCCAGCCGGCGGGGGAGGCTGAGCACAGTGTGTCGGGGTCCGGGAGTGGGGAACGTAACTCCGAGACACCCAGGTTCCAGAAGAGAGGTGAGGAATGGAAAGTAAATGAATGAAAGGCTCTCGGAAGCTGTTTAAATCAGGAGTCCACACGCTGGTTGTTCCCTGGCCTCTGGCCATTTCCGATTCGCACATGTATTGCTCGACTCCTGGTGCATTTGCCACACTTAGGCTCTTTCCTCTGGCTAAACAGGAGCCCCACAACCATAAGCCTAAAGACCAAAATCGCCCGTTCAAGGATCCTGGGTCTTGCAGATTCGGTGTTGTGCTAAGTGCTTTATTTCCATCGCTGCACTGAATCTCACGAGAGGCTTCATGCGGGCTGTAAGGATTGCTCCCGGTGTGACCCCAGCCACCAGCCTGTTCCTTTCAGAGGACGCCAGTCACGCAGTCTCCAGAAGGCAGACAGCACACTGCCCTGCTTCCCTCCCGACAGACTGGACAGCTGACGGGGAGAAGTCAGAGTGCTAGAGTGAAGGAAGCCGCAGGGCTGGTGTTCTACTAGCTCGGAATGATCGTTTGCATCCTGGGCAGTCTCATGAAGATGCCACAGCAGCCAGGCCCCGTGCAGGGGCCTTGGTGCTGCCAGGACACACTCGCACGAGGGTTGTATGCACATGCCACCCCACCTCAGGACGACAGCTAGACGCCAGGCGAGATGAGGAGGCGGTTCAATAGGCCAAGGAAACCTGAGGGACTGGAAGGGAACCCCTGGGGTAACAGGGAGGGTGAAGCGGGGCAGCAGCTCCTGGCCCAGAGCCGGGGAGGCCAAGGGAAGAGGCTGGAGCGGGTCCTGCCGAGCTGCAGCCTCAGCCTCTGAGGAGGGGGCTCTGCCCTGAGCCTCGGGCACCCCTGGGGGAGCCCAACACAGCTGACACTGGGAGTGTAGAAAAAACAGCTGGAAGCTGGAATGAACTGCAAGAGCCTTGGGTGGAGCAATGCTAAAATTAAGGAGCTTCCCTCTCCCCTACCTCCTTCCTCCTCCTCCCTTCCTTCCTTGTAGTCTCCCTTTGGCCCTTCTTGGCAGAACCTAGGAAGGAGCTAGCTGACACAGGAGCAAGGCATGTGCGGAATCTGGGCCCAGCATCACAGAGCAGAGATGACCGGCTGCCCGGCAGCTCTGCCCCGAGTCACCGCATGGCAGGCCTGTGTTGCAGGACAGAGTTGCCACCCATCTCTTCGATGGAATCGAGCTGGGAGAGAGGGGAGAGGCTCTCCACGCTGAGCAGGGGGTGGAGGGCTACAGGGTCCTCACAGTAGTGGGGAGCTGGCAGGACCTCATCCATGCAGCAAAGGAGAATGACTTACTTCATGGAAGGCTTCGGGAGGCTGGAACCCCAACCCCAGGTCTCAGGGGCACTGGCACAGCAGAGTTGGTGACCTTCAGCCTTCCAGGGACCACACAGGCAGGGACAGGAGCCACCCTGGTGATAGCCCTGGGCAGGCTGAAGGCCAAAGGAGGCTCCCTGCATGCCTGGCTCTGCAGAAGACCACAGACCCTTTGCTCGCCTTTGGAGGGGTTTGCACAGGAGGAGGCACGATGATGACAGGTTGAATTTACATCCTGCCCAGAGGAGTGAGGGTTTATGGTCCAAATTAATTTGATTTAAAGAAAATAAATATACCTAACAGACCTGAGTTCACGGTGAATGATCCTTCAAGCTCAGCTGATGACCACAAACTGCCAGCTGCCGGCACCTGCCCAGGGCCTCACTCTGTGGCCACCAGCATCACCCTCACCCTCACGTCCTTCCTTGTTGAGGGTGGTCCGGCCGGGTGCCTCTGCATCAGCAACAGGCTCCTTTGGAACTGTGGGGGAGTGATGAATTCCTCTTTCATAAGTGAAATACAAATCACAGCCGCTGTTTGTCAACAGCTTAGCCTGTGCAAGGAGCTTCTCGACCTTGGCACTGTGCATTGTAGGATGTTTAGCACCATCTCTGACCTCTACCCACTAGATGCCAGTAGCGCCAACCCCCACCACCCTCAAGTTGTGACAACCAATGTTTATCTCTAAATGTTGCCAAATGTTCCCTTCTGGTAGGGGTGGGGGGAGCTCCCTGGTGGAAAACCAGTGAATTAACGCAATTAGCTCATTTACTCCTCACAACAACCCTGTGAGGCAGGTACTTTTATTACCCCTCCTATTTATTTATTTCAATTTTTAAAAATTGTGGTGAAATACATGTATGTGGGACTCATAGCAAGTTACTTCACCTCTCTCATGCCTCAGTTTCCTTTTCTGTCAAAAGACAGTACAAATAGCAGCAGGATTCACAAAAGCCAAAATGTGGGAGCAACCCAAGTGCCCGCTGATGGATGAATGGACAAAACATGGCATATATACACATACGTACATAAAATACATACACAAAATTCACCATCTTAACAATTTTTAAGTGTACAGTTCAGGGGCATTAAGTACAGCGCATTGTTGTGCAACCTTCAACACCATCCATCTCAGAACTCTTTTCATCTTGCAAAACAGAAACTCTGCACCCGTTAAGCAATAAGTCCCCATTTCTCTCTTCCCCCGGCCCCTGGCAACCACCATTCTACCTTCTGTCTCTGTGAGTTGGACTCCTCGAGGTACTCATGTGAGTGGAGTCATACAGTATTTGTCCTTTGACTTAGCATGACATCTTCAGGGTTCATCCATGTTTCAGCATGTGTCAGAGTTTTCTTCCTTTTTGAGGCTGAATAATATTTCATTGTATGGATATACCACATTTTGTTTACCCATTCATCCATCGAGGGACACTTGGGTTGCTTCCACCTTTTGGCTTTTGTGCATAGTGCTGCTATTTGTACTTCCTTTTGACAGGAGAGGAAACCGAAGC
Organism: Propithecus coquereli; assembly: GCF_000956105.1. NCBI lineage: Eukaryota > Metazoa > Chordata > Mammalia > Primates > Indriidae > Propithecus > Propithecus coquereli. The sequence continues at coordinate 11,407,425 of NW_012150840.1, forward strand.
ATGAGAGGTCAAGTGCCTTGCTGTGAGTCCCACGGCGAGCAAGTAGCACGGCCGGATTCCAGCTGCGCAGTCGGCTGTGGGGGCCGTGCCGTTGAGCGTTGTGTCGCAGGGAGCCCTTCTCAATGCCCGCAGCCGGGCTCCAGGAAAGACACCCCCACCCGTGACATCTGATCCGTGGGACCTGTTACCGCTCTGCTGGGAGCTGAGTCAGGTGGAAAATTTGGAGAGATGGGGGTGTTGGGGATTAGGGAATGGTTGCTTTTTTGTTTCCGCATCGAACTTTGAGTCTTATTTTATCCCTGGAAAGCCTGGGTCAAACCGTGAGGTAGAGAGACTTCTTCAGTGATGGCCCCCCCACGGGAAACTCCCACCTTCTGTTCTCCCACCACCATTAACCACACCATCCCCACCCAACTGCCTGCTTGGGGGTGGGGTTTGGGGTGCATGTGCTTCTACATACCAAAAGAATAGCTGCTCTGCGCTCCTATAAGGCCTTCCGCTTGAGAATCCCCAAACAGACCCATTAATAAATTCTTCCTTGGAAGCTGACCACATGGCATAGGCCTATTCTAAAAGATATATGTAGTCACCACGGGGAGGGAAAAGAAACCAGTCATCCCATTGGTTTACGCAGTGCTTAACAAAAATGTCCGTATAACAAAGTCCACAAAGTTCACAGGAACTTCGTGGTTTGAGGCTTTGCGTCAAGGCCCACCACACTTCCTGATGAGTCACCTCCTCGTCTGGGTAGCACTTGCGTATCAGATCTTCACGAGAAACCCCTGACTCTTCAGGTCTGCAGGTTTCCAAATATCAGATTTCTAAAATGTAGAATGGCCCACGGTTTCACTGCTTCCTTTGGTGTCAGTGCGTTTCGTTTTGAGCAAAGACAAGAAAAGGCCCCTATGAAATCTCACCACCACAGACAACAGGAAACACGCCAATCTGTGCCCACAGGCCCCTCACCTTTTCCCCACAACCAGGGAGACCAGCCCGGATAGGCTCACTTCATGCCTTCTTGGCGGAGTTTTGGGAGATGTTGTAGTTAACGCAATGAGAGAAGGCAAGCTCTTATCTCTCCTTCCCACAAGGCGGTATCAGCACAGTAGTCGTAGCAATAAAGCAAACTCAGCTGTTCTTTCTGCTTACAATTGTCTAGTTGCAAGGGGAGAAAGTAAAAACTGAAGCTTGCTGTGTTCTCTGTCTTAGTCTGCTTTGTGCTGCTATAACAGAATACCTGATACTGGGTAATTTATAAAGAACACAAATGTATTTCTCACAGTTTTGGAAGCTGGGAAGTCCAAGATCAAGGCGCCGGCATGTTTGGTGTCTGGTGAGGGCCCAGTCTCTCCTTCCAGGATGGTACCATGAATGCTGCATTTTGCAAAGGGAGTGGAACGCTGTTCCTCTCATGGCAGAAGAGCAGATGAGAAGGAATCTACTCCCATGAGCCTTAATCTATTCATGACGGCTCCACCTCACGACCTAATGCTTCCCATTAAGCCCCACCACGCGATGCTGATGCTGTTGCATTGGGGATTAAGTTTCCAACACATGAGTTTTGGAGGGGACAAAAACATTCAAACCATTCAAACCCTCTCCCCAAGTTTTACAGAAGGCCTGGCATCAGAGATCTGGTAGCCTAGTTAGAGAATGGAGAGGGTCCCACACCACCTACATCCTGTAGAACCTGAGGCCCACCAAACCACACAGGAAATTAGAAACACAAAAGACACCTCTCATTGTTGCTTTCATGTCTCCTGGCTCAAAACAGCTCTTCCCCTTCAGCCCAAGACATGGAGCCACCCAGGACTTGTGGTATGACACAAAATAAATATTTGATCTTTGTCCCTGGTTCCTGACACAGATCACCTCAAAACCCCTGGAATTTACTGTCTCGTATGTTAATTAGATGACCCTGGATGGGGGTTGGTCACCAGGAAAATCAACCATGTGATTAGAGGGTTGGAACTTTCTGCCCCATTTCCCCACCCCTCACCTCCAGAAAGGGGAAAGGGATTGGATATTGAGTCTAATCACCAAATGGCCAATGATTCATCAATTGTGCCTACATAATGAAACCTCCACAAAAACCCCTGAATGACAGGGGTTCAGAGAGCTTCTGGGTTAATAAACACATGGGTGTGCCGGGAGGGCACGGAGCCCCCAAGCCCATGCATCTCTTCCTTTTGGCTCTTCCTGAGTTACGTCCTTTATAATAAAACAGAAAACATAAGTAAAGTGTTTTCCTGAGTTTTGTGAGTTGTTCTAGTGAATTACCACACCTGGGGAGGGGGTCATGGGAACCCCCATATTTATAGGCAGCCAGTCAGACAGAAGTAGGGGTGGCCTCTTGGACTTGGGGCTGGTGTCTGGAGTGGGAGCAGTCTTGTGGGACTGAGCCTTTAACTTGTAGGGTCTGAGTTGGTGTCAGAAGTGAATTTATTGTTGGACACCTGTTGGCGTCAGAGAATTGGTTATGGGTGTGGGAAACACTCCACACACTTGTTATCAGAAGTGTCAAAAAAAAAAAAAAAACCACTACACCTGTTTTTCTCACCTAACAGTGGAATTGCTAAACTACAGTCTATTTCTACTACCTTTTTTCCCCTCTTGCAATTCCACTTTTCCAGGAAGCTTGGATGATTAGCTTTGTTGCGGGGCTGTCTATGTGTTCTCCCATGTGCAGCATCATCTCTGACCGCTACCCACTAGATGCCAGTAGCAACAACCTAAAAGTCCCTGGTTGCCACCACAAAGTGTGATAATTCCCTTGTAACAAAAGCTAGACCTTAAAAAAAAAAAAGTCTAGTTGAGCGTGCAGCCTAAGACCAGGGGTCTGGTCCTGCCCGAGCTCCCTCTGTGGCCTTGGGCAGGGCCACTTGGCCTCTTGGCGTCCTCCACAGAACAATGAGAGGGTCAGACTAGACCAACCTACGTTCTATTCAGCAGCAAAATGCTGGGCTGCTGTGCTGGTCTTACCTGCCTAAGTGGAAATTAAGCCCATTAAAGGTATTATAGTAACTCAGGCTGTGACCTGGTTTTTGTTCTATCACAGCCTGAATTTCTGCCTGTCCAAATGATTTGACCCTGAGTCTCCCATTTCATTTCACAGAATGGGGCCTGCAGGGGCCTGACAGGGGGTCTGCGTTGGGGACAGATGTTGCTGACAACCTGGAAGAGAAGAGAATTCACCCGAGACTCTGGAATTAACCGTGTTCAGGAGTCAAAGTGAGGGCACCTTCACCCTCCCTGCTGCGGCTGTCCTGGGGAGCCCAGGCCCAGAGGAGCAAGTGGTGCCCTTCCTGGCAGGAGGAGGGGAGTGTGGGGTCCAGAGTAGCCACCAGGCCGTCGCTCTGCCGAGCTGCCTGCTCTGTGCCCCTGCGGCCCGCCACCTTCGTGGGTCCGGCCTGCCCTGGGGAGACCACGTTCTGGAGGCAGCGATCACCACCCTCCTGTGGCTCTGTCCTTCCAGGGTAGAAGACCTGTGCCCAGCAGGCAACGATAACACTGCAGGTGAGAAATTCCATTTTCTAAAAGATAACACAAAAAGTAGAAAGAAGTAAAGTCAATTGCAAAGGTATCTTGTACTACAAGTAATGATAGTAATAAGGACGCTAACACTTGAGAACTTATTAGGTGCTCTAAACTCAGCTCAGGGCTTTACATGAATTATCACATTTAATTCAGGAGGTAATTCGAGAGAGGTATGATTTTTACCCCATTTTACAGATTGGGAAACTGAGGTTATAGAATTCTTCGAAGTCTTTCAACTAATAAGCTCTAATGATTTCATCCTGGAAGCACTGGCCCGGGAAGACTAGCAAGTTCCCCCGAGAATCCTCCACGAGGAAATGTTCTTGTTCCCAAGCATCAGTAGCTAGAATTTGCGGCATCTTAGCAGGTGTGACCTAATTTATAAAGCTTGTCTGATTCTTGGGAAAGGAGATGATGTAAGTTCAAGGTGTTGGTGGGAGGGGTGGTCTAGCTAAAGACCAGCATTTTAAACTAGAATCATTTGGAGTCATCACTGGTCTTCATTTCATCCATTTCCACCCACCCACCCATCCATCCATCCATCTATCTATTCATTTACTCAGCCAAGAAAAATGTATCGATGACCAATGTATGTCATGAATTGTGCTAAAGGCCAGGGACCCAAAAGAGAGTCATGTCCCATCCTGCTTTCGAGGCACTGCTGGTCCAGTGCTGTTGACTACAGGTGGAGGCCAAAGTCCCCTCGGAAAGTGCCCTTCTGGCCCCTGACTCCTTCCCTAGGTCCACCTGGAAACCTACCTGGGTCCAAATTAGAAAAAACATTTACAACTTCGTAATTTCTTGTGAGATGGAAATCCCCTGAACTTTCCCTTTTTGTATTGAATTAGCTTTAGTTCTCCTGGACATGCCAAAGAGGCACATGGCCCACACATGGCCGTGAAGCCCTGGGCCCCTGCAGCTGGTGCTTAGGTGCAGGGGGCTTCAAGAACTCTTTCTCTTGACTGTCTTGTCTGAGGACATGACCTATGGGAAATTATTCATACAAAGCACAAGCGCAACAGACGGGGCCAGCTGAGACCCAGCCTGGAGAAGCCAGCTTAGGGACCACTGGGTACATATTGTCCTTGAGGCTTAGCTGCCCAGCAGTGGACTTGGCTGCTGCTACCCTCCCCTTCCTCCCAACCCCAGGCTTCCTCCCCTTCCTTCTCCATCCAGCCCCCACCAGGGCCTACAAGAAGTGGTTACTCCCACAGCCTTTGTGATCAGATGTACCTGTGAGTTCTTCCCTCTGATTCAAAGGGCAGTGTCGGGGGGATGTGTTCCTGCCAAGTCTTCCAAAGGGCAGATTTCCCCCCTCTTTCAGCAAGGTCCCCTGGCTCCCTGGATGCTATGGCATCAGCCCTTCCCTCCCATCTTTGGAGCCAGTACCGAAAAGAATCCAGACACCATTGCAAAATTCTTCTCTCCAGTCCCATCCAACTCGAGAGAATTCCTGGCTGTTCGCTTAAGAGGGGAGAAACAGCCTTTGCTATAGCACCTCCTGCTGCACCTCTGAACCCTCGCCCTCACGCCAGTGTGGCCGCACCCACCGACCTGAGAACCTGGTACAGTTCCACCAGCACCGTGGGCTCTGTGGGCTTGCACTGCACCCCCTCCCTGTCATCACACCTCCTGGGAGGCTGAGCCTCCTCCCTTCCGCTGCATGAAGGCGGCTCTCCTTCCCGGGTTTGGTGCTTCCATTCTCAGTCTTGGTTCTTCTCTGGAAAGGCCTCCCCTGGCTGGCTAGACCAGGCCCCAGGCGCACACATGTGTCAGAGCCCAGGGAAGACCTACGGCAGAGCGGGAATTGAGAAGGCTGGAGGGGAGGCAGGGGCAGGGCAGGGAACAATGAACCGCAGAGAGTGGAAGGAGAAAGTTATGCTGGAGGCAGGTCTAGAGGGAAGGGTGGCTAGTACAGTCTCCATGGGGAGGAGCTCCTGGAAAGAAGCCGAGTATGGCTACAGGAGGTAGAAGAAGTTCACCCGGGCTCTGAGAGGTAAGGCTGCCCCCTGACCCCTCTGAGCTCAAACTCCCCCATCTGTAAGATGCAGGGCCCACAGCTTAGGGTTGTGGTTGTGACGATTGAGTGAATCACTACATGGAAGGGACAGAATAGTGCTGGCCTGGAATAAGCAAATGCACGTGTTAGCTGGTGTCAGTGCTCTTGTCCTCACGCCCAAAGATGTCGAGACGGAGCAATAAATCTTTTCTGAATGAATTAATAAATGAGGCTTAATTATATCAGTAGAAATGTGTGCACCTCACAGGGCTGTGAGCTGCAAGGGTATATGGGAAGGAGTCCTAATAATTAAAAAAAAGTGGGTACAATTTATGGAGTTTCTATTATATGCAAAGCATATATTTACATTTATTTCTCCTGTCTCAAACACACATCAAAGATAAGGAGCTAATAATAATTCTCAGCATAAAGATGAGGAAATTGAAGCTCAAAGCCCTCTTCTTTTGCTCAGGATGCTGTTCTCTTTGCCTAGAACGTAAGGTGTCGACAATAAGGCTACAGCCTTTACTCTGAAAGACAACTTTCTCCACTGGTGTTAGACATAATGAAACTAAAGGAAAAGAAAATACTTTTGAAGATGTTTATGGGACTGTCAGCCTCAGTGGCATTCTCACTCAATGAGAAAGGCAGAAAAAGACCTCACAGCTGTCTCTGTCTGAAGCAGGGGTTCATGAGTCCAACTACCCAAGGTCGGAGCTGACAATCTTAATGGTCGATGCTCCAGTGGGCCCAGGGGGACCTGGCCATGGAGGCCGATTTGCCCATCTGGGCCCCCTCGTGCTCTTGTTCAGGACGCACGTAGGTGGTGCTGGGGAGTGGAAACCCTGGTGCGACAGGGAAAAGAGCTCTGGTTTCAGAGTGAGTCAGACCTGAATTCAACACTGGCTCCATCACTTACTGCTGCGTCATCTCGGACAGGTCATACTGTAGAGGTAAACTCAACGGGGGTGATGACAACATGTCATAGAACTGGCATAAGGATGGAAGATAATGTATGCAAAAGATAACAAACATAGGCAAAGACTTCCCGTCATAATTAAATTAATGCAAATTTTGAAGATATTAGATATTTTTTCAACTCAGGGACAGACATTTTAAGCTTGATAATGCACAATGTTGGCAAGGGTATGGCAAAACAGGCGCCTTCATGTACTGTTAATGGGAGTATAAATTAGTGCAACAGCTGTGGAAGGCAATTTGGCATTAAAAATCAAATTTTTTAATGCATATACTTTTTGATATGGCAGTTCTATTGCTCTGAATTTATCCTATGAATATATTAATTTTAATTAGGATAGTGGCTTGATTGCTATAATTGAGGCACAAAATAACTGTGGCTTAAACACAATAGAGATGTATTTCTTTCTGGAACAAAGCAGCTGGCTTAGTCAATCTGGGGCTGCATTGGTGTGTGGGGGTGTGATTCCGTGGTGTTAGGGGCCCAGGGTTCATATTTTGTTGCTCTACTGTGCTACACTGCTACCCTCATCTGCGCAGGACAAGAGAGCACCCCACTACATCCACATTCCAGCCAGGGCCAACGGGGAATGTACGGGGCACGTTCTTTCCCTTTAAGGCCACAGTCCCAGGGTTGCACACATCACTTCTGCATATCCCATTGACCTGCGCTTAGTCGCGTGGCTGTACCTAAATGCGGGATTCTGGGAAATGTAGTCTTTATTCTGGGCAGCCGTGTGCCTACAGGTTGAGCATCCCAAATCCCAAAATCCGAAATTCAAAATGCTCCAAAATCTGTAATCTTTTGAGCACTGACATGACATTCAAAGAAAATGTTCATGAGAGCATTTGAGATTTTCAGATTTGGGATACTCAGCCACTATGCAAACATTCCAAAATCTAAAAAAATCCAAAATACGCATTACTTCTGGTCCCAAGTGTTTTGTATAAGGGATACCCAATCTGTACTGAAATTCAGAGGATGTATGAATAAAGTGAGCAGAGGAGATTGGTTAGCAGAGACCACTGAGCAGTCTCTGAAACAACACCTGTAGGTGTGGGCAGAGGCATGGGCAGAGGCGTGGGCGCAGGTGTGGGTACGGGTATAGGCATAAGGACATTCACAGCAGCATTTGTTATGATTGACAAACCCTAGTCACAATCTGAATAACATCTACCATTACAGAACTGATTAAAGAAAGATACATTTGTTCTGTGGAATACGGTGCAGAAGCTAAAAATGAAGGTGGTAGATGTTTATTTGTAATAAGGAAAGATGTCCAAGTGATATGAAGTGAGAAAATGGAGTTGCACAACTATTAAATTAAAAAATTAAAAAATGTATGTGAATGAGGCGCCTAGACAATTAATGGAAGCATGTACTTCATAGCAAAATGAAACGGGTAGTTATTTCTGTTTCTCATTCTTCTCACTGAAATTCTTACCACATGCATGCACTACTTTTTAAAAGATAAAATAAATTTTATAACAAAGGAGTCAGATTCACAAGTACTGACATGGAAAGATTTCAAAAACATATTAAGCAAAAGGCAAGTTCAAAAAATAGGTAGACTATGATCCCGTTTAGTGTTAAAAAAAATGTGTCTGTGTGTAAACTCAGAATAGTATCTGAGCCTCGTAGACTCATATATGCTGTTATTATTTTACAAATATAACTGTCCACGAACAGGTCTGAGAGCATACCCCAAACTGTCAGCCAGTGGGGGGCAGGGAAGGGAAGGCCACCTAGGGGGAGGGACAGGAGATTTGCCAGGAGTAAGAGGAGGGTGAGACACATCAAAGGTGATTCACTTTTTGTTCTACACACATTTATACTGTTTGAATTTTTACAAGCATATATTCATTTATTTGTTTAAAATTTCAGTGGAAAAACCTGGTAATGTATGTAAAATTCACAATGCCTAACACGTATCTGGTACTCAGGACATACAGTCCAGGTTCTGTATGGACTGGCCCGTTGGAGCCAGCCATCCCTTAGAGATTTAGAGAACCATAATTTAAACCTGTATCCTGGGAGCTTCAGGAAACCATGTCCTTCAGGCACGTTTGAGCCTCTCTAGGGATCCTCTGAGTGCGTGTCTGTTGTTACCCCTTGCACTGAACTGTGGGACTCGGCCTTCCCCATCACCTCCGGCCAGCCCACCCACTCTGCTCCAGGAGCCCACTGCCCTGCTCTGTCTGAGCACAGAACCGACCAGCCTTTGGCCAGGTCTTGCTGCATGGAGACAGGTGCAGCTTCAGGGAATTAGAACAAGGAGGAGAAAGACTGAAAACTCATGGGATCAAAGAGATGCGACTTGGGCAATTTACTTACCCTCTTTAAGCCTCCAGTTCTTCATGTGTAAAATGGGAATAATAATATCTATTTCCCAAGGTTGTGAAGGATTAGGGAGAATACGTATGCAACTGTCATGCTCTGTGTCTCCAGCACGGGATATACAAAAGGACACATTTCATCTATTATTCAGAATAAATGGCTTGAACACCTATGTCACCATCATGACATTAGCCTTCCTCTCTTGGGGACCCTTCCCTGATAAATTCACAACCCTGGGGGCAGAATCAGCTTAAGGCATCAGGTCCTGGTTGCAGTTTCCTTGTGGAGAGGAACTTGGAGAATCTCACCGGTCTGCCATGGAGTAGGAATTTGAGCTGTTGCTGTCACTTAGGGTTCACAACCGGAACTCTGAGCTGTCCTGGCACCATCCTCCTCGCCTGCCTGTGGGCCTGTGGAGAATGAGGTATGCACCTCACTGAAGCTGGGCCTTCAGCTGGCGGCTGCAAGCCCTGTCCACCCTGGCCTCAGTTCCCTCGGGGACAATGAGGATGGGGGTGGGGTGCCGAGTGTGCACAGCTCCGCGTTCCACTTACCCCACTGCATGGCCTTGGCTGGCGACCCCTGGTCGCAGGTGCCAAGGTTTGGGTGTGTTCTCTAATTACTCAGCTCTTAGACCTCTTTAGTCTCCCTCACTCTCTCTTTTACACACACACACGCACACACACACCCCTGCGGTCCTTTTCTACCACAGGTGCCAGTAAATTGGGTATGAAAGGGTTTCTAACCTTGGCCATGTCCAGAAATCCCCTATCCACTCCAGCTCCCTAAATTCTGGCCAACAACTGGCCCAAGTCCCATGCACCTCCACCTCCCCCCCACCCGTGAAGGCCATCTTGCTCCCAAGGCTCACCCCAAAATTGGAGCTCACACTCAACAAATAGTTACTGTGGAGGTTTGAGTCCATGATCATCTATCTGTGTCCTGAGGCCCCAAATCCCAGTCCATAGTCCAGTTGTTGGAATTCTTCTCCGTCCTCACAAGGGAGGGCAGTGGGAGCTGCAAGAAATTTTATTGATAATTGTAGATGTCGTCGCGGTAAACACGGGCTCCCATTGGGAGCCACTTGACATGCTGAGTCATCCCTGGGATGCCAACACGGTAATTAAGCTGATTTGAAACTTCCACTGCACAATGAGGTGGAACGAGAACCAATTTAATGGGTTGTAGGAAACAGCTCTGAAATGATTAAAATGTTCACCAGAGTAGGGATGGGAAATAAGAAAAACAAACGAGGCAAAGTCTGGATTTTTTGTCAGGCCCAGTGCCATTCAGTCCCATAACTGAGCCCCAGATCCCCCGTAGACTGGCTGAGCATGTGGAAGTGTGGCCCGGAGGCGGCCCAGCTCTGCTTGCTGAAAGAGGCAGGACACAGAAGGCTGGGGCTTCCCAAGGCCATTAGCACAGCCATCACATGAACCCCTCCTCTCTTCCCATGAATGATGGTCCACAGTCGTCCTCCCCTCCCTGCATCCAAACCCTTGCCATGGCCTAATTGTAGGCAAAGGGCATTCCCCTCAACCTTGACCTCGGCCTTTCCTATGTGACTTGCTTTGGCCCATCATGTGGATGGAAGTAATGGTGAGTGGTTCTGAGCCTCAGAGGCCTCATGTGCTTCCCCTTGCCCTCTTGCATAGGCAGCTGCCACCCCTTCAGCCTGGGCCACCGACTACACACATGGTGCAGCAGAGCAGCCCCAGCCGACCCACAGAGCTGCAATGAGGAGCAGAGCCCAGCCCAGACAAGCAGAGGCGTCCAGCCAGCGCACAGATTCATGGTAACGATGATTATGTCATGCCGCCAAATGTGGGATGGTTTGTTATGTGGCAAACAGATTCATAAGCCCATCCTGGCCACCATGGTCTGCCCCATAGACTGATCCAGATGACCACTGGAGGGCCCTCCTGCTCTCTGAAGTTTTCCTTTCTTCGCTCCTGGGGTTGGTAGTTCATTCCATGTTTGCCTACAGCTCCAGAGAAAACTTTTCCAAATTTTCCCTTTTTTAGCTGAGGGATTCTTACTTGAAAGGAAATCTCTTACATAATCTCACGTATAGATAATTGGTGTGAATGAATTTACCAGTTTAGGGTACAAATGTCAGGCCGAGAAGGACTGGGGTGGGAATATCTGATCAGGCTCTAATGGGATTTAGGTCTCAGTTGTCATTGCTGCCACCTGGTACCTTGATGAAAACTGGTCCTGTACAGCCCAGTGTGACCAGTGCCCTGCCCTGCTGGGATGACGGTCAACCTGGTCCAGATGCCTGCACATGGGGGCACCAAGGTTACTGCCTTTTTAATGTTACACTCACATATTTTGCTGTTGTTCCCTAACCATGAGCAACATGCCAAGGTTCACAAATCTATGGGGGCATCTAGCTTAAGCCACACAACATGACAGAAATAATCTCAAACCTCACCTAGGAACAGACTGGATTAGTCTATTAATATATAAGCTCTTCCTTCAGATGGATTTCCCCTCGGGGTCTCTGGTTCCTTTTCTTGACAGTGAACTTGGTGATGACTCTCTTAGTCTGTTAGAAAGTTTTAATACTATTATTGAACAATATCATTTCACATTTTTGTCTCTCATAACACTTAGAATGCCCAATTTTTAACCGGACAAGTATAATATTCGAAAATTAAAAGCATGACTTTCTTACAAATACAGAACGAACATAGGTTGAAAACTTTATTTAACTCACTTATTAATGAGGGAAACAATAAAATGTAAGGTTGGTTCAAAGGACATATGAAGACACAACAAAAAAAGAAAACTATAGGCCAATATCCCTGATAAACATAGACACAAAAATCCTCAACAAAATACTAGCAAACGTAATTCAACAACACATTAAAAAGATCATTCACCATAATCAAGTGGGATTCAAGCCGGGAATGCAAGGATGGTTCAAAATATGCAAATCAGTAAACATGATACATTACATCAACAGAATCAAGAACAAAAACCACGTGATCATTTCAATAGATGCTGGAAAAGGATTTGATAAAATTCAATATTGTTTCATGACAAAAACCTCAATAAATTGGATATAGAAGAAACATACTTCAACACGATAAAGGCCATATATGATAAGCCCATAGCTAATATCATACTGAACAGGAAAAAATTGAAAGCCTTTCAATTTTATTGAAAAAAAATTATTTTATCTGGAACAAGACAAGGATGCCCACTTTCACCACTTTTATTCAGCACAGTATTCAGGATTTCCAAGTTCTAGCCAGATCAATTAGGGAAGAGAAAGAAATAAAGAATATTCAAATTGGGAAGGAAGAAGTCAAATTATCCTTGTTTGCAGAAGATATGACCTTGTATTTAGAAAAATCTAAAGATTCAATCAAAAAACTCTTAGAACTGACCAGTTAATTTAGTTGCAGGATAAATCCTGCAACTAACATGCAAACTGAAACTATGAAACTACTAGAAGAAAACATTGGGGAAATACTACAGGATATTGGTCAGGGCAAAGACTTTTTGGGTAAGACCACAAAAGCACAGGCAACAAAAGCAAAAATAGACAAATGGGATTACATCAAGCTAAAAAGCTTCTGAACAGCAAAGAAAACAATTAACAAAGTGATGAGACAAACTACAAAATGGGAGAAAATGAAAATATTTGCAACCTATTTGTCTGAGAAGGAATTAATAACTGGAATATGTAAGGAACTTAAACTACTCACTAGCAAAAAAGGATAATCTGATTTTAAAATGGGCAAAAGACCTGCGTATACATTTCTCAAAAGAAGAAATGCTCAACATTTCAAATGAAAAAATGCTCAACATCACTAATCATCATGGAAATGCAAATCAAAGCCACAATGAGACATCATCTCACCCCATCTAAATGGCTATTATCAAAAAGACAGAAAATAACAAATACTGGTGAGGATGTGGAGAAAGGGGAATGCTCGTGTACTGTTGGTGGGAATATAAAGTAGTACAGCCATTATGGAAAACAGTATGGAGGTTCCACAAAAAATGAAAAATAGAACTACCATATGATTCAGCAACCCCACTGCTGGGTATATATCCAAAAGAAAGGAAATGGGTATATTGAAGAGAAATATCTGTATTCCCATGTGTATTGCAGCACTACTGACAATAGCCAAGGTATAGAATCATACTAAGTGTTCATCAACCAATGAATGGGTAAAGAAAATGTGCCACATATACACAATGGAATATTATTCAGCTGTAGAAGATAAGAAATCTTGCCATTTGCAGCAACATGGATGAAAATGGAAGTCATTGTGTAAGTGAAATAAGCCAGGCACAGAAAGACAAATACTGCATGTTCTTGTACATATGTGGGAGCTAAAAAGGTGGACCTCATGGAGGTAGAGCATAGAATGTTGACTACCAGAGCTGGGAAAAGAAGCTGGTTAATGGGTACTAAAAATACAGTTATACAGAAGGAATAAGTTCTAGTATTCGATAGTACAATTGAAAAATTATAGTTAACAATAATTTATAGTATATTTCAAAATAACTAGAAGAGAAGAATTGTAATGTTTCCAACATGAAGAAAAGATAAATGTTCGAGGTGATAGATATCCCAGTTACCCTGATTGATCATTGCATATTGTATACATGTACCAAAATACTACCATGTACCCCCAAAGTATGTACAACTATGAATATCAATAAAAATAAAATAAATAAAATTAGAAAAATATCTCCCTAATGGAGGCTGCTATAGGAAACTGATGTTAATGAAAATATTAATAATAGCTTGAACTGAAAAGAAAACATTGTTAAAACTAGTTTCAAAGCTACATAGTTGAAAAGAAATTAAAAAAAAAAAAGCATGTGAGGCATTAGGGTTTATATAGTCCTAATTAAAGAAAGAATATTGGGTATATAGGTTAGATAAAAACTGATTAATGTCCTGCAGGACAATTAACCCTAACCTTTGAGGTCATCTTTTCTGCTGGACAGGAATCATTTGCATCTACAAAACTCTACAGGCTCACGTGTACCTTCACAGAGTCTGAGCGTAAATTGCACAGTAAATAGCATAGTCAAACAATAGCACGCTCTCTTAGAGGATTAACTGTTGGGCAAGCCTATTAAACAATATTGCAGCACAACATTGAAAGGACATGCAAATATCTTCTTGGCCTTACTTCCAGGCCGTGGATAGTTTTTGTTAATATTTGTTAGGTAACCCTTACAGCCATAGCAGCTTGTCAAGGGCAGGGCCCCGCAGCCCTGGGATACTGACCAGATCCTTCAGGGTCAGGCAGGGTGGGGAGAAGCTGCTGAAAGTGGAGGTGCCAATGGAAGAGGGACAAACTTTCCAGCTCTGGCAGCAAGCTCTGCCAGAAGGCCAAGTCCTGGTTAACTGGACACACTGCCTGCCCGGCCGGCTGCTTTCTAGGCAACCACAGTTGCCAAAGACAGGGCCCAGAGGAACATGTCCCTTCTCTGAACTCCTCAACTGCTCTGTGCTTTCCTCACAGCTTTTCTGCCAGGGACTTCTGGATATTTTAGAATGCACAAATGTGTTGTTATTTTAAGAGTATTTGCTTTTCTGTCATTTCCTGTAATCCCTACTGTGTTTACGATGTATCCAGCGCATAGTAAATGCTTAATGGGTGCGGTGAACTGTATCTCTCTTCGCCTGGTCAGATGCACAGAGACCGCCTTCCACGTTTCCCCCCCAACAGACTGTGCTCTTTCTCCGCTCATCTCCACCCACCACAGTCCTACCCATCCTTTGAGACACAGCTCTAATGCCACCTTCTCCAAGGAAGTTTCTTCTCCCTACGCACATGTGTCTCCCCACTCCCAAGCAGTTTTTCTCTGTATTTGGGCCTCCTTTTCGTGCTACTGTGGCCCACAGGTGGTCACTTATACTTCATGCTCCCCCAGGTGGCCTCCCAAAGACAAGAACCTGGTCTTTATCATCTCTGTGTTCGTAGCACCTAGTGATGCGAAGCACGTGTTCTCTGGCTCAGAGAATGGCCACGTGAGCCCAGGGGTGGCTGTTTCTGCCTTTGGCAGAAAATTCTGTCTTGCTTGCTGTTGGCAACACTCCAGGGCCCATCTACCACCTGCAGGAGTCAGGCCTCAAAGGTGCTGAGCAGGTGACATATGGCACTTGTCCTCTCCTGACTAAAGGAGTCCTTGGCCAACAGCTGATCTCAGCTGGAGCATGTCCTGTCCTGCTTAATCAGCTGTTCCTCATTTTCTCTGCTGGGGGCAGGGAGTGGGGCGGCTGCTGCCTTTGTGGTGTCCTGGCCTGCGGCCACTACAGGACACGGAGTCTGGTTGATGTAGAGACTGTGAGTCCCTTGGTGTGCACCGAGTCCAGTGGCTCCTGTGAGCTTCTGCTGGGAAAAGTCCTGCCCCTTCCTGTGTGGGTGGATGCTCCAAGGGGAAGCAGCAGAGGCTGCATAGTTCAGGCAGAGGAAGTCTAGATGCCAGCCACTCAACGTGTGGTCCATGGACCAGCAGCAAGGGCATCACCACATGGGGTTCACTAGACATGCAGAATCAGGGCACCACCCCAACCTCCTGACTCAGAACCCACATTTTAAGGAGATCCTCCAAGTCATGCAAAGGCACATTAAAATGTGACAGGCACTGCTCTCGTTAATACCTATGCTCATCTGTGAGTGTTCAGCCCTAATGCGGCAGCCCGATGTCAGAACTTGCAACACCTGCAAATTAAACACACCAATAATTCAACCTGGAATGCTCTAAGGACATATAGCTGAGGGTTGGATGGTATGTTGATTGTTTTATAGCAAGAGAATAAAAATGCTCAAATGCTGTCTTATTTTCCACACATACAAAAGTGACAAGCGCAGAATAGGAATCAATACATCATTGTATTAATAGCTGAGCCAAAGCCCACTAACCTCTTTGCAGAACTGGGGTAAAAGCTGGGTAGGAGTCCACAGCCATAGTCGGTGTCCTACTCTGAATCTCAGGCTCAGTTTGCATGGAAATGAAGCTGAGGACAGCGCTGCAGACCAGGGCTCACCCGGCTAACCCTCAGTCCCCTGCCCTCCAGCCACGTGGAGCAATGGGGAGAGCCAGAGAGGCAGGACTGTGGGACTTTAAACAGGATCAAGATGAATGCCTGGGAACCATCCAAGGATCAATGCCCCCTCCCTTGGGGCCACTAGGAAGGCCAGGGGAGAGGCAGCCCGGGCACAGCTGCAACAGGGAGGGTGTGGCGGAAGCAGCAGCCCAGCCTCTCAGACCTTTACTGGCAGCAGAGGCTGTGCCGGCAAGGTGCCAAGTCCTCAGTGGACATCTCATCCTTATCTGCCCGAATGCCCATAAAAACTTTTGAGATACTATTCTTTTATTAAATTGCTTTATTGAGGCGTAATTTACCCATTATAAAATTCACCCGTTTTAAGTGCACAGTTCAATGACTGTAGTGTGATTGTTAGCACAACCTATTGACAGAGTTGTGCTGCGTTCCCATAACCCCAAAAAGGAACCTCACGCCAGTTTGCGGTCACTCCCTGTTGCCTCCCCACACGTCCCTGGCAGCTGCGGATAGACTTTCTGTCACTCTAGGCTTGGGTGTCCGGAAACTGTTGAGTTCAGGAACTTTCTTTATCTGGATTTTCTAATTCCCTTCATCTGCTGATATTTTCTCCTGTCAGGGAAAAGAATGACTTAGAAATGCTTGCAGATATCACACCGCTTGGCCCATAGTAGTCACACGATAAACATTTCAGAATGAAGAAAACCTGTGTTACCATTTTAAGAATATTTGCATTTTGTCAAGGCCGGGAGAGTGAGCCCTTTAATGTGGGTATTTTAGACCCTGTGGCCTCACCCACACCCCTGAGAACATCTCTCCCACCGCGGGTGAGACTGGGGTGCTCCTTGAATATCAGGACGTGATGTCTTCTAGAACAAGGTGCTCCTCCTGTCCACACAGTCTTCAGAACTAGAAGCATTTCACTCAGCCCCCAATCCCTGACTCCAGGCAGGGGGAGTCTAACGCGTTCCCTGCTTACCACACCTGCCCTGCCCTTTGACTCCAGGTGTCACCCCACTCTCTCTTACTCTGCAGCTTCCCTATGCACCAGGGTTTTGCATCCGGGTTCCTGCCCACTTTCCCCAGCCTCTCGGGCTTTCTGTGGTGGAAATGTATTGCTCGGATTGCCTGGCATGTCCTCCAGCCCCTTGTCAGGACCCAGAAACCTCCATCCTTTGGGAAGCCCTTACCTTCCAGAGACAGTTATTATGCAATTGGCTTTTCGCTCCAAACTCACCTGCGATCCCCTGCTCTGGGACGCTGGGGCAGGAACTCCGCAAACACATTTCTGCTGTGCCAGCTGCAAAGCCTTCCCAGCTGAGAAAGGCTCTGCAGGGAGAGGGCATCAGAGAGACACAGGGAGGCAGGAGGATGGGGAAGGAACTTACTTTTTCCTGTGGTTTTCTTCTACTTGCATTTTGGGGTTTTTTCTTTAAAGTTTTATTAGTACAATTTACATACTATGAATTCTCCTGCTTTAAGTGTGCCATCCAATAATTGTTAGTATATTGACAGAGCTGTGCAGCCATGACCACAATCTTATCTTACAGCTTTTCTACCATCCCATAAAGAAGTGACCCTGTGCCCAAGAGCAGTCACTGTCCATCCCCACCCCCACCCCAGGCAACCACCAATCTACTCTCTGTCTCTGTAGATTTGCCTTCTCTGGATGTTTTGTTAAAATGGGAACATACAATCTGCATGCTCTTGTGTCTGGCTTCTTTTCACTTTGAAGTTTATGCACGCATTAGCATGTATCACTACTCTGTTCTTTTCTATTGTTGAATAGCACTCCATTAGCTGGATACACCAACATCTTGTTTTTCCATCAGCAGCAATGCAGTCCTATGGCAGCAGCTGAATCCACTGTGCGGTTTTCCCAACTCTTGTGGAACCAGCTTTATTGCATCTCCCTGAGAGACACCGACCAGCTGGCATCTCTGCCTCAAAAGTCTGGGTCTCTCCTTTAAACTTCTCGAATTTAACTATTCTAGCCTTTTCCCTTTGTTCCCTAGCCCTAAGGTTAGTAGTTATTTCAGACAGTGACTAACCCTGCCATCTGTTAGAGTTTTCTTTTAACCTTTTCAGTCACTCAGTTAATGTTACACATAATTAGAAATTCTTTATATTAACTTCTTTCTGTTCAAATAACTGCTGAGACTTCTGTCTCTTGACCAGATTCTAACGTGCGGTCTGAATGGAAGCAAATATCTTGAACCTGATTGGTTTGGAGGTGAGCATGTGAGTCAAGGTGGACCAATCAGATTCCTTCCCTATGATTTTTTTCTTTCTTAAATGAAACTTGGCTAGAGGAGGAAAGTGAGTAGTGCCTTTTCCTGCTCTGTTGGTGAAGCTGGGGTGATAGTGGGCCTAGGAGCTGTCTGTGCCGTGGTTCCAGCTGCCTGGGGGAAGCAGCTCTAAGAGGGGACTCAGCCAGCAAGCAAGGAGGGCAGATACAAGAAACCCACAGAAAGTTGCTTCACAATGTTGGAGTCCCAGTTCCAATGGATAATCCCTGGACCAGCCTTGATTCTACCTTCCCAAGGCCTGATCGTGTGAGCTAATCTCTCCATCTTTCTAATAAATGTCACTTGCTTCTCCCAAGCCCAGCTCGACTTAGCTAAGTTGGGTTTCTATCACTTGTAACCCCAAGTATGCAAAATAACACTCTGAGTATTTGGATTTCTTACCTCTGGATTTGTTTCTCTATAACTTGGATTTCTCCAATGCTATTCAACTGCCCACTGGTATCGACACTGCCCTTTCTGGTCTATGCCTGGACGATAGAGCCCCTTTGGGGCAAGGACTGCATTAAAGCTTAAGGGGTTTGAGCCCTACAGTAAACCATGTTGCCTGGTAGATAGGGATGGTCTCTCCTTATGGCAGGTGGCTGGTGCAAGGATGGTGGCTGGTATGAGGGATCTCAAGGTGGCTGGTACAAGGGATCGAGTTAAAGCACAAGATCCAGCACCTCTGGCCAGTTTGCATCTTTAATCAACCCTTCAAGGGAGCCAGTGCCATTGCCATCCAGCCTTGAAAGCTCTATAGCGGGAGCGTCTTTCCTTGGGGGCCCTGCTGTTCACACCTTTGCTCCGATTGGCTCTGTGCAAATCAGCAAGCCCTACTATGTCTGTCGTGGTTATGACTAGTACATCAGCTGGCATTGCTACCTACACCCACCCCTTGACCTGTAGGTTTTTACAGAGATGCAAATTAGGCAGTCCTAATGTGGTAGCCCTCTCCAGGAGGTGGGCAACTCATGTGTGTGTGTGTGTGTGTGTGTGTGTGTGTGTGTGTGTTGTTGATAAGGAGCTGTGGCCAAAACTGAGAATTAGAGTCATAATTCATATGTTCATACACACTTCATTGCATTTCTAACTCTGGTTTTTCTCCTTTCTGGTACCTAATACTAACTGAGTTGTCATTTAGTGAACACTCACCACCTGCTGGGCACTGTGCTAAACACTTTCCATGCATTTTGATCTTCACAACCCTGTGTGATAGATAACCTCCTTTAAATAAACTTTTAAATTCTAGAACAGTTTTAGATTTACAGAACAATTGCAAAGATAGTGCAGAGAGTTCCTATATACCTCACCCTCAGTTTCTCCTGTTAGTAACATCTTATGCTAATATGGTACCTTTGTCACAGCTGATGATTCCATGTTGATATTTTATTGTTAACTAAAGTGCATACTTTATTCAGATTTCCTCAGTCTTTATATAGTGTCCTTTCTCTGTTCCAGGATCCCAACTAGGATATCACATTACATTTAGGCTCCTCTTGGCTGTGACAGTTTCTCAGACTTTCTTCGTTTTTGGTGACCTTGACAGTTTTGAGGAGTACTGATCAGGATTTTTTTTTTTTTTTTTTTTTGACAGAGTCTCACTGTGTTGCCCGGGCTAGAGTGCCGTGGCGTCATCCTAGCTCACAGCAACCTCAAACTCTCTGATCAGGATATTTTGTAGAATGTTCCTTAATTGTAATTTGATCAATGTTCTTCTTATGATTAGACTGAGATAACACGTTTGGGGGAAGACCACAGAGGTAAAGGGCCATTTTCATCACATCAGGTGTACATACTGTTATTATGAGCTATCACTGTTGATGTTAGCTCTGATCACCTACTGAGGGGGTGTTTGTCTGGTTTCGACACTGTGAAGTTACCCTTTTCCCCTTTCCCTACTGTGCTGTATGTAAGGAAGTCGCTATGCAGAGCCCACACTTGAGACATGGGTGTTATATTTCACTTCCTTGAGGGCAGAGTGTCTATATAAATTATTTGGGATTCTTATGCACGGAAGATTTGTCTCTTCTCACCCATTTATTTATTCATCTGATCATTTATTTATATCAATATGGTTTCATGGATATGTATTTTGGTTTATAATCTAATACTACTTTATTTGTTACTCAAATCATTGCAACTTCGGCCATTGGGAGCTCTCTCCATTCTTTCCTGGGTCCCCTTTGGCAGACTTCCCTCAGCCACAGTCCCCCACCACCACCTTCATTGCGGGTTGGGTTATGTATTGTTTCAGTTTGGTTTTTAGTACCTTCTTACCTTCTGATACTCCAAGATGCTCCAGGCTTATCGTTTTAAATTTTTTATTATTCTTTTCAACTGACACATAATAATTGTACATATTTATGGGGTACAGTGTGATATTTTGCTACATACGTACAATATGTAATGATTAAATCAGGGTAACTAGCAAATACATTACATCAAACATTTCTCATTTCTTTGTGTTGGGAATATTCAAAATCCTCTCTCCTAGCTATTTTAAAATATACAATAAGTTGTTGTTAACTATAGTCATCCTACAGTGCTGCAGAACACTAGAACGTACTCCTCCTATCTAGGATAATTTTATATCATTTAACCAACTTCTTCCTATGCTCCTCTCCTCCTTCCCTTCCCAGCCTCCAGTAACCATGGTTCTACTTTCTACTTCTACAAGATCAACTGTTTCGGCTTTCTGGGATCATCTTATATAATTTCTGCCCCAGCCCCAGAACCAGCCATTTCTCCCAGAAGCCCAGTCCCTTTTATTGGAGAACAGTACTAGAGACCAGATCTGGGCACTAGGTGTGCTCAGGAAGGCAGTGTTTTATCCCAATCTTCCAGAGAAGGAATCTGTAGCTGGAAGAGGTTAAATAATTTGCTCAAAGTCATGTTGCTTTATTTTACTCCTGACTCTGCTCATTTCATGAGAAAGCATCATCTGCCTGACTCGGTCTTCCTAATTATTAATCTCAAACTAAGCACAAAGTGTCTAGCTTGTAGGAAGAGAGGAGAGATTGTGCCCACACAATTCCTGCTCCTTGTAAACTGTAAAGCATTATAACCACATGAGATACATATAAGTCATATAGCTTTATAGTCTTTTTTTACAAAAGGAAGTCTGTATGTGTGTGTACGTGTGTGTGTGTGTGTGTGTGTGTGTGTGTGTGTGTGCGCGCGCGCACACAGGTGCTCCCAGACACCTGCCACGAGCAGCAAGCAGCTAAATCAAACAGGAATTTGTGCAGCCTCCCTTGTGTTCTTCCCCAAGTAGGACCACGGCTCACACAAGAGCTGAGTCAGGAGTGTTCCCTGAGAGTCTGTGCCAGGCCCCCAGCATCCCTGGAGCAAGAGAGCAGGTCAGCACTGCTAGCAGCACCACAACCTGCCCTCTGGCTTCCCTCTTCCACCTGGGCATGCCATGGGCAACCACCACCTGGGGGAGAGGGGGAACTAACTGCTGGAAAGTGCCAGAACTCAGCCCATCATGAAGCGATACAGGAAACCTGAGAAGTGAGAGGTAGAGCCGGCCAGAGGAAGTGCAGGCCTGCAGGTGGGTTCAGGTCTCCCTGTACAGACTCTGAGGCCAGCTAGGGAGGCCTGCCCAATGGGACAGGCTTTGACACACTTCAGTGAAGCTTTGGAGTCCTCGAGCAAGGCACCCCTCGTCTCTGGTTCTTCAGTCCAGGCCTGGCCCCCCCCAAGTGACCAGTGCCCTTCTATTCCATGCTGGCCTTTGCTTCTGACGTTCTTGGTGGGAGAATGGCTATGGATAAGCTCTGCAGCCTTTTTTAGATACCCTAAGACTTGGGGCAGCCTTCTGTCTACCCCAGCCATGGCCCCGTCCAGGCCCAGTGGGAGGCCTTGTGGTCTTGGTACTGCCGTGGAGGGCCCGGGGGGGCATGGTGGCTCCTGTGCAGGCAGACATATCAAGCCCAGGGCCCGGGGCTGGCTGTTGTGGGCAGCAACTGAGACCAAACATGCCAAGGACAAGGAGGGTATCAGGTTGGTGGTACCCTAGATGGTTTTGTGCTTTCTCTCGTCTTCAAACTTTCTCTAGTGAGATACTCTTTATCTTCGTACCGAGGGGAAATGCCAACAAAAGTGCCATGGGTTCATCAGGCATTGGGGAGATAGATGAATTTTCAAGTGAAGTCTTGGCAGGGAGACAGGGACCTGGGGGCCGATGGGAGCAGCTGCAGAAGCATCCTTCCAGATGAGTATGCTGAGTAGCTCCCCTCTTCCCAGGCAGAGGAGCCTCAGGCCCTGCAGGATCTGTAGGGACCAGCTCTGGGGCGGGTGGGGAGGGCGCCTGCTTTGCATCCTCCCTCCTGGAGCATGGCTCTGGCTGGCAGGCACTTCCCTCCTCTCCCCACGTTCTGGAAATGGAGTCCCTCTGCAGCTGCTTCCCTGCTCTGCCCTCAGAGCATGGCAGAAACAACACAGGGATCCCTCGTGGCACACACCAGCCTGCTCACATCCTTTTTCAATCTCCATGGAGGACTGAGCAAGACTTGTGTTCTTTGACCCATTACTGCCTTCCTTCCACAAACATTTGTCAAGAGCCTGCCAGTGCCAGCCACCAAGCTGGCCACGAATGCTGCCATTACAAACTACTTAGAAGCATGCAACTAAAATGAGTGGTTCCTAGGGGTGCTTGGAATGGGCTTGTATGGTGTTCCCTATCCCTTCCACCTTACCCCCAGCCCACACTTTGTCCCCAGCCCTCATCTCATGTGTTACTCCAGGGACTGTTTTTTCTGGTCTTGGCGTTCAAGCAGTGGTAGAAGAGCCCACTGTGGCCGGCATCTATGAGGGTGGGAATTCCAGAGCCACATGGCTCTATCCTCGCTCCCTGTGTGGTGCCAGCTGTTGCCTTCCGAGTGCCCTGTAGCAGTGTGCCACTCGAATGCAGCTGAGCAATGAGGAGATGTCTTAGGGACGGAGAATGGAAGAAATCCAAGTGAGACCTGGAGTCAGCTGGGATGCGGAGAGAATGTTGTATGTTCCTCAGGTGTCAGAGTAGGAGGGGCTTTCTTGGGCATTGAGTACAGAGAGGTGTAGCCATGTGGCCAAATCCCAGCCAACTGAATGGGAGAGAAAGTTATAGGTGTCACTTTCAGGCATGGCTCAGAAAACATTGCTCAATGCTCCTCCCTTGAGTTTCTTCCTCCTTCTCCTTGGCTGGAGCTGGGACTTGATGGCCCCCACCTTTGACCACGCAGATGAGGACAATGATCTAAAAATGGCAAAACCACCTCCTAGCCTGGGTCTCTAGGTGAGTTTATGGAGTAGAGCTCACCTATCCATCTTGGACTGATTTGTGAGAGAGAAATAAACTTCTACCTTGTTTACGTCCTTGCATTTTATAATGCTAACATTACTTTATGGAGATATCCTTTACAAACAGTAAAATGCACACATCTTAAGTGTACAGTTTCATGAATTTTAGCAAAAGTATGCAACCCTGTAACCACCAGCCCAAGCATTATGTAGAACATTCCCGTCACCCAGGGAGCCATCTCATTGACCTTTCTAGCCCATCCTTACCTCTCTCCCACCCAGCCAGGTAAACACCGTTCTGGTTTCTCTCAACACAGATACTTTTATTTATTGAACTTCATGTAATGGAATCACACAGTATGAATTCTTTAGTATCTGGCTTCTTTCATTAAACATAATGTTTTTGAGATTCATCCATGTTGTTGAATGTTATCAGAAGTTTGTTCTGTTTTATTGCCGAATAGAATTCCAATATATGAATGTACCACAAATTGTTTATCCACTCTCTTATTACTGGACATTTGTAATGTTTCTGCCCTTTGGCTGTTATGAACAAAGTGGCCGCAGTCTTATACAAGTCTTTTTGTAGACCTACATTTTTACCTCTCTTGGATGGATACCTGGGGGTGGAACTGCTGGGTCATGTAGCTTAGATGTATGTTAAACTTCATTAGAAACTGCAGTACAGTTCCCCAAACTTTCCCTTCAGCAGCGTATGAGAGCTCCCAAGTAGCAGTGTGCCACTTGGATGCAGCTGAGCGGTGAGGAGGTGTCTTGGGGATGGACACCAGTTGCTCCACATCCTTGTCAACACAAGTCCTTTTCGGTTTTAGCCATTCAGTGCGATGGCAGGGAGCCATTGGATTTTTAGGACTTTTTATAACAGCAGTGCCGTCATTATCCTAACACATACCAGGTAGCTATGGGAAGAGGGAAGAAGGCCAGTGGTTGTGTCTGTTCCGTACGTAGTCTGGCTGCCGGCTTCATCAGGAGACCTGGGCAAGTAGCACTGGTTAAGTCTCTAGTATAGCAGGATGGATGGAGTCAGACAGACCTCAGTCTAAATTCCAGATCTTGTAAGCTACTAGAGCTTGGCAAGTCACCTATCTCCTGTGTTCAACTCCCTCCACGTAAAAGGAAGATGAAGATGTACTTACCTCATAGTGTTATTCCAAGGATTTAATAACATGCTACATCTAGGCACTTAGCATATTGGGGACTGGGCTCCAGTCACAGAGCTGAGATTCTAGGGCAGGACTCTACTCCTGGGGGACAAGCAAGGGAGAGGCAGAGCCCCACTCTCTGGACCGTCAGTCTAGACACTTCGGTGCACTTGGGCTAGGGGAGCCTGTGGTCCAGCACAGCATCCTTGGGACTGCTTCTTGTACGAAGCTGGCAGAAGTTCACGGGATGAGGGCTGGTGGGCTGGAAGTTGACCCAGGACCAGCTGTGGCACCAGAAGTATTTATGCAAGTGAGGTTGGGATGACATGGCCAACAGAGGTCCGCATTCAAGTTAGGCTGGTGGCAGGGAGGTCGCCCACCCGCCCTGTGGAGGAAGGGGATCAACCACAAAGCAAGTCCAGGACTACGAGTCTGAGACTGCAAGTAGTTCACCCCAGGGTCTGGTGATGCTGGTTCAGGAACAACATGCTTTTTGAAGACGTGGGAAGGATCTAGACATCTAACACTAGGAATTTGGTTAAGTAAACTTTGTGTGTTTTGTGTGTGTGTGTAAGACTTTGAGGCCATGAAAATGATGCTGAAGGTGTTTATGTATTGGGAAAGATAATCGGCATATTTTTGTTAAGGAACAAAGCAAATCGCTAAGGTATAAAGGTATATGTATGGGTGGTCCTCTTTTTGTTAAAACACACACATGTATATTAATATACGCACACATGCATACACATCTATATGAGAA
Organism: Propithecus coquereli; assembly: GCF_000956105.1. Taxonomy (NCBI): domain Eukaryota; kingdom Metazoa; phylum Chordata; class Mammalia; order Primates; family Indriidae; genus Propithecus; species Propithecus coquereli. The sequence goes on from NW_012150840.1 coordinate 11,432,819, forward strand.
AAGCTGAAAAGAATACCTTCTAGGGGCTCCAGGGGCTATCTCAAGATAATAAGATAATAAGTGATTTCACGTTTTCTTTCTCCATGATAATCTGTATTTTCTAAATTCTAACATGTTAATTTTGTAATTAGAAATTGGATTTGGCACCTCGCACTGTGGGGTGCTTAGACCTGGACTGGGCATTTGCTGAAAGTAAAGGGAATCCCTTTTTCGACTTCGGCATTGATTCCAGTCTCAGGTCTACCCTGAGCTTCTCAAAAGCAGGCGGCAGAGCAGCTGGCAGGGCCAGCGATGCTGACAGCCAACACGGGTCACTCTGGGCATGTTGTAGGGATTCCCCAGGCTGCTGCACGACAGTGGAGCCTCAGGTGTGTAGACCCAGGCTGATGGGCAAGCTAAAAATCTGTATAAATATCCTCACAGACACAAAACTCCAGAAGCAGAAAGAAGAGAACACATCTGAGCCCATCTGAGCAGACTACACTGGAGCCCAAGCGGGCAGGCTGCAGCTCTGAGCCCGGGGCAGACCTGGCCTTGAAAGCGAACCCTCTGCTCTGGCACAGAAGCTTTGGGGGCCTCTCTGCCCCCACTGCACGAGGGAGTAACTAGTGAGCCTAGGGCTGTTCAGAATGTCCCACGGTTTTTCACATCCTTTGATCAAGGCTGTAGCCCTGCAATAAAAGTCCCTCCCCACCCCACAAAAAAGAAAAGAAGCCAGTTTTTTAAAAGGTGAAGAAAGACCCAAAGGAATGAAATCACCTGCCCAAATCCTTTCTCTTCATCATTAGAAATGAAAGTGTTCACTGCCGCTGAGCTGTTAAGATGACACTTGCTTCAGATCACAAAGAGCACTGATGAGTATCTGCAAGTGATACTAGATGTCCCTCTTCACAGGAGGGTGTGAGGTTGGAGTTTAGCAAGGCTCACGCAGGATCAGGGCCTTGTACACCAGCCTCCGGGTGATGGCTACGTCTTTGGGGTTAGTTGTCCTTTTTCTTTTCATGTGAGGATTCTGTGGCTGAAAGGACAGGGTGTTTCTCAGGCAGCTCCAAGCACAGAAGAGGTCCGGGGAGGCTGGCAGGTGGCAGAACACCCTCCAGACACGTCAGTGCTCAGGGGCAGCTTCTTGGAATAGCAGAGCTGAAAATGTGGTCAATAAGTTTTGGTTTGTGTTTTAAATCAAGGCAAGTGGATTTTGTATGCTCTGTGTCCAAAGAGATTATTTTTGGTGAAGGAATCAGAAAATTTGGTAAGTTGCCACTCATAAAGCTGAAAGTTATTGCATGGAAGCTGCCCTGCATCAGAGGGAACACCGAGGTAACACACACCTGCGTGAAACATCAAAGGAAGGTCTGGGATTCACACGAGTGTGGCACAGAGCAACAGCAACCCCAGGCCACGGCCAACCCTCGGGTTCCGTCTTGCCAGGGAACTGTGGATGCCAACGAGATGACACAACCCAGACGTTAACATCCCTCTGTGCTCCTTGCTCTGGGTGGTCTGTGTCCCAGCCTGCCACCTGAAACGGGGGCATCCAGGACTTGGTGTCTGAAGGCCCCTGGGCCCAAGCACCCACGTGCTCAGTGAATGCAATGCTCTGACTCCATCTTCGTCTAAGATGTGAACACCTTTCATTCACTACAACCACCCCCACCCTTGCTGTGACCCCAAACCCTAAAAGGAACTTGTTTTCTATTCTTTTCACTTTCCATTATATTGTATTTTCCCGTGCCATTAAATCTTTTTAAGCCCAATATTTTTAATGTTTCATGATATTCCATTGAGTTAGTCATAGATTTCTACTCTTTCAAAAGCATTTCTCCATTGCTGGACATTTATTTAGGCTGTTTCCAAATTCTCCTCTTTGGAAACAAATGCTGCCACTGATGTTCTTGTATATAAACTCTTACTATATCTCTGACTATATCATTGGGCTATAGTTCTAGAAGTGTGTTTCTAGTCTAAAAGACAGGAACATTTTGGGAAATACTGTTAAAAGTTTCTTTCCACATTTTGGAGAACCATCATTAAGAGAATACCTGCTATGCTGCACACTTGCCAACATTGTAAACCATTGGTGTTTGATCACTAACAGTTTAGTCGGTCCCAAATTCTTTTTTCCAAAATGCCATTTTAGTGGAAGCTTTTAGAATTGGCTTATGCCTTTTGTTTTGTTATTCCCAGTGATGCACGACACTCTCAGAAGGCTCACTCCTTTGATTTTCCTAACACTCTTTCCCTTGCTCCTGTAAACACACCCCATTTAAGCTGGAGGTGTTCAACTCCCTGGAAGCCTGCACTCGGGAATCAGCCCAACATATCTCTAGGAAGCTAGTTTTTCTGAGAACAGCAATTGCAACTAGCCAACATTTACTGAGCATCCCCAGCCTGAACAAGGAACAGTCATCCAGTTGAGCTGGGCCATGTCCAAAGGAGGCCAGGCATCCCGGGGCCTACACACACAGGAGGCAGGGAGGTGCCCACGAGGGGGGCTGAAGAAGCCAAGGCAAGCAGGGGTCTGAGAGATGCTTAGTTTGATAGACTGAATGCAGAGACCAGGAGACTGAAGGTCAAAGGCAGAAATATGGGCATGAACGAAGTCAAGAAGCTATTAGTTACATGAGTGGATTAATAAAATGTGGTATATGTATACCATGGAGTACTATTCAGCTTTAAGAAACAATGGTGATATAGCACCTCCTGTATACTCCTGGATAGAGCTGGAATGCATTCTACTAAGTGAAGTATCCCAAGAATGGAAAAACAAGCACCACATGTACTCACCATCAAACTGGTACTAACTGATCGATATATAAGTGTACATATAAGAATAACATCTATTGGATGTCGGGCAGGGGGGAGGCGGGAGGGGAAAGGAGGAGACAGGTATTTGCATACACAAAGAGTGCAATGCGCACCATCCAAGGGATGGACACGCTTGAAACTTGGACTTGGGGGGAGGGGGGAGGCAATGGCAACATATGTAACCTAAACATCTGTACCCCCATAATATGCTGAAATAAAAAAAAAAAGAAGAAGCTATTAATACTTCCCAGAACAATTATGCTGTTGCTGAGCATGATGATAATAATAATACAATAGCTATGACTTATTGAGTGTTTACTATTTGCTAGGCATTTTCCGTGCATTATTTTATTTAATTCCGACACCCTCTCCAGGGGATTTATACTATGCACATCTCCATTTTGCAGAAGATAAGACCCAGAGAGGTGAAATAGTGTACATAACATCACCCAGCCAGTAAAGGGGTGGGACCTGAGCCCCAGCAGTCTGAGCCTGTTGTTCTGCTGTGCCCCCTCCCCAGGCAGGAGCCCTGGCAGAAGGCTGAATGGGCTGTAACAAGTGGCAAGCACAGAGGCCACCATTAGGGTTTCTCTGTGACAAGGGCGTAGAGCAGAGCGACACCACAGAATTTTCAGGGTGGACCCTGCAGGGTTTACAAGAATCGAGTTCTGCTAATTAATGTCTGCTGCGTCCAGGTGCGGGACCCATGCTGGGCTGGGTGAAAACCACAGGACCTGGCCCTCGGGAGAAGAGCGAGTCCACAGACACCTAGGGTTAGGAAGTACTCTTGGAGATTTGCAAAGGAAGTGCTGAGAGGAGTGTCACAGGGCGTCAGGGAGGAGGCATTTGAGAAAGTGGAAAAGAAGAGCTGCAGGAATTGATAGAAACGGTGTCAAGGACGTGCCTGTCAGCTTATCTACAGCCTGGGAAGGGTGCAAGGAAAGCCAGCCACCCTTAATTGCTCCGGGGCAATGCGCTGAAGGAGTCTCCTGAAGCCTGGATCTGAGAGATCACTCACTCTTCCAGTCTCCAACTGAGGATGGGGACTAGTTAAGCTATCAGTCAAGAAGCTGCTGGCACTTAACTTGGACTGCAAGCTATTCCCGGTGGAGCCCTTGTGAGCCCTGGGAGACCGGCTTTAGGAAATCTCCTCCACCTGCAGGTCACCAGGCTGGCTCTGCTCCCATGCGATAGGTTCCTGGGAAAATGGTCCTTGCCAGAGTAGCAGATGGCCCCTTTATCAGAACTAGTACTTCAGCTGCCAGGCTGATTTTTTTAAGCATTTATTTTTATTAAAAGCTAAGTGAATCAGTCTGGGCTGGCGCTGTCCAATAGAACTTTCTGTGATGGTGGGAATGTTCTGTAATCTGTTCTGCTCAGTGTGACATGTAGCTACTGAGCACCTGAAGTGTGACATGTGCCACTGAGAGACAGAATTTTTTGCCTTTCACGTCATTTCAATTAATTTAAATTTATTAGCCACATATGGCGAGTAGCTACCGTCTTGGACAGTACAAGGCTAGGGGATATTGGGTTGAAATGACGAATCATGCAAATTTGCCAACAAATTTGCAAAAACAGTTTCTTAAGGCTTGTGTGACATTTACAGGGCCCTAGTCATGCAACATAGGAGAATCTTATGCAGTGTTTTGAAAGGGGACATGCAAACAAGTATTCCCCTAATTAGCAGGTGTGCTGCTCTATATGCCATGTATACTAGTTATCACATGCAGGGGCGACCAGCCACTTTGGGTGTGGAAAGTACAGAACAGGAAAAGGAGATCTGTAGCTAAAAATTTCAAGATGTTTGCTTTTGATAATTTTTTTATTATTACCACTCTAAAGACAGCTATTTTTCTTCTTTGATCATAGACCATCAAATTTTATCTTTCATTCCTTTTTTTAGGAATAAAAACTCCTCTTTTAGTGGGAATAATAATAGCTACCCTTCCTTGAGTGCATACTGCATGCCTTATATATGTTGTCTTTCACACTCACTTTAGTACCCCAAGTCGGGCATTACTGAGGCCATTTGCATTAGTGAAAACTGAAGCTAAGAGAAGTTAAGTGATTCTATGAGTGTTAGAATTCCAGATTATGCATTCTTTATATTCTGAGCCCATATTTTAGAACACAAGACAGTGACACCCCAGATACCCAAGAATACAAAAAGTAGCTTGACCTGAACTTCACATGGTAATCACAGGATTGTAAGTTATCAGAGCTGGAAGGGAACTCAGAGATCCTCTTGTCCATATACTAATTTTATAGATGAGACTCTAAGGCCCGTATTTACCATTTGCCAGGCACCACCGACTAGCAAGTTAGCCCTGGGGGGAATGGGATGGAGAGGGGCAGTTACTTGTAATGATTTATGTTGAATCTACCATTTGGTTGAATTCCAGAGCAGAGTCACAGTCAACTGTGCAACCCAAAGTAATTTCAAAATGCCTGGGCATTCTAATGTCATAGTGATTCAGCAGGAGAAAGGCTTGACCAACCATTGCTGGATTTTCCAACCATTGCTGGAGATGGAAGAGGACCATGAGCCAAGGAAAGCAGGAAGCTTCTAGAAACTAGAAAAGTGAAGGAACTGGATTCTCCCCACTAGAGCCTCCAGAAGGAACACAGTCCTGCTGATACCTTCATTTCAGCCCTGTGAAACCCATTTCAGGTTTTGATCTCCAGAACTGGAAGATAATAAATTTATGTTGTTTTGAGCCACGAAGTTTGTGGCAGTTTTTACAGCAGTAACAGGACATTAATACAGATATGAAAGGGAAACTCTGCTGAGGGACTTCTGCGAAAGTCTCTGCTTTTCTGGCAAAAGGAGAAAACATGGCTTGTCCCTCCCTTTCCTTTATTTTTCCTGCTTTGAAAACAGATGTGATAGCAGGGGATGTGGCAGCCCTCTTGTGATTATTAGGCCACAGTGTGAGGATGAAAAGCCATGTTCCAAGGATAGTTGAGAGGAAAGGAAAAAAAACCTGTTTTCTCTGTTACATTGTTGAGTTACTAAAATAATCCTAGAACTGTGAATTTGCAGAATCCTCATTATGTGAGAACAATAAGTCCTGTGTGTTTAAGCCCTGTTAGTTGGATCTTACGTTATTTGCACAGTCCATCAGATTCTTACTGTGCAGAAAATGGGCATGAGCCAAAAAGAAGAAGAAGGAAACTGTGTGGCTTAACTGGGAGGGAACATGAAGGGGTGGGGGGCCATGGGGCCATAAAGAGCCCGTTCACATCCCCAAGGCCTCAGGACAAGCTGGCCTGACTCCAGCTCTCAGCCCCTCCTTGAAAAGCCTAATCCTCACATGGAGGTCCTGGAGAGGAAGTGGGGCTTCCAGCAACTCCCACGCCTGAGGAGGCAGCCAGACGTCCCGGGCAGGTACTGAAATGCGGACTCCTGCCACCTGACCACAGCTTGAGGCTGTAGACTGGGTTATGAGGGATCCCCTGATACCCCTGGAAATTTAGAGAAACAAGACTAGCATGTCTCCCCCAGCTTCTCCAAAGACTGGGGTGGGTGACAGGGAGGGTCTTCTTCCCTCCAGCTTGGGAAGGGAGCTGGGGTTCAGGGCAAGGGTGGGGTGATGCAGGACTGCAGCTCCCAAGGCCACCTGCACAGTCACGACCCCGTCACTGGGGCGGATGCCAAGGGGAGCGCAGTCCTGCCTGTGTCTGCGGAGGGGCCGAGGGCTGCACGCAGCATTGCCGGCCAGCCGTACCCTTGATAACAAGGAAGACGCAGTCGTTCCCCCTGAAGCCACAGGAAACTGCAAAGCAAGTCAACAGAGCCCCAGAGCTCCTTCCTGCAAGGAGGGGTGGGAGCAGGAGAGAGATTCAAACTGAACACCTGGACGTCAGCTCAGGTACTGCTGTCACCGAGGGCTGCTGTGCGCCAGGTACTGGCTTACGAAGAGGAATGGAGAAGTCCTGCCCTTGAAGACCGCGCCGTCTTGTGGGAAAAACAGGTATGAGAACGACTCCAGCCAGGCAGGAGGCACGAAGGTGCCATGCGGGAGGCACCAATGAACTCCTGAGGGGACCTAAGGGATCGTAAGATCACTTCCAACGCAGGGGCCCTGGCGGGCTTCCCGACGGAGGTGCTGTGCGGAGGGGCCACGGGAAGCCACTCCAGGGGGAGGGGTTGGCACAAGGGGAGGAGACGTGAGAAATGTGGCAACCAAAGTGCAGACCCACCAAGCACAGGGCCGGGTGGGGCGTAGCTGCTCATTAGGCTGAGAAGGTAGGTTGGAGCCGGCGACGGAGGGTCTGGAACACCCCGTGCAGCAGCGCAGGGCCGTGCCCAGCGGAATGGCCCAACAGAACCACGCTCGGGGACTTTACTCTGGTTAAAGGCATTGAGGAAAGGAAGAGCCTCGGGCTCCGCTCCTCGAGATGGGGGCCTCTTCATCAGCAAGCAGCACACTGACGAAGCCAACAAAAATGTAAAGCTTTTGAAATGTAAAAGCCAAAGCCACACACAATATAAAAAGAAAATATTGTGTCATTTAAAAAATAGATATTTAACTTTAAACAAACCTGGAACAAGCTTCACTAAGATTAGGGCATTGAACGCAGGGCGGGGTTTGAGTCTTGTCCCCACTGTGCACCACAAGTCTCAGGGTGACGCAAGCTCCCTCTGCAGGTGGGCACACCGGGCGGGGGATGCCCTGGCCCCGCCCATGGTGGGACAGGGCTGGGGCGCGGCTCTGACACAGCCTCCGTCCCTGGGGCCATCGGCAGAAGCATATGCTCTGATGAGGAGCGCAGTGCCCTGGGGACCATCAGCAACACTAACGTCGTCCCCTCTTAGAAGCCTCCGGCAGGTGGCTCTGATGAATCGACACAGCCTTTGTATCTGCCCTTGGGGGCTCCGTTGAGCCTCTGCAGCTCCCTCTTGTTGACTAAGCTAAAAATGTTCCAGCACAGAGCGCTGGAATGGGCTCTAAGGGACTCCGCCAGGGCTCTCTTTCCAGGTATCGGATCTAAGAGTACAGTATAGCTTGCAGGACTCTCGACGAGTTTCCTTTTCCGGGAGGAATCTTACGTCTCATAGCCTGATACCTTCCAGGTGCAGCCAGGCTTCTTCTAAATCCCTGCCAGGGATCCTGGGATACCCACGAGGAAACAAGAAACTTCGTTGGCTGAGAGGGCCAGGCCTCTGCTTGAGGAAGCGCCCCAGGAAGTGTCTTCAGCATGCCTCTGTGCTTACCAGGTGGGTGGTTAGTACTGACATCGTGTCCCGGGCGGTAGCTATGCTGGGTGAGAAAAAGGGATTTCGCAGGAGAGCCCGTTCCCCATGAGGCCTGGGATCCAAGAGAGGGCACTGTCCCTGGGCAGTCAAGGACCAAATGGGCACAGAGGCCAAGGGCCGGTGGGAAGGGGCAAAGGACATGGAAAACACAGCTCAGTCTTTAAGGAGGGGGGCAGGAGAGACGCAGGCATTTCCACTTCCCAAAGGCGGGGTTTGCACCGGGCCCTACGGGTCCGTGCGGATCGAGGAACTCTGCAAAGGCCCTCTCCCCACCAAAACCCCTCAAAAACTCCGCTGTTAAAAACTTACTCTTTGTCTTGACGCTTTCAAAAAACCAGAGGTTACTGTTTAATGGGTGTAGAGTTTCAGTTTGGGAAGATGAGAAGTCCTGGAGATGGACGGTGGTGGTGGCTACGCGACAATGTGAATGTGCTTAATGCCACTGAACTGCACTTTAAAGTGGCTAAGATGGTCAATTTTATGCTATGTGTATTTTAGTACAATTTTTTAAAAAACAGGTGTAAAAGGCCTTACACATCATCCACTTTCCTCGTCAATGGGTGAGGAATCTGAAGGCCAGGTATGGAGTGACCTGCCCACAGGGCCCAGCTAGAACCCAGGTCTCCTGGCCCCAAGGGCAGCGGCCTTTCAATAAACTAGCTCAACTAATGTCACAGGCCCTGCCCACTATCTCAGGTCGCAACACAATGAACCTTCTAGTCATTTTCACATTAGTGTGAATGACTCTCCTCAGGAGAGCAGGCTGGCTGGGAAGGGGGAGAGAGGACTCTGAGAGGAGAGGGTGCAGGGCAGAACAGAACAGAAGGGACGTTAGACTGATAGGCTAGAGCCAGAAGGACCCTTAGAGCTCACCTGGCAAAGCTCCTCATTTACTCACAAAGAGACTCATTTGGCTGCCCATGGCCCTGGCGCTTGCTGGAGGAATACTTTGTCCTTGAAAAGGTGGCAGAGGAACAGCAGTTCCCATCCGTGGCTACACACTGGGATCATCTGGGGAGCTTTAAAACGGGTCACCGAGTAACCCCATATATCAGACTGATTAAGTCAGAGAGGGACCATCAATTCCTCTCCACCAGCTGCCTCCTCTCCCCCCACCCCACACCCTGGCTAAGAGTGGGCGTATGATCAGGCCCTGGGTTCCCAGAGCATTTCTAAATTCTTCCCCCCCTGCGTTCCCCATCCCAGATTGAGGGAGTTCCATACCTGGCAGAGCTCCTGATGGAGGACGGGGGTGCGGCGTTCCCAGCAAATGTTGGCCACCATGCCAGTCGCTCAGGCAGAACTGAGCCCCAGGAACTCCCTGGGGATCCAGAGAAAATGAAACCGCCCCTTTCTGCTTGGGTGGCCCTGAGCCCTGGACACAAACTGCAGGGGTTGAACCAAAGGCCTTGGAGGCCTCCCTCTGGTTCCAAGGACTTCCAGGAAATTACTGGAAGGGGCTGCCATTGGAGACGTCAATTTACGGAGGGTGGGCTGAGGCCCAGCTGACGAGGCCAGTGGCCCCAGACCCCCAGCTGGTGAGTGGCAGGGCCAAGGCCAGAGTCCACCTCCTGGCTTCACATTAGCAGCACGCTCACAGCAACCTCCAAGCTGCCTGCAGGGGCCAAGCTCTCAGGCTGGGAGGGTCTCCCTCTGGGCTCAGGGCGGGTTAAGGGCACCCAGTCCTGGTTCTCTGGAATAGGAGGGGCAGGTCGTGGGAGGGGCAGGAATCTCTCCTCCTCTGGGCTCAGCTACCCACTCTCGTGCATTGTCTTCTAGACAAACCCTGCTTTGCAACCAGGGTCTAAACTGGCTCTTTACTCCTCAGAGAGCCAGTGTAACTTCCACCCCCCATCCCTCACCCAGCTCTCTCAGCTGCCCAGGGTGATAATTCCAGAAGAGGCCCCTGGGGAAGCCCACACCACTTCACACTACTTCTGCAAACTCCTCCCTTCTCCGGAGCCTGGCACGTTCAAAGGAAGCTTCCCACCCCCAGTGCATTCCAGCCAGACTCCCTTGTTCAAGTTCTGACACATCCACAGGTCAAGTGCAAGTCCAGATTGAGGCCCAGCTCCCCTTTGGAAACACACAGCATAGCATCGCCTTCTGGATTACTCCCCACCTTCCCACTTCCCGTCACCAGCCACTCTCCCCCACTTTTGCCCCTTGCGCCTATTTCTGCAGAACTAAAGAGCAATGGGACTGGATCCTACAAAATAATGCTGCCCCAGCGAAGCCAGGCACAAAAGAGTAATGCTATGGTTCCATTCACGTAAAATTCAAAACCAGGCAAATCCGTGTTGTGAGAAGTCAGGGCAGTGGCTACTCTTGGGGTGGGAGCAGGGGGCTGGAAGGAGGTGGGGAGGATGGGGATGCTTCTACGGTGAGGATCATATTCTACCTCTTAATTTGGGTTCCACCAGCATGTTCATTGTGTGAAAATTCAACAAGCTGTACACTTAGGACGTGGACTTTTCTGTGGGCAGAAACTTTCCCATCCCTGCCCCCCAAATTTTTAACAGGGAGCGTAATGTGTTCAGAATGCTGCAAGACCTCATAGATCCTTCAAGGGGGCTTCAAGCAGCCATTCTTCCCGGGCTCCTGGCTGGGATGCACATTTATGACACAGGAGAGTCAAGAGAGAGCTTTTGGTTTGAGCTCAGGAGTTCGAGACCAGCCTGAGCAAGAGCGAGACCCCATCTCTACTAAAAACAGAAAGAAATTAATTGGACAACTAAAAATATATGGAAAAAATTAGCCGGGCATGGTGGCGCATGCCTGTAGTCCCAGCTACTCGAGAGGCTGAGGCAGAAGGATCGCTTGAACCCAGGAGTATGAGGTTGCTGTGAGCTAGGATGACGCCACGGCACTCACTCTAGCCCAGGCAAAAGAGTGAGACTCTGTCTCAAAAAAAAAAAAAAAAAGAAAGAGCTTTTGGGGATGGACTTGGGGGCAGCGAATCCATCAGCCAGCGGTCAGGGCCTCTGAAAGTCCTCTCCATGTCAACCTCCTGCAAGACAGAAGGGCCGGCCACCACCCCAGGCCCAGCCCAACCCCAGGCCCTGACACAGGGCCTCAGTGAGCTTTAGTCAAGGAATGAGTAAGTGTGCCTTGCAGAAAGGTTTGCCCACCTGAAAACCCAGGTAGTATCTCCGAAATGCTCCGAAGACTGCCTTGAGTGTCAGAGTGAGCAGGGACACTCTAGGCCTTGGTAGGGGAGAGGGGGTCCCCATCCATTCATCCGGGGCAGGTTATCCCAGCATGGAACCAGGTTGCCATCAGTGCACCCAGGGGGCTCAGCCATGATGCGCCACCTGTCTGAGCTCATGATAGGTGGTGGTGGAGGGGTTGCTAACATCAACATAAACATCGCCCATCCTTTCTTGGAGCTGCGGCATATTCTTTGGGTCAGTAAAGCCCAAGATGCTGTAGTTGAGCGGATAAGCTTCCTCGACCTGTGGCCAGACAGTGTCTGTACCCCAGACAGAGACTGGCCTCCTTTCTCTGCAGTGGGATGTGCAGTGAAGGGAGCTGGGAGGGATGGAGGTGAGGTGTGCCAGGAATGGCAGCTGCAAGGGGCCCAAGTGGGGCCCCAAGAAGAGGCTTCAGATGTTTCTCAGAACTTCAGTCATTTCTCTCGGCCCTGGGACCTTCAGATCCTGCTGGAACTCCAGATGAAGGGGTGCTGGTGCCAAAGCAGGGGCTCTAAGATAGCAACAGCTGCTCCCAGTGGAGGGTCTCCAGTCAGCGCCCCTGCCATCAGCCACTGCACCTATCCTGGATGCCCAGGAAGGGAGCAGAGCACCCTCCTGTCTGGGTGGCCTTCACCCTCGGAGCTCCTTCCTCATCTGTAACATGGAGAGGAAGGGCAACCTCCCTGCAGCTTTCTAATGTGTACCCTTCTCAACTTGCTGAATTTTCTAGCCATGTATTGCTTTTTTAAAGATGTCATCAGGGCTTATCTGTGTTAGGAATACAAGTCTATGTCGTGGCTCCGCAGGCTACAGGCCTAGTGAATCTTCAGGCTTCAGAAGCTTCCAGATGGGAACCAGTGTCTTGTCCTTGAAGATCCTTCTCCCTGAACCCGCATCACCAAAAGATTCACAGAAATGTTGTCCTTCTCACTCTCCCCTGATGGCCAACTTCTTTTAAGCAAATAACTCTATGTATTAGTTTCCTAGGGCTGTTGCAATAAAGTACTACAAACTAGGTGTCTTAAAGCAAGAGAAATTTAGAGAAATTTATTTGCTCAAAGTTCTAGAAGCTACGAGTCTGAGATCATGGTGTCAGCAGGGCCATGTTCCTCCTAAAGGCTCTAGGGAAGAATCCTTTCTTGCCTTTCTGGCTTCTGGTAGCTCCCAGCAATCCTTGGCATTCATCGGCTTGTAGCTGTTTCACACTAATCTCTGCCTCTGTCATCACGTGGGCTTCTTCACTGTGTCTGTGTCTTCAAATCTCCCTCTCCCATTATAAGGACAACAGTCATTGGGCCCTAACCCAGTATGACCTCATCTCAACTTGATCACATCTCCAAAGACCCTATTTCCAAGTAATGTCACATTCACAGGTTCCAGGTGGACATGAATAATGGGGGGACATTATTCAACCCAAGGCACCCTGTTAGAACAACATATCCGTGTGCTCAACCAGGCAAGGGCAGTGGTCAGCAACATGAAGACCAATTTGGGGGGAAAATCACAAATGTTTGTGAACTACATTTTTTATTTTGGAAATTATTCTATTTTTGAAAAACCAGGAAACAAAGTATCTATAACTGTGCCTATGCGTTCCATTAATTCCCTGCCACTGAAGGGTTTTAATTTTTGGCTACAGAAATGTTTAGAAACCATGGTGTATTGTGAAATCTCAATGCAATGCTGGGCCTTTGGTGGCTCA
>NW_012150840.1:11446587-11503335 GCF_000956105.1 Propithecus coquereli
AGATGATCATTGTCAAAAAAAGGGGTGAAGCTATCTAAATAGTCCATGAAAAGAAATGTTTGAATGTTTAAATAAATTATGGTGTGTGCATACCTTAATAATGTAGAATACTCAGCAGTATTAAAATGAATAGATCTCCATGTACTGACACAGAGAAATCTGTAAGAGAGATAAGTTCCCATGGTTAAGTGAAAAACGTATTTGTAGAATATTAATGTAATTAATACACATCTGAGATACATACAAACATGTGTATCTCAAAAGTTCTGGAAGTATACCCACAAAATTAATAAGCAGTGTTTACCCTTGGAGAGAGGATTTGGGGGAAGGGAGAATTAAAAGAAGGACTCCCTTTTTTAATCTTTAAAATTATGAGATATTTGAGGCATATAAACAAGCGTGAAGAGATCTTTCACTTTTCACGCTGGATACATCTGCATGATCAAGAGGCAGGAGAGTACAATGGTCACGGGCCGGCTCTACAGTCAGGCTGCCCAGCCTCATACTAGCTGTGTGGACCTGGGGCAAGTTAGTTACCTTTTCTCTGTGCCTCAGTTTGTTCATCTGTAAAATGGAGCTAGTATCTACCTCATAAAATCATTGTTAGAATTAAATGAGATGATATATGCAGATCACTTAGCATCGTGTCTGGCACTTAGCAAACACTCAATAAATGTTGGAGATTATTGTCATTGTTTGATTTCTTTTTTTAAGGGGAATGTATTCAGGTATAACATAAGTAATTTCTTCTTTTTTTTTTCCTTTTTAAAGAAAAGCATCCAGGGTCAAGAAACATGCCTTCCGCGTAACCCCCGAGGCAGAGCACCAGATGGACTCCACGTTCTTGAGAGGTACCATGGTCCTGATCCTATTGGCTGTTTTTTTTCTATCTCCCACATTTAGCCAATCTGCATTCACAATGGATTCTACATAAACCCCATTGGTCAATCCTCTCCCACAGCCAGGCCTGGCCAGTGGCTACCCAAAGTCCTCACTGAAGTTGAGGAAGGGCAGGAGGGCTGTGGCTGCTGGAGTGGGCTACAGACAACTGGGCAGTGTCTGGAGAGCAATTCAAATCAGCCTCTGGGCTCCGTTCGGAACCCAGGCAGGTGGCCTTGCACCGGAAGCCTGTGTGTCATCCACTGCCACTGGAAGCAGATCGCTGTCCCCTATCAGGTAGCATCTGAGGATCCATTCCTTCTGCAACTCATGAGTGTCGGTGAGCGTGGGAGGGGGTGCAGTCCTATCCATCTACCTCTCTATCGACCGCGTCCTTCTGTGGCCTCCGGTGGGGGAAACCTGCTTATGACTGAAGCAGCTCCCCTGGCTTCAGATTCTAGGGGCCCATCTGGGTCTCTGGCCAGAGTGCCACCTCAGAGGTGCCCTGAGATTTCCTGGCTGAAGGAGAACAGAGGCGTGGACAGGGGAAGTGGCGTCGTCTTGGGTCACGTAGTTAGACTGCCACTAAGGAGAGGCTGCATCTCCAGAGTCCCAGGCTGGTGCCAGGCAGCTTCCTGTCCCTCCCGAGAGTCACAAAGGGCACAGTCCCAGAGCACAGCACAAACAAGTCTTAGCAAAACCTGGAGATTGGGTCCAAAGACCCTGGCTAGGGCAGGGAAGAGTGGTGAGGATGGTGGCTCCTGGGGAGACACGGGCTCCATCTAAGAGCTGCAGGCACTACGCAGCTCTGCCACCGATGGCCAAGTGACAACCTGAGCTCCATGACACCGAATATGATTTTTTTCAATCTAGAATTGAATGTGAACTTTCCAAAGTTTTAAGCCATCCAACAGCTTTTGCTAGTTTATGCCGTGGGAAGGAAGAGCCCCAACTCTCAGCGACCTGCAGCCACACAGGTTCCTCTCACTCCCGTTCTGTGCCGTCTGCAGGTCAACAGCAGCTCTGCCCCTGACTCGGTCTGCTGAGCCCTGTCCACAGGACTTCTTTGTTCTAAGATCCAGGCTGAAGAGGCAGCCCTCATCTGGGGCATGCTGTTCTTACAGCAAAAGAAAAGGAGTCACAAATGCCTGAACCACACGTCAAAACCAATGAGCGCCTGTGATTTCTTCACTGTGACTTGGTCAAAGCAAAGCACATAGGCAGGTCCAATGTCAACAGCGAGAAACCCGTATGCCTCCCACAGGATGGGGCACTGAATAATTGGGAGCAATATTGTTTCCTACAGCAGTTAGTGCATAGATTAGACACACCCTATCATTGGGCATTATTGATTCTACCTCCACGATTTCTTTCAGATCTGTCATTTATTCTCTACCACCTCTGCTCTAGTTAAGGTTTCTATTACTTCTTTCCAGGTGGTCTTTTTGGTCTTTTTTGCCTTGAGTTTCCCTACACTGTTGACAGAGTAATCAGCCACATTGAGACATTCTCAAAACCAGCCGATGGCTTCCCTTGTCCGCAGAATGACGTCCAAATGTCTTGGTGTGCGTTAAGCCCAGGCCTTCGCTGCTTTCCATCCTTGCCTTTCCTGTTCACCCCCACCCTCTTCAAGCACACCCACACCAGACTTGGCAGCATCCCTGCCTCCAACTGTGGACCCTACGTCCCACCTGGGGCCTGTCGTCACACTGGGACCTGCACTGGCATGTCGGCCCCTACTTTCTCACTCATCATCTCTGACCTCCACCTTTGGAAATCCTATTCACCGTCTACAATGATCCCAGTCCTTTAAGTCAGTAGGATCATCCCAATGCACCCAGTGACCCATGAAATTGAGCAAAAATGCAGGCCGGGGATCCACGGGTCTCCCAGGAAGCGTTGATGGTTCCTGAGCTGTTTGCAGGTGGATTCCACTCGTACCTGGTCTAGGCTCGAGGCTCCAGGACACTGACTCAGTCTCCAGGCTAGGGAGCTGCCTGTGCTTCTGCAGCACTTTGGTCCTCGAGCCTCTGTTTGTCTCACTCACTTGGCTCCCAGTTTTCTAGACCCAGCTTCCTCCCAAGATCTCAAATAGGAATTCTCTGCCCTGGCATCTGTACAGGCCACTTGGCTCCTCTTCCTTGAAGCCTTCCCTGGTTTCTCCGGTGGTAATCAATCTCCGCCATACTCACTTAGCAATTGGCATTAGCCTCTGTTACAGTGCTTACTGCGTGTTGCTTTCTGAGAATCTCTGCTTCATCCATTGCACCCCAAGATCTTCTTGGGCAGGGCCTTTGCCTCCCCAAACCCTGACGCTAAGCACTCTGTCAGAGTAGGCGCTCCACTGCTGTTTGCACGATGCCCCGGAATCCCTACTGCGACCCTGGCAGGTTCACCGGCGTGGCTGGCCTCCCCTCCGAAAAGCCCTGGCTGCGTTTCACAGCTTCACCCTTCCCGCCCAGAGACCGAGACGCACTGGGTGGTCAAGGTCTTGTGCTCCTGATGGGAAGTCACTAGGCATCCACCTTACAGTCCTGATTCGACTCCTTCTGATCTCTTTGTTTTCTAATCTTAAAAAATCTGTAAAGGGAACCCATTTTTCTTCAGTCGATAATGTAAAAAAGGCTGCACTGACATGGTTAAATCCCAGGACCCTCAGCTCTTTAGGGATGGACTAAATGGCTGGGGTTGTCACTTCCAAGTGTCTTGAACTTGATGGAGCTTATGTTGAGAAACAAAGTTTATACTTTTTATTTGTATCTTTTACTTCCATTTTCCCACAAATTTTTTGAAGTCCCCTTGAACTAGGATCCAGTGCTGGAGATGTTTGTGGGCCATCGCTGGGGACAGAGGATTTTCTGCTGAGGGAGACAGGAACCACTGAGGACTGCTGAGCAAGGGAGTCACAACCTGGGACCCTGTGTGCTTTACAAAGATTAATCAGGAAGACATACGGATTAATCGGGAAGACATCTCTTCCACGGATATGGAAGAGAAGGCCCAGGAAAATGTGCAATGAGAAGGACAAGGACAGAGACCTGGGATAGGCAGAGGAAGAGTCAGGGAAAGAGATGGAGAAGGAGCGGGCAGGGAGAGGAAAGTTCTAGACTGAGGCTCTGGTCCATGAATGCCGAAGAGAGGTCAAGTAGGGTGGGAACTGAGGCAGACACCTCGTAGAAGGCTCTTGGTGACCTTGCAGGAACAATTTCAGGAAACTAGAAAGGGCAAAATTCAGACAGTGCTGTATTGAAATAACTGGAACAACCACTCCATTTACCCAGCACCGCCCATGAGCCAAACACTGTGCTCAGGGCATTGCATACAGCATTTCATTTCATTTTCACAGCAACCCTGCAAAGACGGTATTATCCTTGCTTCATGGATGAATAAACTGAGGCTCAGGGAAGTTAAGTAACTTGCCCAACTTACACAGCTAGTGAGTTAGAGAGAGAGATTGGGACCCACTGGGGGATAAGAACAGGGAGGCAAAAAATGCAGATTACTCTGATAAGAAGCTTTTCAGGTAGAGAGTAACCAGGGTGGAACACGTTTGGCTTAGTTGGTTTTTCCTTTTATGCTTTTATGTGTGAGAGAAAAAACACATTTATAGGTTGACGAGGAGGAGCCCATAGAAAGGCTAAAGTTGAATGACTGGGAGAGGGGAGATAATTAACAGAGCAAAGACAAGGAGGGGAGGGGAGGGGAGGGATCAGGATGCAGTTGCAGGGATTGTCCCTAAACAGGAGAGGGAGCAGAAGGTGGGAAGGGGGTTGAGGCCCATCCAGTGGCCTTACACCCATGAGCTTGAAGAGGAAGGTAGACAGAGGGTCCCACACAGCCCCCTCTGATGACAAGTGGCTTAAGGAGCGGGGAGGTTTGAGGTAGCTGGGGGGGCGACCTTGGGGCCTGGGCTCACTAGGCCCAGTTGTGAGTCTCAGCTGGGAATAGGGAGGGGGACTTCTGGAGAAATGGTGCAAGAATCACCAGGTTTACACGTTCACCTGCCCCAGAAAGGCTGGTCTGAAAACCCAAAAGGCTCCATTCTGTCTTTGTTCCTGATCCTATAGTGAAAGGCAAACCTGGACACTCTTGGGATTTCCACCATTTGGTTGGTAGAACCAATGGAAACTTATTAGCCTGGCTTAGGAGTTGCTGGAGGTGGGGAAAGTTGGCTAGAGACTCACTGTCAGTCTTGGGAAAAGCAAGGTATGTTGTTAATGGCACCACCCACTGCTCCTGAGAGCAGATGTTCATGGTAAAGCAAGTTCCCCAAGGCCCATCCCGTTGTTTCCTTGGGCTGCAGTGTCCAGTGGAAAATGCTGAGGGTCTGGTGCTTGGGATACCAGGAACCCAGCCTGACTTGGCCTCTAAAAGCTATGGAGCTTTGGTTAAATCATTGCACCCTCTGGCCTCAGTTTCCCTTTCTTGGTTTATAACAGAAGAGACACTTCTCAGGGGTACGTTTCTGGCTGGTTGGGATAGAGGGCAGCTCTGTGCTGTGTAGTGAGGGAGTTGGGCTTTTCCAAACAGGAGAGAGAGAAAAGAGTCAAGAGGAAGTGTCTCCTCTCTTCTCCCAACAATAAGCACAAATATCCCACAGATTTAAGAGTGGGATTGGCGCGAACTCTGCCCACAGTACCACCGTTGTCGGATGTGCCAGTCACTGCACAAGTCTCTGATGCTGCTGTTCCCATCCCTGGTCCCTGGCCAGCTCTGTAGCTCAGAGCTGGGTGCAGGCTGTGCTCACCATTACGGTGGCTGAACCAGACCAAAACCAGAGCCACCCCACTCAGTGGCCACAGGCAGCTCATTCTCTGCCCTCTACAGGGATCCAGGATGTATTTAGCCTGTTTCCGTGGCAGCACTGGTTGCAGCAGCAGCATCTGCTTCCTCATGAGGCTGAGTGAGTCATGGCCACCTACGCTAACCCTTGGCGCAGCACAACTCTGCCGGGGACCACTGATAATAAGTCAGCAGGAAGATGCTGCAGCACTCTGCACTGCCTGGTGGCTTTCCACGCTGGGTCTCAGGCCTGGTGCAGAGAGTGCACTGGGCATAGTGCCCTGGGAAGGGCTTACCTACCCAGCACCTAGCAGATTCTCCCCACAAGAGCTGTTAGGTCTGCATGGACTAACTTCAGAGTGGCTCATCTTGGCTGATGCCACCAGCTACAAGGCCTCGTGGGAGAGCACTGCAGGTTTCTGGAGTCCAAGTCCAGTGCTCTTTTCACTATCCAATGATCACCACTCAAATTTGTTTCCCCATGGCCACCTCTGCACCCACATCGTCCCCAGGTTCCTTCTGGCTCTCAGTCCCAGGACCTTCCTTTAAGACACACATCAGTGCCTCCTCTCTGGGCAGCAGCCCTCAAACTGATTCTTTCCCAGGCCTTCCCCTCCCTGAAACTTACCTTTCCTCCATCCTTTCTCCCCTTCTGACCTGAATAATCTGAAAACATTCAGTTCGTCCTGTGTCCTTAGTGGCTAATAGCAGGTTGTAGCGCTCATCTCACAGGTGTTGCATTTACTCTTGACGTTCAGCGGCGGAGCATCAGTGGCAAGCAGCGGTTCCCAAGTACAGGCCCTGACCCAGCAGCAGCAGCGTCACCTGGGAGCTTGCTCGAAATGCAAATTCTCAGGCCCCAGCCCAGATGAACCACATCACAAATTCTGGGGGTGAGGGCTGACCATCTGCATTTGAACAAGCCTGCCAGGTGATTCGGATGCAAGCCAGTTTGAGAACCCCTGGTCTGAGGAAATAGATCGGTAACGGTGTATCCCCAGCCCTATGGGGAATGGAGTACTTTGGTCTGTACTTCTGTCCGGACTCACAGCACAGCTGCAAGTATCTCTCCGTCTTGTGCGAGCCACACTGAAGGGGCTTGAGTAGGCAAAGACCCTATTGGCTCCAGCTCCAGGGGCCTAGAGTTTTCCTATGTCCTTCCTCCAGATTGTTTGAGTCACATGGAAAGAAACTGGTGTGTTTTTCCTGTGTGGAAAAGGGCAGCATTACCTCACCTGCTTCAGAGAGAGCCCTGGGGGGAAAAGGAAACCCACCCATTGGAAATGAACAATCTAGCCACTGTATTCCCCAATAGCTGAGGAATTCGCGCAGAGGGAAAAGACACTGATGATATGTATGAATCAGTGTGCATTACTCTTTCTTCTATCAGTTTTTTTTAACATATAATGATCACCCTATGCTGGGCCCCCTGACCCCAACCCCCAAATCTCACTGGCTTAACATAACAAAGGCTTATCTTGCAAATGCTTCCTATCCAAGGAGGGTCTGCTCTGCTCCACAAAATCACTCAGGGGCTCAGGGCGTGGAGAATCCGCTATCTTGTAGCTGCCCTGCTCACTGCAGTGAGGGAAGAAACAGATAGAAGGGTCACCCAGCCAGAAGTGAATCCCAGCACTTATGCTCACATCTTGCTGGGCAGAATCAGTCACATGGCCCTCCTAACTCCAAGGGGCTAGCAAGAGTATGCAAAAGGAAGGAAAATTAGATATAGTTGGATATTAAAATATTTTAACACATTGACACCACTCATTTATTCAATCACTTATTCTTGAACAAATATTTACAGAATGCTTACCACGTATCAGGCATTGGGCCAAACCCTACAGATATAGCATCACCAGGGCAGCTGCCTTTGCACAACTCCAGAAAGAGCCATTGACATTGTATTTTATACACAAAGTGCCCCCTGCAGGTGTGCGACACAGGAGCCCTGCTATCTTTTACTTTTCTTGTTTATGTTATGTTTTGTCATTATTACCTATCTTTCCCACCAGAAAGCAAACTCAGAGCAGGGATTTTATCTGAGTTGCTTATTGCTGTATTTCTGGAGCAAATATAACATTTAAGTGGATGACTGAAAATGAATAACTATTGACTATGTTCCCCACCAGCTCCTGCCTTCACGGAGTTTACAATCTGCTAAGTCAAGAGCTGTGTGAACTGGCTGGGCGCGGTGGCTCACGCCTATAATCCTAGCTCTCTGAGAGGCCGAGGCGGGTGGATTGTTTCAGCTCAGGAGTTCGAAACCAGCCTGAGCAAGAATGAGACCCCGTCTCTACTAAAAATAGAAAGAAATTAATTGGACAACTAAAAATATATAGAAAAAACTAGCGGGGCATGGTGGCGCATGCCTGCAGTCCCAGCCACTCGGGAGGCTGAGACAGGAGGATCGCTTGAGCCCAGGAGTTTGAGGTTGCTGTGAGCTAGGCTGACGCCACGGCACTCTAGCCAGGGCAACACAGTGAGACTCTGTCTCAAAAAAAAAGGAGTTGTGTGAACAGCAATTAGCTGAAGTATTGAAAAAAATCACACACCAGATAGAGTGAAATTCAGATCACGTAAAAATCTGGGCATGGAGTGGGAGCCCGCAGGGATGGTTCTTGACCATGGGTGGGGCCAGGGAGGCTAATTTTATCTTGCAGATGAAAAACTAAAGCCCAAAGAGGTTGGTGGGCCTGCCTAACACAGGGTGCACAGCAAAGCAGGTGGAAGGATCCTGCCATATCTCTTAGTCTGGTATTTGTTCTTCTCCCCGCACTAATAGCAAACAGTCAGGCCTCCCTGTCTGCCAGTTTCACATCTGTGCATTCAGTCACCGCAGATTGAATATGTTAAAAAAACACAACAACAAAAAAAGATACAACAATCAAAAATAATACAAATTTAAAAACCAATACAGTACAAACATTATTTATATGACATTTACATTGTATTAGGTATTATAAGTAATGGTTTAAAGTACACAGGATACTACACCATTTTATAGCAGGGACCTGAGCATCTGTGGATTTTGGTATCTGCTGGGGAGGTTGTCCTGGAACCAATCTCCCATGGATACCAAAAGACGACTGTATGTGTGCAGCACTTTACAGTTTTCCAACAGCTTTCATATACTGTATAACTACAACTTCTCTTTAAGGCTTAAAATTACCCACCCATCCACCCCCCCATCCCACACCCAGCCTCAAAATTGGGTTTGCAGTTGATGTTTTCCGTGCCTCTGGTAGGAGATGTGGGATGTGTTTCGTTGTGAGAGTGGAACATCCAGTTCTCCCTGCCCTGCCCTACCTCCCAGCACTCACCCCCACACCCACTCCCCAGCTGCCCGGGCCGTAGAGGAGGTGGCACTTCAGAAGGCCATCTGCAGGGTGGATGGCAGGGCTCCGTCTTAGCGGCAGTGGACAGAGAAAGGTGGAGGATGGTTGGACCACAACCTTCTTCCCCTGCAGGCAGGAACAAGGCTCATTATTTTCACTTGAGCTTGCAAGTGAAAACAATTACATAAGCTTCCCATCTGGTTTCCAAAGCGCTTTTGAAACGATTCCATCACCAGTCCACTAATTTTATGGGGACCCCAAAGATAGGGTACAGTCAGAGTTTATCATCTGGGATCTCCGTTGTTCAGGCTTTGTCACTCAGTGTGGCGTTTGTCCCCTCCTGCTGCCTCAGGCCTGCCTCTCTGTCCTTTCCTCTCTCACCTGTCTTCCTTCCCTTTCTGCAAATCTCTCCCCACACTAGGGCCCAGCCAAGGCTCCATTCAGTCTGACAGGCACGTCCTGAGTGCTGCTCTACCCCAGGCCCGGGCTTGCTGCTGGCGGTTCCGGGATGAGCAGGACCGAACCAGACCTCACGGAGCTTACTGTGAAATGGACGAGGCCCCATCACGACACCCTCCTTCATCCTGCTGACCTTGCATCCTCCCTTTCACAAGACACTGGTCTCCCTCCCATTCTTCCGTGTGCCGAGCAATGAGCTAAGGGTTGACCTGCATTCTTCCACCTGATTTTTCACGTCAGGTATTGTTATTCCATTATTATACCCATTTTCTAGATGAGATTACAGCTCAAGAGGTTACGTAAGTTGTCCAAGGTCGCATAGCCAGGAAAGGGCCCGGCTGGGATCCCTGCCACACTGCCAGCCTTCAAGACCCACCTTCTTCCTACTGGGCCACGCTGCCTCCACTCAACTGCAGCAGTTGACTGTCGACACTCAGAACAAAAAGAACAAAGAAATGTATAGGGCTTTAGCACTGCCTCTACCACCCCTTTTGGGAGTTAGCCTCTTTTTTTAATTGGCAAGTAAAAATTGTGTCTATACATATGGTATAAAACATGATGTTTTGACATGCATATACATTGTGGAATGGCTAAATCAAGCTATTTAACATATGCATTGCCTCACGCACTTCTTTTGTGTGTGGTGCAAACACGTACAATCTATTCTCTTTGCAGTTTTCAAGTATACAATATATTGTTATTAACTGTGAGAGTTAGCTTTTAAAAAAAGTCTAGTGATTCTTTCTAAAGACCAAGAACTTGTGTACCTTGGAGATCGTGCTCTCCTTATATCCCTGAAGTTTTAAAAACCAGGTGCTTTGATCATTTCTTTACTCCCTAAAGTAGGAGAAAACTTTTCTGACACACCACTCTGGCGTCGTGGCTGGATGGCTGTGCCATGGCCTCTGGCTCGGAAGTCAGCCTGGGAGTCCAGCCAGGCTCGAAGTGCTGAGCTGGCCTTTCACATCCTTGGAGGCGGTTCTGATGGTCTGGGAAGTGGCTCCCACTCTCAGCCTACTGCCGAGCTTCACTCATAACCCTTTTTTCCCTCTACGATCCTCAGGGGAGGGGAGGAGATGGCAAAGACCCTCCCCAGGGAGGTTTCTGAAGGGTCCTGTCAGGAAAATGGAAAGCACTGGAGGGCAGTGTGTCAATTTGCATGTGATTTGCATGCCGCATGTGGTTTTGAAGCATTTTCATAAATTAGCCAAATATCCGCAGTAATGGATAGGATCACAGTAAGATTTTGTTTGTCTGGTGTTTGAAGCTGTCAGGTCTTCACTTTTTCTTATTCCACCCCACCCACCCACGTCAGCCAGCTCAGAATCCCCCTGCCAACGGTATGGAGAGATGTCATGAGAAGGATGAGAACTCCCCACATGATCTTTTGGGGCTCTCCCTGACAATCTTGGTGCTGGCTGCCTCCAGGAACAGGACTCCCTCGGTCTGTTATTTCTCTCCCTGGGTCGGGCCTCTGTGAATCCTTCACACTGGGCTGTCTTGCAGGCGGCCTTTGCGAGGCAGCAGGAAGGGGCAGACGGGAGCTAACGGCGCGGCAGCTGGGAATCCAGCAACGGCAGGAAGTCTGTTGGCATCAGGCGAGTCTACCAGCGAAGAGTGAAGCTGGTCACAGGCCTAGGTTCGGGGGAAGGACTGTAGTCCCTGAGGAGTCCTATTCTAGAAGGACTGAGTTCTGGGGCACGTTACAGAAGTCGGGACTCACATGGTGCAGGATGAAGAACATACCCAGCTCCAACAGCCCAGGTGAGCATTTGCTGTCTCATCCATGGCCCGTTTTTTTCAGAACTGAGGCTTAATGTCAGAGTCTTAGAAGCAACAAGGGTAACTCAATGCTGAGCGATAGAAAATTAAAGTTGAGTTACAGAAATTTCTCTGGCTAAAGTCAGGCATACTGGACACTCTTTTTCTAGGATTAAGTCTCCACCTCACCCGGTTAGTACACCCTTCCTACAGGGACCTTCCTCGTACCCCAGCCCACGGGCATGGCCACTACGGACTCGTCAACTATTTGTACAACATGACCCTTCTCCATGTCCCAGCTGATTGGTCCAAGGGTGACTTGTGACCCAAGATAGGCCAACCAGGGCCCTTTCCATAGATGTGTAGACTTGGGGCCCGAGTGTTTGAGACCACTTCTCCCTGGTGGCCGTGACAGACCCTGTCGATGCCCAACACATATCCCCTCATCATTGCCACCTCAGTGTGAGACATCCATTGGTTCTGACTTAATATGACAAACTCTCTGCACTATCTACTCTCCAATAGGATCTCCAAAAAGTGAATGTGCCATTGATACTCTGATGTTCCTGCTTCTTTTCCACTTACATTTTGCCCTGTTAAAAGAATGATTTAGTCATTTTCTTCACTGGGTTTCACGCGGTTTCCTTCAGAGCAGTCAGAAGGCTCTTTCTTCGCTGCGAAGCAAAAGGATTCCTTTCAATGCTGCAGCTCCCTCCGCAACCTCCGGAATCTTCTGCTATTCAGAGCTTCTGAGTGGCCCTTTTCATACCAGGCAACTGAGCTAAACCCTGCTAATTTCAGTAAAAACCCCCTCAAGCTAGCAGTTAGGTGAACTTAGAGTAAGCTGTCTTTTTAAAGAAACAGACCGATTCTGATATAAAACCGTATTTAGCTATTTTTGTGCTATGCACTTACTTCATCTAGTAGATTGTAAACTTTTGGAGGAGAAGAAATGGGTGTTAAATATCTTTGTATCTCTTGGCTCAGTACCTCACACTTAGTAAATACTTAACAGTGCAAGATTGCTACATAAATGAATCATTCAATCACATTCCCCATGTTAAATATAAAATCAATGATTTAAACATCATGAATTCAATAGATAATCCCACTAGGATACATTTAAGATGCACTGGTATATATTAGGGTGGTTTTATGATGGACCCCAACATGAATAAAATTCAGCAAAACTGGCACTTTTCTTTTGTACATAGTACACCCAACTGCTAAGAGCCCAGTTTTCAAATGTGTAACCTGTATAGGGAAAATCTGCCTTTCCCACTAAAAAGTATTTATCCCTGTGAGGAAATAGGGAACTCTCTCCAGCTAAGCAGAAATAGAATCTGCTCAAGGAAGTGGAGGGGACACTTTGAACAGTCAGGGGGTGTTTGTTTGTTCATTCTGGCCTGGGCCAGAGATCAGTTAGAAAGCAGGGGTCATGGCACCCCTGAAACCTGCACAGGGAAGAACCCATAGGAAGTGGATACAGAGAGGTCCTCCCAGGTGGCAGATCTGACAGCATGCGAGTGGGGACAGAGCAACCCCGTGAGCCCATGGAGAGAAGCAACAGCTCGAGGGGCAGTGTGGGCCCCCAAATCCTGGGACACAGGGTTCCGCAGCCTCCCCACTTATTGCTGCATGCGGACTCCCACCCACGGCAAGCCAGGCCTCCCACATGAAGTCCTCACGTGGCCCTCAGACTTCCCGTGCGGTGAGGGAAGGCAGCCCACTCGCAGAGCAACACCGGGATGGGGCACAGAAATTCCCACCCCCTTGTGAGCCGAAAGAGAAGTTAGAGAGCCCAGGGCAGAGAAAAACTGTGCAGTGCACTTCCACCTTGACTCTACTTCAGCCCGCTAGGGCGCTGGGTGACATGGGGACACTCAGAGATGAACATGCGGAAGCATAGAGGTGGGGAGAAAGCTGCTCCCCACTGCCTCTCTGGGCTTCAAGCGTTCCCAACTAAAGCCTGCATGGAGTAGGGCCGCTGCTGGAGACATCTGTGGTTCCAGCCTGCCCAGCGTCCACTCCTCCCTGGCAACGGCACCTGGTGTTCCTCTGGGACCCGCCCTTCCCCCACTGTCAGTCCTAGCGACCTCATGCTCCTGCTGTAGGAGGGGCACACAGGCCCCATCCTGGCCAAACAGTGGGTTCCACCTCCTCGGCCACAGAACTGATTTAAGGGGAGGACATGTGACCCAAGCCCAACCGGTCAGCCTAGGGTAGATGGCCACAGTAGAGGAAAGAGGCGCCCTTTTCCCACGGGGTTAGCTCGGCGATTCGGGGTTGGGGTTCTTGGGGGGGACTTGGAGCCTCAGAATGAAACCAACACATAGGAGGTCACGAGAAACAGCGCGACCTTGTCCATTACAGGAGCCAAGAAGTCCCCTATTCTGAAGCCAGATTGATTTGGGTTTTTTAACCCTTACAACTAAATAAACCCTCCAGATGAACACAACTGGGTCCCCACAACTAGAAAAGGGAACAAAAGGGAGGAACAAGCTCTGTGCCACTGAGTCACATTACCGTGGAACCAACTTTGAAGGCTTCCACGTCCAGGACTTTGCCTTTTTCTCCTCAGAGAGCGTTTACCGCACAGGCAATACTCCCTGGAGAGGCTGCTGCAGATGCCAACAGCCAAGAGCACTCAGCTTCCCTCTCCACGTGCCGCCCCTTGCGTCACTGTCTGCCAGCAGAGTGGTGGGCTCGCTGTGTGCGCACTTAAACACTTTCAGAGCCATTTTTAGACTTTTTATTCTATAGACCAGAAAATTGCTGAAATTAGGAGACATTTGAAGTGGTTTTCCTCAAGCCCAGAAAAGAGTTTTTGCTGCGGCTATATTTAAAAGCCCAGCAGCAAGTTGTTTTGGCTTATGTCTTGTTGTTATGTAATAAACATGATGTTAAGCTTTGGAAGCCCTGAACGCTGGTTGGAAGGGTGAAAACAGTGGCCTCACCGTAATGGGTGCCCTGGAGATGCTTCGTAGAGGGCAGGGAGGAGATAACATAGTCTTCTGTGAATGTTCAAATAACAATGTGTGTGGAGCAGATTTGAATGACTGTGTAAATTCCCAAAAGAAACAGTAGGGAAAAAAAAGAAAAAGAAGAAGGAAAAAGGATGTTATGTATTAATGCAAGGGAAAAATATAATCAACAGCCAAATACAAGCTGTTTTTAATGAGAAAAAGGGACCCAGGAGATGTGGACGGATCTGTTGCAGAAAGAAGATCATATTAGCTTTCTATGCTATGTAACAAATTACCATAAACGTAACTGCTTAAAACAACACAAGTTTATGATCACCTCTAGGAGCTCAGGGCAGTCCCTGGTGACAGCCAGCAGGAGAGTGCAGTCATGGCATGGCTGGCTTCTCCCTCAGGGCCTCAGAGGCTGACAGCAAGGTGTTGGCTGGGCTGGGGCTCATCTGAGATGTAGGATCCTCTTCCAAGCTCACGTGGTTATCAGCAGAATGTAGTTGCTTGTGGTTGTAGGTCCGGGGTTCCCACTATCCTGCTAGCTGTCACCGGGGGATGTCTCTGAGCCCCCAGAGGCCTCTCACATTTTCTCACCCTGTGGCTGTCTTACCATACATCAGTTAGCTCCTGCAAGGCCCCAGGAAAATTCCTCCCATGCTTCCAGTCTCTCTGACTTCTTTGATCTCTGACTTCTAGATTCTCTCTTAAAGAGCTCGCCTGGTTAGGTCAGGTCCTCAGGAGACGGGATTACTCAGGGTGTGAACACCAGGGAGCAGGAATCTTGGAAGCCATCTTAGAATTCTATTACAGTGATCAACCTTTTGTACAAAAGCAGGGACCCAAAATGTGTAATTGAAACACTACAATATGGACCGAATGCTGGAATCCTCCTTGCCCCAGCCCAATTCAAACGTTGAAGCCCTAACTCCCAATGTTGTGATATTTGGAGGTAGGTCCTTTGGGAAGTAATTAGGTTTAGATGAGGGCATTAGGGTGGGGCCCCCATGATAGGATTAGTGGCCTTGTAAGAAGTGTAAGAGAGACCAGACTCTCTCTGTCAGGTGAGGACACAGTGAGGAGGCAGCCATCTGCAAGGCAGGAAGAAAGCCCTCACCAGGAACCAAATCTGCCAGCACCTTGATCTTGGACTTTCCAGCGTCTTGAACTGTGAAAGAGAAATATCCTCTATGCAGTGCACTTGACCCCAGAGCCAGAACTAGGCTGAGGTCAGTGAGGCACCAAGAGGGCAAAATTTAAGAGGGAGCTCATTTGCACAACCCTGAGAGAAAGTGCCACCCGACATCACACACCCTACACCTCATCCTGGCCCTGGCCGTTCCAGGCACAGAGGAGCAAAGATTTTTTTTTTTTTTAAGTCACTTTCTTCCTCAAGGCACACACAGTTTAAGAGGTCAAAAATGGAGTACACCACTGGAACCCCAACTGCTGACTTCACAAGAGCACAAAATTTCCCCTAAGATGCACAGTTGAGTATAACTGAAAATATTAAGTGAACCCTTCTGACTCTTGATAATTTAAAGGTCTAGAGTCACTTATAACACTATTAAAATAAAATTTGATACTAATATAAACTTGATGCTACATGTCATTGAATCACAACTGTAATGAAACCTTCACCTGTTGCTCCATCAAAACATTTGTACAGTTTTCTCACATTCCATGGAGAAGCCCACATTTCCCAAGTATATCTTCACGCCACAAAGTAAGACATGCCTCTTCATCCTTCACTGACGTTCTCTCTCTCTCTCTCTCTCTCTCTCTGCCATTTTAGTACCAGCTGGCGCACTTGTTAAAGAATTTCATAAATTTCTTTTTTCTCTGACTTTAATTCACAATATAAAGCTGAGCCACTCTCCAAATCTGACTCACTTTCCCATAGGTTGTTCAGAATTTTTCTTCGCTGGCTAACAGCTCTGTTCCGAGTGTCCTTGGAGTCTCACTGATCCTCTGGCACAAAGGCCAGCTGAACCCTGAGACTTCAGGCCAAAAGCAGAGTCTGGAAAACAAGATCACTACCAAGGCCTCTTGCTCTGATCTTTTGGGCTCTTTTGGTGAAAACTCCTGCACTCACCCTTAGCTCACCCTGCTGAGTGGGAAAATGAGCCACATATGAACACAGTCTTGGGGCTGGGAGCCCTGCTATACCCTGGTTTGGGTTAAACTCCCTTAAGTAACCGAGAACAGACCTGCCTGAGTTAGATCTCCTAGGGTGTTTCTCTGTGTTGAGTGCTTAACCAGGAAGAACGTTAAACAGTGTACTGAGCTGATGGCAAATACCTATGACCAATTTCCCAGCCTCAAACACACAAGAGACTTGGACCCTGGGGCCCTGCATGTTGCCACAGCCTAGATATGCATCTTCTAGAATTCTTTGCACAACAACAGACCTATTGTGCAGTCTTTCCTTACCCCTACCCCATGCCCCAAGCAAGTAAGATGTTTACTCCCAGTACTAGGAGGGGGAGGGTACAGGCAGAAATGGAAGGAATGCTAACCATAACTAACCTAAGTCAGATTTCCAGCCTGCTCCACTAACAAAGCTCTGCTTTCACCCTATGGGGACAAAGTGAACAAAAAGCTGAACCTTTGCATCTTGCTCTGAAGGTTAAAGTTCTGATGCAAGACATAGTCATTCTCCTTTTGTGTCTGGTGGCCTTTGTTTCACTCTGATGCTATTATTTATTCATCCTTTTGCATAGGCAGTTACTTGGTACAGACAAGAAGAACTTGAGACTGAGCCTCTATGGGCTGTCAAAACTTAAGGAAGCTAATTAATTTCTCCCATCCTCAGTTTCCTCATCTGAAAAAGTAGGGTAATTATACTTGGCTTGCAGGGTTGGTTTTATGCGTGTGTGTGTGTGTGTGTGTGTGTGTGTGTGTGTTTGTGTGAGAATTATAAATGCTTGGAAACTACTACCTCCTTAAAAAAAGGTTACTAGTTCTATTCCTGCTATCTATGCCTCTGTGTCTATATTGCTGATCTGTCTCCTCTGCTACACTGTGAGTTGAGAGCAAGAATTGTGTCTGTATTGTTAACGGCAATTACAGTGCCTGACAAAGAGGAGGTGTTCCATCAATGAGAAAGTTGAGCATCTGGACTTGAGCCAGGGGCAGCAGCCACCAGGAAATAAGAGTCTACGTGCAATTACCTGCTCTACTTCCTGAGTCAGTGGTTCTCAAATTCTTTGTATTCAGGACACATCTGAAGGGACTGGCACATTCAGACAACAGTGAATTAGCAATAATTGCAACTTAATCCTTACTACTGAAGAACAGTGTCTCACAATGTCTACAAAAGCAACCACTACAGTCCCACCATTTATTGGGATGCCCTTCAGCCCTGTGGCTGGGTGGGTAGAACGCTTACTGCCCTGATTCCCCCCACTAATGTACACAAGAATTCTTACCTGTCTAATTAACCACCGTATTTCTTGGTCACTGGCTTAACAACACAGCTCTTACCTTCTCACAGCACTACAGTTTGTAGCCATGGTCCATGGCGTGTTGGCCTGCGGTGCAGGTCTCAGGCAGGCACTTCAACTTTGCCCTCGGAATTGTAGGATTTAGCTTCCGTAGTTTCTATTTGTCAACAATCCTGAAGCTCCTTGACATGTAGTCATTTGTAATTGCACTGAGATGTCATTTTTTAAAATTACTTTACAAGTAATACATACATCCTCATCTGATAGAGAATTATACAGAGGAAAACCTATAGATGCCTTCCTTTGTTTACAGCAGCCAGGGTAGGCCACATGATACCACAGTAACAAACATCCCCAAATCTCGGTGGCTTTATAACCACAAATGTTCATGTCTTGTTCACACTGCATATTGGGCGTGAATCAGCTACAGCTCTGCTTCTTACCGTCTTCACTCCAGAACCCAAACTGATGGAAGAACCCAACCTCTATCTGGAACGTTGCCAGTCTGATGGCAGAAGGCGAAAGACAAGGCAAACGATGTTCTGACTTCTAACACTTTACACAGAAGAGACCAACGTCACTTATTGGCCAAAGCAAGTCGTTGCAGAGAGGGGTACTGTGCAGCGAGAACCCGGAATGCTTGGTGAATGAGAATGCCATCTCCCACCACCTCCTCCTGCAACTACTCTCCCGCAGGTAACTGCTCTCTACAGTTCAGGGTGCGTCCTGTCAGTCCCCCTTCCTAAGTATTTACCTACACATGTATACAGGCACACACACAAACATGGAATATTGCACATGTTTTTCTGCAACTTGTTCTGTTCTCAATATGCCTTGGACACCTTCCCTCTCCCCCCATATGTGTAAGTCTAACCCACTCTTTCGAACAACTCCATGGTATTTCACACCATAATATATTTAAATTCTTGCTGTACATTCTGGATCTTTTCAATATTTTTGGTATTACAAATAATGCCATGATATTTATTCATATTCATGCACGTGTGTATTTCTGAATGATAGGTTTCTAGAAATAAGTTGTTAAAGTAGGGCATTGTGCATTACAATTTTTAAGAGATACTGCTAATTTGCCTTGAAAATGCCTTCCTCAATGCACACAGCCATGAGCAATGCATATGTCCCTGATTTCCCAAATCCTCAACAATTCTTAATATTATCAAACTTTTCCTTTTCTATGAATCTGATAAATTATAAAAAGGTATTTCATTGTTTTAATGTATTTAGTGCATTTCCTTGCTTACAGTTGAGTACTGCTCCTATTTATTGGCTAATCTCACAATTTTTTCTTTTGTGAATTACCTGTTTCCACTCTTCACCCATTTTCTGTGATTGTTTTATCTTTGTCTGTGTTTTGTCTTTTTCTTTCAGATTTGAATGAACTATTTTATATATTTTCTCAATACTAATCCTTAGTCTGTATTACCCTTTGTGAATATGAGCATCTCTTGATTCTATGAGGAGCCCATTCCTAAACACCAGACACTTGGTGCAAATACTTAAATAGGGGCTCATTTTCTACCGATATAACACTGCCAACCAATTCCCTAAAATGCAGGAAAATGTCAATATACGTAATGAGTTATTTAGTTCATAAGATGCATAAAACATTGTTCCCTGATCACCAAACAGTTAATATGACTTTTAACACACATTTGCATGTGTGCAGCCATCAACAGCCCAACTCACATCTGTTTGTTGGCACTTGGTGCTTTTCAAAACATCTGCATGTGATTCTGACATTCTTCCAGTTACAATTGGAAAGTAACTGGAAAATTCCTCCCCTCTCCCCCACACATACTACTTTGTTTAAAATGTCATAATGAGTTTGGAGGATGTACAAATAAAATTTTCTATATAAACCTTGGCCCCCAAAAAAATGTTGTATAGGAGAGATAGAAACATTCTATGAAGACTGGGTGTTACAGATAAGAGGAGTTCTACTGCAAAAAGATTACCTAGGGAGGCAGCTTGTGAGGTGTACCTCTATTTGATTCTGGTCTGGCCATTTTGTTTTTAACTTTGTTCATGGTATCTTTTTGGATGCAAACTTTGCTTTTTCATATAATCGAATCTGTTAGTTATTTTGTTTAAGGTTTCTGGATTTGGAGTCTTGCTTTAGGAGACTGTCCTCATCTCAGGATTACTTTTAAAAATTCTCCTACACATACACATATATTTTTTAAAGTTGTTAGTTTTATGTTTAGCTCTTTAACCATAAGGAATTAATTGTTAGATAAGGCGTGAGGTGGGGTGAGGGGGGGGTCTACCTTTTCTCTGTCCAAAAACAAGTAGCATATCAACTCAACATCATTTATTGAATATTTCATCCCTTCTCTACCTGGTTTGAAATATACTGTGTCTTAATCCATTTTGTGCTGCGATAACAGAATACCTGAGACTGGGTAATCTATAAAGAAGAGAAATTTATTGGCTCATAGTCTAGGAGCTGGAAAGTCAAAGATCAAGGCACCAGCATCTGGTGAGGGCCTTTTTGTTGCAGCAGCACATACCAGAAGGGAAAAAGTACAAGAGAGCGGGCCCACACCCACTAGCCTTTTTTTAATGGCATTAATCCATTCATGAAGATGGAGCCCTCATGACCTAAACACCTCCCATTAGGCCCCACCTCCCAGCACTGTTGACCTGGGGATTAAGTTTCCAACACATGAATTCTGGGAGACAATTCAAATCATAGCATACTGTAAATTAAATTCTCAGGTTTTAAAAAAAAAAAAAATGCGCTCGGTTATATTAATATTAAGGCATTAAATTTTCTGGCAGAGCTAGTATACAGAAGTGCAGATCTTAGGGAGCATGAGATTAATTATCAGCATCCATGTATCAATACCAGCCTTCTCTGCTCATTGTGAGTATTCTCATAAACATAAAAACTTTGTGTGCAACAAACTATTCTGATAACAAGACAACTGCTAATGGTGCATGCCAAGGGATGTAAGAATGTGAAATATCATTCCAAATAACTGGAGCCCTGTAGTAACCAAATTATTAAAGATTTGAAGGGGTCATTTCAATTTTTCAGTTATCCTTAATATTTCACTTAGGGCCTCTGTAACTTTAATGATGTTTAAGAATTCTGGGACTCAGTAGTTCTGGGGTGAGTCCCCAAAAGCGTTCAGGTTCTACTATGTCATGAGCTTTCCTGGTCCCAGAGATTCCCGTGCAGCTGGTACCAACTTGGCCCCACATGTTCTGTGACGGGGAAGGCTGCCCTCTCTACCTCCACTGCCTTCTCTTGTCATCAGACACTCCTCATCCCATGGCAAGCTGACTGCTCCTCCCCCACATCTTGGAAATGCCTCGTATACAAAAGTCTAGTCGGAGAAGTTTGAAGATGTTGGGCTGGGGCTGGAGGGTTGGGGAAGTGTTCAAATGATGATGATATATGGCCGTGATATATGGCCACCACCTTTGAGCCCACCATCTCCTCTTCTCTGTGCTCGCACAGACACACATGCACGCTGGCCCCGTTGTGTCTCAAGACAAATAGCTTCATCACCACCACGAAAGTTTAGATGGCACCCCAAAACGAGGAACAGCCTTGGCTGAGCAGACAACACTGACCGCCATGTGCGTAATGTGGAGAATGCCATGGCCAGGAAAGGGCCTCGGTGGCTGCCAGTCTGGGCTGGGGATCTCCTGGCCACGGGCCGCCCTCCAGCCATCAGTAGGTATTCTCACTGTTTAGAGGACTTTCCCCTCTGGCGGGCTCCACCTCTGTGGAGGGCTCCCCTCTGGCCAGGGCTTCTCAAACTCCTCCTACTCAGCCACCCCAGCAGCCAGAAGCCTCAACACCTACTGCTGGAGAGAATGAGGCACAGCCAGGCCCACCCCAGGCACATGTGATCTTTCTCTGCTGTCTCCAGCTTTATCTTCGAAACGTGCAAAGTCTGTGCTCTACATCATGTTTTTATGCTTGTTTTGATATAAAAAATGTGTTTTCAGTTTCATGCCTAACTCTCCCTCCCCCTCTTTGTGAGGTCTCGATATAAAATCCAACCCTGCACCACGCTTCCTGGCGCTCGTTGCAACTGTAATCGATCCACGTCAGCCAGTTGTGTATTTGCTGTCTTTCCCACTAGACTGGAAGCTCCAGGAAGTCAGCAGCCATGCCAGTCTGGGTCCCTCCTGCATTCTCAGTGCCTCGCCAGTGCCGTCCCCAGCAGTGGCTTTTACCTTCATGGTTAGAGTTCTCTTATAAGAAGGCTGACATGGAAATTTCAGTCCTCAAGCAAGTCATGTGACTGCACCTCCTCTCACAAGCAGAAAGGCCTGGGCCCACGGCCTCACAAAGGGGTTATTCATAAAGGGTCCAGGTGAGAGAGGCAATCCATCATTGCTCGAGGCTCAGCCCTATCACCACTCCTGGCACCCTCCCAATGACAGGGAGACAATGACATCACCTCTGACTGTATACAAAGGACACCCTATTCTTTAACCCTCTCTATGGAGAATTACTCTTTTAGCTCTTTCTTGCAGTATTAGGTGCATAATGTCATAACTCAGCGTTTCCCAGATGCAGTGCGAGGGCCTAGATGACTTGGCAGGTATTTGATTTATAGACGTTTTCTCAAGTCAGAGACGAAATTGAAGCATGTTTTGCTGAGAGTAGGAAAACAACTCAATCTGGAAGAAAAGCTGATTTCTCAGGCACATAATTGTAAGTTAGATCGAATCCTCTCACCTTTGCATTTGATTTTCTCACCTCCTACACAGATTTTCAGTGACAACCCTCATTCTTATCATTTTTAATATCCACAGAGCACTACTCAGAAGATTTATTGGTTTAAAAAAATGCCAGTTCCTCTAAACAGCAAAGTCCCATTGCCGAGTTTCATGTAAAGATTGTGCTTAAACAAACTACAGTCAGAGCATTTGAGGACAATGCTTAAGGAAAGAAGTGAGAAATCTGAATTGTGGAATAGTTATTATCATAATTGCTTGCATTTATCGCGTGTTTATTATGTGTCAGGTATTAGGCTGAGTTCTTGGCATGAATTAGCTCATTTAATCCTTACAGCAAACATTTGAGATGGGAAAAATATTGTTCCCATTTCACAGAGGAGGAAACTGACACTGGCTCAAGAACATGTGCCTCGTGGAGAATGTAGCCAGAGCTCTGATGCTGATTTACATCATTCTGTAGTCCTGGCTCTTACAAATGGCTAATAGCAATGGATATTTGTATTTGAGAAAGAAAGAAATTTTCATCGCTCCGAATGCAAGTGCCATTAACTTGGGTTGCTCAATTCAGGGCCTAACAGACTCGTTTTAATCAACAAATTCATAAAGATCCTTTGTAAATGTCTCATTTGTTGACTTGTTTTTTTAGGTGATTAAAAAAGGCGTTGTTCTCTTAAAAATATTAAATGTCTCTCTTCCTGTCCAACCCAATTAGAATCTGCTATAGTCTGATGTTTGTGTCTCCTGCAAATTCATATGTTGAAATCCTAACCCCCAAGGTGAGGGTATTAGGAGGGGGAGCTTTGGGAGGCGACTTAGTTGTGAGGGCAGGGCCCTCAGGAGTGGGATTAGTGCCCTTACAAGACTTCAGAGCTTCCTTACCCTGTCTGTCTGCCTGTGAACCAGGAGGAGCGCCCTCACCAGGCACTGAATGTGTGGGCGCCTTGATCTCAGACTTCCCAGTTTCCGCAACTGTGAGAAATAAATTTCTGTTGTTTGTGAGCCACCCAATCTATGGGATTTTGTTATAGCAGATGGACTAAGAATCCAAGACATAAAATTTTCATATGTGAGTTTGGCCCATTTCTAAATTCTGGCAAGATCCAAATGTCTGTTTGACCAGGCATCAGACAAACAGTTCTGACTAGCAGTGCTCTTTTGAACGGCGTGCCGACATTCCCAGTCCTGTTCTAGTTTTTTCTCTGATAGTGGCAGCCTTGGAGTTTCTTTCAGTCACTTGAATGGGTTGGAGGTTTGTGGCTGTTTCATGCCGCATTTGTGGAGTTCTCACTGGGGGCCTGTCTCAGAACAGATACTCACTCAGTGCAACCCTTGCCCCGCAGCCCAGCCTGGTCCACAGGCATCTCCACTTTGAAAAGCATTTTAATTCCCTTCAGTTCAGCGTAAGAGGAATGGGTTGTGCACTGTCCAATTGGACTATCTATCCAATGCCCTACTCCAAGTCGGGTGGGACTATATACAAATATTATTAATAGCTGATGTTAATTGGCTGCTTCTAGCCAGGCACTGTGCTGGGTGTTCTGCAAGAATTATCTTATTTCATACTCACAGTTGCTCTTTTAGTCCCATTTTTCAGAGGAGGAAACTGAGGCTCAGAGTGGACCTCCCAGTCCCACAGCTAGCAGAATGAGCTCTGGGGTGATGGCAGTCCTGACTGACGTCTCGGTCTGAGCTTTTTAATGCCTATTCCTTAGTGCTCTTCCAGTGAGTTCCAGGAAGTCTGGAGATAAGGACTCGAGTAGTAGTCCAGGAAGTTTCCATGGAGAAAGTAGATGTTGAGCTGGACATTGAGGATTGTATTGGAAAGATGAGAATTGCACAGGGAGGGCTTGGACAGAAAACAAGCAGCGTGGGTTCCCTTGCTTTTGTTGTCTCCATAGAGCAGCAGAAAGGGGGAATTAGACCATTTTGTGGTTGGTGTTGCCAATTAATTTTAAATTCAACACCTGCCTTGCCGTTGAGCAGCTTAATCTTATTATAGCAGATCTCTTCACATTTCTTTTGTTTGTGCAGATTTTACCGGCAGGGGTTTTAAGTCAATCAAAGAGAGTCTGCGCTGAAAGAAATTATTTTTATGTGCATTAAAATAATTGGCCTAATTCTCTGAACTAACAAGTCAAACCTACCTAATTCCTATCTTAAAGGTAAAGAGTAATGCAGTCTGGGAAGAAAAGCATTCACCTAACTATCTCTCTTTTATTTCCAGGACATGGTATAGTGTTCAGGAAAATGAATTTATACTGTTTGGAGGAGCAGCTGAGATCAGCGTATCTAGCTTGAACTTAGCATAGAGATAGTGCCCTTGACTCATGGCTTAATGCACATAAGTGTGCAAAGTATTTTAATAATGCAGAGGTAACAGTCTGAGAAACAAATTTGAACTTACTTATTCCACACATGACACTGGGATATGCCACTATCTTTTTTTATTCCTCTTGTACCATCTCACTATGAAAGTACCTCTTATAAAATATTATTTCTGTAATATCTGGACTTTGTTTCTAAGTCATTTAGTTTTCCCCAGGTTGTTGAATCTGTGTCCTTGTCTTTAAATTATTTACCTCTTTCATGGTTTCAATCCTCTTGTCTTTTTTTGCAGAAAGTAATTTTTCCAAAGAAATATTTCAATCCACGTAAGGGGAAAATTACTTCACTTTTCTTTAGCATCTTCAAAAGAACTTTTTCTATTTCAGAGAAAGCTGAAATCAAGTGACTTTCTCCTGTGTACATCTGGGCAACCCAGGCGCTCTGCCCCTTTACAGAAATAGGCATCACTGGTGGCGGTCATGTAGATTGGGTGGGGCCAGGCCAACCTTCAGTGCCAGCAGATAGCCCTGATTGGTCCAGGCCACCTTGGGTAATCCGACCTTCATGGTCACAGGGTTTGGTTCAGCGCAAAGCTTTGAGCTGCTGTTGGTTGCTCATGGGAAACGTACCTCCCTGTTGCATGGGGATGGTAGAGCGCATGCACCCGACTGCAGCCAGTCCTCCTGCAATCACTAGGAAATTAGCCCTAGGAGCAAACATTTGTATAGAAGGGAAGAAAGGTGGAAAGAAATTGAGTCCTCACATCATTGTAGCAGTCAATGTAGTCCACTGTACCTCTGGACTCCCAGTTAGCAAATAAATCCCTTCTTGTTTATGAGTTTCAGTTGGGCGTTCTGTTATTTCCAGCCCAGAGCATTTTATCTGATATACCCAACTCCTGGGCAGTTGAGCTCACCACACAATGCCACTCCTCAAAATATTTCACCCAGCCATCTGTGGTCTGTCTAATCACAGAGTGGTAGGTAATTCCATTGCCTCTATTGATGGTATATTAGCTATGGCCAATTAGGCTGCTGCCACGGTAGAAATTTACTTTTAATTCATCCCTTAGGCTGAAGCAAGTGATCCCCGTCAGCAGATGGCTCTCTGCCATGTGGTTCCACTGGTTTTTCCAGAAACCAGGCTTTTTCCACCCTTTGGCTCCCCCATCCCCTGGGGCCTTGTTACCACCCTCATTAAGCTGCAGACAGAAGGAGGAGGAAGGGACAGCCCTGATTCTTAAAAACTTTGGCCCAGAAATGATACAAACCATAACTCCTCTCCCTTGGCTAAAACTCAGTCACATGGCCACATCTAACTGCAAAGGAGCCCAGGAAGAAAAAGTGGATTTTTGGTAACTATCACTAGTTCACAGTCTTAGCTACAGATAGGATGCTTTAGAAGATTATTAAATTACATGGGAAAACAGTAACAGGGCAGCGAGCATGTAGTATCCGCCCAGGCTTTCTAAAGGCCTATATCTATGAGTGCAGGAGCTCTACCTCTTTCTGTTTCCGCCCTGGGGCAAGCCCTTGTTCTCTTCTCCAGCCTTGCTCACCTTCTGGCACATTCCGGACGTTCCCAGCAAGCAAATACACTCCACCATGCACTGGTGAGCGATAAAGATTTTACTGAAGCTCTGGTGTGATTACAGAAATGTAATCGAATGCTTCCGCAGACATCTGTTCTTTCCTCCAAAGCTCTCTTCCTTGGCCGGCAGCCTCCCCTCACCTGTTACTCTTCTGGGGCTGAGCACTTCCCTTCCAACATCAACAGCCCTAAAAGTCTCATCACCGGAGCAATTTGTGCTTTTACACTTTGTTTTATGCCTGCTCAGCAAAACAAAAGCGTGGTACTAAACCAAAACCAATGATATATTTTTTTCCTGCAGCACAGCTGTCAGGGAACTTAGCAAATAATTCACTGTACAAAAAAAAAATCCCTTCTGGGGGCAGGGTTGGGTGAGGACTTGTTACTAAGAAAGTTAATTTTTACCATAAAAATTGATTTACCTGGGAAAAAAGACTGGAAGGATAGCCCAAAATGTTAACAGTATTTATCTCTAGGTTATTGAATTAAAGGGGTTTTTTCCTCTGGTATGTTCCTATACTTTCCTTTCATTTTTATTTCTGTATTTTCCAAATGTTCTATAGTATATGATGTATTTCTTTAATAATCTAAAAAAAGTAAAGAAATTTATCTTTTGCTCAACATCACTAATCACTAGGGAAATGCATATCAAAGCCACAATGATGACGTGTCAATGCAGGCTCATCAAGGGTGACACATGGACCACTCTGGCAGGAGATGCTGATAGTGGGATAGTGGAGGAGGCTGTGCACGTGTAGGGGCGAGGGGTGTATGGGAAAACTCGGTAATTTCTGCTCAATTTTGCTGTGAACCTAAAAGGGCTCTAAAACTAAAGTCTATTATAAGACAAAAAAGGCCAAAAAAAAAAAAACAAAACACAATGAGATACCACTTCACACCCATCAGGATTATTCAAAAAAAAAAGAAGAAAGAAAAGAAACTGGTAAGTGTTGGTGAGGAAGTGAAGACATTAGAATGCTTGTGCATTGCTGGTGGGACTGTAAAATGGTATAGCTGCCCTGACAAATGGCATGGCAATGCCTCAAAAATTAACCATGGAATTACTGTATGATCCAGCAATTCCACTTTTGGGTATATACCCAAAAGAATTGAAAGTAGGAATTTGAACAGA
This sequence comes from Propithecus coquereli, assembly GCF_000956105.1. Taxonomy (NCBI): domain Eukaryota; kingdom Metazoa; phylum Chordata; class Mammalia; order Primates; family Indriidae; genus Propithecus; species Propithecus coquereli. Next base: position 11,473,997 of record NW_012150840.1, read on the forward strand.
TATTTGTATATCCGTAGCAGCGTTAATCATAATAGCCAAAAGGTTGAAGCAACCCAGTGTCTGTTGACAGATGAATGGATAAACAAAATGAAGTATACACATACAATGGAGTATTATTCAGTCTTTAAAAGGAAGAAATTATATCACATGCTATAACATGGATTAACTTTGAATATATTATGCTAGGTGAAATAAGCCAGTCACAAAAAGACAAATATTGTATGATTCAATTTACATGAGATACTTAAAGTAGTCAAATTCATAGAGACAGGAAGTAGAATGGTGGTTGCTAGGAACTGGGCAGGGGAGTGGGAATGGGAAGTTAGTGTTTAAAGGATACAGAGTTTCGGTTGAGAAAGACGAGAAAGTTCTGGAGATGGATGGTAGTGATGGCTGCACAACCATGTTGATGTACTTAATGCCACAGAATTGTACACTTAAAAATTGTTAAAATGGTAAATTTTATGTTATGTATATTTTACCCCAATTTAAAAAAAAATTTTATCTTTTGATAGGCAATTTTACCAAAGTTTTTGACTTGGTTGCTTTGTGATCCCTTGAGAACCAGATATTTCCCTAGTTTGGGCTTTGCACCTACACAGTATTTCTTTTTAAATGAATTTGTAAATGACATAAGGAAAAATAATTATTACATCTGTATTTACACAAGTCTCAAGGGAATGAATAAAATGTGGGTCTTTTTCTCCAACAATTTGCTATCTAATAAGTAAGAAAGGTAAGCACTTAACTATAATCTACAATGAAATAAAATAGTGGGCCAAGGGTAGAGCTGCAAGCAGTGAAGTCTGCCTGGGATTTTGGGGAAATTCCCAGAGAAGAGATATTTAAACTAGACTTCAAAGAACACTCAGGAGTTTACTGCTAGGGAAGAGGGGTCAATGTGGGGGCACATTAGAAAGTGAGATAAAGAGAGATGGAGGGACAGCTCTGGGACATCCAGAAGTCAATTGACTCACACATCCCCACCCCTGAGACCGCTGACCAGGCACAGGGCATCATGGGACTGTGAGCATGGTGGGCTGCACGCTGGCCTTGACATGGTAGTGTTATCTCTACCAGGGAGATGACCCAAGGAGAGGGCTGAACTCAGAAAGCAAAGTCAAAGCCAGCTGTGCATCAGGGCCAGAGTTGAGACTTTGGCTGTCTCCGTGGTGTGATTCTAGAGAAATATGGAGCACGCTGGGGCTTCCTGTGCAAACAGGGAAATGGCCCCTTGCGTGTTGGTGCCTGATCCTGGGCAGCTGTTGGTTTTGCAGTCTGTCAGTGAAAAGAATGGAAGCTCTTTTTTATTATTATTAAATCCAAAAGCTTGTGCAATGTTTTTTGTCAGTATCTTGGACTTAGCCAATCTGCAACACATGTCTTCCTCCAATAACCCACATGTATGGACTTATCGCTAGGTGGTGGCATTCAAATGGTGCACAGCTGTACAACCATTGCCTTAGCCCAAGTAGAGAGAACAGAGTGTGCTTTGTGAACTGGAGATCCGTGGGTGCTGTGTCAGTCAGTCTGCATTGTGATCAGCTTGAGAGAAGGAGGCAGAGGCCACGTAGAATTATATATCTTGGACTCAGCAGACTCATTCTGCAGTCAGTGTGGGTCATTCTTGCCATGTGGCTATTTCTGCTCTTTGAAGCCTCTGTCATGTGCTGGTCCCTGCCTCTGTTGGGTACTTCTGCTCCAGACAACCAGAAAGATGGCCCTGTGAGATTCTTCTGCACATCCTTGGGCTCCCTAAGAGGGCCCTAACCCTGCTCCCAAAGCCACAGCAATGTCTAGGATCCATGAGCATTCACAGCCATCCCTCATCTGGCCATTGCTCGGTCACAGAGTATAGGGGACAGGCCACGTGAAGAATTCTGCAGACCCACCCCTTCTTGTTTTCCAAGTTCCCAGGATCCAGCCACCTCCTGGGGTCAGGTCCTGACAAGCTCTTATTCATGAAGAACAAAAACTTCTACCCCTGGCCCTGCTTGGAAGCCTCCTTATTTCCCCAGGTGGGCCTGATTCACCAAGAGCTGGGAATTCCCTGCCTCGGGTCAAGGCACCCAGGTCTGGGAACACAAAGACCTGACTGTCTTTCCTGGAAGGGAAAAATTATCTTTCCATTGTTTTTGCTGATAGGTCAAAGTAGCAAAAAAGTATAAAGTATAATTAATTTCTATAATTAATTAATTATAGAGAAATAATTAATTAATTATAGAGAAATAATTAATTTCTCAATATCTTACCTTGTTGCACATTGATGGTCTCACTCGCTGATGCCTGGAGACAAGGTCCCTGACCTGGTTCATCTGACACCATGATGTCGGGTAGAGCCTTTCCACCTGCTCATGAGTCCTCTTGGTTCCCTAGAATGTAACCTGGGAGACCTTGGGCTGGAACGTTCATTGCTGCTTAATTTCCTTGAATTTACATCCAGTGCTGCTTCTAAAGGCAGCTCCCACCTCATCCCACCTGTTTCTTGCTCACTCCTTATTCTCCTGAGTGCCCAGGTGTGGAGTCCCAAAGAGTCCGATCTGATTTTAGGGTAGCGTCACACTGATGTGGCAGGACCTAGCCCTGCCCTAGCAATGCCTGAGGGCCAGAAATCCGAGGTAGGAGCACTCCTTACTTTCATACGATTCTCAAACTAGTTTTGAACTAGGAATCCTGGCCTGTCAGACCCAGAGGAGCACCTGCCATTTGTGAACAAGCCAGCTGTCCCCAGGTCCCCAGGTCAAGAAACTCCCAGATCTGCTGGCCTGGCCTTGGCTACAGAGACAAGGCTCCTTTTTCCTGTGCTTTGGAACCATTAAGTGGCTCAACGCAGGCAGTTTTCTCTGTTCACTAAAGAGAGGTCTTATTGGTTGCTTTTTTCCAGAGTATTCTTTAAGGAGGCTTCCAGAATCCTGCCAGATTCTATATATTCTATTTTCCATCTTGACAGTATTCCTAGTGAAGCTGAAGCCAACCTTCTCTCTGATGTCCACACTCGGGGACTAGGCCCTGGCCCATGTTCTCAACATTAGAAGATTTTCTAACACTGGGGCTTCTCTTTAGGCTTCCGTGTTCAGCCTCTCCATACAGTCTCTGAGGCTGATCTCTGCTCTCAGCCTGGCATCTGGGGTGTTCGTCAGTGATTTTAAGGATTCTTCTGCATATCAACTCCTGCTCTTTTTGCCCCCTTTTCCCTGGCCTGTGAGCCATGTCCTTTAACCTCCTCCTGGGTGTAGCCCTGAAAGAGTGGGAGGGCACTTTGCCATGCCTGCTGCAGCCTGTGTGCACGAACAGATATAGCATCTGATGATCTGATTTATGTTTTCCAGATTTATCGCATCACTTGCATACCCAGGCCAGTTGATATTTTAGGCACGTGAATCAGAGTGTCTGGCATGGCTTCCTCTACAGCAGAGCTCCGGCTGCAGGCATAATGAAGTTGGGAGGGGGGAGAGTTCAACTTATCAGAGAGGAAATTTGTGTCGGTAACAAGTCTGCCTGGCAACGGCGCTAAAAAAGAGAGACACCAGGCCCCATCGTCAGAGTCAAAATCTCCATACTAGTATAGCAGCATCATCCTGCGCAATTTTCCTCCTTGAGTGGCTGACGACAATCCTTTAAAAAAAAAGAAAAAAAGAAAAGAAGCATTTTGTACGTGCATTCTCCAAGGGATATCCCCTAACCTGCCCCTAAACAGGGAGACTATGATGAGCTGAAATGTCACCAGGCTGTGGCTACCCATGGATGTGTTATGAATGAATAATAAGAAATAAGCTTCTGCAATGGAATGAAAGGCACAAAAAGGACCTCCCAGGGGCAGAACTATAATATTTGACCCTCTGCCACTCATGGTAGGATTCTGCCTGGGGAATGGGGCTCAAGACCAGGAGACAGGGAGATAGCCCTGTATTTTTTCCTAGTCTCTTAAGTATGCTCTGCCAAAATACAGAGTTTCCTATCTCTCAGGAAATCTATTCACAATTAAGGAAAAAAGTAGAACTGATCTGGACATCCAAACACTTGGGGCTACCTCAAGAGCAGTTGCTGTCTCTTCTTTACATCTGGATCTCAATGCCCAGGGCAGTGACAGGCACAAAGTAGACTGTTAATGCAGGTGTGTTGAACTGACCTGGCCACGGCTCTATTTGTACTTGAAATGCCCTTGAGGGTGTCTTTTACCCACTCTAGGCATCCTTCCACCATCTGGAGAATGAACCAATGATCTCTTAAAGGCCTTCCCAGGTCTGACATTCTAGGATTCCAAGGTCAAGACTAGTTTTACAATCCTAAGAAAGCAGGGAATTAAACAAAGTTCCTGTAAATGTTTCTATCTCACGTGCCTGATCCTCAGGCTCGGCTCTATTATCACAGTGTGTGCACGCCAGTCTTTAGGTTTAAACGCTCCCAGGAATACATCAGTCCGTGGTATCTGGGATACATTTACATTTTTAGCATCAGTGTAATTCTATTTGGTTTTATGCCACAGGAAGTTCAAGCCTGATTCAATTAAGGAGTTTTATCAAATGAGTTTTTAAAAAGGAAAGACAATGCTTTGCACATGTTATACCATTGTACTTTGTGTTGTTATCCAATCAGGCATGGTGAGGGCGGCTAGCGCTTCAGTCCAAGAATCTGTTAGCAATCCGTAAAGTTGAATATTTTACTGTCTTATTTGGAAGAATGGAATTTAAGAGCTGAAAGGGACCTTTGAGGTAGGCAGGCATCTCCTGCTAAAACAGGGGCAGGGAAACTTTTGGTACATTTTTGCATGCCTCTTACCTCCTAATGTAGTTTTCATATCATGGGCCTGAAAAATCAGACAGAAAAATCCCAGGTTGCTAAACCTGGGGATGAAAGTGCTTAGCAGCATAAGATAGAGTTGTGTCCAGTCTCAGAGTGCCTCTTCTTCCATCAGAAACATCCAGAGCAGGATTTAAATTCCTGTCTGAGGAGGAGCAGAGCTGTGTGGCGGAAGGCGTCCTTCCTGGGTAACACCTGCAGCTGGCTTTTTTCATAAAGTGAGCACAAAAGAGGAGGAACCCTCCTTGGAAAGAAAGTTGAAGACATCTCAGGACTTAAGGGGGGAACTTAGAGCCAGTGCAGACAGAGAGACTGAGGAGTCTCAGCAGCTGGAGAAAACTCTGGTCTGAGGAGGCAGATGTGCTAGCACTAGAACCCAGAAGAGAACCTCAAACAAAAAAGGATTTAGAAGCAGAGATCCTGGGATGACCCAAGTGAGAATGAAGAAGACAGCACTGAGGTGGGAAATCGCAGGGACGTTTACCTAAGTTATGCAAAGGCAGCAGAGTTGGAGGGAGACCCCAAATCTTAACCAACGGAAGTCAGAGCTGTGATGGAGAAGGAGTACCCAAAGTCAAACCCGAGGAAGAGGGGAAGTTGAATACTGGGTGATGGAGAAGAAGTGGAAAGCTGGGAGAATTGAGAATAGGGAAGAGTCAAGGCAGCAGAATCAGAACAAAGATAGTGAGTCCTAAATTTCTAGAGTCCTTCTTCTATGATACTTGAACATACTTGGCTAGGGTGAGCAGCTAAAGGAACTATATAGCAGTTTGGACAAAGACAATGAAAAAGAGAATCCAAAAAACAATCAGAACAGAATTATTTCCTTTGGACAATGCCCTTGGATAATAGAAGTGAATACGAGAACCACAATCTGTATCTACCTCCACTTTGCTTTTGGCCGCCAGTAACAGAAGACCCAGCAGAAAAGAGTCAGAACCATAGGAGTTTGAATATATTATCCACACATTACAGCAATATTTATGATCTCATAAAACAAGAAGTCAGGTGAAAGAGGATAATGCCAGGATTATTTTAATCAGGGGCCCGGTGCCAACAATGAGGACCCAGCTTCTATCCTTTTTTCCATCCTTAAAGTGACGTCCTCTTCGGATGGCTCTCCTCGTGGTGTCTGCAGCTTCAGGCATCACTGTAGACAATAGTATTAAAGACAGGAACAAGAGAAAGCGCCTCACTTGTGCAACTCCTAAAGAGCAAGGAATCCCTTCCCAGGAGTACCTCCCACAACTTTTCCTCACATCTTTTCAGCCAGAATTGCTTAACACTCCCATGCCCAAAGCAGTCTCCTGGCAAGGGAAGTGGGGTGAACAGACTGACGGAGACTGAGAAAGACGTGTTCTGGGGGCCTTCCCCTGAGGCACTGGGCAGTTACTTACTTTCTCGGGGCCCATCTCCACCCCACTTCCTTCTGCATGCGATTCGTCAGAGGGGGGTGATGTTGCAAGGGATACCATGGCGGCAAATGAGGCATTCTGTGAGTCCATGGAAACCGGTGCTGGCCTAGGGGCTGTGACCCTCTGCTCTCCATCACTGTCCTCCACCCTGGCAGAGCCCAGAGGGAATCCAGAGGAAAAGGGAGGGTAGATATGGGGGGAGGGGCGGTGTGGGCACAAGAGAATGACCAGAAGAGTTGCTGTGCGTGTCTTGTGTATACCAGATGCGTGAATGTAAATGGATATTATTTTTGTTGTTTTTACTTACAGAATCCTGAAGTCAAATTCTGGAAAAAAGAGAATTCAAACTTCCCAGAGAGAAGCAGCAAGCTTGGCACGCTAGATTGTGAGTTGGGGGCCAGGGCTCCGGGTCTTGCTGCTCCTCTGCTCCCTCACCGTCCCGCCTGTGTGAACGCACCGTGGATCCTCCCAGACCGTCTCTCCACACCCGAGTTCCCGCGCTGTCACTAAACCGACCCGTCAGTGCAGCCAGACACGCGGGGAGCAAGTCTGATGGAAGGTGCGGTGACAACGTAGAAGCCGCCTGTGTCCCGCTATGATGACAGCACAGAGCGTGGATCTCGAGTCGTTTTGCTGAAGAAATGGTGATCCCGGCTGACCAGTCAATACTGCCACCCTCTCTTCCCTGCCCTCATCAATGACCAGCAAGTGACAACTTCTACAGTCCGTGTAAGTTTCCCCCAGCTCGGAGCTGAGTCAGTGTGCAACGCGAGCGAGCGAATTACAGACAGGATCCAAGTCCAGGCACGCCCTTCTCCCACCTCCCATCTGCACTCCTGCCTCCCCTTCTTCGTTCCGCCCTCCTCCCCCCACCACCCCTTCAGCTATTGGCCCTCCTCACCTTCTCCTCCCCCCAGAGCCATGAACTCTGAGGCCCTCACCAGTGGGTTCAGGGAGAAGGAACCAGCACACAGGAGCAGATATCCCAGCCCCCAAGGGGGAGCACATTTCCCCAACCCCAGAAGAAAACCAGCTTAGATTCTACAGCAGATCAGTGTTCCTCACTCCTGATTTACCTTGAGCCAGTAACGGCATGTGGCCTCCCGTTCTGATTACGACGCTGAGTGTTGGTTTCTGGTTGTTCCACAAATTACCCTCTTCTGGCGGCTTGACTCATCTTAGGTATGGATGCTGACCGATCCATTCCAAGGGAACTGATGTTTATAAATTGCCTCGCCCCCCACCCCTTACTCAACTGTTGAATGAGCCAGAGAGAAAGTATTTTTAACTGGATTCCTGTTTTGGTAAGATTTCACATGTTCCCTTTAAACACATAAAGGATTTCCTCTCCTCCTGCTTTCCCGACCTGTAGTGAAAAAATGAAAGAAAAGCAAATCATTTAGGAGAAGGAGAACAGAGGAAGGAGGCTGTTCTCTCAACAATAAGAAACGTCTCAGCAACTACAAGTTAATTTAGACATGTACAGGTAATTCCAAAGAGGGGAAGATTTAGTACATATCATGTTTCTTCTAAAAGCAGCAATTGCCTTTATTTAAGGATATATGGAAGATTACTTTTTGTTATCTGTGCCTGGAGCTGTTTGCTTCAATTATCTTGGTAGGTTTCAATTCTGCCTCCTCTTCTCTTGAAAGAGAGAACATTGTTTATTAAAAAGGAAACACAGTTCTCTTCTAATGTTTCAGGTGCCTGTAATGTCACCAAAGAAAAGTGTCTATAAACAGTTCCTCTGTGAGAATGGGGATAGGATCCTTGCTCAGGTAAGATTATTGGGAGCCAGCAACGCACCTGAAGAGGTGTAAGCTTAAGCATCACACCCTTAGAGAAGCGGTTCTCAACCCAATTTGCACATTAAAATCACCTGGGGGAGTGTGTGTGTGTGTGTGTGTGTGTGTGTGTGTGTGTGTGTACATATGCACACACACTGATTTCCTGGCCCCACCTTGAAGAATCTGATTCAATTGACCTGAGGTAGGGCCCAGGCATTGGTAGGTTTTAGAAGCTCCCTGGTGACTTTATGTCCATCCAGGTTGAGAACCACTGCTTAGAGCTTCAAGAAGTTTGCCCATACCTGGCTTCATTGCCCTGGGAACTAGGTAACTTTCTTCTGAAATTCAAAAAAAGATTCTTGAAGCTAGTTGGCCTGCAGCTGATGACACCCAGCTCCAAAGGAGAAAGGCAACGTAACACCCAAAGCCTATTCAAGCCAAAGTTCTTAGAAGTGAAGTTTTTCAATTGGAATGTTGGGTGAACTGTGATGATGCTTCTTCCTCTCCACACACACGCACACACACACACACACACACACACACAGTGACATGATGTAGCTTGACATACAAATTCCAGATTCAGCCCACATTGCACAAAGTCCTGAAGTGGTTGATGTCTGTTTGTCAAAATGGTCTTACTGCCCTTACTGGGCTGCAGGTGGCCTCAACTTAGTGACGAGTTGTGTCCCATCTTAACTTATTTGTTTGGAGTTCCAACATGTGTTCCCATAGAAATGGTGTGATCATGGTGATGAAGTTCCATAATACAACGGAAGGTTTGTACAGAGTACAAAAAATACTGTAGGGTAATTGCTGTGGATTTAGAGCATTAACAACATAGGTCCTGTGACACTCAGGTATTCTGTGAAACAGGCAGAGCACAGAGGATTCTTAGGGCAATGAAACTCATCTGCATGATATGTAATGGTGGATACATGGTGTTATGCATTTGTCAAAACCCATAGAACATACAACACGAAGAGTGCATCCTAAGGTAAACTATAGACTTCAGTTAAAAAAATGTATCCAAAAATATTATTAACCAATGTATTTTTCTAAACGCGATGTAAGACAACAGTGGGCCAAAGAAACTTATGTTAGGCCAGTGACCTCTTTGAGACTTTGGGCTTTCACCTCCTGTGTTGCCAAGACTCTGAAGTGAGTAGCAAACAATAAAGCTGTGTTGAGATGTTGTGGGGGGTGGGGGGAGGTCAGCCAGTTACGTTCACCCTCAAATGACATGCCTGCACACCAGGCAGCTCAGGAGGACTATAAATTATGTCATGTCATCAACCTCCTAGGCCACCCGTGAATGGTTAAAACTATGGGTGAGAACAGGCTGCTGCTCCAGATTAAATGCATGTGTGAAGATGAGCTATTGACAGTGAGAGATGGAGAACAAACTGTCCCCGAGACCAAGATATGATTCAGTGAAGATTAGCAGGTAGAAAAGGAAGCTGATTTGCCTAACAAAGAATGTCTTCAACATTTTAAAATAGAGATTTTTTTTTTTAAATGAGGAAACCATTCCAGTAAGGTACAAATCAGTTCACTGCGATAAACTAAATGCTTTTCGCCTGCCGTGTCCAATAAATGTCTTGTGCACTGATCTGCACTGTCGTGCAGCTCTGAGAAAATCCTGGCCAGGCCAGCTGGGAGCTCCAGAGCAGAGAATGCCTGAGAGGAGTCCCACGTCAGCCAAGAATGGCTCAGCTCTAGTACCCCTGCTATGCTCAGTGACTGGCTGGAGGCAGCCTGCGGATAGCACAGCCCCAGCATGAGGACTGCAGCAGGCCTGCAAGTGGGCAGCTGGACAGTACCCGTCAGCGTCTCTGCTCGCAGCAGCTTCCTTGAAGGGAGGTCAAGGCAGCTCACCTTCATGGCTGCCACTGGACTCGTGTGTTGATTTTTTTCTTATTTTTTAAAAATCATATGACTCTTAAGGCCGGGCACGGTGGCTCACGCCTGTAATCCTAGCTCTCTGGGAGGCCGAGGCGGGCGGATTGTTTGAGCTCAGGAGTTCGAAACCAGCCGGAGCAAGAGCGAGACCCCATCTCTACTAAAATTAGAAAGAAATTAATTGGACAACTAAAAATATATAGGAAAAAAAATTAGCCGGGCATGGTGGCGCATGCCTGTAGTCCCAGCTACTCAGGAGGCTGAGGCAGGAGGATCGCTTGAGCCCAGGAGTTTGAGGTTGCTGTGAGCTAGGCTGATGCCATGGCACTCTAGCCCGGGCAACACAGTGAGACTCTGTCTCAAAAAAAAAAAAAAAAAACATATGACTCTTTAAAGTAGAAATGAAAACACCGTATTGTGGGGTTTATCATGTAAGTAGATAAAATATATATGACAATAACACAAAGGAGGGAGAGCAAATTGGAACTACGCTGTTGAAGGATTATTATATGTTATGTGAAGTAGTACAATATTAACTCTAAGTAGGTTGTGGTAAGTTAAAGATGCATATTTGTAGGTTGAGTGACCACTACCAAAAAATAATGCAAAGAAGTACAGCTAAAAAGTCAATAGAGGAATTAAACATGCAATTATATATAATAGTATATAATTATACTATATATACTATTATATATAATAATTATATATTAGTATATAATTATATATGCTATTATATATTATATAAACATGTATATGTGTAAATATATATATAATATGTATATATTTGATTAGTCCAAGGACAAAAGACAGATGAGACAAGTAAAAAACAAATAGCAATTGGTAGACCTAAAGCTAATCATGATTTTTTTTTCAGGGGAGGCAGTCAAGATGGTGGACGAGCAAAAACACCAGCCAGAGTGTCTCTGCAAGAAAGATGGATTTTGGAAGAAAGTGAAAAAAAATAAACAGGCAGACAAACATAGATAGGATTAGGGTTGGAAGGAAGGGTGCCTGAAGCTACAGGAGACTCCATGGGAAGAAGTTGCAGAGGAGAACCAGAAGGAGAAATGCCCCCAAGAGGCTTGGAGACCAGCCACAAGGGTAGGTGGAGCAATTAAATTTCCCCTCCCTTGCATCTCAGACTGCTGGTAGGCTCCTGAGCGGCTGGAGAGACCTGCCAACATTAGCCCAGAGATGGCCACTGCCAGTGAGCAGTGAGCCTCTTGTGGACAGGGCACCAGGCTCCCAGCTCCCTCGGGACACCTCCAGCCCGCAGACCCAAGCCCATCGGCAGGTGCCATATTGCTTCATTCTCCCCTTTCCCTTCCCTACCCATGGCTGCTGAGAGAGACAACTTAGCAACCACCCAGAAACATCTGCAGAGAATGGGACCTTTCCTTTTGGGGCCCTACAGCGGACTGAGGAGTACTCAGACTGTGAGCTCCCTACCCACCAGCCCTCCTAGGCACCACTTGTCTGTACTCCAGGAGAGTGGGGCAAATCCTGAAGCGGAGAGACATCGATCCAGCTTGGGCACCCTGTGGGTGACTTGAGACCAGTACTCCTCTCCCTGGCAGGGTCAGGGATTGATCTCCAGGGCCCAGGGGCCAGGCCTGCAGACCAGATCCCGTACCCCCAGGTCTCGATCACATTGCCCCAGAGCACAGAAGAGATATTTGCGAAGGAGCCTACTGAGGTGTGTGCGCCTTCAGGGGCAGATTAGCATGTTTGAGGGGCAACCCTCCTCCCACGGAAAGGCTGTATGCCCAGCCCAGGCTGTGATCCTGGGCAGGGAACCTCCCAGTGTGCTTCACAGCCAGGGAAGATCTGCTGGCTTGTGGTCCTGCCTGCTGGCAGAGGCCTGGGAAAAACTGCAGAATAGGGGAGGGGGGAAAGGAGCAAGGCCTACTCCAGACTGCAGGTCTCAGACAGCCCCACCCCCAGAGGCAGACTTTTCAGCTGAGTGGGGCTATTTCAGCCACTCCCTGGCAGCTTTGCCCAGGAGCAAAGAACAGACTTTTGACCCCTGCTAACAGCATTTGTGGAGCTTGAGGGCAGGCTCACCCAACCCAACCCACCTCCACCCAGACTCACTCCCTAACCTGCCTCAACTGAGGTGGAGAATAAGGACAGATCTGGAAGTCCCAGAGTCTCACCCACTACCTGAGACACTAGAGTGCCTCTCCAGAGGAACAAGAGCTGGTTACAGGACCCCAAACAACACTGCAGCCTGCTCCTCCCAGCAAGCGCCACCTACTGACAGGAGGTCATTCTGCACACCCTTTTACTGCATCTGCTGACTCATCATAAAGGGTGTGGTCGAATCTCATGCACAAATATCACCTATTGGCTCAGAGACTAAACAGGGCGTGTCATTACTCAAATGAAAATCTAAAGGTAAGAAGCAACAGCTGATACAGATGGGAAGGAATCAGCAAAAGAACTCTGGAAGTATGAAGAATCAAATGGAAAGCACACCTCTAAAGGGGAACACCAGCTCTCTAGCAATGGACATCAACCAAATTCGGAACACTAAAATGACAGAAGAAGAATTTTGAACATGGATTGTAAGAAAAGTCAATGATATGCAAGAAAAAATGAATAACCAACACAAAGAAACCACAAAAGAAATCCAGGACTTGGAATAAAAAATTCACTAAAGAAATTGAAATATTAAAGAAAAATCAAAACAAATTCCTGATTTATTCAAGGAATTTATTCAAGAAATTACAAAACAGTGGAAAGCCTCAAGAACAGGGTAGATCAAACAGAAGAAAGAACCTCAGGATTGAATATAACATCTTTCAATTAAATAAGTCAGTCACAGAGATAGAACAGAGAAATAAGAGAAAAGAACAAAGCCTACAAGAAATGTGGGATTATGTGAAGAAGCCAAACATGAGAATCATAGGCATCCCTGAGGGTGAAGAAGAAAATATACAAGGGTTGGATAAGCTATTCGAGGATATAATAGAGGAAAATTTCCCAGGCCTTGCTAAAAATCTAGATAATCCAGGTATAAGAAGCTCAAAGGACTCCTGGGAGATTCATCACAAACAGGAAGACACCAAGACACACAGTCATCAGACTGACCAAAATAAGCACCAAAGAGGCCCTCCTACGAGCTGTAAGTGAAAGAAGCAGGTAACCTACAAAGGAAAACCCATCCGAATAATGGTAGACTTCTCAACTGAAACCTTACAAGCAAGAAGAGACTAGGGCCCCATTGTCACTCCTCTCAAACAGAATAATGCCCAACCAGGATTCTTGTATCCTACAAAACTAAGTTTTGTATACGAAGGAGAAATAAAGACCTTCTCAGATAAGCAAAGACTGAGGGAATTCACCAAGACCAGACCTGCCCTCCAGGAAGTACTCAAAACAGTGTTACACATGGATCAGCACAATACACACTCATGAATGTAAAATCACCCAAAAGCTAAAGGTCAAAGGCCAGATACCATAATCACTCAAGAGAGAAAACAAAGCAACAAGGTTCAAGTCAAGAGGATCAACATAAATCTGCCCCACTTATCAATTCTCTCAATAAATGCGAATGGCTTGAATTGCCCACTAAAGAGACAGCCATATCCATGGCTAAATGGATAATTATACACAAGCCAAGTATCTGTTGTCTTCAGGAAACACATCTAACCCACAAGGATGAGTTCAGACTCAAGGCAAAGGGATGAAAAACAATATTTCAAGCAAACGAAAGCCAAAAGAAAGCTGGTGTGGCAGTTCTGATTTCAGATAACTTAGTCTTCAAATCAACAAAAATCATGAAAGACAAAGAGGGTCACTATATAATTGTGAAGGGTACAGTTCAACAAGAAGACATAACAATTCTAAATATTTATGCACCTAACTCAGGAACACCCAGATTCATAAAGCAAATCCTACTTGATCTAAACAAAATGATAAACAGCAACATCATAGTAACTGGAGACTTCAACACCCCTCTGAGAGAACAGGACAAATCCTCCAAACAGAAAATTAAAAAGAAACAATGGACTTAAACAGAACTCTAGAACAAATGGGCCTGACTGACATTTGCAGAATATTCTACCCCAAAACCACTAAATATATGTTTTTCTCATCAGCTCATGGGACATTCTCTAAGATTGACCATATCCTAGGCCACAAAGCATGTCTCAAAAAATTTTAAAAAATAGAAATTATACCATGCCTCTTCTCAGACCACAGTGGAATAAAATTAGAAATCAACTCCAACAGAAACTCTCATCTCACACAAAGTCATGGAAACTAAACAACCTTCTGCTGAATGATTATTTCATTAGGGAGGAAATCAAGATGAAAATCAAAAGATCTTTGAACTAAATGACAAAGGAGACACAACTTATCAAAATCTGTGGGACACAGCTAAAACAGTCTTGAGAGAAAAATTTATATCCATAAATGCCTACATCCAAGAGACAGAAAGATCACAAATAAACAATCTAATGAATCATCTCAAAGAACTGGAACCCAGAAGAAGAAAAGAAATAATAAAGATCAGAGCAGAACTAAATGAAATTTATAATGAAAAACTATATGGAAGATTAATAAAACAAAAAGTTGGTTCTTTGAAAAAATAAACAAAATTGACATGCCTCTGGCTAGATTAACAAGAAGCAGAAAAGAAAGAACTCTAATAAGCTCCATCAGTAATGAAAAAGAAGAAATTACAACTGATGCCATGGAAATACAAAATATCATCTATGAATACTATAAAAACCTCTATGCACATAAACTGGAAAATGTGGAGGAAATGGACAAATTCTTAGACACACACAGCCTCCCTAGGCTAAATCAGAAAGAAGCAGAATTCCTGAACAGACCAATATCAAGTACCAAAATTGAAACAACAATAAAACACCTTCCTAAAAAGGAAAGTCCCAGACCATATGGTTTCACACCCAAATTATACCAGACCTACAAAGAAGAACTAGTGCTTATCCTGCAGAAATTATTCCACAACATTGAGAAGGAAGGAATCCTTCTCAACACATTTTATGAAGCCAACATCACCCTGATACCAAAACCAGGAAAGGACGCAACAAAAAAAGAAAATTACAGATCGATATCCCTTATGAATATAGATGCAAAAATTCTCAACAAAATCCTAGCAAACCGAATTTAGGTGCTTATCAAAAAAATAATCCATCACGACCAAGTGAGCTTCATCCCAGAGATGCAGGGATGGTTCAACATATGCAGATCTATAAATGTAATTCACCACATAAATAGAAACAAAAACAAAGACCATATGATCCTCTCAATAGATGCAGAAAAAGCATTTGACAAAATTCAACCCCTTTTATGATAAGAATGCTTAGCAAAATAGGCATAGATGGGACTTACCTAAAAATGATACAAGCCATATATGACAAACCCACAGCCAATATCATACTGAATGGGGAAAAATTGAAAGCATTCCCTCTTAGAACTGGTACCAGACAAGGTTGCCCTCTATCACCACTTCTATTCAACATAGTGCTGGAAGTCCTAGCCAGAGCAATCAGACAAGAGAAGAAAATCAAGGGCATCCAAATGGGAGCAGAAGAGGTCAAACTATCTCTCTTTGCTGAAGATATGATCTTATATCTAGAAAACTCCAAAGATTCTGCCATGAGACTACTGGAATTGATAAATTCAGCAAAGTCTCAGATTACAAAATCAATGTACAGAAATCAGTAGCATTCCTATACATCAACAACTGTCAAACTGAGAACCAAATCAAAGACTCAATACCCTTCACAATAGCAATGAAGAAAATAAAGTACCTAGGAATATATTTAATTAAGGAAGTAAAAGACCTCCACAGGGAGAACTATGAAACACTGAGGAAGGAAATAACAGAGGACGTAAACAGGTGGAAAACCATACCGTGCTCATGGGTCGGCAGAATCAACATCGTTAAGATGTCTATACTACCCAAAGTGATCTACAGAATCAATGCAATCCCTATTAAAATACCAACATCATTTTTCACAGATATAGAAAAAATAATTCTATGCTTCATATGGAACCAGAGAAGACCCCATATAGCAAAAGCAATCTTAAGCAAAAAGGAATTTTAAGAATTTAAAAATCAATCAAAAAGAAAGCTTAATAGAAAATCATATCCATAAGTACATTAAATATTAATAGACTAAATACACCAACTAAAAGACAGAGATTTAAGACTGGATATAAAAAAATCCAAATCTACCCATATGCTATCTACAAGAGACACACCTTATATATAAAGACTCAGACAGATTGAAAGTAGCAAGATAGATTAAGCTATTATTTTCCAAGTGGTAAACATAAGAAAACTGGTGTGTCTAAATTATTATCAGACAAATAGACTTCATGGCAGAGTATTACTGAAAATAAAGAGGTGCATATCATAGTAATAAAAGGTTTAATTCATAAGACATAACCATTATAAATGATTCTTAGAAAGTTAAACATACAATTATGGGCCAGCAATGCCATTCCTAGGTAATTAAGCAAGAGAATGAAAACATGTGTCCAACAAAAAGACTTATACAAGAATGTTCATAGCAACTTAATTCACACTAGCTTAACTGGAAATAAACTAAACGTTTATCAAGAGGAAAATAGACGAATTTTGTGTATTGATACAATGAAATACTACTCGACAAAACAAACAAGCTGCTGATACACAGGAAAAACCTAGATGAATTTTATAAACATGATGAGCAAAGAAGCCAGAGACAAAGACGTATATGCTGTATGAGTCCTTTTATATGAAATTTAGAACAGGCAAAATTCATTTAATTTTGAAAAATTTTTCTTCTAGGACTGAAGGGTACAAGGAAACTTCCTGAGGTGGTAGAAATATTTGTTATCTTGGCAGAGAGGCAGATTACAGGAGTGTATGCATTTGTTAAAATGCATCAAATTGTACACCAAAAACAGAAAATTATAAATGAATATAAAGATGTATAAAACATAGTGTCTGTCCTCAAAACAAAACAAAGGAAGAATTTCCTTAAGAAAATAAAAGAAAGACAAAAGAGCATAGTAACTTCACGAGAAACAAAATCTACCAAGCAGTGCAGAATCTCTGTGCTTTCTCTTGCTTGGAGTTGGCAGCCAATGACTTAGAAGCATCATATGGCAGCATCTGAATATACACATATGATGTAGTTTATTGGATTTGATAAAGAAATCACTGGAAAAAAAATGATAACCACTAAAGGAACAAAAATACAATCTATAGCTTCCAATTCAAAAGAGGACAAAAAAGTGTCCTAAACTTTGTCCTATTCCACAGAAGGTGGAAAGAAGAAAAAAAGAAGCAAAAGAAAAAATAATAAACAAAATACAAAATAAGATGATAAAAATTATTCCAAGTGTGTCAGTAATAACAATAAATGTAAGCTAATTAACTCAACAATTAAAATACAGAGATTAACAAATTACACTAAAAATTTTATTTTTACTTTATTGTGGTGAAAACACCATATGAGATCTACCCTCTTAACAAATTTTTGAGTTTACAATACAGTATTTTTAACTATATGCATCAATTTATTTCTGAGCTCTCAATTCTCTTCCATTGGTCTTTATGTCTGTCTTTATACCAGTACCATACTGTTTTAATTACTGTAGCTTTGCAATGTATTTTTGATATCAGGAAATGTGATACCTCCAGCTTTGTTCTTTCTCAAGATTGATTTGACTATTTGAGGTCCTTTGTGGTTCCATATGAATTTTAGAAGTGTTTCTTCAATTGCACTTGCACCCTATGAATATATAAAAATAAAATTTTTTGAAGTTTTTTTATAGATCTGTCAAAAATTATCATTGGAATTTTGATAGGGATTTTATCGAATCTTTAGATTACATTAGGTAGTATAGACATTTTAACAATCCATTTCTTCAAATCCACGAACATGTGTGTCTTTCCATTTATTTGTGTCTTCTTTAGTTTACTTCATCAATGTTTTTTTTTACTTCATCAATGTTTTATAGTTTTCAGTGTACAAATATTTCATCTCCTTAGTTAAGTTTATTCCTAAGTATTATAATCTTTTTGATATTACTGTAAATGGGATTGATATCCTAATTTCCTTTTTAGATAGTTCATTGTTAATATAAAATCCAGGAAAACACAGCTTATAAGAAACATGCCTAAACCAACTACCTTCCCCCAAGAACAGTTTGAGATAAAGAAGTGAAAAAAAGAGTGCCTTGCAAATATTAATCAAAAGAAAACCTCTATACCAACATGAATACCAGAAAAAATAGAATTTAAGGAATAAGTGTTTAATAAGCTTTAAGAGTAATACTACGTAACAATAAAAAGAAAAGTCTCCCAATAATAGTAATAGCTAATATTAGTTAGGGCAAAATGTCATGATGTTTGCAACTTACATTCAATGGTTCCCTAAAAAAAAGTTGATGGAGAAAAAAATGTGGCAAATGTTAACAACTTGTGAATCTAGATAAGTGGTCTAGGTGTGTTCATTTTACTATTCCTTCAATTCATTGTATAACTAATTTAATTTTTCTGTAGTTTTGAAATTTTTCAAAATAAACTTTTACAAAGGCAAAAGTTGGGAAAAACTCACTATTGAATAACTTATAAGATAAAAAGGAAATCAAAAGAACTTATAAAATATTTAGAATGAAAAATAAAAGGATTACATATAAAACCTATAGAAAACAATTAAAGCAGTATTTATAGGGAAAGTCATAGCTTCAAATGAATTTGTTAAAACTAGAAAGATTTAAAATAAATAAATAAATCCTTACACTCAAAAAGCTA
Organism: Propithecus coquereli; assembly: GCF_000956105.1. Taxonomy (NCBI): domain Eukaryota; kingdom Metazoa; phylum Chordata; class Mammalia; order Primates; family Indriidae; genus Propithecus; species Propithecus coquereli. Next base: position 11,492,683 of record NW_012150840.1, read on the forward strand.
GAAAATTGCATAACAGAGTAAAAGCCAAAGAAAATAAAATGAAACAAATAACTAAGATACAAATTAAGAGCAAATATTGATGAAACAGAAAACAACCAGGAGAGATTTAACATAACCAAGGGCTTGTACTTTGAAAAACTAAAGCATATAACACTTAGGAAGACTGAAAGAAAACAAAAGAAAATATTCAAATAAACAATATTAACAAAAAAAGAAGACATAAAAACAGGCATAGTAGGTATTTTAAAAATCATAAGAGAATGATACAAATAAATGTAGCTATGAAGATTAAAAACTTAGATAAAATACGTATTTTTTTAGAAAAATATGGATTACCAAAATTAATTTAAGAAGCAATTACCAAAATCAACCTAACAAGCGGTATGAATAGAAAATCTGTGTAAATGGAAACCTATTAGAAAAATTGAGTCAATAATTTAAAGTGCGGCATACCCACTCCAAAAGCACCAAATGTTATGGGAAGTTTTAGGAGGCTTTAAAGAGAACAGATAATTCTTATATTTTAAACCTTTTTCAGAGAATAGAAAAGGAAAGCTTCACCCTCAATTTGTCCTTTAACTCATGTACTAGTATAAATTTGTATATAAAGTCCCAGCAATAAAAACACTGGATCAAGGGTATGTGCACTTGTAATTTTGATCATATCACCATAAACATTGTATCAATCTATCCTTCCACCAACAATGTATGAATAGAATGTATGTTTCCACATATTCTTACCAATAATGTTTTCAAATTTTTAAATCTTTGCTCATCTGAGTGATAAAAAATGGTATTCCATTGTAGTTTTAATTTGTACATCTCTTATCATTAATAAAAATTATAATAATGTTTATATTTGCATTTTTTAAGAGCTATATGTTACTCCTTTATGCATAGTTTATATTTTTTGCCCATTTTTATGTATTTGTTTTCTTATTGTCATATAGGGACTCTTTACATGAGATACATTTCAAATTTTCCTCATTTAAGATTTGTATTTAGATTTTGTTCATGGTTTTTGACATGGAGAATTCAAAAATGTTTATATGATTGTATTTAACAGTCTTTGCTAAACTGGCTTCTGTGTTTTTATGTCACATATACAAAGATCTTCCCCAGTTTAAGATTATATTTTAATCCTCCAATCTTTTGATTACTGTGATGTGTGGATTGAGGCAGGGAGCCATCTTTATTTTTTTCCCCACAGACCTGAAAGGCCACCACCAAAGGATGCTTGTGGTCACAGCCACAGATGATGAGGTGTTACAAAGAGCCCGGGCCGAGCGGTAAGGAGAAATGGGGACGTCTTCCTTAGAAGGCTAGACCTGAGCTGAGTCTTGAAGAATATGTAGGAGTTAGCCACAAAAATAAGGGCTGGGGTATTTAAAGTAATTCAGTAGCAGCTAAAGGTTAGAGTTTGAGGGAGGGAATGGCAAGAGACAAGTCTCAAGAGATAAGCAGGGTGGACCTGGATGCCCTGCTTAGAAATTTAAACTTTATTTTGTAAATGAAAGAGTGCCACTGAAGGATTTTTTTAAAGGGACAGAAGGTAACATGCTCGGATTTGCATCTTAGAATGATTATTCTGGCCCCAGGCTTACATGTGGGGCAGCTCCTTCTCTGTGAGGTCAAGCATCATGCTCTAGCGAGAAGAGGAAGTCTTGGGGTGTTAGAAAAAAAAAAATGACCTTCCAGCAGGAGAGTCTCTCCTCTAAGAAATGGTAACTGAGCCAGATGTAATTCCAGCTACTTGGGAGGCTGAGGCAGGAGAATCACTTGAGCCCAGGAGTTTGAGACCAGCCTGGGCAATATAGCAAGACCCCATTGAAAATGGAAGGAAGGAAGGAAGGGAGAAAGGGAGGGAGGAAGAGAGGGAGGAAAAGAAAGATTATCCTGGCAACAATGTAGACAATGGATTGGAATAGAGCAAACCTAAAGCCAGTAGAGCCCTTTTAAGTAAAAGCTAGTTCCCTGTGAAGCTCACCTGTGCCACATCTCTTAGCTAATAAATGGTTGGACTGGTCCTGCACTAAGTAATCTACTTTTAATTATTTCTCCATAGTTTGGACAAAAACAGCAGATGATGTTCCAGAAAAGGAGAAAAGCTGTCAGTGAGTGATTTTAAGTATGACTCTAGTGTACTTGACTCTAGTGTAAGCTCATCTGAAACCTGAGTGTACAGCAATTGCTAAGTCAATTCAACTGTAGGATCTCATAGTTGGAAGGAAGCCCAGAGGTCTCTCTCCCACCCAGGGCAGGAATCCCTTCCAAAACACGCCCAACAGATGGCACTTTTGAACACTCTTCACCTTCAAAGGGGAGTTTACAGGCCTCTTGTTCCTCTGTTGGTCAGATCTAAACATAGAAAGTTCTTTCTCATGTTGAGCCAAATTCTTCTCCCTGTAACTTTTACCCATCAATCAACAATGTCTTCTCCTGAGTCTTCTTTCCTCAAGAAGAAAACCGTTAACCATAGAGACAGTAGGCATTAGGAAATGCTGTCATAGGGCCATGATAAAAATTATAATGTTTAAAATACGCCAGTGGTTGCACAGCAGTGTGAAGGTACTTACCGCCACTGAACACTTAAAAATGGTTATAGTGATAAATTTTATACATATGTTGCCACAATTAAAAATTTAAAAATACTTTAAAAATATGCCAGCAATAATACACTGACCCAGTTAAAATAACACGGCATGATGTTTTGAACTTTAAATGTTTGTGGCTCTTCAGAATGACATAGAGTTTTTATTTCAGCTCCTTCAAACTCATCCTTGTTTCCATCTCATAACATAACATTTTCCATCTCATAGTTCACTCTCATCCTTCTGTCTTTCAGCCAGGGTCTCAGTTTATCTTTGAAAGGCAGGTTCTTTTCTCTTTGGCTCCCTCTAAATCTTGATGGTTCATTGGATCCTCTGAATTTGCTTTTTTTAAAAAAAAATCCTAATCAGAATCATGAGCTCAGTTATTTCAGGGCAAAAATTATGGTATTTTGAACCTAATAGTCCCATGTCGCTGTAACACAGTTCTGCAGGAGGAAAGATTTAAAAAATATTTTCATTCCAACATCTTAAGAACTTAATCTTTGCAAGAGGAACTTAGAGGTAAATCTGAGAGAACACTCATAGCACAAAGGAATCAATGATAATAGGGAAGTTTTTAATTGGCTCATCTTGTCACTCCACTAACCAGTTACCTGGTTGTAAGACCAGCTTCTTTTATGTGACTTTTAAATTTTTCGTTAACTATAAAATTTTCTTGCCAAAGAGTTAACCTGAGTTTTTCTGTGGGGTCAAAATCAGTGGTGACATCTGCTCATCAAACAGAGCAACCTTGATGTTCCGCTGCTCCTCCCGGCAGCTGGGACCTGAGTCTAGGGGATGGCTTTGTGCCCTGGCCATTCTCAGCCTCATTAGTTCTGTGGCAGCTGCTGTGCCCACAGCCTCAGGGATGCTTGTTTGTCATTTATAGCGACAGATAATTTGGCTGGAATGGGATCGACTAGCAGACATCTAACATAGAAACTGACCCTGATTTGGCAGAGTATGTCTAAAATTTAAAACTTTACATGCAGAAATGTAACAATCTGTTCAATGTTGAATGAAATTTCCTATGAAAAATGCCAATTATTTTATTTGACATAATAATTTGCTTATTCTTTTTTCAGTTTTCTTTCCCTTTTTAAAACTAATATATGTACCTAGGAGAAATGAGTGTGATTTTCTGTAAAGATTTACATTTCCAAAATGTTTATAATATTCTTAGTAAGCCTTGATTCTTTCTGAAACCATAGTTTTAGAATATACCATAAGATATATTCTTGTATATCTTCCCTGTAAGATCTTTGTAAGTGGTATGCTTTTAAAATATTGTTTGAAAATGACTTTCAGCTTCTGATAATGGCAGAGCAGCTTGGTTGGACTAATCCTTTTATAAACAATAGTTATAAAACCTGGACAAAATGTTAGAAAAAAAAAGAACAATTTGAATACACTGAAGACCTAGCAAAAGCAAAGAAAGTGGAGAGAGGTTCACCCTTAAACGCAGAATGTATGCCTTGTGAGGTATGCAAGTTTGCAGTTTCTCTAAGTGCACTCACTAATCCACTGTCTTTAGTTGTCAGGGGATCAGGCTGGCAGACTGGGCAGAAACAGGGAGAAAACCCTGGAAAGGAATTATCACTGCAGATGGCGTGAGACTCAAAATTCATCTAAAAAATCCACCCAACTTCTGGACTGAATGAAAGAAAGAAAGAAAGAAAGAAAGAAAGAAAGAAAGAAAGAAGAAAGAAAAGAAAGAAAGAAGGAAAGAAAGAAGAAAGGAAGGAAGAGAGAAGAGACGCGAAGAGAAGAGAAGGGGGGGGATAAAAGAAAAAGCAGCAGCTGGAAGCTGAACAGAGCAGAGAGTTCACCTGCTGCTGACCGCAGGGAGACAGAGTTTGAGTCTAGCCAAGTTAAAAAGATTAATCTTTAAAGGAACATAATGGAATCCAGAGCGTCTACATTGTAGCTTCATTATAACCAATTAAAAATCACAGAACATGGAAAGTAACAGGGAAATGTGACCCATACTCCAGGGAAAATAGGAATTCAGAGATGACCTAGATGTTTTTGCAATATATAGACAAGACTTTAAGGCAAGTATTATACATATGTTCAAGGACTTAGGAAAAATTTGATCATAGCAAATAAACCTGATGGAGAAATAGGAACTATTAAAACAGGAGCAAAGGCCAGGAGCGGTGGCTCACACCTGTAATCCCAGCACTTTGGGAGGCCAAGGCTGGGGGATCACTTGAGTCCAGGAGTTCAAGTTTACAGTGAGCTATGATCATGCCACTGCACCCCAGCTTAGGCAACAGAGCAAGACCCTATCTCTAAATATATATATATATATATTATCATATGGAAATTTTAGACCTAAAACGTACAATAAGTGAAATGAAAAATTTATTGGATGCCCTTAACAGCATTTTTGAGGCAGCTGGAGAAAGAGTGAATTTGAAGATAGATCAATATAGATTACTCAGTCTGCAGGAGATAGACAAAAGCCCTAATCATTTGGGAAGCAATCAAAACATTTATTTTAAAAATCCATGATTTATTTCACAAAGGAAATCAGAAAATATTTTGAACGCAATTATAACTAAAATACAGGATATCAAAGCTTGTGTGATACAGATAAATGAGTGCTCAGAGGACATTTTGCATTTTTAGATGCTAGTATTAGAAATGAAGAAAAACTTAAAATCGGCCATCTGTTCATCAGTTGATGACAGGATACATAAAATGTGATATATTCGTACAATGGAATATTATTCAACAATAAAAAGGAATGAAGCGTTGACACATGCTACAGCATGGAAAAAGCTTGAAAACATTATGCTAAATGAAAGAAGTCAGACACAAAAGACCATATATTGCGATTCCATTTGTAGGAAATGTCCAGAATAAGCAAATCTATAGAGACAGAAATTGGACTAGTGGTTGTTTAGAGGTGGGAAGAGCAAGGAGTGGAATGAATGAAAAAGGATATAGGGCTTCTTTTGGGGTGGTGAAAATGTTCTAAAATTTATTTGATGCTGGTTGCACAATGCTCTGAATATACTTAAAACCATTGAATTGTACACTGTAAATGGATGAATTGTATGGCATGTGAATTATATCTCAATAATGCTGTTACCCCCCCCAAAAAATCTAAATTTTCAACATAAAGAAACTAGAAAGTAGGCAAATTAAACCCAAAGTAAGTAAAGATTAGGAAATAAAGAAGATAAGAGCACAAGTCAATGAACTAGAAGATGAAAAATAAGAGAATATATGGGCATGGTGGCACACGCCTGTAGTCCCGACTACTTGGGAGGCTGAGGCAGGAGGATAGCTGAGCCCAGGAGTTTGAGGCTGCAGTGAGCTATGATCATGCTCTGTATTCCAACCTGGGTGACAGAGTGAGACTCTGTCTCAAAAAAAAAAAAAAAAAGGTTATAACCCAAAAGTTGGTTCTTTGAAATGGTAAACACCTAGCAAGACTAATAAAGAAATAAGAGAAAATAAAAATTACCAATATCAGGAATGATATAAAAGATATCAGTTCAAGTCCTACAGACATTGCAGTGGTTGCATGACTGCGTATATATATCAAAACTCATTAAACTGCACACCTAAAATCTGTGACTTTGATTATATGCAAATTACAGCACTATAAAGCTATAAAGGAATCAACCAGTGTAAACCACTTGATTAATAGAATAAAGAAGAGAAACCAGATGGTTATATCAGTTAATTCCTATTCTCCAGGCTTGACAATAGAGGACTCTCTATCTATGGTTTAATTCATTTCTTTCTTTCTGGTCTGTCTGTCTCAATCACAGATTGGTAGGAATGCCCCTATGTGTCTCCGTGACATGACAGTGTACATCTTTCAAAGGCCAAGTTATCATCTCTCATCAAGGTATTGCTTGATCTGTAATGACCACTTCAGCCCTGCCTTTGCCCAATTTCTTAGTCACTTAACGAGGGCCAGGTGAAACTCAAAATTTTCTTGTTCTGGCCTTTTCTGTCTTAGCAGGATTCTAAGATCTAGTCAATGACTAGCAGCTACTACAGCTTGTTGACGTTGTTGCAACAAAATCTATACTATGAGCACAGGTCATTCCATTCAGGGGTTTCTTTTCCCTCCTGCAGTGGCTATGTGTTATAACAAAATGAAGGTCAGAACCCGATTGCGCGACTGGGCGCATACCCAGGGAGGATCAACTAGGCATAGACTGGGACCGTGGGCACCTCGCCTTGGGTCCATGACAAAGAACAAGAAAAGGCTGAGATTTTCTTTGAAACCACAACCAGAAGACACAGTTAGTTCTTACCTAACAAAAGGAAGGAAGGTAAAAATCAATTTCCTTTACTCCTGTGTTACCCACACTGCTGAAAACCGTAACAGGAAGGCTTCTTTATGATTCTTGAACGTTCTATGAGTGGATAATGCTGTTTTGTGGCTCTGCAGTGCCCTAAACTTATTCTGAGCAATATTCCCCTCTACCAAATTCTGTTGTCGGCAAAGTTAGGGCTTCTGGGAAGAATCTTGAGGTAGGGTAGAGAAATTTTTCCATGTTTAAGAGAATGAACTTGGTGTCAGCCAAACCTACGTTCCAGTCTCAGTTTGGCCGATAATTATGCATGTGGCCTTGGACAAGCTATCCAACCTTCAGTTTCTTCATCTCAAGGATGGACATAATAATATTGCCTACTTTCTAGGGTAGCCAGGAGAATTACCTAAAATAATTATTGTCAAGGGCACTTGACAGATTCCGGCAAAGAGTGAAAGAACTCCTAATACTGTTTGTTTCTTCCTGTCAACATATATTTTCTGCTAGGGAAATTGGCACTCTGGTAAGTTGCTGGTGGGAATATAAATTGGTACAGCCTTTTTGGAGGGTAATTTGATTGTGTCTGCTAAATTTTTTAAATCTCAGGGACTTCGACCCTGCAGTTCCACTTTTAGGGTCTGTATTAAAGTATTCATGTGTGTACATTTAAGTCTGAAAAACTTGAATTTGGTACACTAATCAGCCTTGTCAAACACACCTATGGACGCCATTTTCCCCATGTCCTGCCCCGTGTCAGTGTGAGCTGACAGAGTGCCAGCTCTATTAGAGCGTCATTAGCAGGCTCCTCACGCTTCGCAGAGAGTCAGTCATAGTTCCCGGCTATTTTAGAAATGGATGTTACATAAGCCTTAGAGTTGCAGATTTTAGAATAAAAAATATCTTAGAAATAACATAGTTTAACTAGCTCCTCTTATAGATGAGAACATTGCAGGCCCACCAAGGTATGGTAACAACCCCCGGTCACCCACCCAGAAGACGGTGGACCCCAAGTACAAATTGGTGCTAAAGACGGGTTTATGTTCTCCTAACCCAACTGTGTCCTTTCTATGTCCCCAAACATCATTCTACCTTATTTTCAGCATGGCAGGCATAGCTAGTTGTTTACCCAATATCAATTCTCCATTTTTCCTTCTTAAGGGTTGGAAATATTAGCCTACCCAGACTCTCCCGCAGCCAGACCTAGCTCTGGCCGGTGGAATTCTACTGGGTTGGGGCTTTCAGGGGAGCTATTGTTTTCCTGATTTGGAAAGAGAAGGATATAGCTGGCAGGCCGTTCTTTACCCTTCTCTGTGCTTTCCTCTTGAAATTGGGACATGATATCTGGAGCGTCAGCAGCCATACTGTCCCCATGATGACAAAGCCACACACATAGGATGGCAGGGAAGGAATATGGGCATCTAGGACAGTGATGACATTGCACCAACCTTGGACTAGCCACCTCTTGTCCCTTTGTGTTATGTCTGGAAGAAAAGCTCCTTTTGGTTAAGCCACTGTGATCCCATTTTCACTTTCCCTTTGTTTCCCAAGGAGGACAGAGGCTGTGGGGCACAAACTCTGCCGTGTCTGAGTTCCTGTGGCCTTACTCACCCTCGTCTCAGAGGAAGAAGGCACCGTCCTTTTCCCCCCAATGTAGTCATTTCCGTCTCTGTTTCTTTCCATTTCCTTCCTTTACTTAAGGTTCCCTATCTCTGCAAACCCTACTTCTCACTCTAAAAACATGTTTTAATTTTGCCTTCAATTTTCATTCCCTTATAAAATACCATTCTTTTGCTTCACTTCACATCGAAAAGTCTTAGGAGAAGAGATGCTAGAAGGCTGCCCTCTCTTCTGTGAGAAATGAATTAAGAATGCCCTGATCCCATGGCCACTTTCGCTACTCGATCTGTCTGAACTTTTATAGCTTTGACATTGCTGACCAGCCTTGCCCCTCTGAACTCTGACCCTCTTGACTTTGTGACATCATTTTATCCTACCTTTCTGACCCAAGTTCCAACAAAGGCTCCTTCTCTGGCTCCTCTCTCTCTCTCTTTTTTATTTCCTGAGAAAGAGTCTCACTCTGTCACCCCAGCTAGAGTGCAGTGGTGTCATCATAGCTCACTGCAACCTCCAACTCCTGGGCTCAAGTGATCCTCCCACCTCAGCCTCCCGAGTGGCTGGGATACAGGCATGTGCCACCACGCCCGGCTAATTTTTCTATTTTTTATAAAGACAGGGTATCACTATGTTGGCCAGGCTGGTCTCGAACTCCTGACCTCAAGAGATCCTCCTGTCTTGGCCTCTCAAAGTGCTGAGATTATAGGTGTGAGCCACCATGCCTGGTCTCTGGCACCTTTTTACCTGTTTACCCTTAGGTGCTGGAGTCCTCAGATGTCCTCCTCATCTTCTCATTCTACGCCTCTTTGGGGGAAGCTTCTTTCATTCCTGTGGCTTCAGATACTTGTATGTGCTAATTTTCTCTAAAACTATTTATCTCCTAGGATTTTTTTGCCCTGAATTTCCGATTAATATTTTTTAATCACCTTCTACATACTCTCCAACTTCAAACTCAACATGTCCAAAGCCAAAGCCACAATCTCCTGTCCTCAACCAAACCTGCTACTGCTGCACTTCACTTCTCTGTGGGGTGTATCATCCTAGATCCAAGTATCCAAACCTCTATAATCAACACCCGTGTTCCTAAAAATCAGCATGTTGTACAAAATTGATCAACACAAACCATGGGGCGTATAGGAAAAATGGATGTAACACTCAAAAACTTCATCAGTGACACTAAGACAGAAAGTTGCACCTTTCTGTGTGAATGGGTGTGGCTCATGACACCCACGGTGAACTGAGGTAGCTGGTAGATGCTTGAGGTAGGTGCACACGTGTGTGTTTTATGTATTCTTAGGCTGGGTGCAGTTTTCTACATTCACCTAGTATTTCCCGAGGGATGAATGTGGGCATAAGTAATCATTAAGTTCACATCATGATCAAATTTTCTCCTAGTATATCAGTAGGATTGGAACTAATTTATATTTTCAAAACAAGGATTATAATTGAATTGACTGTACCTTGGAAAACTCTATCTTTTCACCCACGACAGGCACTTGGCCACTAATTCTCATGAATTTTGCTCCAATATATGTGTTTCCTCTGCTCCATCTCTGCCATTGCTGCTCCAGTCTGGATGCTCATCACCTCCCTTCCATACTATTGCAACAACCCCTCCATATCTTCCCACTACCATGCCTCGTCTTTCCCATTGATCAGGGGCTTGGGAACTGCCACACCCATAGTCACAGCCCTGGACCAATACCAGTCCGTGAGGCCTTCTGTTATTTGATCAGACTATGAGCCACGATTCCTGAGCCATTTGCTCATTGTAAGATGGGGGATTTGCCTTCTAATAGGGTTGTCGTGAGGATTAAAGGAGGGAATCTGTGGAAACCATCTGCATGGATTCTAGCACAGAGTAGACATTCAGTAAATGGTTACTCTTGTTCCTCTTTCCCATTTCTCAACTTAAACATATAATTTAAGGCTGGGCACTGTGGCTCACTCCTGTAATCCTAGCACTCTGGGAGGCTGAGGCAGGAGGACTGCTTGAGGCCAGGAGTTTGAGACCAGCCACAGCAAAAGCAAGACACCATCTCTACAAAAAAATAGAAAAATTAGCTGGGTATGGTGGTACACGCCTATAGTCCCAGCTACTTGGGAGGCTGAAACAGGAGGATCACTTGAACTCAGGAGTTTGAGGTTGCAGTGAGCTATGATGA
>NW_012150840.1:11503385-11570731 GCF_000956105.1 Propithecus coquereli
GCTCTTGCTCAGGCTGGTCTCGAACTCCTGAGCTCAAACGATCCGCCCGCCTTGGCCTCCCAGAGTGCTAGGATTACAGGCGTGAGCCACCGCACCTGGCCAATTCTCATGAATTTTGCTCCAATATATGTGTTTCCTCTGCTCCATCCCTGCCATTGCTGCTCCAGTCTGGATGCTCATCACCTCCCTTCATACTATTGCAACAACCCCTCCATATCTTCCCACTACCGTGCCTCGTCTTTCCCATTGATCAGGGGCTTGGGAACTGCCACACCCATAGTCATAGCCCTGGACCAATACCAGTCCGTGAGGCCTTCTGTTATTTGATCAGACTATGAGCCATGATTCCTGAGCCATTTGCTCATTGTAAGATGGGGGATTTGCCTTCTAATATGGTTGTCATGAGGATTAAAGGAGGGAATCTGTGGAAACCATCTGCATGGATTCTGGCACAGAGTAGACATTCAGTAAATGATTACTCTTGTTCCTCTTTCCCATTTCTCAACTTAAAAATATAATTTAAGGCTGGGCACTGTGGCTCACTCCTGTAATCCTAGCACTCTGGAAGGCTGAGGCAGGAGGACTGCTTGAGGCCAGGAGTTTGAGACCAGCCACAGCAAGAGTGAGACACCATCTCTACAAAAAAATAGAAAAATTAGCTGGGTATGGTGGTACACACCTATAGTCCCAGCTACTTGGGAGGCTGAAACAGGAGGATCACTTGAACTCAGGAGTTTGAGGTTGCAGTGAGCTATGATGACGCCACTGCACTCTAACCTGGGTGACAGAGCAAGACCCGGTCTCAAAAAAAAAAAAAATTTAAAATATGCATAGTGACTCTACATTTCCTGTAGGAGTAAGCCAAATCATTTGAGAAGGGCTTTTAAGACCCTCTCCATCTGGATCTAGACTGGTTTTCAGCCTGTTTTTCATCCCCAGCTCAGCCCCTAGCTCACTTTGTTTTTGACACTTTCCACTATTTCCTCCCTCCCTTACCCAAGGGGATGGTGAAACCTTTGGTGCTCCCTCTGAACTCCCACCATGCAATGGACTTGCACTCTTGTATAGCATCCCCAATCCTATGTAGTAGACACTGATACCCACCAAACACCTGCCTCATCCCATTTTCCTTTACTAACAGAATTCACTTTTTTTCAGCTGTTCCCTCCTCCCCACGAGTCCGAGGGTTGGTGACACCGTTCCCAACACTAGCATCAGATTCTGACTAGTCTGAACCAATCGAAGTTATCTCCTTCCCCTTCCCAGTGTTACCTTTTGGAATGGACATGTGACCCAATTCTGGGCAATATATCTGCTGGGGAACTTCTGAGAAAAGTTGCCTTTCTTCTAAGAAAGAGCTATAGGAAGAAATGGTTCTATTTCTTCCTTTGAATGTTGTGATGTCTGATGTGATGGCTACAACTGCTGCAGCCGTCTTACCTCTAGCCTGGATTGGCTGCCAACACACATAGAGCAGGGCAAATCCAAGAGTATTGCAGAGAAGAGGAATTGGAACTTTATGTAATGCACGTGACACCTGCCCCATCTTCAAACTGTTTTATATTTGAAATAATAAATAGCTTGTTGTTCAAGCCACCTCGAGTTAGGTTTTTTGTCACCTGCAGTGGAAAATTGGCATTAGAGTTATTTGTGAGTCTCATTCCCTGGTGATGTTGAGAACCCCAAAGGACTTCAATTTTATATTCCTAGTACTAGGAAGTGCATGGCACATACTGAATGCTCAGCAAACTTTTGTCGAATGGGTAGATGGATGAACAGATGGATGGATGGATGGATGAACATCCTGGCATTCTGTCTATTGTGCTTTCTGATACCTTTCTCCTCAAATATCCAGCTAACCATTCAATCTTAGCATTAGATAAGAGATCAAGGGAAGGCAGAGTGTCTAGGCAGGAAGTCCAGAAAACCATAGAACAGAAAAGCAGCCAAGAATGTTATCCTGGGAGTGCCTCAGGGTAGCAAGGGGAAGAACTTGAGCCTTTTCTGGCCCTTTGTTGTGGGGGTGGGGAGCGGGGGATGTTTATATTGGCCACCAACTCTCCTCCTCCAGCTTCAACTTTCCCTTTCACCAGAGCTTTAAAAACCCAAAAACCTAACACCAACACTTCAAGCACATTTGTATATTTCACAGGTGAAGGAAGCGGGTGGAAATCCACTAAACCAATGAGATCTGGGATATAGCTTTTGGATGAGCTAGCCAGATATGAGGAGAGAACATAATCACAGTATCTACTGCTATGGTTTGAATGTGTCCCCTCCAAAATTCAGGTATGACCAATGTGATAGTATTAAGAGGTGGGGCCTTTAAGAGGTGATTAGGAAATGAGGGCTCCTCCCATGTGAATGAGATTAAGATCCTTATAAAAGGGGCTTCAAGTAGCATTCAGCTAGTTTGCCCTTCCACCTTCTACCGTATGGGGATGTGACGTGGTGTTCCTCCCCTCCAAAAGATACAGCCTGTATCAGACAACTGAACCTGCCAGTCCCTTTATCTTGGACTTCTTGGCCTCCAGAACTGTGAGAAATTAATTTCTGTTGATTGTCAATTACCAAGTTTCAAGTATTCTGTTACAGCAACACAAAATGGACTAAGCACTTACTTCTATAGTGTAGTTGCTACACGCTAGGCATCCTCTCAGTTTGCTTGTGTCATCTCATTTGGTCTTCGTCACCAACCATTGAGATAGGAGCTATGATTTCTCCCACTTAACAGGTGGAGAAATTAGAGTTTTGAGCTTAGGTAACTTATCCAAAGCCAATAAGTGGTGGACTTAACTCCAGAGCACAGCTACATACTAATCAGAGAAATGAATGCAGAGCTTCCCTCCAACTGTCTTCCTGGGTAATTTATAAAGAAAAGAAGTCTATTTAGCTCACAGCTCTGGAGGCTGGGCAGTCCAAGAGCATGGTGCCAGCATCTGATGAGGACCTTCTTGTGGCATCATAACATGGCAGAGGGTGTCACATGGTAAAAGGTAAGAGCAAGAAAGCCAGAGAGAGCTTGCTTTTCTGACAAAGCTACTCTCATTATACTCACACTAATCCGTTATCCATTCATGGAGGCAAAGAAATTAAATTTGCAATGCATGAACTTTTGGGGGACACATTTAAACAATAGCAAATATCAATTGTTTAGAACTCCATTTTGCTTTGTTTTTGAACTAGAATTTATTAAGTGGCTACTAACGTGTTTCATCCTTTATATGCCTACCTCATTTATTCTTGGGACCTAGGTGTTATCTGCTGAGAACATGGTGACCAGAGAGGTTTAGAAACCACACCAGTATCACCCAGATAGTGACAGAGCTCTAATATGAACCCTGGTCCACTTAAATCCAAGGTTCTTTCCAGTGTCACACAGCTGCTTCCATTCTCAACTCTGGCAAGAACCTAAAGAAGATAAGCTATACATAGGAATATATCTGTGCATTTAATCCAAGTAGCAAGGTCAGCATTTTGTAACAAAACTGGATGACTTACATTCCCTACCAACTGAAACGTTAACCGACCAGTCACTAAAGGGCCTGAAACCAGGGTCAAATTTTCCCTGCAGACAGTGGTGTGATGTAAACCAGTTCTCTGGTTTTAAGTATCTCCTCTACTACGCATCCCTTAAGTCTCAGCTTAAAGCCACTTTCTCCGGGAAGCCTTCCCTGGATCCTCAGACTAGATCAGATCCTCCTGTTACAAATTTCCAAAACATCTGTGCTTCTGTTTCTAATTACTCATTACCTGCCTTCCCCACTAGGCTGCAGCTTTCTCACTACTGATCGTGAGAGATGGCATCTCCATACAGCAGCCAGAGTGGTCCTTCTAAAAGGTAAGTCAATTTTTATCACTCCTCTGTTCAAAACTTTGAAAGTCTGTACTGGGCCTATACATCCCTACAAAGCCTGATTTCAAAGTAGTTCTCTCTTCTACCACTTTCCTCCTCTCTTAACTCTGCTGTAGCCACACTGGATTCCTTGCTTTTCCTTCAACAAACATAGTCCTGCCTCAGGACCTTTGCTCATGCTATTTCCTCTGCTGGTGAACCACAAGACTCACTCTCTTACTTTCTTCAGGTCTCTATTTAAATGTTACCTTTTTGGAAAGGCCTTCACTGACCACCTTTTCTAACCAAACTCCGATTCCATCAGTATTTTTCCTCTTTGTCCCCCTTTATTTTCCTTCAAAGTTCTCATTACTACACAGCAAACTATCTATTCGTTGGTTCATTGGTTTAGCGCCTGTCTCTCCTGCTCTAGCACGTGTGCCCTCTGAGACCAGGAACTTCATCTATTTTGATTGCTGTTTTCCCCCTACCCCCAGAACAGTATCTGACTTAATAGTACTTCCTTCCTAAGAATGTATTCAATTCCTGGGAAGATTTGTGGAAGAATCTTGAAATGGTTCTGGTACATTGCTTCTTATTTTTAGAACCATTGCCCCTGGGTGACACATTTTACTTGTATTTCCTGGTAATATCTTTCTAGCATTGGTCATTCTACTTTTTCACTAATTCACCTTTTTGAGGCGAAAATAGTCCCCTGGGCTGCAGTTCTAGCATTTATAATGTACAGTTTGCAGCAGCTTTTGAGAAGAGGAAATGGAAGGGTTTGAGGAGCCTGTAAAATGTGCCTGTGTTTTGTCACACACTGAGGAAACATAAAGGGATTTTAATACCAAAGGTCAGAGGCACCAGTTCTTTTGTCTTCTTTGCAGAAGAAATTATTTTTAGTTTCAAGAACATACCCGGGTAATTTCCATTGATAAACAAATGGAATTTGAAAGGAAATGCTTTAACATACCCATATTTGCTTAGTACAAGCCAATATAAAGAAAGTTTTTCTTTGTTTTTTCTTGTCTTAAGTAAAGGATAGTATTGGGGGCCAAGGGGTAGCTTTCTGGGATTCTTGGCACTTGGAAATAACTTCAACTGATATAGATCAGGCTTGAGGGGTGTGTATGTGGTGGCAGTGGGTCCACATGCCTGAGAAAGGGAGAAGGTGGGCAGCCGATTCCTAACATTTCCTTGAGAAATGCCACCTCCTTGTTAGGGCAGAGCAGGGCCCACGTCCCACCACAGCAGCCGGGATGTTTCACGGGCTGTCTCCACTCCACCCTGTCTTTGGATCTGCCCCTACTGGCTGCTTCTGCTTGGAGTTCTTTGACTTCCTCAGAGTTCTGCTTCATATTGTAAAATGACAAGCCCCTGCCTCTGTATAACCTGGTAGGTAAGTGCACAGGCTGTAGAGCTGGAGCGCTTGGTTCTAATCCTGATTCTATAATGTACCAGCTTTCGGATCTGGAGCAAATTATTTAACCTCTTTTTGCCTCAGTGCTCTCACTTGTAAAATGGGAAAATGATAGTACCCAACTTTGAAGATTGTTGTGAGGATGAAGTGAAGGTTTAAAACAGAGTTTGGTGCATAGTAAACATTCAGTGTTAGCTAATATTATTATCCTCTTAGGGAGTTAGGATGCTTTCAGCTGTATGTAATAGAAAGTAGAACTAGAAGTGATTTAAATAAGCAGTTTCCAAATTTTTGTGATCACTATTCCTACTGCAAAATTTTTTTTGAGTGTGCTCTCTATGCATTTATTTTTAAATTATGTCCTTGAATTATTATACTAATATTTATATTCATAATAAAAATTTTAACCTAAAAATTTAGAGAGTGAGATAAAAGAATTATAAATAGAAGCTTTAATACCTTCTTCCTGCAACAAAATAGATCAATGCATCATCTTGCGGACAATCTGTTTTGGAAACGAAGGGCTTGAACCAGTGGTTCTCAACCAGAGTCGATTTTACTCTTACAAAGGACATTTGCAATGCCTAAAGACTTTTGGTTGTCATATATGGGGTAGGGGATGCTACTGGCATGTAGTGGGGAGATGCCAGAGATGCTGCTAAAAATCCTACAATGCATAGGACAATCCCCCACAACAAAGAATTATTCAATCCCAAATGTCAATCATATCAAGGTTGAGAGACCCTGGCTAAAGAGTAAGGAAAAGGCTAGTATCTCCCTGGATGAAAAGCCCTGAGATGAGGCATTCCGGGGTTGGTTAATTCAGAGGCTCAGTGACCCAGTTGTTTCTCCCTTTCTTTTCTACCATTCCTATGCATCTGTCTTGTCCTTGGCTTGTCCCTGTGTGGTCCCAAGATACTGCAGCAGCTTCAAATATCACATCTACCTGCCCACTACACTAGCTAATGGCAGGGTAGGAGAGCTGCTTCCTGTGCAACTCTTAGTAACAGCAACTTCCTAAAACCGCCTAGCCAGCCTCCACGTCCACCCCTACACCAGTCAGGGCTGGGAGTGAGACCAGTCAGGATTCGCCACCTGGAAGGGGCCCCTGCTCTTTGGAGGCACATGGACTTTCAGGAGAGCAGACAAGATCAGAGCTCCGTGAGGGGAGAGAATGGTTTCTAGATAAGCAATAGGGTTGGCCCAAGATCCCGTTCCCACTTTCTCTGAAAGATACGTTCACTATGAGAACAGAACATCAATTTGAAGATGGCTATTATAGGCTCTGAAGCCAGGGTTCAAATTCAAGCTCTGCTATTGATTACTGTGCGGCTTCGGGCCAATTACTTGGCATCTCTGTGCCTCGGTTCCCTCATATACCAAATGGGGGTAATAACAGACCCTACTTCCTGGGTTTGTGTAAAGGTTAAAAGAGTTAATACATGTACAGCTCTTAGAACAGTTCTTGATACATAAGAAGGGCTCCATGACTGATACCTGAGTTTTGATGGGGGTGCAGGATGGGCCCTGGACTTCCACGCTCCAAGAGTAGACTTGGGACAGACAACAAGGTCAGGACAGACAGGGTCGGGACGCTGGAAGCCATTTTTGTAGTTGTTACCTACCCCATGTGTCCCTGAGCAAGTTTCTTACCAAGAATCTTTACTTTCTCTGTTTACAAAATGATGGGTCACAATTGCCAAGACACCTGCTCAGAGGGTTGTCAGTGCGGGCGTGAATCGGGGAGAGTGGCAAGGGCCTTTTTGGCTGGTGCAGGGAATGACAGAGAGGCTTGGCACGGTGTGAATGCAGACCTCTGCCCTGCAGTGACTGTTTGTTTAGCCCAGGCTTAGGGACCACAGCAGTATTGCCACACAATGATCTCAGGGACAATCAGCATGTCAGAGAGGAATGACTCACAGACTACAACTAGGGTATGTGTACTTTGCAGAGAAAAGAGAAGAAAATAGAAAACTGCCACATGTTATGCACCAATACCTGTTCTCTGTCATCTGAGGACTTCGCCTGGAGTGATGGCAATGAAAATCGTGGCCTTACTCGTTGGACAAAGTCTGGAAAATGTGAGAGAGAGAAAAAAAAGAGGAGAACAAAAGCTTATGGGTTTCATGGGAAAATTCCATAATCTCATGAATAAAGCAGACAAGTGCTGGCTGTCATTAAATGGTAGGGGCTGATCACAGAGCAGAAAGTAGAGCCCGGAGTTTGTCAGAGTGCTAGCTGTATCCCTTCTTCTGACACACCCTTCCTAGAGTAGCCAGCCTCGTGACTTGACCTTGTGCAGGAGGAAGGTCTGCTCTATGGTAGGGAAGAAACTCTAAGGTCAGAGCTCTCCAGAACTAAATCTGATGTTAAAGCGGAAGATAATACAGCTTAAGGATTCTTTCCTCTCCTGATTATGTCTGGCTTTCATGAATATATTTTGTTTGAAACCAAGAGGTCAGGGAAGTCAGCTGTGATCAGTGTTCCCTGTTCCAGGCAGTGCCTGTTTTTGCCCGGAACAATAAGCTTCGTAACTCAATAATTCAACCCTGATGGTAGAACACTGCTGGGTATCCAATTAAGAAGGAAATTAGAATGAATCAATTTGATATTTAAAAATAGTGTCTGTTAACTGATATAGTAAAAGATGTTTGGAATGATATTAACCAAATTTTCATCATGGTTGCTTCTGAATTCAAGCAATTTAGGTGTATTACTTTGTTCTTTATACTTTTGATTACTGCTTAAAAATAAGCACTAGTCTAATAAAAACATCCTTAGCAGGGCCGGGCGCGGTGGATCACGCCTGTAATCCTAGCACTCTGGGAGGCTGAGGCGGGCGGATTGTTTGAGCTCAGGAGTTCGAGACCAGCCTGAGCAAGAGCAAGACCCCCGTCTCTACTAAAAATAGAAAGAAATTTATCAGACAACTAAAAATACATAGAAAAAATTAGCTGGGCATGGTGGTGCATGCCTGTAGTCCCAGCTACTCGGAAGGCTGAGGCAGAAGGATTGCTTGAGCCCAGGAGTTTGAGGTTGCTGTGAGCTAGGCTGACGCCACGGCACTCACTCTAGCCCGGGCAAAAAAGAAAAAAAAAAAAAAACAAAAACATCCTTAACAATTGGGTTTGAATCTTTTCTCTCTGCAACTCCTTTTTTTATTTCATATCAAGAACTAGCATCATATAGACTCTCCATAATTCCACCTCCACTCATTCATTAATTTATTGGGTATCTACAGTGCTCTAGGTCATCAGTTTGATATTAAGGATACAGAAATGAATAAATGTTTGCCTTTTAGGAAACTACAATTTAGTAGGGAATACTAAGCACACAACAATAGCACATTCTGGAAAGTATGATTACATGATTTTGTGACTTCACATGTCGTAAAGTATTGCCTCAATTTCAAAACACACCTTTCTTAAGCATGCACATATGAGCTAGGCCCTAGGCCAGGTGCTGGGGACAGAAACACATAACGTCCTTTGGATATTTTCTTACGCGGATACTCTCAGGGCTACCAAGGCAGCAAGACAAATTTCCCCCAAAGACTGCAGGACAGAGTTTACAAGCTGGAACTCTCTTTACCGTCATCCTCCACTCAGTTGGTCTACCTACAGGAAGCAGAAGCTGTTCTAAGAAGCCAGAAGTGATGAGTTCTGTGCCACGGATCAAAGAAAATGCAGGTGATAGGATGGGCAGCTGCACAGAGCCTGGTCAGGGCTCTCCAGCCACCAGGCAGGAAGTGACTAAGGTGTGGAGTCAGAGATTTTCTGCACAGTCCCACCCAGGAGGGCTCTCTTCAAACATGGACTCCACATTGAGCTGACTCACTGGCTTCGCCCTCCCACAGTGCCAGAGTTGCCTCTCTTCCCTCTGCACTGCTGAGCAAATGAGGAGATTGCTTGTTTCAAGGTAGATTGTTGAAAACTTCTTTCATTTCTCATTTCTATTTCTAGGCATGTCACTGACTTGCTGAGTCATATTTGGCAAGCAGAATGTCTCTTTTTCCCCTGTTTTTCCATCTGGATAATATGATTTATAAAGAGCTCTAAGGCATTTTATTTGGAAAAAGATATAAACATGTAAAAATAATACTGTTGTTTACCGAAAGGCTTTTATCTGTATATAGCTCAATTAAAACATTATCTTATTGCAATAAAAATCATTTTTGTCTAATTTGTTCTTCAGCGGGATGAAAGCTCTTGGAAAACAGGTACTACTTGTTCACCTATTTCTATTCCCAACACTCAGCATGTAGGGGGTGAGGAAGCCAGGTATTCTCTACCTGGTCCTTGAACCCAATGGGAAATCCACGCATGTTGGCAAACAGCCTAGAAATGTCACGAAGTTTTCTGGGTGTATTTGGGCATCTTTTGAGGTGCGAATCTATAGCTCTCATCTGATTTGCAAAGGCACGATCCAGAAAACATGATTAAAAATCATAAAGGAGGCCTTTCATATGTACTTACTGAATAATTAACTGAAGAATCACTACCCTTCTCTCTCAAAGTTAACTATCAATTCTTGTCATTTCTCAGAGGTACTAGCATTCTGGAGGAACCTACACAATTTCACAATTTCCATATTGTGCATGAAATACCAAATCCAAAGGGAAGAAATAAAAAGAAAAGGAAAAGTTGAATACTATAACCATCGTGCTGACACTGAAATAAGACATAGGAAGACTGTCACTGCATATTAATATCATACTCTTGCCCTAATGCCTAAGGTTATTAATTTTAATTTAATAACAATCAAACTATTGTAAAATTCTCAATATGGCCTCGTGCAAAGAGAAGATACCGAATAAATATTTCATGATGATAAGAATGAAGCAAGATGAAATAAAGATAAGATACTACAAAGATGTTGCCATAGAAGCTTTGCCAGAACTTAATTTTGTCATAAATGTTTTAAGAATACTTTGGGGCTTGGGTTATAAATGAACTTATAAATTGATAATCTTAGAAATTATTTTTAAAAAATCAAATGTATTGAAGAGAGCAACTAAAAGTATGTCAACTTTCCTAATTTTATGTAGCTGTATCTGTAGCTAAAAAAAAATCTTCTCCCCAATAAACCAAAAGTACCTCAAGGTTGGACCCATGTTTTCTCTTCTGACTTCCAACATTTTATACTGACCACAAGGCTATATTTTCATTGGTGCTTCAGAAATATTATTACTGATAAAGATGAATAAGAAGTATTTAGTTATGTATAAGTCATTATAGCTGTTTCTCAAATGTGAGATTGTTCCATTTCCCAGTAATTTATTTAATTTCTGCAGTAGGGTAAATGACAGCCTATATGGAGTCTAGAAGTAGAATCCAGACTATGTATTCAATATGGAGAGAGATGGGCCACACCTACTTCCTGGTTTTGGAACATGAAGAAGTCATTCAATTGGCCTGTAAAAGCTAAAGTCTATATTTGTTTAATCTTACATAATTTCAATTTTTAACTTTATTATTTTCAAATAAAGCAGATACAAAAACCACATGAAACAAATATGTAGCCTAATGAATTATTATATGGCTAACGTTCTTATAACCAACACCAAAGTCAAGAAATAGAACTTGGCTGGCCTCCGAGAAGCCCCCCCATGTATCCTGTTGCAATTACAGTCCCCTCCCACCTTCCTCCACCCCTCATTCCAAGAAATCACCATCCTGACATTTTTTTTTGTTGTTTTTTGTTTTGAGACAAGAGTCTCTCTTTGTCACCCAGGCTAGAGTGTAGTGGCATTGCATCATAGCTCACTGCAACCTCAAACTCCTGGGCTCAAGCGATCCTCCTGCCTCACCCTCCTGAGTAGCTGGGACTACAGGCACACAACACCACACTCAGCTAATTTTTCTATTTTTTTCTTTCTCAGGCTGGTCTCGAACTCCTGACCTCATGTGATCCTCCAGTCTCAGCCTCCCAGAGTGCTAGGATTATAGGTGTGAGCCACCACACCTGGCTATCTTGACTTTTAAAGTGGTGGTTCTCCAAGAGTGGTCTCTGGACCAGAATTTTCATCATTACTTGAGATCTTGATAGAAATGCAAATTCTTGGGCCCCATCACAGACCTACTAAATGAAAAACTCTTGGAGTGGAGCCCTGAAACCCATGTTTTAAAAAATTTCCAGGTGATTCTGATGCATGTTTCAAGTTTGAGAACCATTGTATTATAGTAGTCACTTCCTTGTGTTTGTCGTTATATCACCAAAGTATGCACACCTAAACACTATAGTTTATTCTTGCCCATTTAAAAAATTTCACATCTTTTAAGTCTCTTTTAATATAAGGTTTTCTCTTCAGCCCCTTTTCTCATAGCAATTTATCCGTTTAAGAACGCAGGAGGTTTGACCTGTGCAGTTTCCCACAGTCTGGACTTTGCATACTCATGGTGCAGTTCAACAGATTCTGTCCTCTGTATTTCCTGTAAATTGGCAGAAGGATCCAGAGGTTAATTGGACTTCAGTTTGATCTTATTGGCAAGACTGGAGGCACATAATGTTTCATTGTCTCTCTTTTTGTGATGTTAGAAGCTGTTGATAATGCCTAAATCCATTAATCCATTAGGAGTTGCAAAATGGTGATGTTCTATCATTTCTTTTTCATTTATTAGCTAGGATACTTTTATAAAGAGATGTTGCCCTCATCTACTAATCCAGGGGTACAATTTATACAAAAAGGCGAGTAAATGCTTGATTCTTTCCTATTTTTTTACCAGTTTTCAAGATAATAAATTAGTTCCCTATCAACCTCCAGAGGTGACCAATTATTTGTAAATAGCATTGTAGACTCATGGATTTAAACATACGTGATAGGGTTTCAATCCATTGCAATTATTATTACTGAAGCTGAAATCATCCCCTCTTGGGCTAGTGAGTGCACTTCAAGTTGGCTCCAAGCCCTTTTGAGAGGACTATCTGGAATAATAACATGCCCCAGGTTCATTTTGTACATTTGCTACCTAAGTCACTTCTTCAAGAAGCCCTGGCGTATTTTAGAGTGAAATTGTATTTCAAGACCACAATCTAAGCTGTAACAGTGCCCATTTCAAGAGAATGGGACATTGTTTTGGGGACTTTTCAATGGACAAAGTTAAAAGTGTGTGTGTTGTTAGTTATTTAGTACTTTGTAACAAATTATAACACCTCAAAACATAGCTGCTCAAAACAACAATAAACATTTATTAATCTCAAACAGTTTCTGTGGGTCAGGAATCCAAGAGTGGTTGCATAGGTGATTCTGATTAGGGTCTCTCATGAGATTGCACTTAAAATGTCAGCCCAGAGTCGCCATCAACTGCAGTCTTGATTGCACTGGAAGATTCACTTCCAAGGCGGTGCACTCCAAATCTGGCAAATGGGTCCTGGCTGTTGGCAGGGGGCCTCGGTGGCTTACCACATGGATCTCTCCACAGGGATGCTTGAATGTCCTAATGACATGACAGATGGCTTCCACAAGAACAAATGATCCAAAAAAACAACACAGAAGCCATAGAGTTTTTGATGACCTACCCTTGGAAGTCACACTCTGTCAATCCCATGATACCCTATTGCTTAAACAGGTCGGGAGACGGGAGGACACTGCACAGGGCATGCAGATCCAAAGGAGAGAATCACTAAGGACCATCCTGGAGGCTGGTTGATATTTAAAGATAAAATAACTCATGAATTCATACAGATACTCCAATTCACATGCAAGACTCAGGGTTTTTACTTAACTTATCCTGTATTATATCTATAACTCCTTTCTTTCACACTGAGAATCCTAGCAATTAGAACATCCCAGTTGCCCATCTATTTTTACATTAGTTTGGGTCTTCGAGAGTCAAACACCAGGATGGGATTAAGAGATTTTGGTGGAGAAACAGGAATAGCAGGGATACAATGCAGGTCTAACGCTGTGCAAGGGTCTGACGAGGGAAGATACATGGACAGGGAGAGCCCCACATGGCAGCTCAGTTCTAAGAAAATTTTGGCCAGGTGGAGGGGAACTCCTTGAGCAGAGCTTCCTGCTGCACAAGTCCTGCGTCCAGTAGGAGCAGGTCTGCACCAACGTGCTCCCGCCGTGCTCACTCATTGGCTGGGAGTGGCCTGGGGGTGTGGCCTCAGTGCGACCTGGGTTGGGGGCGGGTCCGGAAGGTGGAAGCTGGGACGCTCTGTTCAGTGCGCCCCCAGAGGCGGAAGGTCTCAGTGGCGTGTTTTCCTGGGTGCCACAGCTTCATCCCACATACACAGACTCAGAATAACACCGCCAACGCTACCACCGCCAAGATGATCACTGAAAAGAGTTAAGATGTTTTTGTACCTGCTCTCCCCATCACACCACCCCCTTGTAAAAATACTTCTACGGTATTTGCAGTGTCAGAACATGGGAATCGCATACCGTATTCTCTCCTTTTGAACCCTCTTTTAACGTCTACATTTTTACAAATCCTTCCATCAGGGTAAAGTTACACACACCCTTTCCCTCTGCTAGCTCCTCTGCCCTTGCTGGAATCAGTAAAACTTAAACCGATTTTAGGGTATCCTTTCTTATTTGAGAAAGGATCTGTAATTCTGACTGTAACACAGCCTGGTTTCTTATACTGCTCTAAGTAAAATGTAATAGATTTAGGACACTGAGACATTTGGCCTCCCATGTGACCTCAAAGCCCAAACTAGACAATCCAGAGTTGATCCGACAGCTCAGTAGGTGGAAGCATGACCTGTGCCCATCTTTCCATGCTGGGGTAACTCACACCCCGGGCCCGAAGCAGGAGTGCAAAATCTATGTGCATTCTTTAGGTAAAATAGAAGCTCCTTCCAGAACCCACAGACATCAGGAGAGTGGAAGGGCCAGGAGCAGAGTATGGCTCAACCCTTCTGCTGTTAGAGCCACTTCAGTGGAAAAGTTTCAGAAGCATTAATCTATATATAGCTCAGGTATTAGAGACAATTTTTCAGCTTTTAAAACATAATTTAAATAACAATAAGTGAAGATGCATAAAGAGGCTGGTGTGGCAGAGCAAGGCAGAGTGATTATTCTAGGAGCACAGGCTTTAGTCTGGGATTTATATCTTCCCTTCTCTTTCCTATTCATGGCCCCAGAGTTTTCACAATACGAAATGGTTCTGTAAATCAGTTAAGTACACAGAGACAACTCCAGGCAAACTCACATTAGTGAGAAGCAGCCCATTCGGAGTTCCTCTGTGATAAAGTGCCACTGAATTTTTGGATAATTCACCCTTGGATGAATATGTGGAAAAATTACAAAGGATTTCCTTGGCTTCTGGTATGAGAACCTCAGATTACCCTTTTCTCTCATTTCCTGGATCTTTACCAAAAAATGAAGGATGCTGGCCTTGCAGATGCTGGTAGTCTGGTTCAGTGTGCGCACCAGGCTGCCGTAGAGACCACTGTCGACACTCTTGGTGGGCAAGGCAAGGCAAATCTCCCCTGGCAAGGGGTCAACAACTATCCAGGCAGAGAAACCCATGTTCAGTGTAACCATGTCCACCCCTGGTCTAAATCCCATCCTGCCCCTTAGATTTAAGAAGAAGAAAAAAAAGGATAAACAAGCAAATGGGCTTTGGCTCTTGGTTTCTCCTCTGGGCTATACCCTTCCCACTCAAACCAGACACCTCCCACCTGCCAAGAAAAAAAATCTAGTGTTAAAATATAATCAGACTTGTAAAATAGAACATGGGGTGATTATTTTAATTACAAGAAGATTTTTCATTTTCCAAGAAGAGCATTTGCCAATAGATTCCTTTAAATAACCAAGTCCCTTGGCATGTTTAAAAGGAGATGTGATTGACAACGGCACGGCGCATGTGGGGCTCTTTTGAAAACAGATCCCAAACATGTCACTGGGGTGACCTTGCCAGATGAGGACAACGGAGATCCAGGTGAACCAAGGCTGCATTAAAATAGCACTTCTAGAATCAAAGGAGAGAGAAATCATCTATGAACATCCAAGGCCTGTCTCAAGTGCTATAAAACCAGGCTGTGTCCCTGTCCTTTCCTTTGAAACTAATGCTTGTTTAATTCGATTCAGCGTGCAGTTGCAGTCTAGTGTAGGACCTAAGAGTTTAAGCACTGGAGGTCGACTGCTTGTTAAGTCCTGGTTATGCCACTTACTGGTTTTATGACTTTGAAGAAGTTATTTAACCTCTTGAGCCTCTGTTTTCTCATTTGGAAAATGGATTGACTTGAGCATTAAACACGGTAATATAGTAAATATGATAATATATGCAAAACTCCATCTGCCATATGTACTAAATTATTAAATACTTTTAATAACTGTTAGATGAGCAGGATGCCATCCCTCAGGCCCAGCAAATAGGAGGACAGATGTCCTCTTCTATTCTGAGTACATGGTCCACGAACCAGGAGAGGGCTCGATACAGCTTCTCCTGATATCTAATTAACACTGAGAGAACAGTTCTGTATCAGTTAGACTAAATTGCTATTCTCAGCTAGTATCTCCTTGAATTTCAAGTGATCAATATTAAACAACTCATCCAGCACATTCATTTCTGCAGGACACAAACTCTTCCAAGTGACTCCATAGAGATGTTTGTTAATTCAAATCAGAAAATTTTCAAGTGATATATCAAGGCTTTTCTATGATTAAAACAATTGGAAACAATTTTTAAAAATGATTTTTTAAAATGTGCTCATTAAAATTATTTCTGCTGTAACCTATAGAAGTCATTCTCAAAGTGTGGTCCCTGGATCAGTAGCATCAGCTGCGAACTTGTTAAAAATGCAAATTCTCAAGTCCCACCCCAGACTTACTGAAACATAGCAATATGTGGTTTAATAAGCTCTCAGGGGTGATACTGATCTGTTGCATGGATGGGATATAGATTCATGCTTCCCGCTACACACCCCAGCCCCTCCTTTCCTGACAGATGTCATTAATGAAGCTGAGCATCCTTCCCATTGAGTCTGGATGAAATCTCAGAACCCTGTTCAACACAGTGCCCAAAGTCACTACAAATCAGAGCTGGCATGTCTGGTCAGGGTATGGTGCTCTGAGGTCTTGACTAAGCATTCATTCAATTACTTGAATTTTTCCTGGAGGAAAATTATGGCCCTACCTAAAGAGGTTAGGAGACCCTCAGGGCAATAAGAAAATAATTTAGATTTCTAAACTTTTATAAGCAAATAACATTCCTGACATATGTACAGTCACTATAGCATATGAAATTTCCCTCAATTAGCAACACAGGTACAATGTCTGCAGTGCAGGGTCTTGCCAGAGAGCTCAACCCCGGTGTGAATGCCATTCAAACACTGTCAAACCTTGTTAAATGCCCAACTGAGATAGTATGGAAGGTATATGCTACTTACTTATTTATCTATTATATTTCTAGTTCTAGTTATTCTAATATGCTGCATTTGTAAAAAGCTAGACCACAAAAATTTACATACTATGATGGGATCACCTTCATGCCCCCTAGGCTGCTGCTCTCTCCAAAAAAACCTGTCTTTAAAAAAAAGACTTTACGATGACTTTCAATATGCAATAAGCCAATTGAAGAACAAAATAGAAAATCAAAAGTTTGCAGAATTACAGGCATGCATATATACCAGGTCTCTAGGAGAATATGGTCCTTGTGGTTAGGCATTCTTCTTAGCTCTGAGCTATAGAGGAATATGGTGGGTTAAATAATTCCCATTATTTGGGTAGAAGAAATTATTTGCACTTTTCAGATGAGATTCTTTCCTGAATATAGATACCAAGAATCATACATGATTTTACCATATGTGCTTCCCTGTTATTCTACAAGTCTTCTAAATTTCTCCTTTTGCTTCTTGTGTCTGAAACCTCAGTCATCAATATTCAGTGTAAATTGGCCATAGAGCATGAGATCAACCCATATTCAGACTTGTCCTATTTTATCACTGTCTGTTGTTGTGGTTCATTATTCAGCGTATGAAACTTTCAAAAGTTTCTTTTTTAAAAATGAAACTTCATTTATCTTTTACCATAGTGCTTAATATATTGAAATTAACTCACTACAAATCTTCATTGAAGGAGGTTACTTCCTTAATAGCATTTCTGACAGATGGCCACTGCCGTTAGTAACAGCAGTTGATATCCTGGGAATTTAAATATTCAAAGCAATTCAACAAGAATTTGTTTAGTAATCTATTATGTGTCATAAATGGTGTGGCCTGAGCTTCAAAGCATGCTGGGAGCTCCCAGGTGGAAAGAGGACTCGAGGAAACCATCAAGGACAGCAACGCAATCCAGGCCTGAGTCCAAAACCAAGAAGTCTGATCTGCTAGAATAGGACATGATGCAGGGCCTCTGAGCAACAGACAGCACTAGCTCTTAGCTGGCAGTCTGAGTCTACGATCAGGGACAACTCTTCAGATTGCTGGAAGTTATAATTGGCTGCATGACAGAGAAAGAGACTGGCAGAAACCAGGTGAATTCATGGCTTCTATTCATGGCTGAACTTCAGTTCTAGTGGTAATCTGGAGTGGATACTAACTGGTTGGAGTAGGGAGGGAGGCTGTAATAGGATGTATATGTTGCTGGCCAAAGACTAATTTTATCCCCAAGCAAATTAGGCATTGGATATAGGGCTACAGGTGATGTTCATGCTCCACTATGGCACACTGTTACATGTCCCTCCAGCATCCAGGACCTCTTTCTTCCTTCTTCCTTATCCTGGGCAGCAATATACTCAGCCCCAGGCAGTGGATTATGAAAGGACTAAGCTGGTCATAGCAGTCCCATTCCCTGACTTCTTAGCCTCCCTTGCAATAGTTGGTGCCATGTGATCCAGTTGCAACCAATGAGACAGAGTAGAACTTTGCCAGAGATGCTTTTGAGAAAACTTTAGTTTTTCTGTTAAAAGGCTAAGAACTGGCATAGCCCTTTGTCCCTTCTTCCTGACTTGCCTGCAAATTTGTAACCAGCAGGAAAAGGCCAAGTGGGTCACAGAGATGCCAGCTCTGCCATCATTGCCACTAAACTAATGCTAGCAGCCACATGTGTCCCCACGGCTGCTACGTAAGAATCATAACCTCCTTTGTTTAAGCCATTGACAGATATTCTGTTATGCAGATAGAAAATCATTCTTAACTAATACCCCCACTCACTATGGAGATGGAAATCCTAATCACCACCACCTGCAGAATCTGTGTGGCAGAAGATGGGAACTGACACCCCATGCTGGGGCTGTAGGCCATGGAAAAGTGGGTGGCAGTGATTCTGGCTTAAGGACCTTGTAATTTCATTCAGGAAAGCAGACTTAGGACATGCTCTGATCAGATCCCATCTGAGCTGTTTACTCTAGTTCAGAAGAACGTGTTTTAAGATAGACATTATCTAAGATTAGCATAGGATAGTTAAGACACTGGAAAACTATCATGGAAGAAATGGTTGAAGTAAGAGAATTCTAGCAACAAGAATGATGGTATATGGAAGGAATTCCTACATTAGGTCTCCCTAATATAGGAATGCCTTCATTATGTACTTTACTTTTACTATATGAGCTGGCAGTTTAGTGGGCTCTGGACATAGCTGGTCCCAGTCTGTGTTCCAGCCCATATTAGCTTTATGATCTTGACAAAGCTATTAAACCTTGCTACCTCTCAACTTCTTCATCCTTAAAATGGGGACAATAATAGTACCTACCTCATAGATACATGTAAAAAATAAATGACATAATCCATGTAATTCCTGTAACACAGTAAATAATAAATGCTATTTGTATTATTTTGAGAAGTAAAATATATGGATTCTGGAATCAGAATTCCTGGGTTCAAATCTTGTATTCACCACTTACTGCCCATATAACCTCGATTAAGTCTCAGTTTCCCCAGCTGTAGAATGGGGGTAATGACAGCACCATTCTCAAAGGAGCATTGTGAAAATGAAGCAAATAGTGCATGTCAAGCACTGGGCACAGTTACATGCCCAATAAAAGTTGGCTATTATTATTATTAGCTACACCCTGAGCAATATAAAAGATGCTTATTACTCATATACTTATTATTCTCAATAATTCTTATATACTTATTATTCTCAAAATGTTTATTATTTTAGTTTCTAAAAACTGATGAGAGAATTAAATAATGATGTACGTGCTTGAGGAAAGCAGGGAGGGAAATAATCGCTGAGGATGCCAAGGTGAGAGAGGACACCATGGAGGAAGCTGGGATTACGGTGGGCCGTATGTGATAGGTAGAGTGGGGATACCAGAAGGCATGAAAGGAGGACAAAGGATTACCATTATGTTTCATTTTTAGGAGACTGCTTTATACATATTATTTATTCTTCTTTCTCCTAGCCTCATCTTTCTGAAATAAACCGAATATTTTAATATGTGATTTAGGAAAATATAACATGTGAAATGGTTTAGCCCTTATTTCATGATTGTTCACCCAAACAAATCTAATGATATTTTAAAGATCATTTGTACAATGCACAGTTTGGATCGTGTCTAAACTAAGAAATATATAAGAATGCAAAGTCAAAGAGTACAGGGACTAATACCAAGAACCACTAGGCATTCAGTCCTGTATATAAATTACGTTTAGCAATGATGTTGACAACAGAGATACATGTAGCATATGGGTGCTAGATTTTTGTTTGTTTGTTTGTTTTGGTGAAATAGGAATTTTGCTTTTGGAAAGGAATCTATCAAGAGTTCTTTGAAGCAAACAAAGAAATTTCTGTGTCTAGAATGAGGAATACTGGCTTCAAAGGCTGCAGTAGAGGACTCAAGGCTTTTCCTAACTTGGCCATCCCTATGTCACTAACCTTATCTCCCACGTTCTTCAAACACCCACAGACTCTGGCACTGGGCCAGTTCCTTGAGGTCTCCTGAATGCATCCTGCTCCCATATGGGGCTCGTCACCAGCAGTTGACTGCCATAGAGTAGGCGCTCAAACACCACTGGCCAGAACCACACCCATTTCTTACATATGCTGTTTTCCCAGCCTGGAATCCTTTTCTTTGACATCTCTGTTAAGCTAAAGCTTACACACTCTCCATGATGCCTTTTCCGACCGAGTGAGTCTTTTCTTTCTCTAAACAACAACATTTGTCATTTGCATCACTGCTGGGACCAACATGTGCTTTTCAACCATTGGGCTCCTACAGCCACTTCTCTGGTCTCAACCACCCTCTCATGTCTTCCTTTCCCTTTTCTGGCATGATCCAGGTGTTCAGGCTGAGCGAGAAACCTGGGCAAAGCCCAGAGATCCTAGAGAACATGACATGCAGGGAATGGTTTGTAGGTCAGTGATTTTGATAGCTACATCCCTCAGGAAACATGCCTAAAAAGCAGAATCTAAACCAGATTCTCCACAGTCAAAATCTTTACCATACTTTTGCTTCAGGAACAGAGTAATCAATTACAGTGTGACCATATTCTCTGGGATGCTTGCTAGAAATTTCAAACCTTAAACAACTGGGACAGATCAACCAATCAAGCTAAGTGGGTTCATACCTAACAACTCTGCTTCAGGGTGAGGCAGCATCCTAGATAGAAGACTGCTGAGCTAGAAACACTATCTTCCATTTCTCCCAGGAAGATGATGCATGAATGCTCTGCCTTTCTTTGTATGATTCTAACACTCTGTTACAAGGGTATTCTTCCCCGATTTGTGATTGGCAGGTTTGCCAAGGGTGATAACTGGCCTAACTACTTGCCTTACAGATGAGAACTGAAGTGGTTTGGAATTTATCCCATTATCACTAAGCTCTGACTACAGTTTCTTCTTAACAGGCACTAGAGCTATGCCTCAGAGCAGTTATCACTGCCATTTATTTTCCCTTCAAACATTTCAAGCTTCAGCTTCGCATCACAATTTGTTTGCATGCCAGGTGTTGTTAGATAAACAGACATTTGAATGATGAGCAACTGGAGATTATTAGACAGTGGATTTTCTCTCTTTTTCATTTAAATTATCTTGTTCTAAAATTTATTTCCGGTTTCACTGATATCTTGCTTTGGAGAATTACTTAAAGATTGCACATAGGAACTATACAACTATATTGGCTTCTGCTCTAGGCTGTGGACTTCTTAGTAGGAGGAGGTGCGTTAACTTTCCTCTGTATTTCCAGAGTCTCACATTGAGCCAGGTCCTTACTATATGCTCTATAAACATTTGGTGGACAAACTCTGTGATGGATTAAAGACGGTCATGTATTCTTAACTACATAGGCAGGTGATATAATTGTTGGACTGATAGAATATGGCAGAAGTGATGTTGTGCCAATTTCTGGGCCAGGCCTTAAGAGACTGGCAGCTTCTACTTCCTGTCCCTTAGCACATTTTCTATGGAAGACCTGCTGTGTAAGTCTGGCTACCCTGAGACTGCTTTGCTGGAGAAGGCAGTTAACAGTCCCAGCAGAGTCCAGCCTTGTATCCACCCCACCAAGGCGAAGCCTCCAAGCTAGCAGCAGAATATCACTTGGAACAGAAGAATTGCCAGACTGGGCCCTGCCAGATTTCCCTGACCCATGAAATTGTGCAATGTAATAAAACAATTGTTGTTTTAAGCCTCTTAAGTTTTAGAGTAATTTCTTATACAAACATAAATAACCCAAACAAAATCCTGACATAGGTTCCACTATACTACTGAGCATACCATTCAGAGATCAACTTGTGTACTCATAGCTACTACTCACCTGACTAGAGCAGGACGGTACACGTGAGAAGAGTTGTGTGCACTACAATTCTTCAGCTAGTGATGGCCAGTAAGTGCTGTTTCTCATTTTCTGTGCTCCTGGGCAGTGTAGACCAGAAAACCAGACCAACCTCAGGACACAGAGATTTTAAATAGGATTATAGCTAGCATTTGCCACCCAAGTGCTAGATGTAATCCCTCATAATTCTTTCTTCTGATTATGGGAAGGGTTAACCACTGAATGACACTAACATTTCTAATGGAATAGGATTCGATGGAAATTAGATATAAGACCATGGTGATGAAGGAGTAAGAACCACCAGATGAAATGGACATAAAGACAGAAGGAAGATGCATTTCTTTTCTCATCCTAATGGTAAGTACAGAGAAATATGGCTGCAAAAACTCAGAAATGTGGGTGGCATGAAGAATAAAGGAAATCTTAACAGACAGGGGAAAAGGGTCAGTGAAAAGTTGTTCATTCTGTGTGTTTAAATTTCTGATGCAAGGGACTAGAAAACATGTTACTAGCATTTTAAGTTTTTCTAAAAAACAACTGAAGGGAACAATTCAAAAATAAGATGGTGATAAGATAATGATTTAATATGAAAATCCTTGGGCAGCATATTAAGAAACTTCAATTTCAGTCCCAACATCTGGCAATTGATTTGACTTATTCTTAACTCTGTTTTCTTGTTGTAAAATGATACCGCTCTGCTTTCTTTATGGAAATTACGTGGGTTGAATTGCAGGAGAGGAGATGAAAAGTGGCTTAGAAAGGAAAAGAAATAATATACAATTACTAAATAGTACCAACTCTTGGGAAGTTTGGAAAAGAAAAATCTTCCTTTTCAAACACATGACCTCTTTTTAAAATTAAGGTAAACAAATCACTCTTTTATTATTAGATAAATGCTTATTATTAAATGTGTATATTAATAAAAAATTAACTGTGATTACATAATGAAGGGCAAGTAAATACATCAGCCAGACATAGAAACAGCAACATTATCTCAGAAGAATTCACCTTCTAGACTGACTCTGTTGCATCTTGGGATGAATGTAATCCTGTGAAAACGTACAAAGTGTGAGATGAAGGCCAGGCCAGCCGGAAATCAAGTTGTACTCCCACCTCTGGGGGATGGGAGTACAGAGGAGGCCCAGGAATTGGCACTGTCAAACTGGTGGCATTGGCTGAGAGCAACAGTCCTGGGCCATCAGAAGGGACTTCATAGTCTGGTAGTTAGCTGTTGTCACCCAGCAAATACATACTCAAAAGGAGATGCCATTTTTTTTTTATCTAATTAATTGGCAGTGCCAGTGGAGACACCAGTGTTTCTCTAGCTGTGCTCAGAAGACCCCATGCAACACAGCCCCTAAGGGGCTTATTAAGGTTCAATCCTGGAACCCACGCCAGACCAACTAAATCAGAGTCTTTGCACCAGGAGTGAAGAATCTCCATTTTAACAGGCACCCTGAGAGCTTTCACTGCATGTGCCGTAGTTTAAGGACTGCTACACTTGCTTGCACAATGTAACTGTCCACAGATGTGCCATGTTCACCCTACCCTCTCAGATCCTTTGTTTGCTTTTTCTCCCTCCAAGGACACCCCTCCCTCTTCCACCTTCCTCACCCCATGGGCTAAGACACACTGGCTTTATGGGGCTGTCCCCAACTTCTTGATCTCTTTTCCATGAACTCTAGTTATGCTACTTAATCCTATCTTATCCTATTTTGTAACCACTTTCATGTGTCTAGTAAATCCCCCTTTATGGCTTAATTCCATTAATTCCTGTCCATGACAGAAACACACCACTTTAAATGGTTTCCCTCTCTGACAAGACCTGTCTCCTAGCCATCTTTTATTGTTAAGTAAGTACTTTTACTTCTTGTCTTCCAAGACAGAAGAAAGGGTGGGTCTTAGAGCTGTGCAAGGGCAGAAAGGCCCAAGGAGCAGATGTCTTCCGGAGAGACCTGGCAAGTCCTCACCTCACCCCCACCATTGCACTGAACTTCATTGATTGGACTTCAGGAAGCACCAAATTTCTTCCATCACTATTGATTGTTTTGTTTTTTTCCTACATTATGCCCCTCAGCACCAAAATCAATATAAACTGAAGACAATGTTTCTGTCTTCTCCCCAACTGTGTGATAACATTAAGGGCTGAAAACTAGTCTTATGTCTCTTATGTAACTCCTTCACCCTGCACGTTTATTATTGTCTGCCCTCCCTCTTCCCTGGGAACTGCCACCCCCACAGTCTTGTTATGGATCCTCCATGACATTTTATGCAACATGCTCCCGGACTCCTGGTCACAGGTGATTGGTCTAGAGGTGGGCAGCCGATTTAAGTCTCGGTCAGCCAGGTCCGTTTCTCCCCATGTATTTTGCAAACTTGGAAGATGACCGATTTCATCTCCTGAACCCAGGAGGTATCTGCCTTATGTGGAACAGAAAAAGGGAGGAAACTGTCCTGCAGAAAGAGAGAAGAAGGCTATAGAGGCAGATTCAGAGGGAGGAGCAGGCGAGTGGTGGAGAGTTTGGATGGGCCCGTATTTCTACCCCTGGGTATCTTTTGGAACGCAGAATTTTCAGAATAGAGTCCCCATTTTGTGTTCAGCTAGTTCTAGAGGCTTCAGGGAAGTGTGGAAAGAGAAAGAGGGCAAGGGAAACGGGCGTTGTGGATGGCTTCTGGGAAGCCAACCCACAGGGTCTGACAAAACATATATTATCTCATTTCATCCTTAAAACAATCGTGTGTTTTTAAAAAGCAATCATCATTATCATTCCTGCTTTAAAAGTAAGAAGCCAAGGCCTAGAAGGTCAAGTAACTTTTCCCAAAGTCACCCTGCTGCTAAGCCTGGAGTGGATGTGGGACTTGAGGCCCGGTCCATCTGACGCCATCTGCACAGCCCTTGGGTGAAGACCAGTGGGTGTGATGCTGAGGGCTCTGTTCATTATCACTCCCGTACTATCAAGCCAGGCTAGGAGTATCTGAATGAACTCTGTAAACCAATCCTGCATCCTGGATCTCATCCCAACCACACGTACTTGGCAGGGACTCTGATTTGTGCTGCCCTCTAGAGGAAGTATGGAACGAGTAAAGCCTAACTGTCCTGCAGCCCAGGGCTCTAGAAGCTGGCTGTTCTAAGAAGTTCTAAGAGGGAGCAGCTGGGTGCAGCAGACCTGAGAGTTCCGCTGCCAACTAGAGCAGCTGGTATGGGCTGGCCGTGCCAAAAGCAATGATCGAGATCCACTCTAGCAGCGCCAACTGCAGCCACCACGAGAGAGCAACGGGAGGCGTCTGTGAGCACTGCTCAGAGGTCTTTGTCCCTCTCCATCCCACCAGCATGAGCTATGGTCGCCCCTGATACCTCACATGGCCTTGTAGAATGGGGGCGATGGGAAGGGCAGGAGAAGTGAGGGGAAGGTAGAGATTATACCATGAAGAGGAAAACTGATGGGAAGGGAGAGAGGTTCAGGAACTCCTGGCAAAAGTCCAGATCTCAGATTCTTTACAGGAGCAAATAAACCCCTGAAAGCGAGTAACACATCAACGTACATACGAACGTTTAGTCTAAAACGATGGCCTGAGCCCTCTCTTTTTGCATTTAAAGAAAGAGAAGTCTAGTAAAATTAAATAACTTATCTGAAATGACTCAGCTAGTTAAAGACAGAGTCTGAGTTAGAGTACAGAATTTAAGCCTGCCTTGAGGTCTAGTAGATTTTCCTCCACTCCACTGGGTGATAATTTTGTGTGTGTAGCTATAGGATAAGTAAAAAAGCACATGGAGTGGCTGTGGCCATTTCTCATACCTGAGTAGATGTACTCATCACTACGCCCCAGATGAAAAGACCAAATAAAATTGAAAAAGGCTTTTAAAAGCTTCATCTCTCATAAGCTCAGGATGAGTGCTGAGCTGTTTAAAGTCCCAAATATATGTGACCTATCAGCGTATTCATTCTTTGCTCTTTTCCCTTAAATTAAGGCTATGATGACTTTAATATTCCAGCCATGCCCCCGGTACGCTCACAAAGAGCAACCCTCATTACACGTTTCCTGTACTTGAGAACATTCAGAGTGTGATTTCCCCTGCAGAATCTCACTGAGCTCTCCTTGGATGCCACAGGCAGCTGCAGCTCATGCGCCCCTGCAGCTCCTGGGTTCTTGTGAATGTCGCCTCAACTCTGGCTGCCAGTGGAACAAGCCAGATGGTCCTGGGAGGCCTCAGCCCACCGCTTCCAAGTCATGAGCAAGCCTCTTTTCATTTCTAAGGATTTTTAAAAAGACTAGGGAGTAAAGAGGCCTTTTTCCTACCACCTTTCTTCCTTGATATCTTCTCTACCATGAAATCCGATGAAAGGAATAAAGGGGCAAGGGTTGGTTGGAAAGGAATTTCCAGCTCCTAAGAAAATATTCAAGTTATTTAAAACCGTGCGAAGAGCTTCCTGAAAGGAAATATCATTGGAGGGATTAATACAAAATTTTGAAATGGTTCAGAGAAGATTTTTTTTTAATTATAGCTGGAATAGTTTGTGCTGATGCCTATATATTATAGAAAAAGGTCAAAAGGATTGGCAGGCCAGAACTTTCAGTCCTGTGGGGATTTTTAAATTAAAAATTTTTTTCTTTTGTAGAAATGAGATTTCACTATGTTGCCCAGGCTGGTCTCGAGCTCCTGGCCTCGAGTGACCCTCCTGCCTCAACTTCCCAAAGTGCTGGGATAACAGGCATGAGCCACCACACCCGGTGATTTTCTAAAAATTTTATTTTATCCATGTTTACAAGAGAATTATCTGAAAACCCAGAAAAGGCATGAGTAGCTCAAAGGAAAATGTTTCAAAAGAAGATACCTATGAGAAGGAGAGAATATTTGTGAGGGTGCTTTTTAGTAAAAATGTTGTCTAAATGCAATATATTGGCAACTATAAGCTATTGCTTGCCATATTTATGACTCTAATTCTGACCTCTTCTCCAACCCACAGATTTCTAAATCTCATAGTTTTAAGTGTTCTGTGCAACCTAAAGGCAAATTTGAATGTTCCCACCTTGCTGAAAATCCTTCAGTGGCTCCCTGTTACCTATAGAATAAAGCCCAAGGTCCTTAACATATCACACAAGGCCCTTGTGACCTGTCCTCATTTTCTCTATCTGACGTTGGTGCCTAAGACCTGGATTGCCTCCCTAACCTATGCCCCTATGTCTTCATGGCTCAACAAGCTCCCAAAGGCTTCCAAATAGCTAGGTGCTTTCTTCCCTTTCTGAGATCAGATAAAGCCAGGTAAGGAATTTTGCCACTCCATCAGGATAGGATCTCTGATTCGGCTTTGCTGGTAGACTTCATTCTGCCATTCCACATTTACTGAGCGCCTACCTTGTGTCAGGAACTATGTTAGGCTGTAGGAATTTAAGAGTAAACGAGACACGTATCCTGCCTACGAAGAGTTTACACACCTGAGTAAACTCTGTTTATTAGTTTTCTATTACTGTTGTGACGAATTACCACAAATTTGTGGCTTAAAACAACATAAATTTACCATCTTACATTTCTGGAGGTCAGAAGTCTGAAATGGGTTTCACTTGGTTAAAATCAAGATGTTGGCAGGGCTGCATTCCCTCTGACATCTCTAGAGGAGAATCCATTTCTCTTGTCTTTCCAGCTCTTAGGGGAAAATGCCTACATTCCTTGGTTCATGGTCCCTTCTTCCATTGTCAAAGCTGGCAGTGTACATCTTCAAATCTCTGTTTCTGTGGTCACAACTATGTTTCTAACTCCGGCCCTCCTACCTCCCTCTAATGAAAAACTTGTGGTTACACTGAACCCACTCGGATAATCCAGGATAATCTCCCCATCTCAAAATACTTAACTTTATCACATCTTCAGAGTGCTCTTTGTCATGTAAGGTAACACATCCACAGGTTCTGGAGATTAGGACATAGTTATCTTGGGATGCGGAGAGTGGGGGTGTGGGGGCTGTTATTCTTTTACTTCGTTATTAAAACAGCATTATTTGTTCATTCAACAAACATGTTGAGTGCCTGCTGTGTGCCAGGCAATGTTCCAGGTGCTGGGAATATAGCAGTGAATAAAGAAGACATACAATTCCCGCCCTCAGGATCAAGACCATTCTAGATGGTCTTGATCTCCTGACCTCAAGCGTTCCTCCCCCCTCAGCCTCCCAAAGTGCTGGGATTACAGGCTTGAGCCACTACACCTAGCCGTCTAGATGGGAGATAGACAATAAACCCACAAACAATTAAATAGTTTGTCAGAGGGTGATCAGGACTCTAGAGAAAATAAAGCTGGTGGGGAGCCTGGGGGGGTATGAGATCGGGGTGATTGCTGTTTCATAAAGAGCAGCCGTAACAATCAAGGTTCAGTTAGGAGAACAGAAGCTGGTCTTGGTAATTCAAAAAGAGGGGATTTAATACAGGGGAGCTGTTACACAGGGGATGGAAGGACTGAGCAGTTAACGAGGGTTATGAGGCAACCCAGAGATTCTTAACACCAGGAAGCTACTACCAGCCTTAGGCTGCAGGTGTTACCAGAGCCAGGGGAACCTGGCGCCATGGAGGAGATGCACCTGCTTCTAACACACTGCCCGAGGCAGAGACAGAGGAGGACAATGGCTTTGGCTTGCCCTTTCCATCTGTCCAAATTCCTGTTATGCCTCCTGATGGCTGAACTCAGCTGAAAGCCCCTGACAAGGGAGGCTGGGAGATATGCCCCGTGGGGGATCAAGATAGGGCAGGAGCAGAGAGAGCACCCGAGAGCAAGCAGACTCATGACCAGCACAGTTACATTTTTACAGACATCTGAAGGAACTCAGAAAGGGAATCATGCAGATATCTGGGGAAAGCTTTCCAGGCAGAGGGAACAGCAAATGCAAGGCCTGGAGGCAGGAGAGCACCCACGGTATTCAAAGAACAGCAGAGATGCCACTGTGGCTGGGGTGGAAAGAGGGAGGGGAGGGAGGAAGGAGACGAAAGTCAGAGGAAATACAGTTCTCTGAACCAGAAAATGAACTAGGGTGAGGTGAGAGGCCCTGGAAGGTTTTTGAGCAGAGAAGTGACGTGATCTACTTATTTATGCTCCTTACTCTGCATCCTGTGTGTAGAACAAATTATTGAGGGGGATGAGCAGAAGTAGGGAAACCAGCCAGGGAGACCAGTAGGGAGACTTGTGATA
Organism: Propithecus coquereli; assembly: GCF_000956105.1. Classification (NCBI taxonomy): domain Eukaryota; kingdom Metazoa; phylum Chordata; class Mammalia; order Primates; family Indriidae; genus Propithecus; species Propithecus coquereli. The sequence goes on from NW_012150840.1 coordinate 11,532,482, forward strand.
ATCCCGGTGAGAAATGGCTAGAATCAGAGAGGCAGAGTTGCAGTGGGTGGAAAGGGATCGGATTCTGCACATATTTTGAAGGACCAACAGAATTTGCTGATGGTTTGGATGTGAGAGAAATAGAGGTGTCAAGGATGGCTTCAAGGTTTTGCTTTGCACAAAACCTTCTGTATCTCAGGGTGCCCTTAACTGAGAGGGGGAAGACTGCAGAAGAGAACCAGCTTGGGTGGGGGAGATACCAGGAGCTCAGGAGGGCACCAGTTTTGCGGGAATACTTGGAGCTCATCGGTTTTCGACACGTGAAGTCTGAGATTACCAGTATCTAACCGATTGGAGATGTTGAGTAAAAGATGATGTGCAAGTCTGGAGATGGGGGAGATGACTAGACTGGGAGGAAATTTGGGAATAGTCAGTGTATAGATGGTATTTAAAGCCATCAGACTGGTGAAATCACCACGGAGTGAGAAGAGACCACAAAGAGATGTCCAAACCCTGAGTCCTGGAGCCTCCTGTGTTTAAAGTTGAAGACTGAAAAGACCAGAAAGGTAGGAGAAGAATCACGATAGACTCTTTGCCCTGAAGCCAAGAAAGTGCCTCAAAGGTAAACACGATCAACCTCTCCCCTGTGGCTGAGGGGTTCAGCCAATTAAGGATGGAAATTGAGCACCAGATTTAGCAATGAGGTAGTCACCGATGAGCCTGAGAAGACCTGTTGCCATGAGTGGTGCGGTTGAAAGGCTGCTCAGAATGGACTCCGGGGAATCTAAGGAGAGGAATTGAAAACCGCAAGTGTGGAAGAGCCTTTTGAAGACTCCAGTTGTGAAATGAAGCAAAGGAAGACATGGAATGTAGGAAACATTTTATTTTTTACCACGACAGCTATTATAAGCATGCTCGTAAGCCTTTGGAAGTGATTGAGTAGAAAGGGAAAATTTGCTGATGCAAGAGAGAAAGGGGAAACTTGCTGAATCAATGTCCCTGAGTTAGAAACGATGGGACTAGTACACAGATTGAGAGAGGTTCATCTTGGCTAGGAGCACTGAGAGTTCATCGCAGGTGACAGGGAGGACAGAAGAGCACGCAGACAGATGCAGGGGGGCTGGTAGCCAGAGTGGTAGGGAACGAGTATGTGTTCACTTCTCTGTAGCTTCTATTTTACCAACAAAAGAAGAAGTAAGGCCATCAGCTGGGAGTAACAAGCAGAGGTCTGATGATGAAGGAGGAGAAGGTGTGAAATAGTTCTTTAAAGCGGAAGGGAGTGGACTGGGAAGTGTAATAGCTTTGCTGTTAATTTATTAACATAAAATGTTAATTGGTTATAAAGTAGTTGGCGTTCTAAACTTGTAATAAGTACTATTATACAAATGAGAGAATGGGTGTGTTTTAAGGAATCCAGTATTCAGGTAGAGTTACATCCATAGAGCTAAAACAATAAAACCCTAAAATTGAAACAACATTGGCTATCACATAATCTTGGGTGATTTGGAGGGCACTTTGGACCTTTTCATGGTCCAGAGTTATCTTCCTGCATATTAGTTAGTAATGCCCTGTAGATGTATAGCCAGTAACAGGAGGTTCTGAACTGACTGATGATGGGCCAGATGAACCAGATTTTAACTGTAAAACATGCAGATATGAATCAGTGTTTATAGCATTAAAAAATATATAAAATTTCCTCGCTTGGTAGTCCTCTGTGTTAAAACTCATTCTGTATTTGATGTGTTAGGGTGTTTTGTTGAGTAGAAGTAAACAAGCAGAGAGAAACGAATTCACTTGCTTTCTAACCAACTACTAGCAAATAGGGAGGACTAACATAGTGAACGACTAGATGTTCTCCTCACTAGGAAAGGTTACGTATCCTTGTGTGTGTAGGGGAAGGGGTTGAGCAGAGATGGGTAGAAGACCCAGGAGAGGGAGTGGGCAGAAAGTGGGTTGACATCTATTCTGTGCTTGGCAAACTCTCTGTTCCCTCTTTCCCTCTTCTGTTATTATTCTGAAACCCCAGGAAGGTCAGGAGGATACAGTGGAAGTGTTTGACCCAGAGAATGTGCAGTTGGAAACTCAGCTTTGGTGGATTTCACTTATTTTCTTCAGAAACTGGGATGAAAGTTCTGCCAGCAGTGATGGGTAAACAGTAGCCCAGGGCCTTGAAAGAGCAGTTTTAGATTCCCCGGGACAATTTCTACTATTCTACTATGTCTGAAGATTAGGGAAGTTATCTTGTAATTTGAGGCCTTCCTGAAGATTAGGGAAGTTATCGTTGTAACTTGAGGCCAACACCCATCTCTTGAGCCTCATAAGAAGCCTTGAAGAAAGTTAATAGGTTTGGCTAGCACTTGGGTCAATTATTTCAAATGGCTATCTGGGAGTCATAAAACAGGTGGCATTGAAAGTACACTGTGGATACGGATTGGCAGTCATCTTTTAAGGGCAAAACTATGTTAAAAGTTAAGCTAGAACAAATGAGCAACAACTGACTTTTAATATTTTGCCATGTTATGAAAGATGGTTCCTTAAAACAGACTCACAGGATTGATGGTTATGTTCCATTGTGCTTTGTAAAAATATGATATTAAACATACCAGTCTATGAATTCAAGGCCCTTCCTTCCTTCCCTCCCTTCCTCCCTCTTTCCTTCTTATAGCCATTTTGGGAGTGTGGATGTATTTAGTTTGGGTCTTTGGTTTGAATCAGCATATTTATTAAATAACAAGGAATCTGTTTTGAGTTAGTGTAAAAACAAATCACGAACAATGGATGCCCTTTGAAATTATTGTAACGTGGTCAATATTTTTGTTGTCTTTGTAGTTGAGACAAGAGAACCTAAAATAAAATTGCCAACATGTAAAAAAATTGTCAACATGTAGCTAAACTTTGTGAAACTGATCTACTATAAAATGAAAGACCCATTTTTCTTATTGTTTGCTGTAAAAGGATGTCATTTATTGGAACTTTTTATAGGTCTAAGAACTATAGAATTTTAAAGCTGTAATAACTTAATGTGGGCTACCCCCTCATTTTACAGATGAAGAATCAGAGGGCTTAAATAACTTTACAAGGAGATACAACTATTAGTGGCACAGAAAAACTTAAACCTTAGTTTCCTGACTTTGTGTAGTGCTTCTTACCATTGTTATCACTTAGGTTTCTAATATAAAAAATTTCACTGACACAGGATTTAAGCTTGCAAGTAACCTAAGAGTCTTAACTCCCTAGTCTTCATATGCTTAAATTCATGTTTTAGCTTTCTTGTTCTGTGGGAATGAGGTAAATAATGGTTCCCCATATTAATGTATAGGAATTTAAAAAATTGAGATATAATTCACGTACCATAGAATCTATTTTTACTCATCCATTTTGAAATCTAAAGTTTAAGCTTAACTTCTATTCACAGTATCCATTTTACTTAGGTAAGTGAGTATGTAAACACCCTCACAGAAGTTTCTACAATTAAAAGAAGAAACAGGGAGTGAGAAAATTTCATCTTCATCCTTAATAGCACTTTGGAGTAGGTATAAAGGCATCTGAAGATGCTTAATGATTTTTTTTTTAATGCTTTGAGCCAACCATGGTGGCCTATGCCTGTAGTCCCACCTACTCAGGTTGCTAAGGCAGGAAGATCGCTTGAGCCCAGGAGTTCCAGACAAGCTGTAGTGACCTATGATCGCCCCACTGCCCTCCAGTCCTCCTGCCTGGGCAACAGACTAAGACTGGCCGCCCTCCCCCCCCCCCGAAAAAAAAAAAACTGCTTTGTGTCCCCCCACGGTGAATAGGGTTTTTATGAGACAAAGATTGAGAAAGGAGGGATTACAACCATTGAAAAAGACATGGTGTGAATAGAAATGGGAGGGTAATAGAGTCAAAAACTTGACTGTGTTGTGGAAACTTATATTTTCTAAGCCTAAGCACTCTCCAGGGTAGGACGAAAGTACGTATGGACTTTTGCATTCACTTAAAAATAAATGCACATTAAGCAAATACCTACTATGTACCAAGCCTATGGAGAACAGGGAAATGACTAAGCCAGATCCTCAAGGAGCCCAGTCTGGTGGGCCTGTGTGTGAAGTGGGGCTGCGGGGTGGGGGTGTTGGAAAGAGGAGGAGGGAGGGAACGTATGGCGTGGGAGTTGAGATTAAAAGGGAAGGTTGAAAACAGAATATATGGGAGAAATTTAGGGGTACAGATTTGCACTGGCTTCTCTGGCAGAAATCTGCCCCTGAACCTCTTAAAAATTAATCTCATTTGCCAAATTTGGCCAGATATCATAATGCTGGTCTTCTAAAGATGCCCTCTCAAATAAGCTTAAAAATCCTCCTTCCGCTACCACCCCCGTTTCCCCACCACTAGGGCGTCGAGCTGGGAAGGGGGCAGGTTGAAAGCTGCACCCACGTTTGCTGCCTCTGCTCTCTGTAGGAAACAGGAATCCAGGGCTTTGCCGTCGTCATAGCAACCAGGAGTTCTGCGGTCCTCCACCCGGCTCAGACTCCTTTCACTTCCCCCTCCCGCAGACCCGAGCTGCCGCTCCTATCGCGAGACTTGAGCGCAGCGCTGAGCGGCTCCGCGGTGATCTCACCCGAGACTTGGGGGGAGGGAGGAGTGAAGGAGGGGAAGGGATGGGGCGGGGAGGGGAAGGGCTAGCGCGGCGCCGTCGCTGCCGGCAACTTTGTGATCGAGTTTAGTGCGTGCGTGAGCAAGTGATCGAAAAGTCAGTGTGGCGCCGAGTCCCTGGGAGGAGGGTCCTCGGGGAGGGCCAGGTCTGGGCCCCAGAGGCCGCCCTCCCCAAGCCACTCCATCCCCACCTTCCTCTGTGGCTCCCTCCCCATTTCCTTCCCCCCACGGTCCTCCCGGGCCTTCCCGCCGCGGTCTGCAGTTACCTGTCCCCTCCCCCTCTGGGCACGCACCTCCCTTCCCCCCTGGCCCGCGCCCACCCCGGGCCTTCGGACTCCGGACCCCCAGCCGCCCCGCACTAGCTTCCTGCGCCGGCCACCCCTCTGCTCTTTCTCCTGGGGGCAGGCGGGCGGGATGGGGGGCGCTGAGCCTCGGGGGCGGCGCGAGCGGGGGCCTGGGCGCCTAGACAATAGTTGATGCCCGAGGACAGGGCACTCCGCCTTCCACGCCTCCAGGAGCTCAGCCCCCGCCGGCTGCGCGCCAGCCTGCATTCCGGGTCCCCCTTGGAGCCAGGCTTGGGACTTGGGCTGATTCCGCCTCCGCCTCCCCCGGACCCCCTCCGATCGGCGATCGGCGCTCGCCCCGGCCCGGCCTCGCCGCCTGCCGTTCTCCGCAGAGGAGGCGGCGAGTGAGCGCGCGCCGACCGTCTACGCGGTTTCTCTTTCTCCCCAGGGGGAGCGCGCGGCGGACGCGCCCGGGACGCGCGGCTGCACCGGGAGGTCGGGCCGAGAGGTAAGTGGCCCCCGCGCTCCGGGTCCTGGCAGGGGAGCGGGGGTGCAGGACTGCTGACAGCCCATGCCCTGTTTCGGGCCGAGGCTGGGTCCGGGGCCCGGAGCAGGACACCGGGAGGCCGGTTAAAGTTTGATTTCCGATCTGGTGGCGTGCTGATAGCGCAGCCGGGCGGGGGCGAGTCCTGGCTCCACCGCGCCCGCCGCGCGTGCACGCACGCACTTCGGAACCCGAATCTGCACAACTACCCGGCAGGAGCCTCTGCTAGAGGCTGGGAGACCCGCGTCCCCGTCCGAGGGGCTGCGCCCACCCTGCAGCACTCGTCTCTACCGGGCGACCCTTCCCCTTCGGTCACCTGGGTGAGCGCTTTGCAGGCTGTGCTGGAGGCGACAGGCCGAGTGGTTTGATTGCGGGAAAGGGAGAAGAGCAGCTCGGTGCCGGAGGCTGCTTAATTGCTCTCCCCTGGGGGTCTTGGAGGAGTGAAAATTTGGGATGCTCTAACCTGCTTTCCTTGGAGCATGTAAACCTTGAGGGGGTTGGGGAGGCGTGAGGGTGCTGCAAAAAGAACTTTTCCTCCTTCGCCCCATCTGTTTCCAACTTCTCGCCTGACCTTAAAGGAGATTTCCAAGGCTCTTAAATCTCTCCACGGCATTTCTAGGTGGACAAGTAACCGTGTGGGGCAGGTTGAAATTTCATCGGGGCTCACCGTTTGGGAAACAGAGATTTGGGAAATGGCTCACTTTCAAGGAAGATGTTGTTTAACTGAATTGTTGGCATTCGTTTTCTAAGGGAAGCGTTTGGGGACTGATGGCTTCTAGACTACATTTACCTTATAGATTTTATTTTTCGTAATGAGTAGTTTAGAGGCAGCCTCCACTGAAATTCATACTACCTGCTTAACGATTGTATTTCTAAACTGGAGCTAGTGATGCGATGTAAATTTCAGAGTAGAGGTGTCGACTTTCCTGAGGTTCCAGGTCTATCTGGATGAACTGGGGTTGGCGTTTCCTCTATAAAGCAAACCTTTCATGTTGAAACTCTGACTCAGACTCTTAAAGCCATTGTTTTTATACTGGTACTCCGTGGGAGTTAAGTGTCAACTTTCTCCTGTTTTCTCATATGGAGTATTCTTCCAAGGCAGAGATTCTCCGACTGAATCTTGGAAAAGTACAAGATTAAGTCCTGCAGAATCGCCTCCTGCAGCCAGCTTAGTAACACTATTTATTTTCTATACAATCCTGTGTTAACGGCTTTTGACTTTCACTTTTCTCCTTTTCATTTTTTGAAAGCTGTAATTAAGCTACCTTTACCAGGATGGAAAAAAAGATGATGAGATAATATAGAGCAGTGGTAATAGCAATAGTCTCAGCTAAAAGGTTTGAGTAAATCAGTTTATGGTCACTGGTGTGTCTACTATTAGGCGACATCCCAGTTATTAACTAGAATATTAATATTTGAAAAATTTTTCCCATGGAATAAATTATTTATATTAAGGCATCTGCAATTAACAATGCATTTAAAATGACTGGGGTGATGGTTTGCACATAAATGGTTCGAAGCAAAATAAGAGATTTTAGGGATGAATGGTTTTATGTCAGTGATAACTAATTTTCTTATCTCATTAATGCTTAAGGAAAGGACTCTTGAAGTTGACTATCATTAAATTTCTCCAGCTGACTGAGAGAACAAGTTTGGCAAGTGGCTCAAGACAGTCAGTAGGTGTTGCTGTTGGGAGCTTCTCTGCAGTTCTTGGTTCTGCTCCTTGAATTTGAGTTATAATTCTGGTACAGTGAACTTTTTAAATCCAAAGTATCAGGCAGTAATAGTTGTAATTTCATTATGGGATTGTATGGCAAGGTTGACTTGAACTCTTGGTGATAATTCCAAAGCACTTCTCTGAAATTTTACATTGAGATTCATTTAACTCTTTCTTTGACTATTTTTTAACTAGTATTTTCTAGCTTTTTTATTTACTTTGCTTTTGCTTTGAATTAAGTAATTTTGGTGTAGTGCCCCCACCTTGATTTTTTTAGCAACTTTTAAAAAACAGCTTCTAGTAATTTTATTGAAGTCATCGATTGAAGACTGCTTGAGATTAGCAGTTTTGTAGACTTTGGGAGGATCTTGGTTGATTGAGTTGAAATGTGTATATGTTCTATCTTAAGTTAGAGTTTGAATTTTTTGATAAGAGACTGGTTTTTTAAATCTCTGAGCTGTGAAACAGGATCATGGGAAAGCGGAAATGGTTTAAGAGTACAGATTCTTTGAACCTGTCCAATTTAGTCGAAAGTTTGTAGTGGTTAATGTTAACATGATTAGGTGCCTCTTGTCAGTCCTCACCATTGTAGTATCATTTCTGTTAGTCCATATCAGTGCACAAGGGAAGCATAAATGTCCTGAAGATTTTCAGGTGACATCTCAGATTTGAGCCTTTTGGTTCACTGACCAACTTGGACTTTGTTTGGGAAAGGTCAGTAGACTCATCCTCATGATAAAGAGCTAGAACTCTGACAAAGCATACTTCTTTTCTTCCTTTTGGCTCAAATCATGCAAGTTCAAATCTCAAAATAAATTCAGAAAATAATATTTTTTTCCCCATAGCATCCCTATATTCCTAACCTTTTGAGATTTGTGGGAGTCACAAAATATTTATTGAGTGCCGCTGTCTGGGAGGTGTGCTGTTGGTTTCTTTGATTGAAGTCATGAGCAAAAGAGTGTTCCTGGCCTCATGAAATACTCAGAGTACCCATTTGTAGTAACCTTCCCTGGTTTGAAGTTACAGTACCCTGCCGCTTCCATAAAGGTTTTGCATAGCAGGCAATTATTTTTGAATTTTAACTTAAAAATCTTGAAATAGTGTAGCCCGGTATTTGTCCTCAGAAGGTCTGGGTTTCAGATCCTGCTCTGCCATTTTCTGGCTGTAAGAGCTTAAAAAGTAATTGAACCTCTTTCTGAACTTCACCGCCTTTTTCTGCAGAGATGAGCACAAAACTTGCTTCACAACTTCACTACAAAAATTAATGAGAATATATGTATGAAAGTACTCTGTATACCATACACTCTTATTTGCAATTGCATTTGCTTACTTTTTGATAAACAGATTCCTGGATTGTTGGAACTGGAAGAGATTTGGAGCATAAATCACTTGGCCCATCTTCCCCATTTTACAGATGAGGAAACTGAGGCCCAGATTGCTAAAGTGACTTGTTGAAGGTTATGGAACTAGTTAATGATCAGGCAGTGACTGGAAGACAGGTTTCCACATTTAACTGTATTCCTTTGTTTTGTGGTTTTTTTTTTTTTTTTTTATCTTTCTTACAGTCTGCTAAAATTTGTTCACTACTTTTTTTTCCCTCAAATGTTCAGTGTTTATTAAATGACTAAAATGAGGAAAAGGAAAACTTAAGGAAGCAAACAAAATCTACAGTAAGGTTGAAAACCATGAAAACAACTATGATGTAGTGTTTGGTAACTAAACTTTGAAGTTACTCAAATTACAAAGTTATGGGAAAAGAAATTATGAGTTAGAGTTTCTACATGGTAGAGCCTGTAGGCTTTTTTTTTTAAAGAAATCTTTATTAATATATATGTAATATATTTATATGTTCTTTAGAAAAGCCAAACTCAGTTTATTCTTGTTCCCATTTTTTTCCCCCTTTTTAATCTCATTTCCATTTGCAAAAGAAAGAAGTTATACATTCCTTGCTTACGGAACAGTGGCCAACTAAATTTTAGACCTTCTCCCTCAGTGACGTGTAGGGGTTACCAGAGGTTAGGGGCTGGGGAGTCAGTCAGGTGCAGAGATAAATCAGGATCTGTTTTATCTATATATATCTATAAAATGTTGTAGGAACTTCCGTTGAACAGGGAACTGATTTATATTGAACCACTCTACCTTCCACTACAGTAATCCGAGCCAAGAGAGAAGAAACATCTCTGCCAGTTGGGTGACTGCCCTTTAGGTGAGGGGTTCTCCTTCTTCCTAGGAGGGATAAACACTACAGTACCCTTTCAGTGCTCACACAGAAGTTTGGGTCTTGTTCTACATATGGGACTCTGTGACACACCGGTGTTCCACTTGAAATTAACAATCCAACCTTCTATCCACTGCACTTCTACTTTGTTGGTATGGGAAGTAAATTGGCTGCATTTAATTTTTGCTTTTAGTTTTTTTCTGTCTAGCTAATTGAAAACAAAAACAAAACCCACACACTATATGACACTTCATTTTTCAAAGATTATATATAAGTTAATTATTCTTAGATGATAGCTCGTGTATTCTTTCGGTGGGCTTTTGATGAGCTCCGGAGTGAGTCATTGCCGGGATTCCCTTGCCCCTGGATCTCTTAAACTCAGATGATTTGAGTGAGCGATGGAATAACACGGTGTGATTAGCTTTGTGATCATGAGGGTTTGGAAAAACCATCAGGGTAGATCTTTCAAGGGTAGGGGAACCTTTGCCAGTCCACGTCTGTTTTCTCGTTTCATTCTAGCCTGAAGAGAGTCAGATGACACCATTTGCAAAGAGAACATGAGTGTTTTCTTAAAGATCTAGAGAGATGACACCAAATGACACGGAGGGATGTCAGGGGTTTCTTTAGCTGGACCTTAGTGAGTAGCAGTGTGTTGGGGGCTGTGCCACAAAGTCAGGCGAAGCCATTTCTCTTTGCCTCTGGAGGTCTGAGATGAGAATTTTCAGCCTGTAGATTTCTGATTTGTTGCTTGTCATGTTACACTAAGTTCTCCCTCTAATTAGGAATGTAGGATGTCTAACTTTAAATTGTGGGAAACAGGCAATTACATAATGTTAGATTTCCCTTTTTCCAATTCAGGAAAGGCAGGAGAATGTATGCTTGTTGCGATGCCGGCTTGGGGAGGGAGAGTTGCTGGCTCGCATAACCGGGGGTTACTCAAAGGCAACTTGAGCACACAGGACAGCCAGCGCCGCTGCCATTGAATTCCTTTTTTCCTCTCTCCTCCCGCAGGACAGATCTAGGTTAAGTGAATTTCACAGACATGAAAGTTTATTTTGGTTATTCCTCTTCTCTTTCTACTTTTTCCATAAAGCCTTTCACCAAAGCTATGAACAGGTATAGTCATTGATTGTTTTTGTGGTTCAGCGTCTTTTATACTGAGTTCTGAGCTGCTCAGAAGAAAGCTATTGAGAAGTAAAAGCAAAGGGCTGTGTGTTGAGTGATCACGTTCCTGTCATCAAAATTTGACTGTGATCAATGTCTTTTACTTTGGCCCCTACATTATCTTGCCGTAATTCACTTTCTTCATATTCTAACTTATTTGTCTACATGGGAACTCTAACTTGATAGATTGTGAGCTCCTTGCATTTCCTCTAACAGTCTCTGGTTCCCAGAATGGATTGGCCATTTGTTTGTACAGGTTTCTTTTCGGTTCTTGACGTTCTCACGGAAGAAGCTAATAACATGCCTTCAAGAAGAGACAGTTTACTTATGAGGTGCCCATAAGATACATAACTGTAAATTAACAGGATTTTCTGAAATTTTCACCAGATTTGATTTTTATTTCTTGCTTCATCTGTGCTGTGTGTACCTAGGAATAAAAAGGAAAGGCAGTGTTTTCCCATATTCTTGCAAGAAGCATAGAGTTGTGACTTGTCTGGATCAGACTGTCTTTTGAAGACTTCTCAAAAACACATGTTCTTATCCTTGAAGTGAGGGTTACTGTGTAGTTGATGTAACTCCTCCCTCTTCCCTAATCATTCTTCTGGGTGCTCCACTGAAGACTTCAGAAGGTTCTGCCTGTATGCTTTGCCAGAGTCTAACTTAGTGGCTGGTATTTGACGTGTAAAGAGAGTGCTGCGTGCGTGTGTGTGCGTGTGTGTGTGTTCGTGTGTGTCTATGTGTAGTGGGGGTGGGGTTCAGTTTGACTGCTAGCGCAGAATGTGCTCTTGGGAAACCCTTTAGAAAGCCTGAATGTGGTTCCTAACTCTTGTCTCTTTTCCAGTTTGAGAAATGCCTGTGGTTCTTCAAAGAGTCTCAGGGTTATTTTATACTTTTAATTAGGATCTTAGTGCCGATCCTTTGTAATAGGAAACCAGGCATAATAATCACATAAGAAAATAATGTTTCAGTAGATAAATGATAGGTTATAGAGAGCTATAGGATTCACAGAAAAGGCTTATTAAAAGTTCAAGAACCTCGGCCTAATAATTGCTTTTGGTGGGGTTGTTCTGAAGGCCATTTTCAAGGTGCTGTTTGAAAATAGTGGTTTTCCGTGGTGTGTTTGGGGAAGCAGTGGGTGCTTGGGTAGAGAGGGCGGAGAATCACAGGGAACCCTGGGGCTTTTCTCCTGGGCAGCGTGCTAGTTACTGAGGTAGATGGGTGGTTCGAAGAAGCTCAGGTGATTCTGTTATGCTTCTCCCTCACCCAGTTGAAAACGCAGAGCTTTTACATAATTTTTAGTTCTGTGCTCAGCAATAAGGTAAATAAGTAGTGGGCTTAAACCAGAAAGCAGCTGACTGGGGACTGTAGAAACTTCCTTTTGGATGGGTGAAAAGGAAAGCCTCCGAATCCTTTATAGAGTCCCATAGATTAAAAAAGACAACTTGGAAGGGCTCTGGAAATGACCGCGCACAGTTAAAGGGGTCAGGCTGCTTTGACTCCTGCAGTCGAGGTAGAACATGTAAATTCAGTTCGGTAACTGTATGTCGGCACTTACTTTTTAAAAAAAATTTTGGTAAAAACATATAAAATTTACCATCTTAACCATGTAACTCAGTAGTGTTAAGTATACTTACATTATTGTGAAACAGATCTCCAGAACTTTTTCATCTTGCAAATCTCAGACTCTGTAAATGTTAAACAATAAGTCCTCTTTTCCCCCTCCCCCCAGCCCTGACAGCCACCATTCTACTTTCTGTTTCTATGCATTTGACTACCCTAGATGCCTCATAGAAGTGGAATCATATAGTATTTGTCTTTTTGTGACTAGCTTATTTCACTTAGCGTAATATCCTCAAGATTCATCTGTGTTGTAGCATGTGTCAGAGTTTCCTTCTTTTTGAAGGCTGAGTAGTATTCCATTGTATGTCTATACCACATTTTGTTTATCTGTGTTTATCTGTGGATGGATGTTTGAATGGCTTCCACCTCTTGGCAGTTGTGAGTATTGTTGCTATGAATGTGATGTGCAAATATCTCTTTAAGACCCTGCTTTTGATTCTTTTGGATATATACCCAGAAGTGAGGTTGCTGGATAATATGGTAATTCTATTTTCAATTTTTTGAGAATCCTCTATAATGTTTTCCATAGTGGTTACACCGCATTACAATCACACCATCAGTTCACAAGGGTTCCAACTTTTCTACATCCTTACTGATACTTGTTATTATTTTTTTTTTTATAGTAATGGATGTGAGGTGATACCTCATTATGGTCTTGGTTTGCGTTTCTCTGATGATTAATGAAATTGAACATCTTTTCATGTGCTTGTTGGCCATTTTTACATCATCTTTAGAGAAATGTTTATTCAAGTTCTCTGCCCATTTTCAATTGGGTTATTTGATTTTCTTTGTTGTCATTGAGTTGTAGTAGTTCCTGATATATTAATAATCTGGATATTAACCACTTACGAGATATGTGATTTACAAATATTTTCTCCCATTCCAGGTTGCCTTTTTACTCTTTTGGTTGTGTTCTTTGATGCACAAAAGTTTTCAAGTTTGACGTAGTCCCACTTTGTCTATTTTTGCTTTTGTTTACCTGTGCTTTTGGTGTAATATCCAAGAAATCATTGCCAAGTCCAATGTCATGGAGCTTTTTCCTTATGTTATCTAGTTTTAGGTTTTACATTTAAGTCTTTAAGCCATTTTGAATTGATTTTTGTGGTATGGTATAAGATAAGGGTCTAACTTTATTCTTTTGCACACGTATATCCTATTTTTCCAATACCATTTATTGAAGAGACTGTCCGTTCCTTATTGAGTGGTCTTGGCACCCTTGTCAAAGATCATTTGACCATGTATGCATGAGTTTATTTCTGGGCCGTGTATTCTATTCCATTGTTCTCTCTGTCTTTATGCCAGTACCACACTGTTTTTATTACTGTTGCTTTGTAATATGTTTTGAAACCAGGAAGTATAATTGGCACTTACTTTTAAATTATACTGTTCTAGATGTTGAGTAATAAAGAAATGACAAAACAATTCAAAGAATTTTTTATCTTTTTAGGAGGACTGGACACACTTGAAGAATGAGTTAAGAATGATTTAAATAGCAAAATGTACGAGGCTATCAATTGGCAAGCAGTATAGGAAAAGCCGTGTGTCTAGCACTTCTGGTTTACAGTGTGCTTTCACATGGAGTCCATTGGCTTGGGAAGCTTCAAAAAGGCAATGGACCTTGAATTATCATGCAGATTGAATATATTCCTCACTGAGTACATAGAGTCAGTTGTATCACAGTGATTTAGAGAGGCCTTTAATGAAAGCCTCTAGTAGTAATCTCAAGATTTTCAGCTGGATCAGTTATATCATAAGAACTGTCACTTGTGATTTTTTTCACCCTTGATACTGTATTGCCTTTCCTATTCTAACCCAGTAGTTTCTGATTTCCTGTGTCTGCTCATTGAATAGTAGTGGGCCATGTATACAGGTAGAATATTTAGCTGCAGCATTGTTTTAATTTCTGGATGTGTAAAAAAAAAAAAAAAAAAAAATCTAGAGGCTGGGCATGGTGGCTCACGCCTGTAATCCTAGCAATCTGGGAGACCGAGGTGGGAGGATCACTTGAGGTCAGGAGTTCTACACCAGCCTGAGCAAGAGCGAGACCCCGTCTCTACTAAAAATGGAAAAAATTAGCTAGGCAACTAAAAAAATTAAAAAACATTAGCCGGGCCTGGTGGCCTGTGCCTGAAGTCCCAGCTACTAGGGAGGCTGAGGCAGGACGATCACTTGAGCCCGGAGTCTGAGGTTGCTATGAGCTAGGCTGATGCCACGGCACTCTAGCCTGGGCGACAGAGCGAGACTCTGTCTCAACAAAAAAAACCCCAAAAAAACCTAGGAAACTATTCTGGCTGGATTGTACAGGATGAATTGAAGGGGAGAGATTAGAACCAGAACAGCAAATTTAGTGGCTGCTTTAGTATTAATAAGTAATTTAGGCTACTTAAGACATATTTTCTCATCTTCTTAATAAAACTATGGGGATAATTTTGGTCTGGTATATTACTTGAAGGGACATTTGGTAGAATTTCTGTGGAGAAAAAAATGTAGTATGCTTGAATGTAGTAGGCCTATCATAAAGGTTTGTTTAGTGGTGACCAAATGACTTTGTGTCTGCATGGGTGGGTCTCTAAGGAGTAATTTACTCACATATCCCATAAGTATTTATTGAATCCCACTATATGCCAGGGGCTGGTGGCTGCTTCTAGTGAACAAAAGATACATGGTTCCTGCTCTCATGTAACCGATACTGTTCTAGTGACTTAAGTGGTCCATTTCCATGTTCTTTTCATCTCGTCTGGTTGAATTTTTCTTTTAGTCAAAGGCCACCTGTTTTATTTTTGATGCAAAACAATTACAGTTATTTATTAGGATAATAGTTCTATGTTAAATGTTCTTTATATAGAGAAAGAAATAAACACTATACAACTGCTTTTTGGTTTCCAAGGAGACAATGTCTTGGCAAAATTTATTTTATCAAGTGCTAAGTAAGAGAACTAAAGGAAACTGGCTATAATACATTTTGTTTAAGGTTTTCCTGAGGACCCAGATATGGTTTTCAAATCTTTATTTTTTTGTCTTCTATCCCCACGTCCACTCCAAGAGAATCTAGAAACCTAGTTCTGGCTAATCCTGGATTTTGCTATCAATTGTTGGATATTGGAAGAGTAATATAACCTTTCTGGATCTTCATTTAGTCATTCATTTAATAAGTCCTCATCATTCACTTATTATATACCAAATAATCTTTTCTTTGTAAAAGGGAGAGGAAGTTCAAGGTTGATTTAAATTTCTTTTGTGGCCTACTGTTAAAATTCTACAAATTTATTATTGTGATTTAGTGAGATTTGGAGCCTTTTGTAAATAGTAGAAATATTTCTGAAAGAACTGAAGAAAGAGCAATTTAGAATTTTTGTGTTTAACTCTAAAACATTTCAGGAGAAAATTCTATAATGGTGGATAATTTTAGTACTAGTTTCACTCTGTTCTAAGAACAGTCAACATTTAAACTCAGCTCTGTGAGTTTTTCTTTGTAATTTTGGTAGTAGACAATTCTGAGTCTAACCTTTCTGTTGTTGCTGGTAACACCCTAGTAACTTAATTCTTGTTTCAGATGATCGGTATAGGGTTATTTAGGGTTATTGTGGGAGATTTAGAAATGCTTATCACCCATAAGGTGCTAGGTGCTCAGTTCCGAATCTTTTAGAGTCCTGGTCGTTTTTGCATGTAGTAGTCTTGAGATACGATAACATCATGTCACTGAATGCAGAAGAGTCACACTGAAGATCTGAGTACCAGCACTGTGATAATTAAGCTGGCATTTGCCCAAAATGCCAAATATGTAATATTCAGAACGCTAGTGTGATACTTCATGGTTTTATAAAGTGATATTTTCATTTTAATTTATTGTTAGAAATTCAACATAGTATTGATTATACATGAAAAGATTCAGTTATGCAAAGGAAAAATTTTAAGAATTTCCTCTTACATGGATTGTTGGGGCTATTGTAAATCTGGTCTCCTTGTTATCAGAGAACACTGAGAGATTTGTTATTGTCCTGGCTTTACTTACTATATACTAGTTGTGTGGCTTTGGCTGTTTTGCTTTCATTTATTAATACTAATCATCTATATTCACTGAGCACTTCAATATAGATGGCAGATACTGTTCTCATCCTGGGGGTATATCGGTGAACAACTCTAAGTGAGATGGGAGGCCATGGGAGGGTTTTGTAGAAAGGGTTTTGATCTGATATTTTTAAAGGATGAAACTCTGTTGTGTAAAGAGTAGAATGGGGAGGGGTGCAAAGGTGGAAAGAGAAAGATGTTAGAGGTTTCTAGCAATACTCTGTAGGTGAGATATGATTGCGGTAGTACAGGTGATGAGAAGTGGCTGGATTCTGGGCATATCTCAAGTGGGGTTAACATGATTCACTGATGGGTGAGACGATGTGGAATGAGAGAAAGAGTGTAGTCAAGGATGTTTGGCCTGAGCAACTGGAATAATGGAGGTGCCATTGATTGAAGTGGGGCTGCCTGGAGGAGCAGGTTTGGGTGGGGTACTAAGAGTTGATTTGTATGTGTTGGGTATGAGATGCAGGTTAACTTGCTAGTGGAGAAATCAAGTAAGCAGCTGGGCAGGTCTGTCATTATTCATGAGTTTCATTTTTCTCATCTGTGAAATGGAGAAAGTACCTGCCCTTCTCAGGATTCTTGAGATCAAATGAGGAAAAACAGTGACAACTTCTAAAGCTATGTCCTGTAAGATTTCTGGAAAGTAGACTTGTTCCCATCTTATGCACTTTGTGGTCTCTTTTGAACTATTTAACTCATAGGCCAGAATGTATTGTGGAAAGTTAGCATTTGCCCCCCAAAGGCTGGTTTAACTTTCTGTTTGATCCATCCTGCAATTCCTGGGCAGCTCCTGGGAGAACTTGGTATGTGTTTTGGTTCCCTCCAGGGTGTCAGAGGGCTTCTTTTTGCACAGAACTACTAGAACCACTACATGAAAGTGTAGCACTGGACTTGCTGCTTAGTAAACATAGCTTCAGGTGAAAGTAATTTTATTTAGGTGGGAGGATATTGCAGTAGAAAAAATCGTTTTCCTTTCTCAAATTCTTTATTATTTTAGGCTTTCTATAACTTGGATCAGTTAACAGATACGGTCTAAAAGGTCAAATTTATTATTCCATGTTTCTCGATTCAGAGTACCTAATTATATACTCTAGGTTTTTTGATCACTTAAATCTTTTTATAGACAGATGAAATATGTTAAATATGTATTTAACGCTATTGAATTAGAACTTGTTTAAAATTCAAGATGTTGAAAGCATCAGTCTTATATTTTAATCAGTGTTATTTTGAATGTATCAAGTGTCTTTCTTTAGAAGTAGCAGTAAATAGTTCTATCTTTGAAATGCGGTATTTGCTTATAACTTATATCTTCCCACCAATTAGTTGTTTTTTTAGGAACATCTGTAGTCAAGAGATGTGGTGGTTCTTGGTTCTCCTAATCCATAAGCTGTTTTGAGCAGAAACACTACTGTTCTTCCTTGCCATCCTAGTTTTATCATCATCAGCAGCAAGATTCCGGTGGGCATCGGCTGTGTGTGTCTGTTGCAGTTGCTGTGATTTAGAAACGGAAGATAAAGTCCCCTCCATACAGTGCCTTCGAGGGCCTGATGCAGGTAGTGAGTATAACCGTTGGTGGGGTACCATCTAAGTGAGTATTCTAGGGGGTGAGTGGAGAGTGGTAATGGCTTTAGTAATGAAGGAAGGCATCAGGGAAGCAGGAACTGTGTTTTTCAGTATATACTGTGGAGGTAGAAGTTATTTTGGGTAGTTCTCAGGAATCTTTCAAGCAGGAGGACCTCTCTCTAAGTTAAGGTTTTTGTCAAATTTATAAACTAGGTTTACCCATCTGCTCAGTAATTGTTAACTTACATAATCTTTGTTTTTCATTGAATTGGCTTACTATACATTATTTAGGCTTCTGAGAAACTGAACTATAGGTACCCAGTATAGTATTACTTGATGTAATTGTTGGAAAATACCCTTAAACCTTTGTCTTTCCTTTTGAAGTATATATTAGAAAATTTTGATTAATCGTAAGAAATACTTTTAAGGGGGTCTGTACGTTTAAATCTACATCTTTTCCATGCTTAATATTTTTACCCTAGAAGGAACATGACTATCTTCCTAAAATATCTTTTAGTTTTTCCAAATCATCTAATGGCTTTTTATTTGAGCTCAAGTGTAATAGTCATTTTTACTGGGGAGGTGCACTCTAAGTGTCTGAAGTCATAGTACTTATTTATGTTCTCTTAAAGTTTTTTATAACAACTTTATTGTGTTATAATTTACCATACAATTCTCCTGTTTAAATTATACAAGTCAGTAGTTTTTAGTATATTCATATAGTTGTGCAACCATCTCTGTAAACAATTTTAGAACATTTTCATCACCCCAAAAAGAAACTCCAAACCCATTTGCAGTCACTCCCCATTTCTTTCCAGCCCCACCCCTCCTCCCTGCCTCCAGCCCTAGGCCACCACTAACCTACTTTCTGTCTTTATACATTTGCCTGTTCGGGACACTTCATATAAATGGTATCATCCAGTATGGGGTATTTTGTGACTGACTCCTTTCACCTAGCTCTATCAAAGCACATTTTATTTTTTGCCAGCACTTGAACTTCGTGGCAATGTTACAGATTCCAGATTCAAAGCCAGATATGTCTGCTGACATGGAAACTACAGCCTGTGCTGGGACCAGAGAAAACAGCGTGTGTCGTGGAGCAGGGAGTGAACTTTGAAGCTTTCATAAACAAAATCAAACCACCCCAGTGCTGATCCACCAGCGCATTCAGTACACACGATTGCATAATTGCCTTGCCCCTCCTTGTCTGAATACTGTCCTGATTCTTCCCTTTCTTTTACTCTCCGTGTCATCTGTGAGTAAGCCTTGGCACTTTTTCCTCTTTGCATTGATTCTCGTTTTTTCAGCTTTTGCTCCTCATCTCATTGCTCATGTTAGAACAGACCCTTGACTGTTCTGCCTAAGTGGCTGTAGCAGTCTCCTTTCTGACCCCTTCTACCCCTGCTGTCCCTGTCTCCAGGCCATCTCATCTCACTGTTCTTTCTAATGCACCACTTAGGTACATACGCCACCCTCCAGAAACTAAAGTGGCTCCAGTACTTTGCCCTGTCAAGCTCACACTCTCCTGCTGGCTTTGTGACCTTCCTGTTGGGTCTCTCCTTTCCTGTTTATCTGATTTTTTTTTTTTTTTTTTTTTTGGGTCTCTCTAGGTCTGTGTCTCTGCCTTCATATTCTGGGCCTCTGCTCTCTTCTCTTCCTAACTATTCTGATTTTCTTTGAACCTTTATTCATTTTCAGTTTTAGTTCTATTCCATTCAAAAAGTATGTGAAATCTACTCATTTCCTCACCCATAGCTTTATTATTGCTATCCCCTTCCCTGCTTCTTATCCATATCTTGTGTCCCGTATCCCCTTTGAACTCTAGCCCCTGAACTCCAGTTTTATCTGTATCTTTCTCATCCCCCAATACCCACCTCCTTTATAGACATCTTTCTGGTAGTAGAACTCAGCCTGATTTCTCCCTTCTGTGAAGTGTTGTTGTACCGTGTTGTATACTTAATAATTAGTGCAGAGTTCGTCATGTTTAGCCTGGAGGAGACTCAGAGAGGACCTCATCCTTTGTCACAGAGTTGAAAGTCCATCGTAGGGAAGGAGGAGAGATTACTTGTGTCTTCTTAGGCCCCATGGGATAGAACACAGGTAAATACAGATATTCGAATAAACGTCAGAGAGGACTTTCTAGTAGAGGTGCGTGCAGGTATGACAGGCTGTGTTCTTCATTGTTGGAGTCGCTCATGCATAAGGCTGTGTAATTTCTGGGCAGGGTGGTTGTAAAGGGCATTCAGACAGTTCACGGGGACTTAATTAGATTAGTGGTGCTCCGTCTTCTCGGGTATCAGAATCACCTGGGGAACATCTTAAATACACAAATTCTCAATCTCTATGTTAAAAGTTTAGATTGAGCAGTCTGTCAAGCTAGGCTTGGAAATTTTTGAGTCAGATGACACTTTTAGTCCTGAGATCCTTTGAGTGTCTCATTTGTTTACCAAATTTTTACAGAGTGCCTGTAGTGTATGACAATATAAAGTTCTGGTTTTGCCTCCTAGGCCATAGAGTCAAGGCGGGCATGCAGACAGACGGGTGAAACCATGTGATTCCTCCTTGCTAGATATACATTCTCTGAGGATAGGGACCATTTCTCATTTTGCATGTTTCTTTCTTTGCCCCAGAGGAATGGGCACTTTCGCGTTCATTCTTGACTGGTAATCTGATTAACCTGCTGATTGCTAATTTGCTCTTGGTCGGGCTTGCTGCTGTGTTCTTTATCCAGTTGTTTTCATACAACTTAATGTCTTGGTTGAAAAGGAGCCACTCTATTTTTAATTGCTTCATGGCTGTTTTAGCCTTTTGATTTTGTTGCTTCCCTGTAATAAAATTAACACTGGCTACCATTTATTGAGTAACCAGTGTGTCAGGCACTTCGTGTCACATTATTGCTAATCTTTATAACGAGCCTATAAGGTAGACATTAGGACTCTGAATGGTAGCCAGGATGTTGAATTCCTGTTGTAGAATTTTTTTCTCACATTAACATACATTGCAGCAGCGACTGCGTTGAGGAATTATGTAGTGCAGTCATCTGTTGGGACTAGAGTAGTTGCAGTCGTACTTTGACTGTGTGCATAAAGCGTACCTTACTGCTGGAAATGCCAGAAAGCCTTATAATAGGGTGGCTATGACTACCAGCCTATGAGTTACACTTGTAATTTGTTTTAAACACTATGCTGTGCTGCTGATAAAAGATCTTTACCCATTTCTCCAATGAAAGGCTGGTCTTGCTGGTATGATTTTTAAGCGTGGTATATAGTTTATTATTCATCTGTGTTACGCTCAAGTGGAGAGTCAGGGACTATATTTTTATATCTTCATCAATGATCTGTATTTCCCCAAACTGGCATGTGACTTATTTGGTGGTTTCTTTTCCTTATCTGTTGTAGGACTTTGGCCTGTTAAGGTGATCACCACAGTGCCCAGTTAATAATGGTCATAAATATCCTTCCGTGAACTACAACAATGGATTCATTCTATGGTCCTTTACTTATGCCATCTCATTTTATCCTCCTGAAATTCCTGAGAAATAGGTATTTTCAACATTAAACAGACAAGGAAACTGAAGCTTAGAAAGGTTAAGTTACTTGCCTTCCAGATGCTCATCTGTTTACATTTTTCCAGGGGACCCAGGTATGGTTTGCATAGGAGTTACACTGTTTTTTTTTAACTTCTCTCACCTCTTCCTATTGCTGGTTTCACTAAGAAAAACTAGGTGGTAGGTGAGTGAACTTTTAGGAGGTGAAGATGAGCTAGTATCTCAAATGCCTAGAGAAAAGTCGTGGATAATGTATTTAATTTCCTCTCAATGGATGTCATCGAATGTCCTCTCTGGCCGGCTGAACTTACTGAGATTGGGGATAACCTCACAGTGGGCTCACCCCTTCCAAGAGAAGTCCAAGGCCCAGGGTTACAAATATTTCTAATACGAATAGCTAGACGAAATACAAATATATATAGTTGTGGTGAAATAAATGTAAATCTTCCCTGAGTTTATAATAACCACAGAGTTTTTTCTAGTAAGAATACCTTCCCTTTACTTCCCAACTTGGGCAAGATAGGAAACTTTTGACATTTATTTTCCGGGGTGGAATGCTTTCTTTTTCGTCTTGCAGCATGCGTGGATTCTGGTTGTGAAATTGTCATCCTGTCCTTGACTGCTGCCTATTGCCCTAAAATTAGCATGCTGTCGTCAAGTCAGCCTCTGCTTTGTTTTGAAATAAAAGTCTTTTAAGAGCCTGGGGGTATATTAGAAATACACAGATTTTTAAAGGGAGTTTGATGGAACTGAAGTTAACTGAAAATACAAAAACAGGTATAAGTTCAATCTTGGCTTCTTTAAGTGTGCATAGGAAACACATTCAATGGATCGAACAGAATCGAAATCACTAGTAAAAGTTACCTTAGTTAACTTAGATCGTGGTGTAAGAGGAGGACATTTTGACTACCTTAACTTTTATATTGAGTTGCACGCTTATCCAGTATACCTTTGCTTAAACTTTATGTACAGCTCATTTCTCCAAACCAAATATTTGAGACTTTTTGTTCATGTTGAATAAAGCCTCAAGATTTTCTGCTTTGGTTTATTAGATAAGGATTTTGGTGGTATAATAACAAAGCTTGGGATGGTTTTATCTTAATCCTTCGTTTGCTTTAGTATTTAGGTTTATTTAATCTTAAGAACAAAGATTAATTTTAAAGAGAATCATTAGACTTTGGTGACTGAACAGCGCCATGATGTACCTTCTAAATGGCAGAGAGCCCCAAAGTTATTTGATGAATTTAATTCCTGGTGCACGCATTTATAGCAAGCTGCACAAGGACCTTGGGGCAGTTTGTCATTGTGTTCTTGCTTTACCACTGCAGCAATAAATCATCTAGAGTAGTTCCCCTTGTCTTTGGGTTATGAACTTTTCTTGTTGACCTGCCTAGATTGTTTGAAAGCTACCTTTTTAATAGTTACACACCTGCAATAATTCAGGCACATTGAGGGCATGCCACATTCAGACTTGGTCCACTCACCATCTATCCACAAAGTCCATTTCTAAATATCATCCGAATATACATCATTCACTCAGCAAGTACTTTCGGAGTTGTTTGTGTCTGGCATTGGCAGTGGATGAGGTACCGTGCTGAGGGTTGTGCAGATAATGTTGCAGTCCTGTCCTTAGGATGCTCCCTAAGTTGGTTGGGAACTCAGGAGGAGGAGAGGAAAATGTCCAGCAGGAGATGAGGGAAGTCATTTGAATATACTGTCTTCTTTTCTGTCTTTTTGTATTATGGAAGCAGTCTATAAGGCTTTGTGGAAAATTTGGAAAATACGTGAAAGTATGAAGAAGAAGAGAAGAGTCATCTATCATCCTCTCACCCAAGTATAAACACTGTTAACGTTTTCATGTTTCCAGTGGCTTCTAAAAGCAAGTAAACCAGAGAGCTCTGTCCAGTAAAGTGGGGCTTTAAGGTAAAGTTTGATGAGGAGAAGGAAAAAGGGCCCCAAGAAAATGGCAGCATTTCCGTCATTGGGGGAACATGGTGTAGAAGGCGGCAACGTTAGGGAAGGAATGTCTGGGATTTCTCAGGAAGAAAACACTGGGGAACAAAACCAACGGCAGCATTGACCGTAGATTTCTTTGTGAATAATTTCCAAGTTCCAAGTGTGTAGAGTTCTAAAATTTGATAAGATGTTAGTTGGTATTCCAAATGCTTTTCTCAGATATCAATCTATGCTAGAGCCTTCCCTTTAGGACAGAATGTGAGAGATGATTTACAGATTCCAGTGTGTCCACAGTGTGTCCGTGGGTTAAGATGGGGAGAGTTCATGACAAGAGACGCCAGAAATTTTTTTTAAAGGATCTCTTAGGTACTAGCACTTTTTTGGAATAGTGTTTCATTTAATTTTCGTAGCGAACACTTGAAGAAGGAATTTTCCTCGTTGTTATAGTTTATATGTAGAAAATGGATTTAGAGGCCGTCGTGCTTGTTTAGGGTCACAGTGTTTTATATTAAGTGGCAGTGACACATACGGGCTTTGGGACCAGAGACCTGGGTTCCATCCTGCCCTTGTGATCTCAGACAATTCCTCAACTTCTTTCTTTGTTTTTAAAAAGGTGACAGTGATGATGCTTAACTCACAAGGTTGTTGTAAAGATGCTATGAAACAATGTATGTCACACCCTTCCCATAGTTCAGTTTCCTACTAACAGTTGAGAGCTCGCTATGATGTCAGTTGTAAGGCAGCAGGCCCAGTGCCTGGCACACATATGTGTCCGACAGATGTTAATTACTCAAAGCTTCTTACAAGCCTTCCCAACTTTTTAGTTTTTCTAGCCTCTTTCTTTTGGATTTTGAAGGACCCTGATGGAAGGATATACTTCATTTGGGTTATCATGGTGGATTCTTGGATTTTTAAGATAAATTTTGTCTGCATTATACAGAAAAATCCCCATCTCATCAGTAGTATTCTCTGCAAGGTCATCCTGAACATTTTCCCCTGGGTGTCAGTGGGGAAGGTTAGGGGTAGGAAAGCTAACAGTTTGGTGAAGGGGGTGGGAAGGGCTAAGAGGGCAGAGGGAGGAATCAACTTAGGTATTTTCCTGGCTTAATTTTCTACCTGCCAGCCTTGGCAAGGACTATTATGGCCGAGTGTGGCTGGGATTTGTCACCGAGCAGAGGTTAAGAGGGTGCTATGTGGGAGATACTTGGTTTTCCCGGCATACTCTTGGTCTTTCATTTGCTTGTTCAGTCAACAAACAGGTGTCGAAGCTCTCCTGTGTACACGGCACTGTGCCAGTCCTTGGGATTCAAAGGGAATATCTGTCCCCATGAGATTAAACCAAATTGATAGAAAAGTAACAGAAAATTACTACTCAGTTTTAAGTGCCAGGATAGAGGGAAGCTAGGAGAGCTTTGCCAAAATATATTAAAAATATTTTTCTGTGTTTGCATCTCTCATTAGACCTCGAAGGCCAGGACTATGTCTTTTGCAACTTGTTATTCCCAGAGCCTACTCTTAAATGCACAAATATGTATCGTTTTAAATCCAACACAGAAATAAGGTAGTTTATAAATGGTGTATTTAAACTGTATATTTGTGGAAATCTCAACCCTATAAAGGTGACATCTGATAAGTCTTTGACTCATTGGTAATTTCATTTTTAGAAGGTAGAAGTGGAAATTTGATTAGCTGATTCATGCTGAGAACTTGGGGTGAAGGTGGCTATTTTGTTTTGGGGTTTCCTCATGGTGGAAGTTGTACAAGTGAGTCCATGGCCTAAATTTTTAGAAAGATATCTTATGAAGTTAGGGAAGAGATGGTATTACCTCCAAGGCCAGCAGAACTATAAAAAAGAGTATGGTTTCATCTAGATGGGTGGGAAGCTCCAAGAAACAAAAATTGTGATTGTATGATTGTAAATAACGCTGACAAGCAAAAATGGGAGTGGCTCCTAGAGAAGTCCCCACAACTGTTTAGGGCCATTGGAAAAGAAGCCAGATTTTTTTTAAAAAGTTATTGAAATATAATTCACATACAATTAGCCCATATAAAATATACGATTCAGTGGCTTTTGGTGTGCTCACAGCTATGTGCAACCATCACCACAATTTTAGAGCATGTTCATTACGTCAAAAAAAATTACATGCCCCTTAGTTATCACCTCTCCCTCCTGTCTTTATATCTCCCCAGCCCTGAACAACCACTGATCTACTTTCTGTCTCCGTAGATTTGCCTGTTCTGGATGTTTCATATAAATGGAAGCAATATGTGGTCTTTTGTGACTGGCTTCCTTCACTTAGCATGATGTTTTCAAGGTTTGTACATGTCATAGCATGTTTAATTACTTTATTTCTTTTAACGTCGAGTAATATTCCATTCTGTGGATGTATGACATTTTGTTTTTCTATTCATCAGTTGATGGACATTTGGGTGGTTTCTACTTTTTGGCTATTAGGAATAAATAATGCTGCTGTTCATGTATACGTTTTCATGTGCACATAGGTTTTCCATTCCTTGGGTATGTACCTAGGAGTGGAATTATATATATCTATGCTTTTGAGGAACTGCCAGACTGTTTTTCAAAGTGACTGTACCATTTTATATTCCTACCAGCGATGTACGAGGGTTCCAATTTCTCCACATCCTTGCCAACACTTGTTACTATCTGGGTTTTTATTTTAGCTGTCATAATGGTGTGAATGATTTGTATTTCCTTAATAACTAATGATGTCGAGCATTTTTCCTTACGTTTATTAGCCATTTGTATACTTTCTTTGACAAATTGTCTGTTCACCTCCTTTGCCTGTTTAAAAATTGGGTTATAAAAAAAACTTAAAAAATAATTAAAAATTGGGTTATTTGTCTTTTTATTGTTGAGTTGTAAGTATTCATTATGTATTCTAGATACAGATCATTTATCAGATACAGGATTTGCAAAACTTTTCTCCCATTCTGTGGGTTGTCTTTTTACTTTCTTAGGACGTCAGTTGTTTTTTTTTTTTGAGACGGAGTCTTGCTCTGTTACTTGGGCTAGAGTGCGGTAGCGTCAGCCTGGCTCACAGCAACCTTAAACTCCTGGGTGCAAGCCATCTTCCTGCCTCAGCCTCCCCAGTAGCTGGGACTACAGGCGTGCACCACCACACCTGGCTAATTTTTCTATTTTTAGTAGAGATGGGGTCTCACTCTTGCTCAGGCTGGTCTCGAACTCTTGACCTCAGTCTATCCTCCCGCCTCAGCTTCCCAGAGTGCTAGGATTACAGGTGTGAGCTACCGCTTCTGGCCCAGGACACCAGATTTTAAGTGGTGCACAAAGGAATAAACGGCATATTATAAAAATGAAAACAGAAGAATAGGTTTAACTGATACAAATGTTTTAGATAGGTTATACCTAGGGAGATCTATGGATTGCAGGAAAAAATTTGAAATTACCACAATGATTTTTAAAACTCTTTGGAAGTGTGATACACATCAGATACATAAATCATAAAGGTACAGCTTGATAAATTATTAGAAAATGAATACACACATGTAACCACCATGCAAGGTCAAGAAAGAGAACATTACCAGTCCCAAAAGCCATCTTCTGCACCTTTACAATCATTAGCCCTCCTTCTTCCCCCAAAAGTGACAGTTTTTTTTTTAACTTTTAGCACCATTGATTAGTTTTTACATATTTTTGAAATTTGCAGAAATGGCGTCATACAGCATGTTGTCTTTTGCACCTGGTTACTTTTGCTTTACAAGTAAAATTTATCCATGTGTTGCTTATAGCTGTAGTTCATTTTCATTGCTGTATGGTTGCCCATTGTATGAATGTCCAGCTACTTACATATTCTACTCTCGATGGACATTTTGACTTTCAGTTTTCAATTTTTGGCTATTATGCCTTTTCTTGTATGTGTCTTCAGCTATACACATGGGCATGAATTCCTTTTGGACATGTGTCTAAGAGTAGACTTGCTGTGTCGTAAAGTGTGTTTATGTTCAACTTTATTAAAGTGTATGTGAATTTAGTTTTCAATATTCAAAAACAAAATGAATAAAAAGAGTCTTGACCCACTGTTTAATTTTTATAAAAGGGGTTTCAGAGTAATTCATTCCTTTTCCTACTGTCTTTTCTAGCAAGGAAAGTGTTTTTCAGACAGAAGGGCAGGATAGAAAGATGAGAAGAAAGCAAGAGAATTCTTACCCACTTGGAATAGGCAAAAATCTCCAGGCTGAAAGGAATTGTTCTCCAGGACATGGAAAATTCTGCAGTTACTTTTGAGGAACCCCCGCTGGGGCACTTTGAGAAGAGAGAAGGGAGAGAGAATCGGAGCTACTACCTTTCCTCACCCATCACGAGGGTCACCGCCGACACTCCTGTAACAAAAGATGGGTTAGCAAGAGACAAGCATAGGAAATTTATTGTTTATTTGTTTTTTTTTTTTTTTTTTTTTTTTTTGAGACAGAGTCTCACTCTTTTGCCCGGGCTAGAGTGAGTGCCCTGGTGTCAGCCTAGCTCACAGCAACCTCATACTCCTGGGCTAAAGGGATCCTCCTGCCTCAGCCTTCCGAGTAGCTGGGACTACAGGCATGCACCACCATGCCTGGCTAATTTTTGTATATATTTTTAGTTGTCTGTAGAGACAGGGTCTCGCTCTTGCTCAGGCTGGTCTCGAACTCCTGAGCTCAAACAATCCACCCGCCTCGGCCTCCTAGAGAGCTAGGATTACAGGCGTGAGCCACCGCGCCCGGCCTCATAGCAAATTTATTGAACAGTTTTATGTGACATGGGAGCCTTCAGAAGTGAAGACCCAAAGACCCAGGGAAAACTATTTTTGTGCTTAGGTTCCAGGAAGACTGTACAGCCGTATAGAAAGGTGATCACAAAAAAAGGTATGATCTAATGGTGGTAGACTGAGGGGGGACCCAGCAAGCCTTGTCTGTTGAGATTCTTCTCGGCCTCTCTGTGCAACATTCCTTCCCCCTGGGTATGGGGCAAGACCCCTCTGGAATGAGTGTCTTATGACTGACTTACAGATAAGATAGGTCGGAGAATTCCTTTATGACCATGCTTCACATAGAAAGGGGGAGAGGGTTGGAGCCCTTCTTGCTCCTGGGGCCCTCCCTGTCTTCACTTCGGAGTACTTTGGGGCAACATTTTCTGAGCTCCGATACTCCTGAAATATGAAGGTGAATCACTGTTTTATTTTTTTTTCCTAAAGTAAGGAAATAGATTAAGTTTCATGTGATGTTCTGGCATGATTTTAGTGTGGGTTTAAACAGGTGATTTGATAGCACTGAGAGGAAAAGGCAGTGGTTACTAGGAGCCAGGATAGTTTCAGTAATTCAAAAAACATTTATTGGGAGCCAGTGTGGTGGCTTATACCTGTAATCCCAGTGGAGGTTGAGGCAGGAAGATTACTTGAGGCCAGGAGTTCGAGACCAGGCTGGGAAACGTAGTGAGACCCTGTTTCTAAGAAAAAAAAAAAAAATAGAAAATAAAAAAATTAGCTGGGCATAGTGGCACACCTGTAGTCCTGGCTACTTGGGAAGCTGAGGTAGGAGGATCGCTTGAGCCCAGGAGTTTGAGGATGCAGCGAGCTATGACTACGTCACAGCACTCCAGCCTGGATGACAGAGCGAGAACATCTAAGAAAACCAAAAAAACATTTACTGAGCTTCCAATTCCTGTGGGTTTCTGGTACTCCTAGTGCCAAGGTGAATGTCAAGTCCTCAATTTAGGAGGTTAGCTTATAGCAAGTATCCTTAGTGCATTTCTTTGCACGTATTTCTTGAATGGTTCAATGGTGGAGGAAGCAGATGGATTAGCGAGTGATCCCCAAATATATCCATAGTGCCTGGTAAGCTGGTTATGAAGTGCTCTTGTGACATGGGGGAGAACGGGAGAATAGGACCTCCTTTCAAAGAAGTGACACTGCTTGTAAAATACGAAGAGACTAAGGGAAAGTGGTGTAGGGTGGAGAGGGCAGGCAGGAGCTGAGGCTTGGGGGTAAGCATTTTTGCTAGAAGGGGTAAAGTGATTATGAAAAAGCTTTCTAGAAGTGAGAGGATGTTGCCACTAAAGGCTTTGCATATCGTGCTAAGGATTGGGACTTTCATTTTCTATAGCCCTGGAGGAGACCTGGAAAGATTTTAAATATCCAGAGAGCAGAATGGTCAGATTTACATTTAAAAAGCTTGCTCATCATGTGGAAAATAAAAAATACTGATCTGAGCCCAGGGAAAGAGGAAACTCTTAAGAGAGCGAAGGTAGGGATTACAATGGTAAGATAGTATGTTCCAGGAGGCCAAGAAAGGGAACAGATTCCAAAGGGATTTACGTGAGACTAAAATAAATCATTCTCCGATAATCTTGTTTTCTTTCTAAAATAGATTCTAAACAGATTAACTAGGTTATTAGTTAAAGGAATGCTGTCTCTTGATTTCAACAAAATGTTTAGTTTAACAAAATGGCTATCCTTATGAACAAGATGGGAAAAGGTGAACTGGATATTAGGTGGATTTGTAGCTTGTTGAACAAGTATACTTTAAAAACAATGGAAGCCGTGTGTGGTGGCGCATGCTTGTAGTCCCAGCTACTCGGGAGGCTGAGGTGGAAGGACTGCTTGAGCCTAGGAGCTTGAGACCAGCCTGGACTATGTAGCAAGACCCTGTCTTAAAAACAAACAAATGGGGCACCAAAAGAGCAGAAGAACGGGATCCATATGTACTCACCATCAAATTGGTACTAACTGATCAACACTAGGTTGATCACATGGCAGAAATACTCTCTAGGGATTAGGGGGATGGGGGGGCAAATCTACAACTGAAGGACATGGGGAGCACTAAAGGGAGGGAAGGGCATGCCTTTAACCCGCATTTGGGTGAGGCAAAGACATAAAGTGTAACTATAATGTTTGTACCCTCACAAAACCCTGGAATAATAAATAAATAATAAAAAAAGAGAATTCAAATCTACATAAAAATAATTCATCTAAATTGAAAAAACAAACAAACAAACAAAAACCCCCAAAAATAAAAACACTGGATTTGATGGATCTGCATGAACCAGGAGAGAAGCATTTCCTCTTGTGCTGTTTGTTACATTCTGTATTTGACTTCTGTGATCTTTGAAATGGTTTTATTGTTGACGTATTTACATGTGAAGTGCAGTGAGAAAGGTAAGGTAATGTAGTTGACAGAATCAAGGTTTTAAAGTATGCTTCCTAAAATTCATAAAATTTCAAAGAGGTGAAATTGATTCTGGGGTTTTGTGGCAGAAATAGTTCCCTTTCTGTTGAAAGCACTATATAATTACATACAGTATCTCTGTGGTAATAAAATCTCATGGGGGAAGGTGATTAAGAAAAAATGCTTAAAAAGTTTGTTAGGGGAGCGATGATGGAAAAAGTTGAGAAATACTGCTTTAAAAGAACTCAGCTGTTGGAATGGCTAAAACTTATAATAGGAATAGGCGCAGATGCTTGAGAAATTCTGCGTTTAGGACTAGACACCAAAGGTGCCACGATAGAATGGAAATATTTCTTGATTTATGTTTATGTGAAGGAAAAAAGTTAGAATTTGCTTTCTTTGTTACTTTTAGTTTTTCCTAAACTCAGTATGAGTCAATAGGGCAGATATGACTGAGAAATGGTTAGTGTCACCTTAGGCTTCATAAAAATAGATGTTACGGAGTTCAGAGTGTTCTGTTGTGCTATAAATGGGTCAGAATCTGATCTGAAAATTAGAAAAACTTGAGCATCCAAAGGATCATCAGGAAGATGGGAGGTTGCAAAACCACGTTGAGAAGTGTTCAACCCAGAACAGCAGCTAGCATATAGTTTAAGCACAAGATGACTGAGAGAATTTATGGTTTGATCAGAAGCTGTTTTTTGACTGAGCAAAAAAAATAAAAAGAATTTATGGCTTGAATCCACAAACATAATTAAACATACTAAATTGGGCAATGTTGTATAATTAATAAATTAATTAAAGCCATATTTATTGAAAGTGTGCTATCTTCCAGGTGTTATTCTAGGTACTGGGTACTTAGTACCCAGCAAATAGACAAAATATCTGTGTTCATGGAGCTCACAGATTAGTGGGCATAGACAGACTGTAAGCAAGGTAAATTTGTAAAATATATTTAGTATGTAAGATAGTGTGTTAGGTATTGACAAGCATGAAAGAGGAAAAATAAGGGGGA
Source organism: Propithecus coquereli (assembly GCF_000956105.1). Lineage (NCBI taxonomy): Eukaryota > Metazoa > Chordata > Mammalia > Primates > Indriidae > Propithecus > Propithecus coquereli. The sequence goes on from NW_012150840.1 coordinate 11,563,968, forward strand.
AGAAGAATATGAAATATCGGGAGTGGTGGAACTTTTAGAAAGAGTGGCCAAAGAAAGCCTCATTGAGAAGGTGGTTTAAAAAACTTTACCTGTAGTCCTGGTTACTCAGGAGGCTGAGGTGGGAGGATTGCTTGAGCCTAGGAGTTGAGGGCTATAGGGAGTTATGATCGTGCCACTGCACTCTAGCCTGAATGACAGAGTGAGATCCTGTCTCTGTAAACAAACACCTTTTATTGTAGGAAAACAAACATACAGAAAACTGCAAAAAGCACAAGTGTACCTTGGAATGAATTTTTACAAAGTGAATACACTTGTGTAATTAGCACTCAGATAAACAAGAGTGTTACTGCCCCTCAGAAGGCCTGGTTACCCCTCTTCCCAGCCAAAGCATTACCTCCCAACTGCTAACACCTAGCTTAGTGCTACCTGTTTGTGAGCTTTATATTAATGTAATTATGCATAATATTTAATATATTCTTTTGTTTCTGGCTTCTTTCACTTGGCATTGTGTTGGTGAGACTCATCTGTGCTCATTTTTGTTGCTGTAGAGTATTAAATTGTATGGTGATACCACAAATTTACCGTCTTCCATCTCTGGCTAATGAATAGTGCTGCCGTGAACATTCTTGTGTATATCTTTTTAGTGAAGACATCCATAGAGATATAATTAGGAGTAGAATTGCTAGGTCATAATGTACGTGTATATTCACTTTAGTTAGATGCTGAGAAACAGTTTTTCAAAGTGATTACATCGATTTATATGCCCATTAGCAGCATATGCGAGCTCCACATTCTTGTCAACATTGGCTATTGCCTGCCATTTAACCTTAGCTATTCTGGTGGTTGTGTAGAGATACTCCATTGTGGAAGACCAATGCATTTGAGCACCAATTCATATTTACTGGCCATTTTGATACCACTTTTTGGAGTGATGCAAGTGGTCTATATTTTTATTGTGGTGGTTACATGACCATATGCATTTGTCAAAACCCATGGAGGAACAGTACACTAAAAAGAGTGAATTTCATTGTGTGCAAATAATAAATAAATCAAACTAATAAATATCACTTTCCTTATTAATAAATCATCAAATCAAGCTAATAAATACCTCACTTTATTGATTTATAGGAGTTGTTTTTTAATCAATTCTAGATGAGTCCTCTGTTGCATATGTACGTCACAAATATGTTCTCCCACTTGCTGTCTTACCTTTTCAGCTCTCTTAATGTTGTCCTGTTTTAAGAATTTTTTGCTTATTCCAAGGTCACAAAGATAAAGATGAATTTTGAGTAATGATCTGAAGAAGTAAGAGCCCTCATCACGCTGGTGTCTGGGGGAGACATTTCAGTCCAGAGAGACAGCAGGTGTTCCGACCTTAAGGCTAGGCGCCTGGGAGGGAGTGAGCAGGAGCAGAGGAGCGGAGATGAGCTCAGAGAGACACATCGAGGCAGCGGGTATCCTCTTACTGACGTGAGACTCCTGAAGGGTTTTGAGCAGAAGAGACAGGACCCAGCCTAGGTTTTAGCAGGATCGCTAGGCCGCTGTGTGGAGAGTCGACTGCTGGGGGGGGGTCTGGGTAGGGAGCCCAGTTAGGAGGCTGTTGCAGGGGTCCGAGGGAGTGACGCTGGTGACTTAGACCCCCTGGTGTTGAGAAATGGGGCGGTCGAATAGCAAGCCATATGATTTGTGTGCATAGCTGACAGGATAGCTCATGGTCTGGAAGTCGGGTGTGAGAGAGAGGAGTCAAGAATGGCACTAGGTTTTATTTTAGTATTATTTTTATTTTTTGCCTGAGCAACTGGAAGCGGGAGAGCTGGGATGTTGGAGATGGGGAAGGTGCAGAAGATGTGGAGCAGTGGTGCGCATGTGTTTGCGTGTTACAGATGTAATTTAAACAATTTTCCAGCATTTTATAAAGAAAGGCCATGTGAATACCAAAAGAATAGGAAAAACATAATCTTAGAATAAATGGCAATCCTTTAAGTTGGATAAATTTAACTTTATAAAATATTCACACAAATTCTTTATTTTTCATCCCTCTGAGGTCCTACAAATGCATATTGTTTTGCAGACCAGATTTGGCAATCGCTGAACTGTAGTGTTATGTAGGTAGCCTTTGATTTTGACACTCTTGATAAATGAGCAGCATATCCTTAAACTCGCAGTAAGATTGAGGTAAGCGGCTAAATATGAGAAACAGAGAAAATTAAAGTAGGCCACGTGTCATTTCTAGCCAAGAAATACTTCATTTACAAAAAAGAGAGAGAACAAATAAGGAGTGAGGGTGCCATATGCATCCAAGGACACATACGGTACGTGTGTAATCGTGTGTGTAATCGTAGTAAAGCCCGATAGTCACCTAGTTACTAACTCCGTGAAATTGTTCTAAAATTTTGTTTTGAAGTAGCCAAGCTCTGAGTTTCCTTGAGCAAATTGATTTGCCTTTTTCTTGGGGAAAAATACAGTCTATGTTTTGACTTTTGTGTATTCCCATTCTCCCCACCATCGGTGCCAAAGCTAAGTGCACTATAAAGTGTTTGATAGAAGCAACTTGGGCAGAGGGAGGCGGGGAGGAGGCACTGCGGGGACCAAGGAGAGCTGGTCTGAGTGCTTGGCGACCCAGAGCCTGGTGGCTGCTGACATGAGCAGGCTTGTCTTGAACCACCCTGTCGATGCATACGTGTACTTTCCGTTGCATTAAACACCTACTTTCTTTTTGGCAGAATGTTGGCATGCACTGAGTGAATTATCAGTGTCACTAATTGGCTTCAGAGGTGTGTGAGCGATCTTTGATGAAGTTTTGCCTTTGGGTGTTAACTGAAAAATATTTTGTACAGTTTGATAGTACAGAGTAATTTCGATTATTCAAAGACATCAAATCTCCCGCGTAAGATTCTATTGCTATTTTAAAGACCAGTATTATTAAAAGCAGTTTAATTTTTCCATCTCTGCAAACTGATTTTATGGGATTTAATGTCTTTATACCAGGAAGGGAATTTTAACATGCATAATCACTTCTTAGTGTTTCCCGTCTGCTTTTGGTGTTAGGTATTAGTGTTGTGTTTTAGTTACCTGATGTGTCTGTGATTTTGACATGATTATCTTACCCTGAGGGATGGAGAAAATCAGTAAAAAGTTCACTGCTGCTTTGTGCATTAAGTTATGCCTTGGCACAAAGTGCTGATCACTTTGGCATTCAAACACAGCATTAGATCAGCCTGCCTGCAGTTTGGGAATGTTCTGACAGTGCTACCTAACACTGCAGGATTCTCCATAACCTTGAGCCGCTATACAAAGTGATGTTTATTGTATCCTGTTCTTAAGTATCTTGCCAAGTTACTGTCATCATACTCTTTATTGATAGAAAATTGGTTGGGGAAAAACCATTTTCTTCTCCTTGCATGGCAGAGGTGATGAAATTTATGAGAAAGTACATAGAAGGAAAGGTTGGAACTGTTGATTGTGGATATGAGCCCTGGCTGGAAACAAAAGAACTCTTGGCTCATGGTGGAATATTCTATGTGTTACTTGTTTCTCTTCAATCTCAGCTCTTATATGTAGAAATAATGAAATGAATATTTTCTGTGCATATTGGTCAGGGTTTTTAATTACAGAGACTAAGATGTATTCTAGTTAGTGTAAGCAGAAGGTGATTTATTAAGGGTGATAGCTAGTTTAGCAAATCACGGTGAGGGCTGACAAAAAAGACTATAGGCTCAGTTTCTGGGAATCACTGCAAGTTCTGCACCGTGGACCTGGCCCGCCAAGGAGCTCCTGTCCCGGTGCAGTCAGGATATTCCAAATCAGGAAGTCAGAGCAAAGTGGGTGCTGCACACCTGGCCAGCCCACTTCTTTTCCCATGTAGCTCTGTTCTGAAGGAGTCCCATGTGGTGTGTCTGGTTGGTGGAACCTAATTCACATGTCTGCCTGTACCATAGGGCGAGGAAGGCAGGAAATAATCTTCCCACTCCCAGTTTGTTTATCTGCTTTCTTTTTTTAATTCTATACTGGGAAGGTGAGCTTTACAAAGTAAGGAACTGTGGTGAAAATGGAACAAAGATGATTTTGGGCTCCGTGAATAACAGATGCTCATTATAGCACCTATATAAAATAATAGTAATTACTAATATAGTTATAATCAATATTATAAGATTGTAAGTGAAACTTTTAAGAAAACTTACTATTAAAAACATATTCGTTATTGGGGGGGTGGTCATAAAGAATGTTTAAAATTCCAACAGTTTCATGGTTGTGTTACTTTAGAATTCTATTTAATCTAGCAAGAGTGTGTAATAGTAAAGCCAAGGATGAGAGAAATTTTGGGTTCTTTTATGATTGGTGAATACCATGGCAAGTCAAGACCCGTTCTTGTGAGTTTGTTCTTTTAATCATAGAAAGAGTTGCAACTTTATGAATGGGTCAGTATAAATTCATTACTGTTATTTGAAGGATAAGTTAATATGAATCTGTGATGATGGGTTAGCGAAATTACAAAGCATAACATTATTATAACTATTTTTATTTTTGGAGACAGGGTCTCACTCTGTCACCCAGGCTGGAGTGCAGTGGTGTCATAATAGCTCACTGTAGCTTCAGACTCCCGGGCTCAAGTGATCCTCCTGCCTTGGCCTCCCAAAGTGCTGGGATTACCCATGTGAGCCACCATGCCTGGCCTACATTATTGTAACTTTTAATATATAGCTATTTATCTAAAGTTTTTTTCTGAAATAGACTGACCCCTAAGAAGGACTCAGAAATCACGTGGTCTAGTACCCTGATTTTATAGTTCAGGAAACCAAAGCCCAGGGGATAAAATGATTTGCTCAAGATTATACAGCTGGTTGGTGCTAAGGCCTCTGATTTCACAGCCCAGTCTTTTCCCACTAAACCCTCTAGGAAAGCAGAGGTTTCTCCATACTGGGAAAAAGCTTCAGTGCCTCTCGATTCCCCGTACTGAGATCTGAGTGCTGACGTAGTAGTCATGATGTCTCAGTGGAGTTCTAGTTGGTTGGGAAACACTAGTGCTCCTTTATGTATCCAGTGAACACTTGGACATTTGTTCATGAGTTGTGAGGAAAATCAATTGCAGAAATAAGAGTTTTGTTCAAAACAGCACTTGGGGGAAAACACACTGAGCATGCCTAATGGAAGATGTAAGTTGCACTTGGTAAAATAAGCTGCAAAAATGAAGAATGTTTACACACAGCTCTCTTCCATATTTACTCTTCTGGGTTGTTCATAAATGTGCTTACGTGCAACACTTTTGCTAAAGCATTTGCCATTACACACGCAGTCAGTTCAAGTTTAGAATTACGAGGGAACTTTGATCTGGCGCCCTTCATCTTCTCCTTCACGTCTGTGCTCAGATGCTGCCTCTGTAGGGAGCCTTACCTTGACCACACTGTGTGTAAGATTGCAACCCACCTGCCTTCTGTTTACTCCCGAATCCCCTTATCCTGCCAGCTTGTCCTTTTTCTTTTTAGTAACACATATGCCCTCTAACCATATCTTTACATCTCCCCCATACAATTTGTCTATTATGTTAATCGTGCCTGCACCGTTAGAGCACAAGCTCCATGAAGGCAGAGACTTTTGTGAGTGTGTATTTCCAGCAGGAAGAATAAAGAGTACCTGTCACATGGTAGATAATAAATATGTGTCGAATGAATGAGCTTGCCAAAAGCAGCTAATTTTTTCAATTCTTACTAGTAAAATGACAGATTCTCAGTCCTAGCGATTATTTTATTCATCGACTTACTGGGGATGGCAAAGCCATCAGTTAGTATGTAAAGAAAATAAGTGTGCGAATTGTGTCATATACAGTTTTCTGGAATCCCCTTGCTTATATGGCAGTAAACAAGGAACCTGGATTCAGGTGAAAAAATCATTAAATTATGCAAATACGATCAGTGGAACAAATTCTTTAGATATTAAAATCTAGAGTACTAAATGATAAAAATGCATACAGAGACTCTCAAATATAGACTCGGACACATACCTGGTTTTAAACATAACTGGTTTAAGAGGTTTTCATTGTCTACATTGTGGCCAAAAAAGTTGGGGTTCAGAGTATTGGGGTACTGAGGTGATGGAGGAGGGATGAGGGAGGAACAAAAGAGGAATCTTCCATCTTGGCAGAGTCATCATATGTGATGGTATATTTCTATACTCTAAGCCTTTTTGGAAAAGCTAAAACATGAGCCACGGAGATATACTTGATGAAGATAAAGTCTACAATGCTCTAAAATTTCCATTTAGTTAAGCTGGTGGTAGTCTCCTATTGAGGGCAATAAGGTAGTTTATAAATGTTCCTTTTTATTATTTAAAGATATTATCTAAAGATTTAGAATTCCAGGGAAATAAAGATGATAGATAATATCTTAGGAAGATGTTAAGAAACCTAGAAAATACCTTAGAAAACAAATGCACTAGCTTTTTATATAAGCCTGAGTCCAAAGTTTAATTGACTTGCCTAGTGTCACACAGCTAGTTAATGGCAGAACTGAGACTAATTTTTGTCACAAATTTTCACTGAAGTGTCCTTAATAGGAGAGGAGTGTGCAAGCCTCTCTTTGGAGATAATCCAGGGAGCAATTATGAAGTTTGTTTGTTTGAATTATGAATTAGGTTTCAAGATCTGTATTTTATCTTCAAACTTTCAAAAAGTCATGCAGCTATTTCATCTCATACAAATTATTTATGTCTTTCTCTTTGTATGTGTATAAGCACGTGTATTTTTTTAGTCTTGCAAAAATGTGCTTACT
>NW_012150840.1:11574656-11576250 GCF_000956105.1 Propithecus coquereli
TAAATAGTATTATTTTATGTTTGTGCCTTTTTAAAACATAACACTATTTTTTTCATGTATTCCCATATTGATGGGCATTTAGCCTCTTTCTAATTTTTTACTTTTATAAAAAAGCTAATGAACATTCTTAGTCCTTTCTTATTAAAACATTGGTTAATTCTTACTAGTAGATTTATTCTATCTCCAAGATATTGAGGGTTAAGTATGAAATCTTAGACCTTTTCTACTCAAGTCAGAACAGAACTTAGACTTCTTTTCATTGTTGTGACATATACTAGACCTTTTTTGAGCAAACTTTTTCATATGGTTTTTGTACATTTTGTTTATTTTTGTGGTGCTCTCGTTTCACTATTTGGACAGACTTTTAGAGACTAGTGTGTGTTATTGCTTAAGTTTAACTCCTTTAGCGTGATTGCTGTATACTTACCCCTCAATAATGGCAACACAATAGTCATGGCCAATACTTATCTATGCTGAGCACTAAGAGCTTATTATACATGTGTGTGCCAAGAGCTTGTTACATACATGATCTCATTTCTTCCTCTCAATAACTCAGTGAAATTGGTGATGCTATTGAGGTTAAGCATTTAGAAATGGAGAATCAGAGGTCAAGTCTCTTGCCCAAGGTCAGTTATAGATCTAGAATTCAAAGGTCTTGCTTCCAACTCTGATGCTAAACAGTCGTGCATGATTTTGCTGAATCAGAGATGGTACCTTGCATCTATGATATCACGGTTTACTTTCTAAATTACTTATATTTGTGTATCTTGCTTTTTAATACCAGTAATACTTTAAGAAATAGTTTATGCTCTGGATTATCCATTTTTTAGGAAGTATTTATAGTAAAAGCAATATGCTAATATGTAATAAAGGCAAATATTTACTGAATTTAATAATAAGAATGGTATTTTGGAATGAAAAAGGCCACTAAATGAGGAGTTGATTTTGCCTTCTATTTATGTATGTATGTATATATGAATGAATGAATGAATGAATGACAGAGTCCCACTCTCTTGCCCCGGCTAGAGTACAGTGACATCATCATAGCTCACTGCAACCTGGGCTCGAGCGGTCCTCCTGCCTCAGCTTCCTGAGTAGCTGGGATTATAGATGCGAGACACTGCGCCTGGCTAACTTTTCTATTTTTGGTAGAGACAGGGTCTTGCTCTTGCTCAGGCTGGTCTGGAATTCCTGACCTCAAGCGATCCTCCCAACTCGGCCTCCCAGTGTGCTAGGATTACTTGAATTCTATTTATTAACTAACAGGATGACCTTAACAAATAATGCTGTTTCCTCACTGGTAAAATAGTACTAGACTACGTATTAATAGTTCACTTTATATTAATAGTTAGCAGCCATCATACTGAGTGACATTAATGTGAATAAGAAATACCTGTGAGAAAGTTCAGCAGTGGTAATCTAAGTGAATTGCGAAATGGAATTCTAGTAATGCTTCCCCTTACCTTGAGTAATAAGGAGAACATTTTCGGAATGGGTTGTTATTCATGACAGATGAAAGATTAAAATGGTCTGTCTCTATTTTTTTTTTTTTCTTTTTGAGACAGAGTCTCATTCTGTTGCCCAGGCGAGTGTC
>NW_012150840.1:11576300-11579230 GCF_000956105.1 Propithecus coquereli
AGTTGTAACTCGATTTCATTATGCTCCAAAATATATTAATAGTTTTCACAATTGATTAGAAGCAGGTGTCATGTTAAGAACACTGAGCTGGCAGTCAGGAGGTTTTGACTTCATTTTATCTGTAAAATGTTTGAGTATTACCATGGTAATGGGGTTCTGGCCCTAAAAGCTTATGATCTGTAGTTGCTCCTGATATGCCTAGCGCCTCCATACAGGTAGAACAGTGTATGTGTTTCACCTCTCAGTGTCGCTATGTGAAATAGTTCCCTTGACGTGAGTCTCTTGGAGCCTGGGCCCCTAACGTTAGCCTGGTGAGAGGAATCACTCCATAAGAACTTGCTGCGCAGTCACTGGTGGCCCATACAGGGCCTTTTTCTGCTAAGCAGGGTGAACTGTATGAGCCTTTTAGCATCTTTGAGAAAAAGGCCTCCTGAGACATGAGGAATTTTCAAATTGGGCCTGGAATCCTTAGGAACTGGATAGTCACTACCCCTGAGCAGTTTGCCACGTGGAGTCCTTATATTACCATTGGAAGCAGCTGTCTGAGTTTTTATTGTCTTGTATTCGCAGGTTTTCCAGTGATTTAAGGATTTAAGATTTAGTTGGGCAGCCACGTGGGCGTGATTATTTTACCACACCAGTCTCACGTGCTTGTGGTCTTTTTCTCACTGGAAGCATACCGTTGGGTGTTGTGTTTTCGGTTTAATCTCTGTCACATTAGCTAGTTTACCAGCTTTAGGTGGATATGCAGAAATAGCCTACAGAAATTTTGGATTTGTGTCCCATTCTGGCAGAGTCACTTGTTTAGAAGTTCAGAGATGGCCTCTCTTGGCAGGCACGTCTTGGCAGTCAGTGCCGTGTGGGTGGAAGAGATGCAGCTGTGGTCACGGTAACTGGGCCCGAGCTTCTGCTGTACTTGAATGTTGCTGCTTCAGCTGAGTACCTGAGAGAGATAGGTTGTCATTTTTTAGGAATCAGCTCCAAAATCAGAGAGAACTTTAAAGTTCTTGAGTTATTCTGCGGTTTAGCTCTCATTATTTTTCATATCTTCTGGATTTAAAATTTTGAAAAACTTGGCAGTTTGCTCAAATGTGGTTTAGATAGAATAAGCCAAAGGTTCCCCATGAAAGACTTGCTTTGAGGCTGAAGAAACCCTTTATTCCTCTTCCATTCCGCTAAGGTATGGCAGTGTTAGAGCAGATGGAAGGCTGGAGTTTGAGCTGAAGTTGTGTGAAAGCTTCACCAGCCAATTGGCTGACTCTAATAGTAAGACAGGAAGAACCACCCACGTTTTCAATTTTGGATTCGAGTCACAGAAAACAGGTTTCCTGCAGAAACCATTTGGCTTTAACAAGTTTACGAAAATTTCATCTTTGATCAAATTTTTATTTTTATCTGCATTGTGCATGTATTTCAAATTAATTATTTCCCCCTTTTCAATCCATAGGTGAAATTTCAAATTTGAATCTCCTGCAGTACTGACTGTAACCTAATTTCCAAGATTTTTACAAAAGGTAGAATCAAAGGACTATACTTTCAGGTAAGGAACTAGTTTTATTTTATCTTAATAATACACAGCTACTTTTGCAGAGGTCTGGAGTTTCCCAGACTTCTGGAATAGAAGTGTAGATGAATTTTTGAAAAGGTGGCAAATCTAATTCTCCAGACAGATGTCCATCTGTTTGGTATTAGCTAAGAGGTGTCAATGAGGTTGGCTACTTACAACAATGAGAGAAACAATATATGATAGCAATTAAAACACACATGCTCATTTAAAATGGCTTACAATGTTTTTAAGGTATTTTAAAGTTTTTGGTGGGGGCATCGTCTTTCTAATACTGACCACCTCCGTCCTATGATTGATTGATTGATCAATCTATCATCAATCTACCTATATATCTATTTTCTATTTACTTAAAGCTTAAAGACATGGATGGTTTTTAAGAATAATTTCCCTACTTTTGTGGCATACCAAAGTGTACTGTAACAGTTCTGGGCATGAGAAGATTATAGAAAAAGATCTTTATTTGAAAATAATTTGGAATTTACAGGGCTTGTATTTAGAAATGAATTTTCCCCAGGAGGAGAGGGAACTGTGCTGAACAAAGACAGAAACAAATAACTGCCTCCCCACACCCTTACTCCAGAAAACCACATTGCATGGAAAAATTGTGCTGAGTTGGGATTGTCATAGCGTTTCTGGATACAAGTGAAAGCATACTTCAGAGAAGTAATATATTGGCTTTTTTTAAACAATTACCTAATTTTCCTAACTGATCATGAGGTATTGAGTCACTTGTAAATTAGTTTTTGTCCCTCTTCAGGATGGTTACTTTTCAAGTTTAAAATGTGGAAAAGTCAATTTTAAATGGTTGGCATCGTTTGAAAAGGGACAGTGGCAACTGAGTGAATAATGCAGAAATCACTTACCAGTAATGCATTGTAGGATGACTCCTATAGCAGATTTAGTTTCCTAACTACATTACCAGAAGTTAGTTTGCAAAATTTTAATGCACCGACAAAGTGACACCCCAGTGGAGGGAAACTGGCTTGGGATTTATAAGAATCTGCAGATGTGTGGACCTAATTTCTTTCCAGTCTCTTTCAGGCTAGAAGTAACCCTGTGGTTACTTCTTAACTAGTTTCTTTCCATCCCTCTTTTTCCTGTTTCTCCCTGCTACGGCATTTTAGGGCTTCCCCATTATGTACAGCAGTGGCTCTCCAACTTTTTGGTTTTAGAAACCCTTTATACTGTTAAATATTATTGAGGACTCAAGAGAGCTTTTGTTTCTGTTTTGGCTCTGCATTTATTAACTGTGAATTAGCAAATATTTGAGTCTGTTCTCACTTTTAAGGTGATGGTAATATCCTATTACCTTAATTTCTGGAAGTATATTATGGGGATCAAATTAGGTAATGTGTTAAAAGGA
>NW_012150840.1:11583490-11586153 GCF_000956105.1 Propithecus coquereli
TTTTATCGAACCACTTGCTCTTCAGTGTATAAGAGTTTTAATTTTCTGTAATCATTTGTATACATTTCTCATGTGTTTTATTCAAACTGATTTTCTCTGTAAACTTGTCTAGAGAAACCAAATTTAGTTGAAAGTATTTTCTTGACAGAGGCCCCAAGGTTCAACATTATAGATTTTTATTTGATGTATTTATTATTTTTTATTTCGTTTTTACAGTTAGCAGAGTAATAATATGCCTGGTTTAAATAGTAAGTAAAATAGTCAGACAAGGCTAGAAAAGAAAAAAATCCTGTGCTGACCCTTCCTGCCTCTTTCCAGAGGGACCGTCTGTCTTTAAGGGGTGTGGTTTTTTGCTTTTTTAGCCATTTCTTCTGGCATATATCTAAGTAATATATTTTCACCCCCACAGCTTGTGATTTTCGATTGTAAACATTCTGTTTTGACTTCTTCCTACAGCAGGTGAGGATTTAGCTCCTGTCTGCTTCCCTTGCCCCATCCTCCCAATGATAATTTCATCTAATTTTTGGTTAAGCCATCATTCACTATTTACGGTGTTATCATTTAAATGTTGATGACAGTGGCCACAGAATATTCAGTGGTCTCATTTTCTTTCTCCAACTGTTTCTCCTCAGAGATAGTGGTCACTTTGTTATTAATTTGCTTAGCTTTCTATCTATGAAACATTAATTTGCTGTAAACATTATTATAGAACTATGAAAATTCAAATGGTAGAGGAGATTAGGGCACTCATCAATTCTGGTTTTCTCTGGCATGGTCTCCCCCAGGGTTCTGGAACGGCTTTCTGTGCTCCACAGAGCTGCCATTTAGGGACTTCTCTGTGCTGCCATCTTGAGGGCGTTTTCCTTTGGTACCTTCTCTCTCCTGGATTCTTTGTTGTCATCTTTCTTGGGTTATTTTTCCCCATTTTGGTTGGAGATATATATATCCCATTTATATATTCATATGCCCATGAGTGACATTTAAAATTATTTTCTAATTGTCTGCTGCTAGTATGTAATAACGTACTTGCTTTTTTTACATCAGCTTTGTATCCTGCAATCTTGCTAAATTCATTACTTCTAGTACTGTAGTTTTGTGGATGCTCTGGAGTTTTTGACATGAATGATCATATGATCTGCAGATAAGAGGTTTTACTTCTTCATTTCTGATCTTTATGCCTTTGCATTGCTTTTTCTTGCTTTACTGTAACAGTTAGGACCCCTGTATAGTGTTGACTAGAAAATGGTAAAAGAAAGCATTCTTGCCTTGTTTTTCTTCTCGGAAGGGAATAATTCAGTCTTTTGCCTTTAAGTTTTACATTGGTTTTAGGCTTTTTTGTAGTTTTCCTTAATTATTTGAGAAAGTTCTCAACTCTTTTTAGTTTGTGGAGAGTTTTTATCATGAATGGCTGTTGGATTTTGTCAAATACCTTTTCTACATCTGTTGAACTGAGAGTTTTCTCCTTTATTCTGTCAATATGGTGTATTACATTGATTGATTTTCCAGTGTTGAACAAATCTTTCATTATTGGGATAAACTGTACTTGCTCATGATATACCTTTTTATACATTATTGGATTTGATTTGCTAAAGTTCTGTTAAAGATTTTTGTGTTTATACTCATGAGGGATACTGGTCTGTAATTTTCATTTTTGTTTAGTATCAGAATTATGCTAGCCTTATAAAATGAGTTGGGCAGTGATCCCTTTTCTATTTTCTGAAAACATTTGTGTAAGTTTGGTGTTATTTCTTTCTTGAATGTTTGGTAGAATTTACCAGTGAAGCCATCTAGATCTGGAGTTTTCATTTTTGGAGTATTTTAAATAACAGAGTCAATTGCCTTAAAAGATATAGGGCTACTTAGATTTTCTCTTTCTTGTGTCAATTGTGATAGGTTCTATTTTTCAAAAAATTTGTCCATTTCATGTTAATTGTTGAATTTGTATAAAGTTATATGTTATCTTCTCTTATAATCTTCTTAAATGTCTACAGGATCTGTTTTTGTTTTTTTTTTTTTTTTCATTTCTGATGTTGATGATTTGTGTTTTGTCTCTTTTTATTCTTGATTGGTCTAACTAGAACTTTGTCAGTTTTGTTGCTACAGTACTTTTAAAGACTCAGCTTTTGGCTTTGGTAATTTTTTCTATTGTCTATTTTTCATTTTATTGACTTCTGCTCTCTATTATTTTCTTCCTTCTATCTTGGGTTTAGTTTGCTGTTGTGAAGCTAGACTCTTAGGTCATTGTGGTAGATCTTTTCTTATTTTCTTTCATTATGTATTTAAAATGATAAGGTTTCCTTTAAGAACTTGTTTTGGCTGCATCCTACAAATTTTTCTATGTTGTTTTGTTGTCATTCAGTTCAAAATATTTTCTGATTTCCATTTTGATTTCCTTTTTGACCCATGAACTCTTTAGAGGTGGTGTGTTGTTTAATTTCCATACATTTGAGATTTTCCTAGATATCCTATTGTTATTGATTTCTAATTTAATTCTGTTATGGTCAGAGAATATTTGTGGGATTTCAATCCTTTTAGGTTTATTGAGACTTATTTATAGTACAGTATATGGCCTGTCTTGGGAAATGTGCCCTGTGCATTTGAAAGGAATGTGTCTTCAGTTGTTAGATTTTTCTGGGAACGTCAATTAGGTCAAGGTAATGATA
>NW_012150840.1:11586493-11588280 GCF_000956105.1 Propithecus coquereli
AATCAGTTGCCAGTTTTGCATTGCTTTTCCATCTTTCAGAATTTTGTTGACATCTCTCATATGCTTTTGTCTTTTCTTCCATTTTTCTTTTATGTCATTTTCTTTATTGTCATTTCTGGAGGAACTGGAGGTAAGCATCACCCACTTTTATCCCATAGGGACTTTTTAGTTTATTTACTTTAAGCCTTTTAATCGACACACATTGTTGTTAACCTAATCTTTGGGATGCAAAACACTAATTCAGTGTTAACTGTGTAAAGAAAAAAGAAAATGTGTGTGTGGTGTCTGTTATGTTTCAGTGATTTGAAAACTAGTGTGTTCTTGTTATAGATTTCATTCACGTTAGAAAGTATTAGTGGTGTAGCTGAGTGTGGTGGCTCACGCCTGCAATCCCAGCGACTCAGGAAGCTGAGGCAGGAGGATTGCTTGAGGCTAGGATTTCAAGACCAGCCTGGACAACATAGTGAGGCCCCACCTCTACAAAAAAATTTAAAAATTAGCTGGGTGTGGTGGCTCATACCTGTAGTCCTCGCTACTTGGGAGGCTGAGGCAGGTGGATCGCTTGAGCCCAGGAGTTTGAGGCTGCAGTGAGCTATGATAGTGCCACTGCACTCTAGCCTGGGCAACAGAGCAAGACCCTGTGTCTTAAAAAAAAGTATTCATGATATTTGCTTTCTTTGGCTTGGTTTGGTAGACACTGAGTAGTAATTTATGTATTTTCCAGTTTTTATACTACTGAAATGTTTTTGTTATGGGGCTAACAATTGCATAAAATGTAATGATTAACTATTTTTTGTATTTTGAGCATTTATTGTTACCATATTCTTTCAAGTGCCTTCTTTTTGAAAATGAACACATTAGGCCTATTATATAAAATAGAGATTTCCTTGATCTAGGATTCAGAAGTTACTGAGTTGCCATTTTAATTTAGGTAAGTCATTTAAATACAGTACCAATTTCTTCACCTGGAATTGGAAAATGTAAACTTCACAGAGTTGTTAAGGATATCTTACTTGTAAGATAATAGACAGGAAAGTGTTTAAAAAATTATAAAGTAGTATATCTGTATAAGGTGGTATATTGAATCATTAATGTAGTCTTGGATAGTTAGGAATTAAATTATTTGTGTTTATACTCTGATAATTGAATGCTTCTTATAAACAACTTTTAATTGAGTATTCTTCATGGCATAAAACTTGTCCTGTGCTTTGCTCAGTAATGCACATTTTATAACTCCTTCATAGCCCAGATCCAGTCCTGCATAAAGGTAGAATAGACAGCTGCCTAAGTGCTGTTGCTTAAGGGATGCTCAAGAATTTACAGGCCTCTAAATTGCTCCATATTCAACCTGGTATTTTGGGATGCTTTCCAAAGACTGCTGTTAAGTACTGTGTTGTCACTGAAGATGTTATATCTTGAGATGTCATCTGCCTCCGCATGCCAGCTCTATTTAGTTTGTCTAGAGAAGAGGACTTTAAGAGAATAGGATACAGGTCTGTTAAGTTTTTTGGAAAGGAGAGTAGAACAAATTTAAAATTTATACAGTGTGGGGAGTGGTAGACCTTGATACAGAGCTAGAGCTGTTAGCCTTTGAAGCAAGCAAATGATCTCAGGTTGAGTAGGGATAATACGGCTATTTTATAGTCCTTTTAGGGCCAACCCTGTGTGATATCTTAATCATCGTAATACATATATGGTTTTTGTCATGTTCAAGCATGGCTCTTGAAGACCAGCTAAGAACTAGCAGCTTAGCAACACTTAATATGCTGCTCATGTAAGCCTCTTAA
>NW_012150840.1:11588330-11589919 GCF_000956105.1 Propithecus coquereli
GGCAGTCTACTCTAAACAATGCATTTAAACAAAATTCTCAGTTTCTTCTTTTTCTTCTATATCCAGATTAATTTACTGGGATGAATCCAGAAATGACATTGTACTTTATTGCCACCTACAAAAGGCTGCTTTTTGAGATGATACTCCTTTTAGGGGAATTCATTTCTCTTTCCAAAATTTACAATTTGTTATTTTTATCTGTGTTCTATATTAAAATTTTCAGCATGTAGAATTTAAATATTCATGTACATTCTGTCCTAGTGACTAAGGAGCATTATATAAGGAATTTTTATGTGTCTCTCAATATGTCAACATCACATTCCTTGGCCTAGTATTTATTTTGCATTTGAATTTTAGTGTAACCCTAACAAGTTCATTCAAGCAGCAGTTGAACTAAGGTTAAGTGGTATTGTGGTTGTTTGGCAGCATATGGCCATAAACACTTCTTTTTAAACACAGAATGGCCTGGGGTGACTGTAATGTTCAATTGCGTAATCACAGATTACGCTTTACAAACACAGGAATGAGTACATGGGCGGCATACGTCTTCAGTGAGAGATTGCCCCATAGAATGGCATCTACTTTAAAAACCGTCTATACAGTTCCCCTGAGTGTCTGGTGTATTATTATAATATTTTCTGTTTAATTGAAATGTTTCTCATTGGATGGAACTGTGCATAGTTTTTTAGCATTTCCAGATAGTCTGCCACCTGACTAGAGAAATGGGTTAAAAATGTGTTTTAAAATGTAAATTTATATTTTTCAAAATTTTATCGTATTTTCTCCTTTTTCCTTTCTTCCTTCCCTTCCTGGTATCTTTGTGACTTGAAAGCTGTTTTGCAAAAGATACACTAATAATTAATTCATTCCCTAGAGAGCAAGTGGAGAGAAGTTTAGAGCTGTGGTCCCCAACCCCCAGGCTGTGGACCTGTGCGGTCCATGGCTTGTTAGGGACAGGCCACAGAGTTCCAGAGAGTTCCACTGTGCCTGCACCCCCTTCCCTCCCCCTGCTGTCCGTGGAAAAATTGTCTTCCATGAAACCTGTCCCTGGTACCAAAAACATTGGGGACTGCTGGTTCAGAGTCATTCTATTTGAAGTGACAGGGAATGTGTCCATTCAGGGTACCTCTGCAATGGAGGTGAAGAACTAGTCTTTGGAGCTCTTATGTAGTCTTTGAAAATATTTCATGTTACTGTGGGCAGCCAAAGATCTGAAACAGAATGCCTGTGATAGTGGCTGGAAGGGCCTTTGGGGCATATTGTGTATTTTTTGAGACTGATGCAGATAGTTTTGAAAAAATATTTTACTTGCTTTGCTTGATTGGCATTTGCAGTATTTGTCAGGACATCGGAGATATTTGATACAGGATAAGCATTTCTATAGTCTTAACTTTTACTAAATGCTTTTTATTGAACCACTTGCTCTTCAGTGTATAAGAGTTTTAATTTTCTGTAATCACTTGTATACATTTCTCATGTGTTTTATTCAAACTGATTTTCTCTGTAAACTTGTCTAGAGAAACCAAATTTAGTTGAAAGTATTTTCTTGACAGAGGCCCCAAGGTTCAACATTATAGATTTTTATTTGA
>NW_012150840.1:11600029-11608537 GCF_000956105.1 Propithecus coquereli
TAGCATTATTATTGAATTGAAAACACTTACTTTGGTACTTTGTTGCAACTGCGATGTGATAATTTTATAGATTTCTGATAGACTTTGTGCTGGTCACGTTATTTATTCTTGGTGCCCTTGTCTCTGAATATATTTTTGGTATGCTAACCTCACTTCCTTTCTAATGTCCAATTCCTCTTTTTGAATCCATGATATCTATTGTTATACTGTGGAAAATAATTGCATGTATATATTTTAAAGACAGAGCAATACTATTTGAGCTTTGTTTTATTCTATTTTCTCCTTTTTTTGTTGTTATCTTTAATTTTTTGAGGTTCTTTTTTTAGAAAAGTCATGCATACTGCATGCTAGATGAAGACTTTGAATTCCTTGAGTGTGCTTAAATGTCAAAATATTACTATTTTAAGAGGAAGCCAATCCAAGTTAACATTTTTCCTGCTAAAGTTTATAATTTCAGTCAAGTAATACTTAGCAATAATTATGCTATCTAGTTAGGACAAGGTCAGAGGACAGTGGTGATTCTGGACTAGATGGTCTTTCTGTGTGCTTTCACTAGGAAGAGGGGCACCAAAGTTAAGAGTTCTGTGGTTTGGTGTTGACGTTATCATTGCATAAGTCAAGTGTTTGGGGTGGTTCTAGATTGGCCTTCCTTTACTTGGGTGGTAGAAAACAGTAAACACCAGGTAGAATAGGCTTTAGAATCCAGAGAAGCAGTGAAAATGATATTACTATGGAAACTTTGCCCCACTTTTTGTAAATATGTAACAGAAAAGCAACCATTGCCTAAACAAATTTACATTAGAACTTGTTCAGAGAATTAAGAAAGAAAAGAGATTGTTTGTCCAACAGCTGCCCAACAGCAGTCCGAAGGTGGCTCAGCTTTGGCAGTTGTCAGGCACTAGAAGAAGACCATCTTATCCTGACCTTTCTCTGGGATTCACTCATGACCGAGCTGTGTAAAATTGCTCCCGGGGTTTTTCCCTGGGTAAGGGTTTTCATTAGGAAGAATCACTTGACAGATGTTACAGCACTTTTAAAAGCTCTAGTCTGTTCTTGACTTAATTAAAGGGGAGAGTATTTTACTTTGTTCAGCAGCAAATATTGGGTGCCCATCTGTGAAAGATACTGCATCAGTTCTCGGGGGAAGAGTAAGATAAGCAAGAGATAGTTTCTGCTCTTGCAGAGCTGTCACCTTGTAGGGGAAATCAGACACGGGCACAATGATAATACAGTGATGAGACCCAATGGAATCGTCCGGGAGTTTAGAGGACAGAGAGACACTCATTTCCTCAGTGAATGAGGGATGTGGGGGCTTCATGTGGGCCTAGTCTTCAAGCAATGTCTTGCTAGGTGGGGTGAGGACCTGTGAAAGTTCCTCAGAAAGAGGCATGGGTGTGTGTGAGGGATAAGAACTTTTGATTGGTACGGTGTCTAGCACGGAACAGTAAATAATAAAGCTAGTATTTATTGAATGTCTAACTTGTGCTAATGGTCTTAAGTGCTTCTTGTGTTATAATAACCCTATGAGGTAGGTACTGTTGTCATCCCCATTTTACAGGTGAAGTGACTGAGGCACAGATAGGTTAAGACACTTGTCTGAGGTTACATAGTGGGACTTGAGTCCAGGCTGGTCCTGGAACATCCACCCTTACTTGCCATGTTGTGTGTTGGGAAATGGAGCAAAGCCGGATGCATGTTGGTTTATATAGAGCCTTGAATGCCTAGATGAATAATTTACTATATTGGAAGATTTTTAAACAGTGGTTCTGGGTGAGGGTTTTGAGCACACTCTCTCATTTCTCTTAATATACCATGCTTTACTGCCTTAGAAATATGTGTTTCCTGCTTTTCCTGGTGAATTTCTATTCATCCTTCAATTCTCCGCTCTTCTGTTACCTTTTCTGTGGGGCTTTTTCGAATCACCCAGGAAGAAGGGCCCTCCCGTGGGCTCCCACAGAACGTTGCCAGTACCTTTAACACAGCGTTCATTAGCTGGTAGGGTCATTATCTACTGGTTTTTATTCTCAGCCAGACTGTGGATTTCTTGAATTCAGACTGTGCATCCTTTTTGTATCCCTGGTGTCAGGCACATCTCTGTTGCTGAGTAAAGATCAGATAAATCTCAACTGAATGAAAGGAAGGGTGATGCATTTTGAGATTTCGTGCTGACTTTCTCCTTTGCTTTCTTTCTGAGTTGCAGGGGTTTAAAATCCCTAGAGAGGAGAAAAAAATAACTTATGCTCTAATATTTTGGTTGATCAGGGCTCCTGTGAGAATAAAGGAGGGAGATTATTCTGGGTTTGTGTGAGGCCTGGGAGTGTGGGGCTCAGCCTTGAAGGAGGCCTAACATTTGAGTTAGCAGAAGGGCTGGGGCATGCCCGGCTGAGAGAGCAGCATGAGGGGGGGACAGAGATGGGTCAGACATGAAACGACATCATCCCCCGTGAAACTGGAGCCTCAAGCCTTTCCTGCTACACCCAGTAGAGCCTTTTATGGCATAGAGAACCTCTCAAAAGCGTTGATTTCTGTGTAGTCAGCCGGAAAGACGTAAGGGCCATGTTGTGGTTTGAATTAAAGGTAAGTTCCTAACACATAGAATATACAATTCAAATGCTTAACATGCCTTTTGGTGGTAAACTGCTATTGAAATAGGTCCATTTGGTCTAAATTAAACTCAACTTCCAGAAATTCTTTAGAATCTTAAAACCACAAGTAACTGCACATTTAACTGGTGTAGTGAGCCCTACTTGAGTTTCCTTTGACTGTCTGCTTTAGCTCAGTGGGGACTGGCGGCCTTGCTGTAATGGACTTGTGTTGTTTAATTCAGCTTCTCTCTTTATCTCGAAGCACTCTGACTGTGATGTGGGGAATGAAAGGTATTGCGGAGAGGCAGGGTTAATCAGCCTTGTGGAGAGGACAGCGATAAAGGACTCTCTCAATAAAGGAGGATGTTAGAGTCCCAGAGATGGTGTCTTTGTTAAGAAACACCTTTCAACAATTGGAAACCTTTTAAAGTGCTTCTGAGGCACACCCCAACCTACTAAAAAATGATGCCTTGAAACTACTGATGCCCAGAAGTAAAAGCTTTGTCCCTCAGAAATTCAGGTTAAAATTGATCCTATTCTCAGAAGCACTCAGCAGGGAACAGACGGTCTTCCCCTACATGGTCGCAATCATACTTCACAATTTTCCTGACTGCTTGCGCTGGGGACCATGAGCCCTGCCTTTGGAGTGGAGGACTAAGGGAAGTAGGCAGCTATGGGTACGGCTTCCATCCCAGACCCCTCTCTGCACACAGTTGCTGGTTGTTAGTTTTTCTTTGCTACTGATTACTGAAGATTTTAGTGCTACAGGTGTTGAAACATAAGCTCCAGGAGGATAGAGACTTGGTCTTGTTCCCTAATATGACCTCAGGGTCTAGTCTACCTCTATCCAATAGAAATACAATGAGCCTCCATATAGTTAAGCATTTCTAGTTGCGATATTAAGAGAAAGTAAAAAGAAAGAGGCAAAATTAATTTTAATAATATATTTTATTTAACCCATATGTCCAAAATATTATCATCTCAACATGTAATCAATTATAAAAAATTACCATGATACTTTACATTCCTTTATTCATCTTAACTCTTCAAAATCTAGTATATATTTTATTCTTACAGTATCTCTCAATTTGGACTAGTGCCATTTCATATCGGATGATATAGTAACTATATCTGGTACATAGTAGAAGCACAGTAAATACCTGTTAAATGAAGGAAGAAACAAAGGGAGAGAGGGAGGAAGGGAGGAAACGAAGAAGAAAATAGCAAAACTTCAGAGATGAATAAATGGAGGAACACTATTTTTCCTGTCTTGGGGTATCCTGGCAGTTTCTAACTAAAGTAATAGCTGAATGATGCCTTAAATTTTTAGTTTAAAATTGTTTTCAAATGTATGAGCCCACTGATACATCCCGTCAGCATTGATTAGACAGGTCATGTTTTACTGTCTTTAGATTACAGGTGGCGTAGCTGAGGCTTTGCTAGGTTAAGTGAGCGAGTGGTTTAACCAGGATCCAAAGTCGAGTCTTTTCAGTCTTAGTCCAGCGCGTACCTTTCGCTACTCTGTACTTCCTCCTTGGTTTGTGCCAGCTGTGCCCATCTGCCCGGTGAACAGTAGCTACCTCTTAGTTGTGGATAGATATGAAAAGATAGACTGAATAAATATCATTAACACTGCACGATTTAAAAACAGTTGGCTAAAGATCAGATCCTAAAGTCTGTCTTTAATTCAGTAATCAAAGATGCGGTCACTATAACCAAGACAGTCGTGTGTGTGGCTTCTGTAGGCGTTGGGTTCTTCCGAGTTACAGAAGGCACGTCAAAATTTTGGTGAGTGAAAAGACTGTTTATGAAAAGGTATGCGTACATGTGTTTCAAGCTATTTTTCTGTGTAACCATTTCACCCCCATTGACATTGTTCTCTAGCAGGAATGTGTTATGATTTCTGTTCTGGCACATGGAGCAATGTCTTTTCTCTTACACAGAGGGAAAGCACTTCACCAGCATAATAACCCTTCAGTGCTTAAGTTATTGTCTTTTGTGGCTTTTTTATTTCTGGAGCCATTAAAGTGGTTGGTTTTATGGTGCTTAACATTTAAATAAAAACCTAAAGCAGATACTCTTGGGATGATTCAATCTGTTATGGCTAAAATGTTAAAGATGAATTAAAGTTAATTTCTAGAGTATCAGTGTAATAATGAAAACATTGCATTTCATCATCCTTTTGGACGGAAGCCAAGACAGATCACTCTGCAGAACAAGGTGTGTTAATTGAGGTATCAGTGCATAGCACATCCTTTATACAAGGTGTTCGAATATTTGAATTCGTGAAAAACAACTCTAGTTTGCAAAATATGGCATTTACTGAGAAAAAGATAGGCCTAAAATAAAATTTTAAGCTTTCCCTATGTCAGTAGGTATTGTAAAATATTTTGTTCACTATTGCTTATTTTAGGATAATGTACCATGCATGAATTTGAAAAAGTAACACAGAAGTTATTCAGTAAAAAGTGTGTACCCAGGTTTTTGTCGTACTGCTATCCACTGCCTAGATTTCAATTGACCCAAGCTGTAAGCAGAGAAGTTAATTCTAATTTATCTTGCATATTTGGGAGATCATTTATCTACAGAACCACATGAATGTCATTATCCACTGTGTGCACTAAGGATTTAAGAGTGGATAGCTCCTACACGTATTTTAGCTTTTCTTTTCACAGCCTGGGGAATGCTATGAATTCACATGAGTGAAACTTTAAAGTAACTGAAACTTACCCTTTCTGTGCCAAATTCCAGGTTGTAGAGGCACTTTGGGGCCTGCACAGTTATACCTGCTCTTCTTTCCTATTAGGATCACTTAGAGGCTGCATGGATGGGGGGACCCAACGGCCTTTCCTCCAGAAGGTGGTGGGAGCTTAAATAACACTTGATTGCATGAATGACTGTCTGAAAGTCTCTGACAGCGGTTCTCAACCCTGGCTGAAGGTCAGAATCTCCTGTGGAGCTTTAGGACCTTAAAACTGCCCAGATCCATTCATTTTATTTATTTTTGAAACAGAGTCTCACTGTGTTGCCTGGGCTAGAGTGCCGTGGTGTCAGCCTAGCTCACAGCAACCTCAAACTCCTGGGCTCAAGCGATCCTCCTGCCTCAGCCTCCCGAGTAGCTGGGACTACAGGCATGCGCCACCATGCCCGGCTAATTTTTTTTCTATATATTTTTAGTTGTCCAATTAATTTCTTTCTAATTTTTAGTAGAGACGGGGTCTCGCTCTTGCTCAGGCTGGTTTCGAACTCCTGAGCTCAAACAATCCGCCCGCCTCAGCCTCCCAGAGAGCTAGGATTACAGGCGTGAGCCACCGCGCCCGATCTGATCCATTCATTTTAAATCAGTCTCCCTAGCGCTACTTACACATCAGCCAGGATTCTGATTTCTTGTTCAAGAGTTTTCTGAAATTTCTTGACTCTGTAATCATAGTGTATCAGATGTATTTTTTACCACCTTACTTGTTTATTAGTATTGACTTCTGATGAATCTCCAGAAAGATTTGTCCGATTGTTTCAGAGCTAGGAAGACTTGGTAAAGGGCGACACAGGGCTGGCCTCTCTGCAGGGAACCCCAAGGGGAACAGATCCCTAGGAGTTGAGTGGGCCGAGATAACAGGAGAGAAAAGGGGAGAGTAGGCCGTAGGTTAGAGCTGTAGGAGGAGGGAAAGACGGGCTGTCTAGATGGCTCAGTGGGTTACGGGTTTAACTCTCTGGAAACCGTACATTTCTTCATAATTTATATATTTCTCTTTTGCCATTCTTTGTCTGAATAAGGAAGAGATATATGATTGATGATCATTGCTCAGGGAACCTTTTACTTCTATTCGAACTGTTTTTAAGATAGAATCATTTGTAGGAAATCTAACATTTATTTAAAGTGGTAGTTTTTTCGACCACTGTTTTTGTATTTTATGTAGTCTTAGACATAGAAGGTACTTTCAACTCCCATTTCTGATTTCCAGTAGATTGCAGGGACGAGCGAGGTAAAATTCAGGAATAGTGAGTACATCTTTCTTCATTTATTTGGTAGTGAACAGTGTTTTGTGGCACACTTCTCAACGTGTTAACCAATGGACCAAGGTATGCAGTAGTTCAGATATCGGGTCCTTGTTTATGTTCTCGACGTTTAACAGAGATTTGATGTCAGAAGTACTCCCTTTCCTCAGGGTGGTGTGCTGACTGCGCTGTGGCGTGGTTGATGCGTGTGTTTCATCATTTGAAGGACCCGGACGAGAGCATGAAAGGGAACTGATGTTCTGTGGACCTGTGCAACCACTGATACTAGTTTCTGATTTTCCGGTTATTACCTGTAAATGTAAGTCTTTTCCTACCAGTTGTCAAGATGGAAAAAAGAAAATTAGAGAGTAAATGGAATTGGGGGGCAGGGGCGGGAGGATTATTTGTAATTTTCTTTAGGACTGAAATTTCTTATCCAACATTCCTTCTGCTGTACAACATTCACATAAAGTATGAAAGTGAAAAAACAGTCCGGAAACATGTTTGATTAAGTCTGAAGATTTAAGATGGTACAACAGCTTCATCCTAAATGAGTTTAAAAATCCAAAATTTTTCCCTGTGCTTGTAAAGATCTTTATTATAGAATAATTGGAAAGTACAATAAAGTGTAAAGAAGAAAATAAAAATCACCAGTAATTCCACAACCTGGCAACAACTGCTATTAACATTTAAACTATTTCAGTTTTTTTTTCAGGAGGGGCAGGCATACTGTTTTGTATCCTGTTTATTAATTTGATAATATGAGCAATTTTCTGGGTATATGACTGTTTTTCAAAAACACGGTTTTCATTGGTTGTTTTGGTGTGCACATCTTTTCCTTAGTATCAATATTTAGTTGAAACACCATTCGGAATCTGCTTAAATGCTGTTTTCTTCCGTGATGCCGTTCCTCCACAGAGGACGTTGGAAAAATCTCCGCTGGGCTTCTATAGAATGTTGATTTTATTGCTGTTGTGACACTTACCATATCTTGCCTTATGTAATTTTTTATGTCCATGTCTAATTCTTCATCTAATTTTATTGAACCCTTCCTTGGAATAGGCACTGTACTAAGACCTCACAGTACTATGATAATGGAAAGGAAATTGAAAAAACAAAAAGACCAGCAAAAAAGAGTTTTATAGTTGCATTCATTATTCTTAGTCTGTGGGCTGGGGAGATGCAGACATTATTCAGATAATCACACAAGTAAACGTTAAATTGTAACTGTGCTAAGTGATTTGAAGGAGAGGTAAATGGTGTTTATGAGAACAGTTCAAGTGAACAAGGATCGGTGTTTTATTTGACCACAGATTTAAAATGATCCAGGTCTTGTGCTTCTATATAGGTCAGTGCAACCAAGAAATACTGTGTCCTGCTCAGAGAAGCTAATTTGCCCGCAGTGCTCCTCTGTGGTTGAAGAACTCTGGGGTTCTTTGTGTCTCCCTCTGACCAGGCGGAATACATTGAAAAGAGAGAATGTACTGTGCTGGACAAGACTGTGGAAAGGATTTTGAATGATGCCTGGTTAGGAAAATTGCAGCAGGTGATTCTGAGGAAAAGATGACACAGGAAGGACATATTTTAGTTGTGTAGTGTGCAGCAGGAGATCAAGGGTGTATTGAAAGAATTCCTACAGGGAAGTGAGAATGCGCTATTGGTTCCTGTTTCTTTCCTAGATTCCATGCCTTTTTTTTTTTTTTTTTTTAAAAAGACAGAGTCTCGTTCTGTTGCCCAGGGTGGAGTACAGTGGCGTCATAGCTCACAGCAACCTCAAATTCCTGGGTTCACATGATCTTCCTGCGTCAGCCTCCTGAGTAGCTGGGACTATAGGCATGCACCACCATGCCTCGCTAATTTTTTTATTTTGATTATTTTAGTGACAGGGTCTTGCTATGTTGCCTAGGCTGGTCCAAACTCCTGGCCT
>NW_012150840.1:11620228-11620797 GCF_000956105.1 Propithecus coquereli
AAAAATATTTTTGACAATAGTATAATTATTCACTTTATAGAGTTACAGTTTCTTACTTGGACAATAGTACTGCCATCTTCTCCAGTCCCTCAAGTTAGGGATTTCAGTAACTTTGGTTCCATTTTTCTCCATCATCACATCTAATTGATTTCCATGTCTTGTCAGTTTTATCTCTAAGTCTCACTTACATTTTCCTTTCTTTATTCCTACCACTCTAGTTCAGGCCCTAGTCATCTCTCACCTAGAAAATTGCAGCAACCTTATTACTAGTATTTCTTTATTCAGTGCCTTTCCTCTTTTAGGCTCTGTTTACAACTGATGAAGTTTTTTTGGGAGAAAATAAAATATATGTGTGTGTGCGTTTGTGCACACATACATACACTCACATATTGTGACAGTCCCTAATACACCTTTTTGGTAGTTCCTCATTGCCTATAGGCTAACCTAAGCTCCTTAGGAGATTGTTTAAAAACTCTGTGGATGGTTTCAGCCTTCTAACACCAACCCCTTAGTCCTTCATCTAGCCTTGCCAGTTGGTTCCAGCAAATGAACTACTATTTTCTTTGTAA
>NW_012150840.1:11620847-11623242 GCF_000956105.1 Propithecus coquereli
CTGTTACTATTATTTTGTAGATAGAGACTTTGTAAAGTGGCTTAGGTTTTCAGAATATTATATTGTTGATCTCCATTGATACACTCTCTGGATTTGATGAGTGATACTCAGATTTTGTTTATAAGAAAAAACTGTCTTGCTTGAGAAACTCCTCTGGTGTTGACTGTCACCCTCTGTCCAGATCTGTTCATTTATTCTCCAATCTCTCCAGCTATATACATCCTTTGTAAAATGTTCATTTCATCCCAAGGCAAACCATTTAACTACATATTTGTGTTTAGTGATTGAGTATCATGTTTGAATTGAGTGATGTGGATTCATATTGCAAAAAACATTTTATATATTCTTGAAGCTTATAGTTGAATAATATACTCAAAGCACCATTGAAAGTTAAGGTAAATTTAAGGTGACCTACTGTTGACTTCACCCGATAGATAGATAAGTAATAAGGAGAAAGATAGTTAAAAGAATTTGTGTTAAGGTAGTAGGATCGCTTGAGCCCAGGAGTTTGAGGTTGCTGTGATCTAGGCTGACGCCACAGCACTCGAGCCTGGGCAATAGAGCGAAACTCTAATTCTAAAAAAAAAAAAAAAAAAAATTTGTATGATTTATTTTACTACTAACTCAAAAGAGGAAAAGTATATTAGAGTTTGTTGAAAAAATTCTTGTCACCATTTCAATTATGAATAAAAAGTTTGGGAGTTTTGTCATGTTTTATAATTGGGCTGCATTGCTTGATATGCGCTATGGAAGTAAGAAAGAGAAAATGTGTAAAGGCATAATTACAGCCAAATGTGCAGCTGGTTATCTTGGTCTCTTAGTCTGGAGAGAGCCCTTAGGAAATTTTTCTTAAGAAGAGTCCTTAATGATCCATAATATCATCAAATCAATAAAATACATTTCAAGTATTGTCAAGAAAATAGCTTTGACATAATAGCAAAGAAAAGTATGCTTAATTTGACAAGTGTGAAATTGTCAAGCCCAGAGCATGTGCTGTTGGTTTTGTTTTGTGTTTCATTGGACAGGCAGAGTCTAATTCCCTTTTTGCGCTCTACACAGGCTCATGCTATGATTCTTAATGCCTCTAACATATTAATAATATGATGAGCCAGGCTTTGGGACGGTTAAAAATAACTCAAGAGCGAGTCCTGCTGTGGGCTATGCTAGGACTCCTTTCACCGAGATCGCTCCTGCGGACTTTATCCTCAAGACCAAGGCTGTGCCAGCACTAGGGTCGTTTCTCTCCCTACATATGAGGGATTTATATTTATTAAGTACTAATTATGTGCCAGGCACTTGCTAGATACTCTGTATATGTTGTTTCTGTTAAGGCTTTGTACAACTTCAAGATTAAGGAAGTAGTCTATGCATTTCAGACATGGAGTAGTAACTTACCCACTGACACAGTAAAGGTAAGTCTGAAACTTGGCTTCCCATCCCGGTCTGATGATAGAAGCCATGCTTTTCCCACTGGACTATGATAGCCTGTACTTGGAGAGAAGGGAACACAATGGCTTGGAGAACATTTCTTACTCTGCCTTTCCTAAGGTGTCGGGATCTCCTTCTGTATGCACGGGCCAGGCCATTATTGAAAATATTCATTCATCTGTTAGCCATCTAGCCATTCATCCATTCATCCATTCATCCATGCATCTAACAACTATATATTGAGAGCTTATTATATGTCAGCTGCTGTTCTAGACCCTGGAGATATGCTGGTTGCCAAGCCTTTGCCCTCATAAGGTTTATACCCATTTATCCAGACTCATTATTATGTAGTGAGTGTGGGGTAGCAGGGAGAGCCTGAGTTTTGGAACCAGTTCCACTTGGGTTTCTTAGCCCAGTGCTAGACTTATAGGAGACCCTCAAAAAGTGTTAGTTTCTTTTGCCCCACTCCTTTTTACCTACTTTTTATGCCCCTGGCCAACTATTGTTTCCTGTTTATTCATTTACAATTGTACTTTGAATTATTGACTTGGGTTTGTTTGTTTTTCTCAGTTCAGGATAAGTCTGTTAATCTTTAGAAACCCGCATGTTCCTCAAAGAAATTTGGTCTAAGTGGTCAGTTACTTTGATTTTGAATATTAAGAAGGTGGTATGGTAAAAATGGTGTAGTTTTTTGCTAAAATGTTATCTTTTTAGCTCTTGTATTAGGCATTAATCCTAATTACATTGCGTATGTATAATTTTGTATTATTTTGAGTAGCACTGCTCGTAGTTTACCATATGTTATATTACACGTGTCATTTTAAAAGGTTTACTATATTTTAAAATATGATAGAATGAATTAATGTTAAAACTCATTAAAAGAGTATTAAAATTAGATTCTGTTATAAAATTCATTGAGCAAATGCTATCCATTTATGGAGAATCTTGAGATAGTCCTATTTGTGGA
>NW_012150840.1:11623292-11625277 GCF_000956105.1 Propithecus coquereli
TTTTTTTTTTTTTTTTAATTTAAATTTTTTTGCCAGCGACTACCGTCTGAACCACTGAGAGGCAGCAGCACAGAGAGCAGCCCCATGCTTTTTAAGATTATCTGAAGTTATTCAACATTGGCTACCAAGAGGACTCTGAGGATTGTTTTTGGCCCATGTAAGTGTAGATGTGGAGGAAGAGTGTCCACTCATTCTCCATTCCTAAGACCCCTTCTGGTCTCAACCTTCCAGGCCAGAGGAAGCCAGAGAGGCTTGGGAGCCTCAGGAAAGCTGTGACTCCCAATCACCCGTATCTCCTGAGGACAGGCTCCTATGCAAGCAGGCACTTCAGGAATTCCCGCTGATGTGTAGGATGAAGTCTGAATGCCTTAATGTAGTAGACGACCATCTCTACATGGCTTCTGCCTTCCTCACTGACTCCCTTCTCCTGGCTCCCTGTCACCGAGCCTTGGTTGTTCCAGTGGTGAATTCCTTGCATAACATGACTTCTTTGCTGTTTCTTCTTAAACACTCCTCTCTATTGCTGAATAAATTGATATTCTTCTTTCAGGACCAGCTTAAAAATTCCTATCTGTAGAGTTTTTCTGGCTTTCTAGAGTTGGTTATTTGATAGCGTACCTTGGTGATAGTGAAATTTTTTATTTTGTTGTTTAGCTTGCTCCTCTAGACTGTAACATCCTTGAAGACAAGGACTATGTATTCTAGTCTACTTTTCAATGCCTAAAAACACTCAATAAATGGCACATCCTGGGCATTCAGTAATTTTTGAATGAATGAATATAATTCTCATTTGCTTTATCATGTTGATACTTTGTTGTGACTGTAGGTTTGGCCCTTAACACCATGAGACACATAGTTGAACTTTTTGATTGGTTGATTAAAACCTTTGAGAGGTATAGGAGTGTGGTTTTCTTGAATCCTTTATTAAATATGCCAATAGAGAGGATGCCATTGTATGGTAGGGCATTCCTAGTTTCCACAAGATCACTTTGTATTTTGGATTACCTTCTTTCAAAACTCTTTAAAAACTATGAAATTATTGTGATCATATTTTTAAGAAGAAACACAACTTAAACAGGACTCAAGAAGGGTAAAATTAGGCTAAGAGGAAAGTTGAAAGTCACCATTTTTTTAGGTAATTGGGGTAAAGAAGTGATAGGCATTTACAGAAAGGTGATATTAATATGCATTTGAGAGTGAAGGAAATCTGTGGTAAGAAATGTTCCAAAGTAAATCATGCATATACAATGGGCAACTAAAGAAGAGATTGTGTCTGATATTGTGTGGAGCTCATGGTTTGCAAAAGCCAATTTATCAAATGTTATCAGACCACACTCATGCCAGCAGGACTTACTTTAATAAAAGCTTTGTAGATCAGCAACACCAGTGGTCTGATTAGACCCTGGAAAACCTGAGATGATTAAACAGAATTTTCTGAAGATTGGTGACTACTGGAAAGTTCGTTGTTACATGCAATAAGAAATAAATTTCCAGGCAGACAAATATTTGATAGGATAATAAGAAAATCCTGTTTGCGCCAGGTAGATTACTAGGGCAGCGTTAGTAGATTCAGAAAGCTTCTTGGTATGTATGTGGTATCAGAGCTAGCAGGGGTGGATGAGGGTATTGAATTGATCAGGTACTCCTACAGGCAGAGCTTAAGACTTGCTGCCCAAGTTTTGTTCTTTGTCCCCTGCTGGTGTATCAGCTTAGATCTCTTCAGAGAATTGTTCTACTGGGCATGAATCCTTTTTCTCATAACTTCTGGCTGATTCTAATCAAAATAGGGTATGTCTACCCTGCTACCCTAAGTAGCTTTAGTTCCTCTGTTCACTGAATTACAGTTTTTATTTCCAAGTGTTGATTCATTAACTCTGTGATTCCCAACAACTGGGTAGTGGACCAGTACTGGTCCATGGCCTGTTAGGAACCCGCACAGCAGGAGGTGAGCAGAGGGCCAGCAAGCAAAGCTTCATCTGTATTTA
>NW_012150840.1:11629642-11631365 GCF_000956105.1 Propithecus coquereli
TGTATTTAAAAGCAAGTATTCACACATTAGCAATGACTCTGGATAACATGCCCTGTGCGGTGGATAACTGACACTCTTGGGATGCTGAGATTTGATGGTCATCTTTGTAATCACATGATGATTGGTCACAGATGCCAGAAATGGTGGAGAAGGAGGCATCTGGCTCCCGGGCTTTCTAAAGGATGAGGCTAAAGCTAGATGACAGACTCTGAATGGCCAGTAAGGCCAAAGCAGAACTTTGGTGCCTCCCTTATGCATTTTCTCTTGTGAGTCTCATGGGAAAATTCCCATGCTACCTTTAGAGTTAAAATATATAGTTTGGTACTGAAAATGTGTTTCCATCGTTTATGTTCTTTGTTTACCCAAGCACCATGTGCACTGCGGACTTTTCTGTCTTTACTCTGTTTCCTCCCCCAGATTGCTTTTCCTTCTTTACCCACTGGAAACTTACTCATTGTTCTTCCTCCATCCCATTGAACTCATCTTCTAACCTTTATGTTCTTTTGCTGTCCTTGAAGTTGTACCTCCCTACACTGATTTGTATTATTGCCTTTACATATCCCTCCCCATGAATTAGGTTGTAAACTTCTTGAAAGGAAGGTGATCTTTGGAGCTCCACAGCCTTTTGCTGAGAGCCTATACCCAGCAGATATTTCAGAAGTGTTTGAATTAAAGTGTATACTTGTTCTTAAATAAACAGTTGCACCTCAGTGAAGATCTGACTTGTTTGGCTGGTGAGGGTACAGACAGATCTCAGTTTTCATTGAGGCTATGCAGGCGTGACAGTCATTTTTGAGAACAAGGTTTAGCTGAAATTTTCTTTATCATCGAGGACTAACCACTCCATGATGCTCATAAAGTGTTCCTTGATGTGCGTTCAAGTCTTGCTTCAGCTGTGAACTTCCGCTTAAGTTTTTGTTTTGTCACTGACTGAATGTTTCTTAAATTGCAGTGAAGGGAAGAAGGAAGCAGTTGATTAACCGTTTGCATTATCCACTCCATCTGTTTCCTGTATATCAGAGCAATTTCTTTTGCCTTCACAGTCAAAAGCACTGTACAAATGTGGATTCTGGTTCTTTCAGTGAGAAGAGAGTTTAAGAACTCATTTTTAAAAGTGCTGTGTACTCTGTGAGGCTGTGAACGTGACATTAATATATTTTCTTGTCACCTTAATACCCCAAGTGATTTTTCTGGTATGAAAACTAGGTGGCACGCTTTGTAAGGTGTCTTGAGAGCCTGTGCTTTCCTCTGGGGGATTAGGACTATGTGATCTGGAAGTGTGCCATTTCGAGAAGTAAACCTACTTATTTCATTTTAGAAATGAATTCAAGGTATACACAGAAACCATCTCAGGTGACTTGTGACTATTTTGGCATCATTATGTAAATAAATTTTTATTTTTTTATGCTATCATATGGCAATTTTTCTGAATTCGTACTTTGCAAAGGAGCAAGTTAAACCTTAGGGAATGTTTGGGATTCATGTTGACAGTGGCTTCCTTGGGTGGTCAGATGTCACAGATTGGGCCGGAAGGGATGTTCAGATTGTGTATGTGTTTTAATCAGTACAAATACACTAAGAGGAAAGAATGTTGTATTATACATATTAAACATTGTTACTATTTTTTTTTTTTTTTTTTTGACACAGTCTCACTCTTTTGCCCGGGCTAGAGTGCCGTGGCGTTATCCTAGCTCACAGCAACCTCAAATTCCTGGGCTCAAGC
>NW_012150840.1:11632883-11646702 GCF_000956105.1 Propithecus coquereli
ATCCTGCTCATCCTACTATTAGGTTAGCGTGTGACCTTGGCCAAGTTACGTAACTGTTCAGAGTCTTTCCTCAAATGAAAAAAAAATGTGGCTAATAATAATTACCTTGCAAGGGTATTATAGGGATTAAATGAAATAATGAGTAAAGCTTATTCATACATATTATCCTGGGAACACAGTGAATATTAGCTTATGGAGAGATAATATATTAATATTAATAGCACTGTATAAAAAAGGCAAGAAAGTTGGACTGGAACTGTCTTTGGTTTAAATCCTGTGCCATCACTTGTTCATTTATCTTGGGCAAGATTTAAAACTTCACTGATTATTAGTTGTACCCCTTGGTAAAATGGAGATAATAATACCCATCTCCTACAATTGTTATATTGATTATGTGAGATAGAGAACATAGTGTGCCTGGCATATTGCAGACCCTCAGGTAGTAACTATCGTTATTATTTATAAGGGAAATTATTTAATTAGAAGACAGGTTTAGACATTTGACTGTTTTAATTAATGGCAGGGTAGAAGCTTCTAGATGCCCTAGATTTTGTGTATACTTGCTGTTGTAAAAGTATTTGTGGTTAATGAGAAGTGTACTAGGTAGCCATCTTTAAAATAATAAAGAGGCATTTTTTGAGAGACCTTCACATGTGTAATGAAAAGCACCTGAATATAATCATATGTACTGAAATATATGTCTCTATTAATAACTCATAAGCACATTGTGGATCATCTGCATCCATTCCTTTTAAACTGGGTATCTCTCTTGGCAGTTCCAAACAGACTTCCCATGGACTTCCCTCCCTCAATTTGATATTTTCTTTCTATTTTTTTTTTTTTTTTTTAGACAGAGTCTTGCTTTGTTGCCTGGGCTAGAGTGCCGTGGCGTCAGCCTAGCTCACAGCAACCTCAAACTCCTGGGCTCAAGTGATCCTCCTGCCTCAGCCTCCCGGGTAACTGGGACTACAGGCACACGCCACCGTGCTCGGCTAATTTTTTTTCTATTTTTAGTTGTTTGGCTAATTTCTTTCTATTTATAGTAGAGACGGGGTCTCGCTCTTGCTCAGGCTGGTCTCGAACTCCTGAGCTCAAACAATCCGCCCGCCTCGGCCTCCCAGAGTGCTAGGATTACAGGCGTGAACCACTGCCCCCGGCCTAATTTTTAAATTTTTTTGTAGAGACAGGGTCTCACTATTGCCCAGGCTGGTCTCAAACTCCTGACTTCAAGTGATCCTCCCACCTTGGCTTCCCAAAGTGCTGGGATTACAGGTGTGAACCACCACACCTGGCCAGGAATCTTAATTGTACTATTTTCACATGACACTTTTTTCTTCTTTTTAAAATTAATTTTACTTATTGAAGTTGATCATAATAGATGTATATATTTTGAGGATACATGTGATAATTTAATATATTCGTATAACATGTACAGATCAAATCAATGTAATTCAGATATCCATCACCTTAAATATTTGTCTTTATATTAGAAATATTTGAGTTATTCTCTTCTAGCTATTTTTATTTGGTTTATTTTAATTAATTAATAATTTTCTTAAGAGCCAGGCTCTTGCTCTCTTGCCCAGGCTGGAGTGCGATGGCTGTTCATAGGTGTGATCGTAGTGCACTGCAGCCTCGAACTCCCAGGCTCAAGCTCCTGCCTCAGCCTCCCAAGTGGCCAGGACTGCCGATGTGTACCACCACGCCCTGCTCTCTCACTTTTTTTTTAATGAACATTGCATATGTGTCATTTTTATCAGTTTATATTTCATTATCATTTTATATCATAGAAGCAGTACCCTTTTTAATTAAATTCTGAGTAATTTTATTGTGAGGTTTTAGAAAATGAGTTCCTGGGTGACCTCAAGCCAGCTGTGTGGCTTGTCTAGGTGACAGTCTGGTTTGCAGTCTCGTTGCCAGCCCTCCACTCACACCCCAGTATGGTCACTCTTTCCTCCTGTTGGCCTCCAGGATGAAGTTCACTTTCCCGTCACTACACACATGCACACACACACCACCTTGCAGTGAAGAGACCATGTTCTGATTTTAGTAAAAGTCGGTAAAAGTAGACAAACTTAATAAATTCATAACTTTTACCAGGAAGCTAAAAAGTTACTGTTTTGGAGATCGGCACTCAGGGCACTCCGGGTAGTATTAAATTTTTCTAAATTTGTGTTTGCGTGGCTTGCTTAACACATTGACTGCCACACTAGGAAAAAATTTTTTTTTCCTTGAGGCCACGGCGTTTTATACAAAATAGAATAAAAACTCTGAAAAAAAAATGAAACTTTCTAATTTAATGAAAAGTTTGTGTGAGTTACTTATGCCTCATGAGGCCCCCGGCTCAAAGCTAGCAGGAGTTAAATACAATTCACAGGGTAGTTAATGTGTTAAAAATAACTTAAGTAACCAAAAAAGCATTTTTTTAATATTCTAGAATCAAGCACAGATGAAGGCCACTTACCTTGTATTTGAATTTTTTTAAAAGCATGTCTTAAGGGCATTTAAAGGGAAAAACTATCCTTCTCCTTCAAGTCATTAAAGAACAAAGTATTTTCTAATTTCACTTGTTATAAATTTGTATTATACTTTTCCATAGTAGGGCTAGCCTCAGAGAAGGGGTGTAGTCTATTCTTGTTGAATGAGTGACTCTCTCGTGACTATTAACTATCAATTTGTTATATGTCTTCAGTTATATTGAGCATTGCGAGGGCTTCCATTTAAATTCTGTCATTTGATCCTCACAATAATCTTGTGAGGAAGAAGAGGGATTTTCTTCATTTTACAGAGAATGTAGAAGTGCTCAGGCACCACTAAATGATGACTCTGGGGTTTGAATTTAGGACTTCTAGCTCCTAATTCCACAGTTCTTGGTGCAGTGCCACCCTGCTTTCCCACACTGATCTGCAAATATTTCAATCCTTGGTATTGTAACAATTGTTCATTTGTTCAACAGAGTTTTATTTAATGTATAATTTTAAGCTCTAGGCACTTAGGGATGAATAAAAGGGCAGGGTTTTCACCCTCGAGGAAGACCGTCAGTAAATAAGAGGACAAATAATGTAATTATTGTGCTTACAGTAACACTGATTGGTACATAGTAGATGCCCAATAAATGTTTACTTCATGAATAAATGAGTGAGCAAAGTGATAAAAAGGAAATAAAGAAGTGAGTGTAGTATCTAAAGTCGATAGATTGACCAGGGAAGGTCTTTCTGAGGAAGTGACAAATCAGCTAGGCAAAGAGCATTTCAGACAAAAGAACCCCCATGTGCAAAGGCCCTGAGGAAGGAAGGAACTTGGCTTATAGAAGGGCACCAAAGATGGCCAGTGGAGCTAGAGCACAGTAAGCTGGGGAGACAGAGTTTCCATGTGAAATTGAACAGAAAGGAACCAGTCACATAGGGCCTTATAGACCATGGCAAGAAATTTGGCTCCTATTCTAATGTTGGGAGATAATACTCCATGTATCTCTTGTGTTTCTACATATAATATCTCTGTTCTGGACTGTCTTGAAAAGGATGATTTGTATAGTGAACGACCTTGGAAGAAAAAGACATCCCTTTCTGGGGTGAAGGTCAGGCAGGCTTACTACCGAAAAGGTTCCTGTTCACTAAGCTCTGGGTTACTCTTGTAACACAACCTACTGTTGTGCAGGTGTCATCTGGCCCTCTTGGTGTCACCTGCTGGGAGATGGGGCTTGAGGGACTGGCACCAAAAAAAATTCTGACACTTTGACCACTGCTGTTGCTGTGAGTAATGAAGTTCTATGTCTTTGACCCTGGAGTCTCCCGTCTTCTGCTGGCTTCCGTATAACCATGATAGATCAGCTTCCAAGTAGGGCAGAAGTTTACCTCCTTCACATTTCTTCACATCTAAAGCCACAGGAAGCTTTGGAGGGTTTTCAGCAGAGGACTAATAAGATGTAGTTTAACCCTTTAAAAAATAAGTCTGACTGCTCTGTGGAAATGATCATGAGCAGACAGGAGATTAACGAGGAATCTGGGCTTGTTGTCTAGTTGAGAGATAATAGTGGCTTGGACCACGTGATGACGGTGGGGATGGCGAGAAGTAGAGGGGTCAGGGTGATCTGCATGAGGCAGAATTTATGGGTCTTGACAGAATGTACATGGGGTGTGAAGAGAGGAATGGAGAATGAATTGTAGGTTTGTGGCCAGAGCAGCTGGGTAGATAGAGGTGACTTCTGCTGAGATGGAGAAGCTTCAGTATGGACATAATAAACCTATAAAAATTTCTAATACACTATATACGTATATTACAAGGGATGTAATGACTGTATGAACAGTGCTGATTTCTCTTGTCAGCACTGCAGCCTTTTTGCAGCTACCTATTTCATTTGCTTGACTCT
The DNA here is from genome assembly GCF_000956105.1 of Propithecus coquereli. Lineage (NCBI taxonomy): Eukaryota > Metazoa > Chordata > Mammalia > Primates > Indriidae > Propithecus > Propithecus coquereli. The sequence continues at coordinate 11,637,253 of NW_012150840.1, forward strand.
ATGTGTAGAAATTTTATGCTTAGAATTGCAGGACAAGGAAGAATAAGAAATAGTTTTTATATAATTTGGGATCAGAGAACCACTGGTGTTCACTTTTCTGGGAAGAACATTTTTCTTGTATCTTCATGAGTTGTCAAATCTGTTAAAGTTAAGAAATACAATTCTTGCAGTCCTTTGATAAGTGGGTTGCCTCAATAAGCCTCAATAATAGTAAATTAGATTAGCTTGGGTGGATTTATTTTTCAAGGAGCCATATTGATTTTTACCCCAAATTCATTATCTAGGAGTTTACAAAGAAACTCTTTAATATGTTTCAGGGTTTTCCCTTTTTTGAAGTTAAGATGATACATTTTTTTTTCTAGATTTTAAATTTGTTTTGAAGATGAGCTATTCTCCCTTAATTGTCAAGGATGATTATTAGTTATGTTGTGAACACTTAAGCTTAATGCAGTGGGATGAAAGAAACAAGTGCCTGTGGATTAATTTATTCAGTTTGTCATCTTCATTCAGATATTCTTCAGGATAACATCTTGTCTTTCTAATGCCAGAGGCCGGTTTCATTAGCACCTGATCACTTTTCATAAAGAAAGTAATTAAAAGGCTTAAAAAAAAAAAACCTGACCCTGCTTGTCTGTTAAATGCCTTCCCTTTTTATCCAGTGAGATTTATTTTTCTTTGTGCTTTTCACCTGCTTATTATATTTAGAGAGTGAGTTTTCATGTCTTAACCTTGATACACTACAGATAGTTTTATGTTGCAACATGAAGCTTGCTTGAGTTTTGAATTATTAATATTTTTGTACAATCTTGCACATGTCCTTTGAGTTCCTTCGTTCTGTGGCATTTTCTTTGGTGTATGGCCTAGGTCTAGATTTTTCTTTTTTAGAAAGGAAAGTTTGAAAAGAGGGAAGATGGAGCTTACCAAGCTTTTGGGGGGTAGGGAAAAGTTAGGTTTAAAATTACTTCTGATTCAATTATATTCCACCAACAATGGAAAATCAACAGCGAAGAGACTTAATTCCATTTTAAAGATAGTCTTAGAAAGGATGAACTCAGGTCATAAAATCATCAGTGCCGATTATGAGGCTTTTCCCAGGTGACATGAGTTGTTATTAATGACTTAATGGGCGCTGGAGCTGTTTCTAACAGAAATGGAGTTATGTCTGATGTTTTGAGAAGACTATTTTTTTGCTTTTTGTTTTCTTTTTATGTAGATCCATATTTTCAGTTTTTAGAGAACAGTTTTAAAACACCTCCAGATAATAGATTATTAATAGGCATTTAAGCCTCCCAAGACGTCCATCCTTTGCTACAGAGAAGTATCGTTGTTCTGCCTTAGTATCCCTTTATGTGAATTCTTTAAAAGGGCTCAAAATTTTGTCACTAATCTCATGTTTTATGCTGTAGGCTAAGCACTTTATACTTTTACCATATTTAGACTGTGTTTGGAATTTCATGAATGTGTTGCTGGACTTCTGTCACCTGTTTCCTGACTTCAAAATAAAACACAACAAAAACAACTAGTAATAAGATTTTACCAGGGTCCTATGAAAGGAAATTTTATTTAGCGACTGAATCGGAACAGACTTTGTAGCCTTCGGAATGTGATAGAGACTGTCCCTAAAGGATTCTTGGTTCAGAATCATCGCTGCGTTTCTCCTGCCCTTCCTGAGAGTAGAGAGCACAGCAGGAAGAGGTTGGAGTCAGACAGAGGTGAGTTTGCGTCTGAATTCTTGCTTATTAGATGTGTGACCACGGGCAACCTGCTTAACCCTTTTAGGCCTCAAGTCTCAGGTGTGAAGTTGAGATCCTCCTTAAGACCTCATGGTTTGGGGAGGCTCAAATCTTGTATGTCAAGGAACTTGTGCTTAGCACGTGCACGTTTTCTGTAGGAGCTAGAACGTGATCTGCCTTTGCAGCTACTGTGTGTTCCTCTGCGATCCCATCCTCCTGCCTCTCTCTGGAGGTGACCACTGTCCTGAGCTTTAGGTTCAACATTCCCTTGCTTTTTAAAATAAGTATATATGTAAACACTGTATTTTTAGCTTTGTTTGGGCTCTGTAAAAATGCTGTCATAATATATATAGTCTATAAATAAGGTGCCTCATCACAGCCAAGTTAACCCCTGGCTCTCCTCTTTGCCTTTGCTGGTTGGGGGTGGGCGTGAGGGTGGGATTGCAGTTTTTGTCTGTGGAATGGCTGGAGTAGAGTGGTTTTTGTCTAAAACTTTTCTTGTCTTGCCAAGATATAACCTTACTGATCCTTTAGTTAGAGAGAACAGGCTTTTTCTGATGCCAAATAAAGGTAGGGATGGCATCACATGACATGATGGGGGGGCGGGATAAATCCGATACATACGTATGTTGAGGTTATTGGGAGCCAGATTTAGTGGGGAAGGAAAAGGTGAAAACTAGGTGGTGGACCCTGTGGTATTGGATTGGAATTCAAGGTATCTGTATGAAACTTATGGTTTTCAGTGTACATACATAGAAAAAGAAGGAAATGTAGAAATAAGAATGTGTGCTTGTACGTGTGTAGTTCTTTTCATTTAGGGGGCCTGGGAACAGTGATAAACTGTTCAGTAAGCACAGCTAACACCCACATCTTGGTTTCTAAATGCCATTTGTCCACTAAAATTATAGGTGGTGATTATTAGACTAGAAAATCACTTTTTGGCAACCATCAAAGAATAATTTCTTTGGCCAAGAATTATCAGTGGACGCCAAAAGTACTGGGTAAAAGTTTGTTGAGAAATAGGATGTTTATATTGTCTTAGACTCTCACTCCATCAAATGCTTATCAATTACAAAGGGAAAAAGAGAAGCTTTCTGGTGGGGAAATCTGACAGATGCCACCTTTATGAAGTGATATAAGTTAACATTACCAGTCAGGGAAAAACTTAGAAGCCGTACGCCACTTGATAGGATGTAGTGAAAGGAACACTTCTATGGTATCCTGCTGCAAATTCACAGCTTGAATCTAATCAAAAGGAAACATCAGACAAACCCAGATTGAGGAACATTCTACAAAACTGGCCTGGAATCTTCAAAATTGTCAAGAGTATGAGAGTCAAGGAAAGTTTGAGGAACTCTTCCAGATGAAAGTAAAGTAGTGACACATGAAAACTAAGTACCAGGCTGTCTTGTCTTGCAACTACCCTGCCAGTGTGGCTTCCTGTTATATCTTGATTAGTCTTTTGGTATGCTGGTTGTTAAATATTTATCTCAAATGGTTGTCCACAGTCCGTTACAGATCAAACTCCCTGTCCTGCTCTTTCCTCCTTCTCACTACTGTACTTGATTAATCTTAAAAGAAATAAAAATAAAAACAACAATAACAACAAGAAAACTGTAGCATGAGATCCTGGACTTTGGGTCCGTTTACTAAAATGAACATTATTAGGGTAATGTGAAGTAAGTGACAATATAACATCAGTGTTAATTTCTAGATTTTGATCGTAATCATTGTACTTTTATAGGAGAATGCCTTTGTTTATAGAAATTACTCATTAAATCAGGATAACAGGCTATCATGTTGGTGACTTTCAAATGGTTCAGGGGAAAAAAGTTATTTGTACTGTTCTTGCAACTTTTTTGTAGGTTGGTCCGAGATTATTAAGTAAAACAAAACAAATCCTCCTGTCAGTTGTTTCAGTAGCTCAGACTTACTAATTTATCAAATGAATCGTTTTTATAAGATTTAAAGGGTTTGCTTTTGTGGGCTGTCTTGTCTTGCAACTGCCCTGCCAGTGTGGCTTCCTGTTATATCTTGGTTAGTCTTTTCGCATGCTGGCTCTCAAATATTTATGAACGTCGCATTAATACATTCTTTCCATGCTCATTATTTATTTCCTTCCCCTGTGTTTTGCCTTTGTGACCCACTGCTTTTTTGAATGCAAAATATGGTTTACAAACATATGGCACTTTATTGTATTCAATGATAATATTATATTTAATTTTAACTTGTTTTGGGTATGCTATTTTTTCCTTCTCAATTTGCTGGTGAGCTGTTTAAGAATTTCTTTCTTTCTTCTTTTTTTTTTTTTTAAGCACACTGCATCTACCGCAATACTGAGCATGTGTCAGTTTACTTTATAAAGTGTTGGGCTGGTTGATTGCTATCTTAGGATTTAAAGTTTTTAGAAAGTTTAAGCAGGGTAAGGGGAATTTGATAAAGTGGTGGATGTGATGCTGTAGCTAATTCATAATCTCGCCAGCTCATGTTCATGTTTATGAATCGTTAGTCCATGGAGGTTTAGTATTAAACACACAGGTTGACACTCTTAACCAAAAATAAGTGTTTAGGCTTTCGGATTTTTTTGGATTTTGGAATATTTGCCATGTATTTACCAGTATCCCTAATCTGAAAATCTGAAATCTGAAATGGTCCAATGAACATTTCCTTTAAGCATCGTGTCAGCACTAAAAAAGTTTCAGATTTTGGAGCATTTCTGATTTTTAGATTAGGGCTACTCAACCTGTATTAGGACCATGTTGCTCCGGTCCAGAAATTTGCATGAGTCAGGGTTGGGGTTAGGGTAGCTATGAGGCGGAAGTTCATTGTCAGAACAGCCTTCTTTCTATGAGAACATTATGTGTAAATTGTCAGTCTGGTGGAATCTGCCCTTTCCCCTTGGTAGAGAAAACTGTGGTTTAACCATAGAATTGGCTCCATACCTTTCTAAAAGAGGGCTTGTTTTCCGTGGATAGGTTGAAGGGCAAACTTCTCTTTAACAGTTATACCAATTTTCATATTTCTCAGAATGATCAAGGAAAAGAGCTTTTAAACATCCAGGGTGGTAGTTACATTGCATTTAGTATACGCCTACACATCAGACTTTTCTTTAGCATTTTGTAATTTTTTTTCTTGCTGCTTTTACAGTGTAGGTGGCCTTCTCCGGATTGCTTTTGACAGGAAATTGAGCAACCTTTCTTTTTTGGAAGAGAATATATTTTGCTGCTAAGAGAGGAAAAAAATGAAGTGTTTATATTTTGAAATTTTATTATGAGTTTTCATTTAAAGACCAATTTAAATCTAGAAAAATGGGGCTAGGGGTTCGATTTCGTATTTTTTATTATTACTTCTGAACCTTCCTAGTAATTTCTGGGCTTTCCTTTCTTTGTAGCATTGCTTCATTCTCTCAGCCGTTGACGGGTATCGGGAAGTTGTTTTTGACCTGGTCATATATTTTTCTGGCTCATGACTGGGGCTGTCTTCCCCAGTTAACTTCTTTCTGTAGTGGAGGTGTGGGGGCTCTCTGCAGATTTCACAGGTGCCTTGAATCTAGAACATGCGTCAGCCCCGTTTACTCCATTTCAACTTTGGGTGAGCACAGTGTTAGTAAAGTTTCCCAAGGAGTTGACTGGTGCAGAGATCCCAGGGTGTGGGTGCGAGCTCCAGACTGGGGTCCTGCCCCTGCCACAGGCTCTACCTGGATTGCCAAACCTCTGGTGCTTTGGAACATGAGCGCAAAGTCTCTGCCCCTCTACCCACTGCCCATGGCCTGCTTGCTGCTTGGGGTTATTGTGGTCCAGTGTGATTTTGGCAGTTCCCGTGTAGCACCGAGGATTCCAAGGAAGAAGTCAGTCTTTAATTAGAAGAAACCCATTTGCCACATATGGAAATCTCATCCAGTTGGAATGGAGTAATTCTGATGGAATCTTTCTAAGTGTGTTCATAAATCATACCCTTTTGTGTGAGTTTAAAATATGCATGTTTATTCATGTACCTAAGTGGATTACAAGGACAGATCAGCTGCCAGGTATGTCTTATTTATGTAATTAGTCTTATTTATGTAATTAGTTATAGCTCGTTAATGAAGATTAACAAAACAAAGCATATATTTGGAGTGTTATAGATTTCTTTCCCCATTCTGTGGGTGCAATATGTAGGCCAGGCATGTAAACACTGCAAGTTTTATTATCTGGGATATCCGACATTCAGAATATCCTTTTAGGTTTCTTTTCCCCACAGTTTTCTTCTGACGTTTGTACCATTTGGTTTTGGTAGTATAGGAAAGACCTATAGCAGGGTCTTACCAAGCCCTGTCCTGCTGTATGGCATGAGGTCATAGTGCAGGGACATAATAGACCCTTGGTAAGTCTTGCTTTGAAAAGTGCTTTTATATGTGACTGAGGAAAAGATGGGAATCCTGATGTCCAGGTGACAGGCTGGGAAGAGGAACTTCCCCTCTTGTCCTTACCAGGAATTGGGAATATCTGTGAGTGACACTAAATTCTGGTTATTTTTACTTTTCTTAGCTTCCATTTTATATGATTGGGAACGGGGTTTGGCAATTAACATAGTTTGAAATAGCATTTAGCCTCAGCAAACTTTAAAAAATTTGTTTCTTGGATGCTCTTACGGACATGTATAGTCTGACTTATTTTAGTATTTTTAAAAATAGTACATGTGATGCAAATTACTACTATTGGGCATGTATGTGTAGTCTTTAACCAATAAGAAGCTTAGCATTTATAGGAAATATGACTGTGGTAGGAGCTTATTGCCTATCTGAAATGAGCAATGTGAGAATTGTAAGATTTTTAAATAATCAGAATGTTTGGTTGCTTTTGGAGCAAGAATTTTAAACCTCACCACTATTTTTATTTGGGGCAAAATAATTCTTTGTTGTGGGGGCTGCTCTGCACGTTGTAGGATGTTTAGCAGGAACCCTGGCTTCTACCCATTAAATGCCAAATAGCAACTTCCTTCCCCAACTCATGGCAACTAAAAATGTCTCCAGACATTGTAAGATGTCCCCTGCAGCACAAAATTGCCCCCTGTATAGAACCAGTCTTTGGAATAGTGGTTCCCATAGGCAAGTGATGGACTGACCATATCAAAGTCACTTTGTTGGGGGCTTTTTTACACATGCAGTTAATGGCTGTTGGTTGTGTGTTTTGAGCTGAATGTAAAGAGATTACAAATTAAAAAGGGTTTTAGAGGCAAAGTATAACATTCTACAATCATGTTTTGATTAGTAGCAGTGATTTTTTTCCCTTTTACTTAGTATGAGGTACAGTTGTGTGTTTCTCAAAATTTGAAAATTACTGTTATACTAAAGTTCATAATTATTTTAATCTAGGTTTTGAGAGATTACCTCAAGTTGGACTGAAAAGCAAGATTTGCTACTAATTTTGAAATGGAATAAGGTGAGTTGGTGGATTAGTCACAGAGTCATGTTGGGGGAGGGGGATGTCAGTCAAACTATTGTTCTTAGAAGATCTACTGATAGCGGAATTTTGATTTATCAATGTGAGTCCTGTATTTCCTCCCACGATCTTTCTCCCTTTTGTTGTTTTACTGGTGAGCAGCAGAGGTGGAAAAGGAGAATATGGGAAACACTTGCACAGTTTTAGTCGTTGATTTCTGAATTCAGAGTTTTCATCTTTACAGATAAAACAGTTGAGATATTTTTCTTTTTTATGTATTTAGTTTTTTAGAGATAGGTCTCACTCTGTTGCCTAGGCTGAGTGCAGTGGCGTGATCATAGCTCACTGCAGCCTTGAACTCCCGGGCTTAAGTGATCCTCCTGCCTCAGTGTCCCAAGTAGCTGGGGCCACAGGCACACACCACCATGCCTGGATAATTTATTTTTTATTTTTGTAGAGATGAGGTCTTGCTGTGTTGCCCAGGCTGGTCTTAAACTCCTGGTCTCAAGTGGTCCTCCCTCTTCAGCCTCCTGAGAAGCTGGGATTACAGGCATGAACCACGATGCCAATTTCAGATATTTTTCTGGCTACTTAAATTAATAAGTTTTTCTGTTACATACTTCTGTTTCCATTCCACAGTAAGTGAATTAAAAAAAATCATCTCTATGTTTCTTAAAATTTGCTGAGAATTTATACCTCAACCCATATTCTAAACAAGAGTCTTGCAAACTCTGATGCACTGGTATATGATTTGGAATGCCAAGCTTATCCTGAATAATTGAGAGATGGCTGGATATTCTACTCCTTGACTGATATTTACTGATGTATGTGTTACCATTGGTCTTGGAGCGATTGCTCGATTGCTCATAGCTACTCCTGGTTAGAAACCCAGTTCTGTCCTAGGTTATCCGAATAGTTAAGTGGACATTTCTTAAACATTTTAAACAATTATTAAAGGATGTTCTCTTATTAAGAAAAATAACAGCTTAATTCAGATAAAGAGAGACATTTTCTGCAGGCCAAAAGTGCTATATGTTAAGCTCTGGGGTTGTGTCGATTTCTTTGGTTTAGTTACTTGTACTTAACCTTGATCTCAGCCAGATGCTGAAACAAAGACCTTGAGATTTTTCTTATCTGCTGCTTTGCCAGAAGAAAATTGCCTAAGGAGTCAGCTCTTCTGGAGAGAGATTGTAACCCGTAAAGGACAGTGAAGTTATCTGAGCATCTCACTTCCTTAAACCTTTGTGCAGAGCTAAGGGGCTGGGTAATTGGAGCACTGCTTTCAAAGTGGCTTACTATTTCTGACCTTCCTTGAATTTCAGTAAGAGAAATTGGGGAATGATTATCTCTGAAAACGTTTTTAAAGTACATTAGGACACTTTCCTGGTTGCTTTATTTGACCATTCCCAGCGTTATTCTTCTTTAACAGAGGCGGAATCCAAGAAAGATTTTTTAGATTTCCATAATTTTTAGCCATTTGAAGAGCCCAAGGTTGTTTTTTTTTTTTTTTTTTTTTTTATGAACAACACAACTAGAAAATTGTCTTTGAGAATATAGCATCTTTGGAATCTTCTGGAACTGCTTAGTGGTGAAGCAAGCAGTGTTCAGGAATGTTCGATGAAGGTAGCTGCTGCTCCCATCCTGGAGAGGGAAGAAAGATCAGTGCATATTATTAAGTGCCCTCTGTTTTTTACTTAAGTCTTGGAAGTTGTTTTTCAAGATACACTTTTTTGTCTCCTGAGTGTACCTATATGTTACAGAAATGTGTACCTTCAGTGCAGTTCCTGTATATCTTATGGTATTTTTTAAAACATTCTTAAGTAAGGATAACTGCTGGTTGATAAACTTGAACGTTGACAGTTTTTAGCAGGGTCCTTGTGTTTTAGATACTGCTGTCTGGTGTGGGCCAAGTGAGGCCAAGCACTAGAATAGCTTCCATGTAATAGCAGCCATACCTTGTCTTTTGAATTGAGTTGCTTGGTTTAATAACCTGCACCCCGGGCCTCTCAGTCACTTTTTTTAATAATAGTGATCTCATGATGCTGAGATGGTCTATCTGTTGGGTCAGGTGGCAGATACTTCTCTTGTGCATCCATACTTGGGTCTGCTCAGATAACAGAAGGGGAAGGCCATAACTGGGCAGTTTTCCAGACCTGCTGGTGACATGACTCTTGGTCTTCTAAGCGTATACTTCCTTTCTAAGTGCTCTCTCTCCACTTAAGGGATATCTATTAATGAAACAAAAATTCAGAAACACCAAAAAAAAAAAAAAAAATCCACAGAACCTTGTATTTTAT
>NW_012150840.1:11647043-11648048 GCF_000956105.1 Propithecus coquereli
TTTTTGTAGAGATGAGGTCTTGCTGTGTTGCCCAGGCTGGTCTTAAACTCCTGGTCTCAAGTGGTCCTCCCTCTTCAGCCTCCTGAGAAGCTGGGATTACAGGCATGAACCACGATGCCAATTTCAGATATTTTTCTGGCTACTTAAATTAATAAGTTTTTCTGTTACATACTTCTGTTTCCATTCCACAGTAAGTGAATTAAAAAAAATCATCTCTATGTTTCTTAAAATTTGCTGAGAATTTATACCTCAACCCATATTCTAAACAAGAGTCTTGCAAACTCTGATGCACTGGTATATGATTTGGAATGCCAAGCTTATCCTGAATAATTGAGAGATGGCTGGATATTCTACTCCTTGACTGATATTTACTGATGTATGTGTTACCATTGGTCTTGGAGCGATTGCTCGATTGCTCATAGCTACTCCTGGTTAGAAACCCAGTTCTGTCCTAGGTTATCCGAATAGTTAAGTGGACATTTCTTAAACATTTTAAACAATTATTAAAGGATGTTCTCTTATTAAGAAAAATAACAGCTTAATTCAGATAAAGAGAGACATTTTCTGCAGGCCAAAAGTGCTATATGTTAAGCTCTGGGGTTGTGTCGATTTCTTTGGTTTAGTTACTTGTACTTAACCTTGATCTCAGCCAGATGCTGAAACAAAGACCTTGAGATTTTTCTTATCTGCTGCTTTGCCAGAAGAAAATTGCCTAAGGAGTCAGCTCTTCTGGAGAGAGATTGTAACCCGTAAAGGACAGTGAAGTTATCTGAGCATCTCACTTCCTTAAACCTTTGTGCAGAGCTAAGGGGCTGGGTAATTGGAGCACTGCTTTCAAAGTGGCTTACTATTTCTGACCTTCCTTGAATTTCAGTAAGAGAAATTGGGGAATGATTATCTCTGAAAACGTTTTTAAAGTACATTAGGACACTTTCCTGGTTGCTTTATTTGACCATTCCCAGCGTTATTCTTCTTTAACAGAGGCGGAATCCAAGAAAGATTTTT
>NW_012150840.1:11648897-11654968 GCF_000956105.1 Propithecus coquereli
TTTTTTCTTTCCCTTTAAAATTTTTTAAAAATTGATATATTCTTCCTAAATACCCAGCCAGAAACATAATGTTAATTCATAATGATCTCTGAGTAAATTACATGCTTTACAAATTAAAACATTTGAATAGTTTTCCCAAGTACTCTATTTTTGCTTCGGATTTTCCCCTTATCTAGACAGTCGTGCACTCATGGGTAAGTAAGATATTATTTAAATTTTTCTACTATTTCCATTTGGTTATTTGCATTTCAGCCTTCTGCTTTTAGTGAGAGAGCAATTGGGGAAATTAAAAAGGTCCCTACTTCTTTCTTTTCCTGAAAATAAAAAAAATAACATTTGTCACGTTTACTTATGAGATTTAATAGTTTGCTGGTATAACAAGTGAAAATAAAGACATATTCTTTTGCTGTTTTATAGGACATCCCAACAACCACTCCATAGGTATAAAAGGAAAAGAAGAACAAATGCACGAAGGCACATTCTTTTAGACTTTTCTTGGTGGTAGCAAGAAACCAAATTACCACAATGCCTTACGCTGACACTAGAATGATCATAGCAGATTCAGAGGTCAGTAATAGGAAGCCTAGAAAACTTTCCTCCCTGGCTGTCCAGCCTGAGGGATTGCTGTCTGACCCCTAACGGTGCTCTGATGGACCCTGTCTCTTTTCTCCTCATTATTCTAGCAAGGTGTGTCTGTCATCCTCAGAACGTGAGAGAACAGCTGTTCATATCCAGTAGAGTTTCCTCTTTAAACATACTTCACTGACAAAGACAATAGGTTAAATAAAAATAGGGCTTTGAATATATTAACTCCAAGAAGAGAATAACTCACATGTTAACCCTGCGCAGGCTTGTGAGGGTGTTTCGGTGAGTGTGAATTGAAGTTCCACAGTGGCATTGAGAGTAGGTACAAGAGGGGGACAACTTAAGATAAATACAGTTGCCCCTTGAACGATGTGAGGGTTAGGGGTGCTGCCCCCCAGTTGAAAATCTGCATACAACTTTTGACTCCCCCCAAACTTAGCTACTGATAGCCTACTGTTTGACTGGAAGACTTACCAATAATAGAAACACTCAATTAACACATATTTTGTATGTTATTTGTTATATACTGTATTCTTAAAGTAAGCTAGAGAAAAGAAAATGTTATTGAGAAAATGGAAAGGAAGAGAAAGTATATTTATTATGCATTAAGTGGAAGTGAGTCGGCGTTAAGGTCTTCATCCTCGTAATCTTCATGTTGAGTAGGCCGGGGAGAAGGAGGGAGAGGAGGGCTTGGTCTTGCTGTCTCGGGCGTGGCAGAGGCCCAGAGGTGGAGGAGGTGGAAGGGGAGGCAGCAGGGGCAGGCGTGCACAGTGTAACTGTCACTGAAAACAATCTGCATGTGAGTGGATCCGCACAGTCCAAACTTATGTTGTTCAAGGGTAAATTATACAGATAAAATTTTATTATCTAAATGCTGACTACAATATAAAAATATTAAAACTGTATAATAGTAAAGGAATGGTTATAGAGTCCTTTTATCTTTGGCTGTGGCTAATGTGAATTGAGTTTGGCTCGGCCTGAGTTCACTTCAGAATTATTTCATTATGCTTATTTATTATTCAAAGCCCACTTCTTTGTTCTTAAAAAAGAAAATGATTTGAAATCCTTTGGCCTAGCAGACATTTTTACCAGCCTGTAGAACTGTGATATGACCACTTTACATTTACTAATGCTCTTGTGCCCTTTTTCTTTTCATTAGGAACAACTTATTCTCACTAAATTCTTCTCTTATTTTTATGTTCATAAGAAAAGGGAGCAGTTCCCCATACGAAATAGAGAGTTGCCTTTTAAAAACTCATTCTAATGACAAATAGAGCAAATAGTAATAGGAATTTGAATTAAGTTGTCTTTGGAGGAGTGCCTTATTTGTTAATACCTCATCATTTTGGGGTGCCCTATGTTTGTGTGGGTATGATTGTCTGTAATGGTATTATATTGTAGTTTTATAATGGTACTATGTTGTCCACTTTCTTGTCCGATATTTAATACATTTAAAATTTGCTAATAGGAGTGGATTTGAACAAAAGTCAAAAGTACCGAATCAGGGAATAGAGAAGAGAGAACATTATCTGTCTGGATATAGGGGGAGGTCAGTGTGCGGAACTGTACAGAGTTGAGCCCCATCCCCTCCTGCCACTCTCTGCCTTATAAAGTTGGGAGAGCAAAAGCATTTTTGAAGACTGGCTTCTGGGAACAGCAGGTCACAGGCTGGACCTAGAAATGAAACTTGGGAGAAGCTTGCATTTGCCAACGCATCGTGATACGCTGATGTTTTCTCAAAGGACTCAGGAAACTGTTAGTGATGGGGGTTTTATTTTAAAACCTGGACTTTATTTTAATGTTTGTCAATCCCTAAGCATATTTTACATATGAAAGGAAGTTGTAAACGTCTTCACTAGTATTGAAGTGGCTTTCATCAAAACCATGTATGCACAATTGAGGCCATATGGCGGTGAAGCCTCACACGTGGGGAAGTCCGGCATGCCACGTTCTGGAGGCTTTGGTGCTCCTGGTGGGAAGGATTTATTGTGTCTTTTTGGAAAAGATTTTTGAGCAAGAGAATGTAGAGACAAGTGCCCTCTGCTTAAAGAGAGTTACTGCTCACATCTGCACAAAATACGCCAAGGTCTTCGGTTAGTAGATGGTAAAGGACGCAGGAGTGGTGTGGGCAAGCCGCCCTTCTACATGGCGCGAGCCTATTCAGAGCTGGGCATGTCTCCTGAACCGACGCTTGTCCCAGCATGTGACTTGCCCTGAGTTCTGCCCATAATGGCTTCCTTAATAAAGATGGACTTAGCTGAACTCTGGATGAGCCTTCAGTAGGGTAGATAATGAATGCTAATGGACTTTGTTTTTTTTCAGGGAGTCATTTTTTTTTTTTAAGTCTGTAACTTAATTCAGTAACTGACCCTTTTCTGTTACTGACCAATTTTTTTTTTCCAGTCAATTAGGAAATAAATGTTTTGAGAAATTGACTTAGGTAACACTTGATGAGTATCTATCTTTGTATAGGGACCTTCAGGCGTGTTTTGTCCTTAAATTAAAGCTTTTGTAGTTACAAGGTAAGAAAATACACTGCTTCTATTGACAATGACTTCCTCCCTGGATTTATTAGTGTACAAGTTAATTCAATGAAGCAAATAGTTATTTTACATCTAGTATATAGAGAGAATATTTTGCTTAGTGTTGACCAAGATAGAAATATGAAAAAGAAATGTCCCATGTAATCAACTTGTCTTTCTAGAGGGGGAGTTAGCTATAATTGAAAATTGTCATAATAAATGACCAAACTTAATAAGGCATTTAGTAGAAATGTAAGTAAAATGCATTGAGGCATCTATAGAGGGAGGATTAAATCCGTGGAGGTGGCATTACTTGAACTGGGCATTGAAAAGTCTGTCTGTCTTTCTATTAAAGGAGTAACATTTGTTGTTTTAGATAGCCAAAAGTAATTCATAGTTGTTGTATAAAATCTAATGTTCCTAACAGCACACAGATCAAAGTAAAAATCACTCAATTCCCTCCACATTACTCAGTCTCCACCACCCAGAAATAACTATTCCTGCTAGCATTTTTTTTGAGACAGAGTCTCACTCTGTTGCCCGGAGTAGAGTGCCGTGGTGTCAGCCTAGCTCACAGCAACCTCAAACTCCTGGGCTCAAGCGATCCTCCTGCCTCAGCCTCCCAAGTAGCTGGGACTACAGGCATGCGCCACCATACCCGGCTAATTTTTTCTATATAGATTTTTAGTTGTCCAAATAATTTCTTTCTATTTTTAGTAGAGACGGGGTCTCGCTCTTGCTCAGGCTGGTCTCGAACTCCTGACCTTGAGCAATCCACCCGGCCTCCCAGAGTGCTAGGATTACAGGCGTGAGCCACCATGTCCGACCCCTGCTAGCATTTTTACTTTTTATCTTTGAGATTTTCCAAACATACACAAAAAAGAGAATAGCACAGCTGAGCCCCTGTGTACCTGTAATTCAGCGTCAACAGCCAAGAACATTTTTCTATTCTAGTTCCATCTGCCTTTCTCCTGCTTTTTATGTTTTATTTTTTTGTTGTTCTTGGAATTTTAGACCACAACTCAGATGTTATAGCATTTAACCTACAAATACTTTAGTAAGTATTTTTTTACAGAGAAGCATTTGAAAAAATAGCTAGTGTCTTTACCATTAATGAAATTAACAATAACTTCTTAATATTTTTTACTAGCTAGTCATGTAAGCCCTGGTCCATGTTCAATTTTCTCCATCGTATGAAAGTTGTCATTTTACAGTGCTTTGTTGGAATCAGGATCCATGCAGGATTAACACGTTGCATTGTCTCTTTTAAATCTTTCTTAATCTGTAACATTTCCCTTCCCTCCCTTTTTTCATATAGTTTGTTCTAGAAGAAACTGGGTCATTTGTCCTGTCACAGGCTACTAAGATTTTAATAGTTTTCTTTCATTTTTCTTTTGCTATGTGATCATAGATATATTTTTAAATCAAAATTAGGATCATGTTTTGTATGAAGTTTTATAAGCTACTTTTTAAAAATTTAAAAAAAGAATTTTTAAACCTGAGGGGGTAGAGGGATTATAAGCTACTTTTTATACTTAATTTGATAAGGACATTTTCCTATTGTTTACTTTTCCACAATTAGTTTTTATTTTCTGTTACATCTTGTGGCATTATAGTAACTAAAATAGAGAAAGATGCATTTGATTGTTTTTAAAGTAAATCTTACATTAATGATATGTATTACAACAACAAACTAGGTCCTTTTCTCCCTCCTCTTTTCCTTTCCTTTTTCCTTTTTACTCCTACAGCTGTTACGGTTCTATATAATACTGGGGACGCAATTCGCTGGATTGAGAGTCCATTTTATTTTCCCCAAGGAAGGTAGAAGATGATTTTGTAAAACACAGGCTGATAATGGTTTGCTGACAGAATCAAAAATAGAGGAGGTGAATGGTGCTCATCCAGGCCCCAATTTTCTGTAGATTTATGACAGGAAGGGGACCCTACTTCTTGTTGTCACCATAGCTGACCTTTATTAAAATGTTAAGCTCCCATTCTCACATAAACTTAGGACACTAAGGATTGTCAGTGATTAAAAGGGAACATGAGGGTGGGTGTGGTGGCTCACACCTGTAATCCCAGCACTTTGAGAGGCTGAGGTGGGAGGATCACTTGAAGTCAGGAGTTTGAGACTAGACTGAGCAACATAGCAAGACCCTGGCTCTACAAAAAATAAAAAATTAGCCAGGCGTGGTAGCACACATATCTGTAGTCCTAGCTGCTCTGGAGGCTGAGGATCCCTTGAGCCCAGGAGGTCGAGGTTACAGTGAACTGTGATGATGCCACTGTACTCTAGACTGGGTGACATAGTGAGACCCTCTCTCTAAAAAAATTAAAATTAAAAAAAGGGAACATGACTTTTAATTTAGTGATGATAACATAATTTTAACATTTCTGTGTAAGGACCTTTTTCGGTTATTATCAAGGTTTTAGTCTGGGAAAGAGACTATTTGTGTAGAGTCACACCAGTAATAATTATACCAGCTGAAGCTTCATGTGGCCATCTAAGTATACGGGGTCTTGTGTTCCTCATTAAGTAAATTCCCAGCTTCATTTGTGATGTTGTGGTTGTTCCTGGTCCTTTGTGTTGTTTGGGTCTGTTCCCTTACTTATATTCAGTAGAGTTGTTCTATCCATTATTGAGAGTGGGGTATTGAAGTCTCCAACTGTTATTCTAGAACTGTCTATTTCTCTCTTTATTTTGTCAGATTTTTTTCATATATTTTGAAGATCTGTCATTAGGTGCATAAATTTTTCTAATTGTTACATCTTCTTACTGTGTTGTATATTTTATTGCTATATAATGTCCTTCTTTGTCTCATGTAAACTTTTTTGATTTCAAATCTATTTTGTCTGGTATTAGTATAGCCACTCCTGCTCTCTTCTGGTTACTATTTGTGTGAAATATTTTTTTCTATCCTTTCACTTTCAATCTATTTGTGTCTTTGAATCTAAAGTGAGTCT
>NW_012150840.1:11658430-11693349 GCF_000956105.1 Propithecus coquereli
TAGTTCTTGGTTATAAACAAGGCTACAGACAGTATCTTTGTCCTCGGCTTTCTGCATGCAGACATATGTCTCTCTCTGCAGTTTTCAGGTTATGGGATATTGTAATAGATACTCTCTAATTGTTTTACCAGAGCACTGCCATCAACAGAGGATGGGTCCTTTAATCTCGTATGTTCATGTGGAAAAATGGCAGGGGTAAGAGCTAAATTTGAAGAACTTATTATTTATAAATAAGTAGGCCTCATTAACTTAGAATATTTGGCTTTGAAGTTTTTTAAAGACTACTGTTATTTATTGCACTATATTTATTACCAGATGTGAATTTATTTAGAAATAGAGAATTCTGCAATGAAATAATTACAAGGAAATTATTATAATTACCTTTGAGCTTTTGTATAAAAATAACACCTAGTTTTAGAATCTGTACGTTGGGGGTAGAGCTAAGTATGAGGGTTGTCTTGAGAGCTTTGAGATTTGGAAGACCTTTTCGGTTGACCGCCAATCCCTGTTATAATGGCTAAAGAATGTGTTGTCTATGCAGACAACACACCTGCCTCATTGGGGACACCACAGGCAGAGGGAATACATAATTAGATGAAAGCCACAGCTGGGGCAGGAATAGGCACGTGCCTCCTTCGCTTTCCCTTAAAGTACTGTTGGTTTCAGAGTGAAGAATGGTATTTAGTATTCTTTTCCATTTCCTTTGAATGGTTGTCTGGTATGATGGGGGATATTTCTTTCTTCCTTTTGATCTCTTAAGAAAATTTTAAAAATGGAATGCTTATTTTATCAATGAATCATGTTTAGAAGCTTTGGTTTTTGAAGTGGTCAGTCGTGATGTGCCACTTCTCTCTCTCCACAATAGTTACCATGTTTATTCCTTTTTATTTCTAAAACCCTGGAGCTAGAGACCTCATCGGTGTTCTGAGCCTCACTCTATTCATCTAACAAATGGGGCTAAGAAGCCAGGAGCCCAGCAGGCTTTCTGGGAGCATCGGGTGCACGTTGCGGTGTCTCATAGGACGCGCGGTGTCTCATAGGACGCACGCTGTCAGCTGAGCAGGGCCAGAGAAATGATTTAGTCCGACCTTCTCCTATGACAGATGAGAGAACTGAGGCCGAGTGTGCCGTAACATGTAGTTTCTCTCCCTTCCATTCGTGCTGATTAAAATAATCTTTCTCACACATCCGGTCACCGTGTCACTCTGCTTCTTGAGAAGCCACAGGGGCAGCTTTTGCGCAGGTCATTTTCTGTGCCTGCGGTTTCCCTTTCTTCTTGCCACCTGGCAGCATGGTCCCCTGCTTTGAAACATAGTCAGGGTCATTTCCTCAGGAAGGCTTTTCCGGTTCATCTTCAAGGAGGGATGTTATTTCAAATCCTGATCAACTCAAGTATATCCTTCACTGTGGAAATTTGAACTTACTTGTGCGTTTCTTAGAAAACTCTGTGTTTATATTATTTATAAAGAAGCTGTATTGTAAAATGCTGGTTATTTAGGGAAAAAGAACTTCTTTAAAACAAAGCCTCACTTGTTAGCAGCCCAATGCTATTTGTGTGTTTTGAAAGGGAAAATTTCAATTGTTGAGATAATTAAACTCACAGTCTGCTTTTAGCATATTAACTGCTACTCACAGACCTTTGTTCTGCTTTTTATACAATCACCTTTCAAGCCAGAAGTCCAGAGCTAAGGATTATGTTAAAGAAGTTAGAAGAAAACTATCCACTGATAATTCACTTGTCTTTGTATGTGGATAAGTATTCTTGCAGCTTTGTCCTAGTGCTCTTATCTTTCTTCCATGCTATGAAAAGTGGTAAACATAATAAAAATATCATGTAGCAGTATGCATTTCAAAGAGAACTCACGAAGTTATATGTAGACTAACTAGTACATAAAAGGTCGCATGAAAGCCAAGTTAGAAGCTTTCGTAATCCTTAATGTGAATAAACAAACAATTGAATGAATGTTTCCCTGTATAACACACATTTTAATTTCAAAATATTATTGAATAAATCCTTTTTCCATTCGAGAACTGCTTGTGTATGCCACTAGTTTGTAATCAAATATTACTTGGTTTTTGTTGGATCACTGTGGAAATAGGAAGTAAAAATTATAGGTAGTTCCTCCTCTCAACACAGAGAAATGCATGTGTTGGGGTGTGTTTGTATGAAAAGATTGAAAGGTCTTAGTCTTATGCTTGGGTGTGAATGCAAAGAGTTATGATGGAATTTTACACTGGAAAGAACCTTAGTTGTTTGTTATCTCTTCATTTTATAGATGAGAAGTGTATATTTACAGAGATCAGGGGGTTTGCCAAGGTTATCTTGCTGTATAGTGTTGGCCCTAAGGTTCAGATCTCTGAGTTTGTGCAGATGGAGAGCACTGTTGATGCTTTTGGGAGAAACTTAGAAGTATTTTTTTTACCCTTTCAGGGAATTCAGAGTATTTCCTAAGTTATTTATCTTTTCAATTTTGGATATTTAGAAAATTAATTTATTGATGAAGTTTGAAGGTAGAATCTTTTGCCAGGACATTCTTAAGTGTGCTATTCACGAGTCATTTCCGGGGAGACATCACAGAAGATCACAACTTTGTCTGAACTGGAGTCATGTCATGTTCTTACATAACAAAATAAGGAATTTTTCTTTGAAAAGCATTTTAATAGCCTCTATGGAAAACACTCTTGAAAATCCAAGGCAGTTTTATACTTTTGACCTTTTCAAGTGTTGACTTTAAGTGAATCATGCCCAACTTGTATTGTAAGGATTGTCTCTTATCTGTCTTTATATTCTCTACAGCCCCTAACTCAGAGCAAAATGTTGAGAAAGTTAAGTTGGAGGGCAGTATATTTAAAATGCCTCTTTGTATTTTCCCACCTAAATTCTCAGTGAGAATTATTTCACCCTTCTCTGTCCCTTGCTTTTCTCTTCCCTGTCACGGGTGACTAAGGATCAAAGGACACCCTTAAAATTATTGGGACATTTGGAATACAAAATTTCTCACTAATTAAAACTTGGGTCACTGGACCAAAACATATTAATTTCGGCTTTCATTTGTTGAGCTCCTACTGTGTGGCAAATATTCTCTGTGTTCTTTGAGTACAGAGATGAGTTTGACATAGCCCCTACTTTAAGGACCTAAAATCTAGTAGGTAAGGCAGATAGATGTAGTGTATATTTAGGTGGAATAATAGAAGTGTTTTAAAAGTACTGAAACAATGCATATATTCTTGATATTTCTTATTAACAGTATATACAGGTATATCATGGATGATATAAATTGAATCACAAAATAATTGGATTTTTTAAAACTTAAATTTTATGTATTTATATAGCTATTACATGCCCAAAGAATAAAGTTCTAAGGTTATACAGTGAAACTAAACTATATAGATTTTATTTGTATTTCATCAGTTTTTCTGCTAATGTCCTTTTTCTTCTCCAGGATCCAATGCAGAAATTCCACATTGCATTTATATGTATGCATTATAAAAATTTGTTTTTACGTAAATGGTAGCATGCTATACCATGCTTTCATTCTATTTTCTAATTTATGATTATATTTTATTATCCAATCTCTTAATAATGGACTTTAAGTTGCTTCCAATCTTTTGATATTATTAGCAATGCTACAGTTGCTGTTCTGGAACTTGCAAGTGTGCAAGTTACATAGAGGAATTCCTGAGTTAAAGTATTGCTAAACTGCCCTCCTCAAATATTGTACAGATTTATACTCCTCTCAGCAATACATACCTTTTTCCTCTCCTTTGCCAGTAGTGTGATTTAACCTTTTGATCTTTGCCAATTTCATAGGTGAAAAATGAAATTTTATTGCCGTTTTCTACACATTTCTCTTGCTATAAGTGAGTTGAACATACTATCTGTCATATACTTAAAAGAGTAATTTCCCTTTCTGTGAATTGACTCTTGTGATCTTTTGCCCATTTATCTATGAAGATTGTCTTTTTATATAAAAAGGAAATTAGCACTTTGTGGTAGGAGCTCCTAGTTTTTTCCACTGGGTTTATATTTTGTCATGTATGGTAAATTTTGCCATGTATAAATTTTTTATTTCTGTGTAATCAAATGTATTAATATTTTACTTTATGGTTTTGCGATTTTATATCCTACTTAGAAAGGTTTTAAGCCCTCCAAGATGATGAAAAATGTTTCTTCCTTTCTTTTGCTATTTCTGTGGTTTCTTTTTTTGTTTAAATTTTTTGATGAATTTTGGATTTATTTTGGTGTAAGTTGGTAGCCAGTTTTCTTTTCCATGTCATTACATAGTTGTGCCAGCACTATTTATTGAGTAATTGATCTTTTCTACACTGATGTCACATTTTATCCTAGCAAATTCCTGAAGTCCTTTTAGAATTTTTGTTGTATCATTGATTTGACGGGCTATTCATGAGCCAGTTTCACGTCTTTTAAGTTATTATCCATGTATGATATGCTTTAGTATCTGGCAGGTATTAAAGCTAGCCCTCCTTTTACTCTTCTTTTTCATAATTTCCCTCATTGTTTTAGCGCATTTATTTTTCCACATGAGCTGCGGACTTAACTTCTGAATTCCCAAAAGAATATCCTATTAATTTTACTGGGATTGTGGTAAATTTATGTATCAATTTAGATTTTTTAAAGCATTGATGCTCTAGGAATTTGTTTTGTATAGCACCAATATTCTTCTGAGGTTTTATTAAAAGTTAATTTTAAAAAGATCCATTTCTGATACTCTCTGAAGAGGGCAGTTATTTATCATCTCACATTCCTATCACAGCAAACATTACTGTTTTTGTATATTCCCTTCCATTTCCTCTACACTTTTGGTGATGCTGAATCCTATTTTAAGGTCTTTTATTATTGTATATTCTGTAATATAGCAAGGTGCCAGTATTAAAGCTTAAAGGTAAAAGTTTAAAGAGATTATCCATACTGCTGTGGGATCCTCAATGGAAAGTATTCGGAAGTATCACTTAGTGAAATTTAAAACGTCCAGTGCATGCACGGTAACCCTGTAGTTACGTTACTCAGGGTCGCCCCTGTGGAAAACTGGGCAATGGCTTAAATATTGACTGCTTTTTGCAGCACCTCCTGTCGCCTTCATCATCTCCTTTCCTTTTGGCCATCAAATTTTGTTAAGGAAGATGCGAATCCTTGCAGAACTGGTTCATAGCCCATGCTGGCACTTTTAATTTGATTCTCCACCTTATTTTTTGGTTAAAAAAAAAATCTTGTCAACATAGTAATTCTTCAGATTAACATGTTAGGATCAGCTAGATGTTTTTTTTTGCCTCTTAAACTTCTTAAATCATCACCCATGTCTCCCCTTAATTCTGATAATTTCCTCTTTCCCCATTGAAAATCACCATAATGAGCCTTGGTACCTGATTGCAGTATCTTTGATGAGTGTGTTGGGGACGGAAGAAATCTCAGTCCCATGTGGTCTTCCTCCTCCTGTGGCCACTTCTGACCAGCCAGCTTAATGGATCCTGTTCTTCTGGAAGATAAGAGCTTCTCCACCCACTTCAGAGGTCTTTTATCTACTCTTCATTCCTTTCTGGGAGTACAACCTTTTTCACCCCACCCCCCAATATCTTTGCAATCTTTACTTCCATTCCAAAGGATTCAGCAGTAAACATTTATGGGCAGTGTAGTGAAGGGGCCATGCTGGCTTTAGTACCAAATAGACCTGAACCAAAATTGTATCAGAAAACAGAAAATTGTTTTGTGCGGAGTTCTAGAAAAAAATTCCCTTCCTTGCCTCAGCATCAGGTTGAAGAAAGAAAGGAGAGAACCATCTGGGAATTAGGGAAGGAGGAGGTAGGATTGGAATGTTTAAGCCACTAAGTAACTGTTAGATTGGTGCCTGGGGCTTGGGTCACGCTCCCATGTGCTTCTGCCTGCAGCTTTCCTGCCCCGCTCTTGGACCAGTTGGAAAGCCGTGGGCTGGTTACTATGGGAATTGATAGGTGCTGCTGGCAGTGGAAGAAGGAAAGTTCTTGGAATGGATCCAGAAATCTCAGGAGAGCAGGTTTTTCCCCCTCTGGCTTTTTCCTGCTTACTGTTCTTTTGATTTGGTTAACTGGCTCGATTTTAGCTTGAGGAGAGCCTTTCCAAGGGCTCACCTCTGGTATCCTAAGGAGGGCTCGAGCTGTCATCACGCAGGAAGACTTCGTGGAGAGGAGGACAACACAAAGCATCGCCGCTTTGCCGGATGAATTTCTGTCTCGGCGGTTGGCTTCTCAGGCCTCAGTGAACTCAGAATTAAACTCCAGCTTCTGTTTCTTTTTACACTGTCAAGGAATGTGCTACAGACAGGAGGGGGGAAGTCAGTATTTTATTCCAGAATCACAACGTTTCTTTCTTTTTCACCACCAGCAGTCCTCACGGAAAAAAAAAGAAGGTGGGGTGGAGCATTCCGTTTTGCCATGAGTTTACTGATTCTGAAATGGTGGAGATAGAAAACAGATGTTTTAATGAGGCGATATCCACATTGGACAGCAGCGAGGTCAAAATATATTTTATAAGTCAACTTTCGTTAATTTGATTAATCTAATAACTTAAAACCCTCTGCCATAGTGTATGCTACTTTATTTTTATAACTACTCATGAGTAAGGAATGTAAAGCATTAATTTATCTTCCTGAGAAAAGTATTTGGCCGGAGGGAGAAAGAATATTAAAGTATCATGGACATTATAAACTTTGGTAGGACAGAAAGAGGTTTTTTTCCCCTCTACATTTTTAGTTTTGGTCACTGTTTTCTGTTGTATCTGATTCTTTTACCAGTAATGAAAACCCTATGCAGGTAAAACTTTTTCTTTTGACTTTGAGAAGTTTTTATAGAATTCCTTGCCTAGATGTGAGAAGACTGTCTACATCTATTCAAACCTTGACTTTGGGATCTTAGAGGTGATGAATCACTTGGCAGAGGAACCCTGAGATGTTGAATTATCTCAGGATTTGGATGATTTATTTTTAGAAGCTTTAACGCTCCCTATTAATTCATTTAATTCCTGTTCTGTGGGGAGGAAGGGCGGGGAATGGATTGGAAATAAGGTCATCACACATAGGCCTTGCCTTCCTGGAGCTTCTGAACTTGTTGCATAAGTAGGATGATAAAGTTAAAATACAGGGGAGGGTGTGGTAAATTTTATTAGAGATGAATTGATGAAGTGTAATGGTGGCTCCAAGGCCAAGTGACCTTCCTGGGGGAAACTACAGAAGCCACCGCAGAGGAAGTCGCAGTCGAATACCCGTGACAGTACTCTACCTCTAGGAGGCATTTGATCGGTTTCAGCTATTATTATTTGAACTGGATCCTAAAGAATAAGCAACATTTCAACAAACACTTTTCTTTGTTTTTCAGCCTCAGAATTTCTTTAAATGTTCTGATTTTCATTTGCATTCTTCAAAATTTTGTTCTAATGTGTTTATTCAGCAGGGTGCCTGCCTAATGCCAGGTACTCCAGGCGAATGTGCGATCAGAGGAGGAGCTTCCAGTGGAGCAAACAAGTCATGCCACGGTGAAGGGGAGCACTGGGTGCTGTGGGAACGAGAGGGAGGAAGGGCCAGTGATCCCCAGGAAGGCACATGGGAGCGTGGAGGCCTGGGAGCGAGAGTTCCATGCTGACTTGCTTATAGCTACTGTTCTGCTGTGAAATACATGCAGCTCCTCCCATTAGACCAACGGGAAAGCTAAGGTTCATGGTCAAGTTTCAGTTCCTTTTCAAAGGTCAGACCATCTGCAATTGTTAGCATTGAAATTCGAGCCCATGACATTAAATGTTGCTCAGAAACCCCAGACTTTGCGCAGTGGTTGTTACGATCCCATGTTCAGGTGGAGGTTAGTGAGACTAAGTATCTTACTCAAGGCCTGTCCAGTACATGGCAGAGTTGAGAGGTGAAAGGTGGTTCCAGACTCATGCTCTGTCCACCTGGAGAGCTCACGAGGTGGGTGTTCAGCAGGAGGCACTGCAAATGCTCAAAGAAGAGATGGCCCTTGAATCAGGCATAACCGGTTGGGTGTCATTTGGAATTACAGAGTGGTGTCAGTGGACACTTAATGCATGTAGAATGTATGAGGAAAGACACAGAAAAAACTGAAGTGAAGAGTATAATCAGATAAGAAAGAATAGTTCAGGTTGCCTGGAGTGATGAGTGTGTGAGTGGTATAGAGGGAAATGGGTTTGAAAAATTAGGTTGGAACTGACTTGTCTGGGACTTGGAGTCCTACTTAAAGAATTCGAACCCTTTTTATGTACATATTGAGAAACCATTGATGGTCTGGGGCCAGGTGAAGGTGGCTGATATGATTTCTTTTTTTAACACCTAACTTGAATTTTGTTTTTAGCTATATCTTTGCATAAAACTGAAATTGTTTCTAGATTATTTAAAAGATATGGCTAAGGAAAGTTAAGATTCAATATTAAAAGAAAAACAAATCTCAGTTTACTATTTAGGAAAGATCATTAAACCTAGTTGTTTGTTGTTATGGACTGTGATTCTGATAGTATAAATTTTCAGAATCTTCTCAACTTGGTGAGTTCATGGCTGTGAGATGACTGGAAACATGGTATCGTCATAAATCTGTTTGAACAGTCAGCGGTCCCCAACCTTTTTGGCATCAAGGACCGGTTTCATGGGAGATAATTTTTCCATGGACTGGGGGGCCGGGGTTGGCAGGTGCGGGAGGCAGAGCTCAGGTGGTGATGCAAGCAATGGGAGCGGCTATAAATACAGATGAAGCTTTGCTCTCTCACCTCCTGCTGTATGGCCCGGTTCCTAACAGGCCACTGACCGGTACTGGTCCGCAGCCTGGGGGTGGGGGACCACAGTGAACAGTAGCATTTGTGCAACTTACTTTATATACATAGCCACTAATTCTGCCACAGAATGAGTTTATTTATGGGTCCATTTCATATCCAGAGTCTTGCATAGGGACTCCTTCCTGTGGGGCAGAAGGCTGGCCAGATCGTTTAGATAGGACCCGTTGTAGCCTTCCCTGGGCTGGCTTCTCTAGCACCAGAAAAGAGCCAACTCTGGCCAGACTTTCTGGTGGCTTCTATCTTTGTATTATTGCCCAGCAGTTCCTGAAGGATCCTGTTGACCCTTTAGCCATCTAGATTATTTATAAAAACATAGTCATCATACTACTATTTGGAGAGGACTATACTTTTATACTTAATAAATATTTTCCCATTTATTAGTATCAATGTAAGGAGAAAATTTGTTCAAAACTAGTTAGGATTGATTATGAAGCACGTTTTCCAGTTGAGCCTAGAGGTGGTGACATAGAAGGATGTAGTCTATAAGATTCCTGCAATCAGGTACTATGTTGTTCTTGTTCATCATTGTCTCTCCATGGCCAAGTATAGTGTCTGGGACACAGTAAGCACTAAATAAATACTCATCGAATGAACAATGAATCTTGGGTAATTGTTCATATGGAGTAGCTCTTGTAGCTGATGGAAAAACTGGTTACATTGTTAATTAAGACTCCTATCTCCTGGTTCTCTAGGTTTTAGTTAGTGATAAAGATTTTAAAATGCTTTTTGGATATATTGCTTCAAAATGTTAATGACGCTTTAAAATTCTTCTAAGATAAAGTAACCAAATAGATCAGCAGCAACTGAAAATATAAAATCTTGTGGGCTAATTAAAAAAAATTCAGAACATGCAGTATTGACATTCTCTTCCTTTTGCTTCAGAAAGGGTCACCATCTTAAATTAACATATCTCCTTTCCAGCCAAGATTTCATCTACTTGACTCAAAGCCCAGAGTATAGATGGAAGTACAAGAAGGTTTGCCAAAGCAAGGAACAGTAATGAGATTCCCCTCACCCTTGGCAACTGGGAATTAATTTTTCTAATTCTAGTAATTAATTATGAAAAATGTTATTTTATTAACATTTAATGAAGAGAAAGTTGAAATAAATGGAGAAATTTTATGTAAATATTAAATATTTTTAACTGATTGGCCAGTAAGAAAATATGAAGAAAAGGTAATTATTTAAAGATTTGATCACCATTAAAGAGCCTCTGTTGCTGTGACTTTTTACCTTTTCTTGAAGGTAATGTGTGGCTTGTTGCACAGTGAGGTGATTATTCCTTTAGAAGCTTCTGGACATCATTCATGTTGGAACCAGTTTATAGTTGTAGGTGAGGAGATAACTTCTGTGCTTTACAGCTCTTGTGTTCAGAAAGCCCTGAGATTTGGTTTTTATACCATAAGAAATTTCACAGTGTAATTCTTTCTCGGGAAATATTTAGCTGTTCACAGTTCCACTTTATAATTTTACAGTCTGCTATCTAGTGTGAAGGACATAATTGTTGAATTACACTTAAGACCTTAGTGGTAGTCTAGGTACTGTCTGTTATTTTTCATATTTTTTTATAAAAGTAGTTTTTTGGGCTCATCAATACATACATTTTAGAAACTGGTTAAAAAAAATTTCGTCATTGATAAAGAATTTTACCCTTTTATACTTGTTTGTTGTTCCTTGTAGTCCTTTTGATGGGCTTTTGAATAAATATAAAATGAGATTGGTTTTCAAATGGAAGCCACTTATCAAGTTGAAGCAGAGGATGCTACCAACATTTCATGTATTTGACACGACTTATGCAATAAGACCTTTGGCAAACCATCAAATATGCCTGCAGGAGCCCTTCCCTGACACCCTCTGTCATGACTGAATGCTTTTTCTTGAATGTTATGAGCTTCTTATTCTAAGCAGGTTAAGCAGAATGATTTCTACTATGTAGAATTTAGACTTCAAGACCCAATTGAACTTAAGATATTAAATGACACGTACATATATCTATAGCCATAGTTGCAACGACCCTTTTCTGAGGAAGAAAGGAAGTCGGTAGGGACAACTCCCATAACAGAGGCGCCACACTCTCCCACCGGGGATTCACTCTCATCCGCTTGTTGCTGAAAGTAACTTGCACAGGAATCCCCCTCTCCACTGGTCTATGGAGTACATCGCTTGGCACCTGCCTAGGTGAAAGGGAGAAGAGTCCAGAGTCACACACATTGTCTCGTAGACTCATACAAGATAAATAACACGTGAAGTCTAGACAGTCTTGGACATGTTTTCCTTCAGTTGTCGGTTTCTGTCCAGGCAATCCTGTTACAGTCATTAAAGCAAAACAGAACAAGACACTAGTGAAGGTTAGATGTCGTGTTAGAATGTTCCAATTTTTAGGTTCAGATACTCTGTACCCTGAGGTCTAGTCTCTGTGTATACTTAGTGAGTGCATTAGCCAATTCATGTTCCGGAAAGTAATACCCATTGGCACCTCTTTGGTGCCCAGAGCCTTTACAAATAGCGTGGGGCTACAGCCCTTCCCAGTTCTCTGTGGACACAAAGAATGACTTCATTTACTTCAATGGGATCCGTATAAGATTCTCAATCAAATCAGCATTCATTCTGAAAAAATAAAAGTATGCCATTCAGTACTTTTCCTTGGGGTTGTAGGATAATGTTTTGAAATCAGAGCAACTTCAGAAGAAAAAGGTAAAACATTCCCAGACTCTCCTGATTCATGGTTCTTAGAATAGGGAATGAGTAACTATCAGATTTTTCAATGCCTGGGACTCTTTCCCATCTACAGTTCCCAGGTTGGTATTTCTTTTGCTCATCCCAGGAGATTGGATGTGATTTATTTTTTGCAAATACACTGGTTAGTGTTCTCAAAGTGACTGTGAGAAACAAGACTGACCTCTTTCCCCTTGGTCCCTGGAGAATGGTGTTGACATTAGGCATCTCTGAGCGAGGCTCGGGAGGTGTGTTCTGCTCATTTCTTTGTTTGCACTGAGAACATAGTTCGGCTTTAAAGGCTTTCTCCTCCACCTATGCTTTTGAGTTGGAGTTTTTATATTATGTGAAGGAATCATGAATGGTAGTCTCATCTTTGGAAGATTGTAAAGATGCCAATGATGTGCTCCTTGCCACTAAAGCCTGCTACAGGGAACTACGGGCACTTGTTCTGTGCCTATAAGAGCCAGTTCTTAAACATGGGAGGAGGATACCTCCAACCCCAGGACCAGGTGGTACCCAGAGTTAGATGGCTCAGTGAAAGTTAAAAGATGCCAAGTTTAAGTAAAAATTATTTGTGATATGAACTTTAAAAATGGACATAGATTTTATTTGGTGAGAGAAAATGTGTTGATATGAAATAATTGCAATAAGTAGAAGACAACATTGCTTCATTGACGGTTTTTACTTATCCCCAGGTTAGAAAAAAATCCACTTATTAAGCTGAAATTTTTCTGAGTCATAATGGGGAAGAAAGGAAAGTAGAGAAACTCTTTTCTTTCAAAATTGTGGCCTCCTTCATAGTCCCTGATACGTAGAGGATTCTCAGTTGTCTGAGGCCTTGATGAAAGTCTAGGATTAGAATCAAGATACATTGTTTTCCTTTTAGAGGAATATTTGTCCATGAGTGCCTACTCCATATATTAAGGAATATAAGCAGTTTTCTCCTATCTGTTCTTGTATTGAGGTGAGAGAAGTTATCATCCAGATCTGAAACTTAATCTACTCTTTCTTCCTTGAGAGTTTTATTTTGAAACGCAGTCTGATTTTGGCCTGGCACAATCTGTCTGCACTCAGATGTGAATGGAGAGTGACTGGACAGTGTCAGATTGTTTGTACTGGTGGCTGACGACTTAAGTGCCCATGTACTTACTACATGGAGACGTGTATTCGATATTGTATTGCTTAGTGTAATTCTCTCTCACTTAAACTTAAAACATGCTGATTAGTGTAAACATTTCCAACATTTGTTGATTGTAACATTTGGATGACAGATATTTCTTACCTGAATTACTATTGCAAAATATGCCTTCTCTCCCAGTTATTGAAGTTGTTGTACCAAACAAAGAGTAAATAATATAGATACTAGGTAACTTAACGGAATTGTCAATTAAAACCAAATTGTTTTTCATGTCTTTTTGTTTATTTTAAAAGGATCTCTTTTTTGCCAACTAGGTAAGTAACAGAGGCTAATTTTGGCTAATTTGGAAAATAGAGAGGGGCAAAAAAGAAATCATGCTCATGTTTCTAATATCAATATTTTCTAAATGCTTTTATTCTTTTTCTATGCATGCATGTATTTTCTAAAAACAATTGGAATCCTATTGTGTATGTTTTGTATTCTACTTTGTATATTTAGTATACTTTTATGAATATTTTGCATCTCATTTAAATAATTTGTAGAAATACCATTTCTAATTGCTCAATAATATTCCATCCTGTGACATTTTCATTTGTCTAATCAATTATTACAAATAGATCTTCAATAGGTTTTTTTGTATGTGCATTTTTACATGCATGCTTGATTATTTTCTTAGAACAAGAATTACTGGGTCAGAATATTTGAATGACTCTTTTGTTGTCCCAAATCCTCCGTTTGACACATTAAGGGGCAAAACTATTGCCTTTTCCTCCTCTTCTCTTGACAAACTATATTTGAAAACACATTGCCAATTGGCGAGTTAAGCAGATCCTGCAGATAAAGAGAGATGGCCTCTAGTCAGAAAATCTCACAGGACAGGAGTCATCTGTTTGCTGTCTGTGATCTTACATCACGGACCAGAAGATTAAAATAGTGCCAGCGGCATTTGTGTCTGTGTGTTTGAAGTTGTGGAAGCCTGAATTGGGAACTACATTCTGTTACCTTTTACATTAGTATTGTAGGGAAAGGAAACTTTGCTGGATGTAATAAAGAATAAAGCTTGCAAATCACTGTATTCAAATGTTCACAGCTTAGATAAAAGGCAGTTTAGATCTGCTGTACTGAATTTGCTGTGGTTCCCCAAACAAGCCTGCAGTGCTGTGATATATTTGGGTGTCTCACCTCACTTCAGGGATGCCTTTTAAGAATGATGGCAAACGCTTCCCTCAAAGTTCTAGTTATTGTGCCAGTGTAAGACTCCAGGGACGATATTTGGCATTACTAGGTAGTGAATAATTGACCAAGTCTTACTTTTATCTGGCTACCATAGAATTTTTAAAAGGCATGCCCTGTTGATTTTTTGTTAAATGCTGTCCAGAATATTCATTTAATGTCTGTAGTTACTTGACTCGTGGCTCACTGTGTAAGTTCATTGTTTTCCAAGGTTTGTGGAAGCCTGGTCAGTGACAATGTGTGACAATGGCTAAAGATATTTTCTCATGGCCTCCAGAACAGCCTTGTGAGGAAGGTGACGGAGGAGGTGGTTGTCATTCCCCTTTTACAGATGAGGAAACGGAAGGAACTTGTCTAATATGCCCCTTGACTATAGCATGGCAGCTACTGTTCTTCTTTCTTTCGGTGCTCTTTCCT
This sequence comes from Propithecus coquereli, assembly GCF_000956105.1. NCBI lineage: Eukaryota > Metazoa > Chordata > Mammalia > Primates > Indriidae > Propithecus > Propithecus coquereli. Next base: position 11,672,761 of record NW_012150840.1, read on the forward strand.
TTACTTCACACTTTTTCTCTCCACCTCCATCATTTTTGTGGTTGTCTTTCCAGTGGTAGATAATAGCAGCCACACCATGATTATACAAACAGCTGATCAGTTGCCATGTGCCACAGTGTTTTCTAAGCGCCTTGCATGTCCTGACCCCCTCCTCAATCCTATGGACTAGGTATTATTCCCTTTTTAGAGGTGAAGAAACTGAGGCCCAGAGAGGGTAGGAAACTTACCCAAGGTTTGTAACACTTATGTCATAGGGTAATTGAGATTCTTAAGCGAAACAATGTATGTAAAATTCTAAGCAGATACCAAGCTCCCAGTAAATGATAGTGGTTATAATGATTACAGGGTGTATCCAGTTATGATTTCTGCTTGTATGTCCTTGTTGTCGTCAGCCAGTGAGCACATTGAGGGCTTGCGGTCCTGCTGGTTGCCAGCAGTGGAGGGCCTGGCACCTAGTTGTTGCCGTGTTACTGTTACTGTTGGGTGATCCACTGAATGTATGTGTACCTGTGTTCTGGGGTTCAGGATCTGATACCGGTTTTGTTCTGTGGTGATTAATCACCTGGCTAATCAGGTCATCATGGTTATTAATCCGTATAGATTATTAATACTCTGTACTCACGGTCTATACGGTGGATTCCCCATCATGCCTGGGGTACAATCCCCATGGGGCCGGTTGTGTTCTGAGGCATTAACACACTTAAAATGGCCTAGAGTCAGAGTGCTAACTCTAGCCACTGGAATTCTGTATTCTGAAGACCCCTTGACATTTAGAACAAGTATAACAAGAATTTTCAAGTTGGGATAAAGAGGACATTTCTGAAACTGGCTGAAGGACATGGAGTAAGGGAAAGCTGAAGATGTTTTTGCATTAGGGTTGTTCTGTTTCCCTTGAGCTGTAGCCAAGAGACTCTTCATAATAGCCTGCATTTCAGATCCAATTGTAAGAAAAAGTGACAGTGGTATAAAGGTAGCTGTTTACTCTCTTAGTTTTTTCTTGTATGAAGCTAGGCCTGGAGAACAGGCCATTGCTATCAGAGAGGGATGTTTGCTTTTTGAGTCAGCCTCATTCTCCAAAGAGAGCTCCTGACCGATGGCAGGACTGTGAGTGACCTTCGTGGTGACTGAAGCCAAAGGGACAACAAAAGGCTGCTGATGTTTTGATCTTAGGGTTCCTCTTTGGTTTGCCAAGGTCCAGTTTCAAATTACCCAATTAGCAAGACTACTTCGAAGGGAAGGGATCAGGAAATTTAGATTCTAATTATGGTTTCAATTCAGTGTAGCCTGGATGGTTTGATTAGCTGGGAGATTAAGCCAGATTTGGCCTTTGTTTTTCTCTGAACAAATGAAGTGACATTAGTTCTTTTGGGAAGGGTAATTGAAAGAATGGGCAAAATTCCACCCAGTACGTAATTTACTCCTAAGCTTCTAGGAAGCTGAATTCACCTCTTCCCTTTTTTGGTCTTTAGGATATCACTAATGTGAGTCATAAGGCTGCACCTCTGGTGACAGGGAAGTTTCCAAGTCCTTAGTTTTGTTCAGATAATAGAGCACCTGGAAGTCATGTGATTTTAATAGAAAGCCATGAAATGCTGATATACTTAATTCTGTCTTAGGATCTAGGAAGGATTTTACTAACAGAAAATGACCACAGTTTTTTGTGGACAGGCTGGACATTAACTTTTTAAAAGATGACCATAGTTATCTGCATGTGATATAAAATCACAACTGCTGGCTTGGGTTTGGAGGTGAGGTGGGGGAACTCAGCTAAGCAATGTTGTGTGTGTGTGTGTGTGTGTGTGTGTGTGCGCGCGTGTGTGCGCTCACGCCAGCGTCCTGCTACTGTTCTTCTCTCCTTTGTTGTGCGATGCGTGCTTTGTTGGTATTTGCTAGCAGATATACTGTGGCAGGTGCCAGCAAGTTAAACTTCGGAGAAAAATCTTAAAATTGAGAAAATTCTCCTACCAATTTAATTTGTTCTGTGAATCAGGAAGAATACCTACATTGTCTTGCTTTTTGATAGAAGACTACTTTTCTCAGATCTTTTAGCTTATTTTTTAATCTTAAAAATAATATATGTTCATTGTAAACAATGCAAGCAATAAAAGAAAACTTAAAAAATAAAAGTAAAAATTATCCCAAATCCTAAACCCAGAGGTATAGCTAACATTGTGCCAAATATTATTATATAATTTTTCCCATTTTTTATCATAACGTGTTAATGTACACATATACGTATGTAAAACTTTTTATTTGGTTTTATATTCTGTTGTATTTCTGTACGGAGGCCTTATCGATTTCTTGATCACTCCTGTGCTGATGTTATAGCTTTATTTTATTTCTCAGGGTGTCAGTTTATAGCTAGAGAGTATGTTCTCTAAGACTCTGTACCCATTTATGTAAAATGCTCTAAAATCTCTGTAAGAAAATGACCCTATAGCTGGGCTTATTGGCTCACACCTGTAATTCCAGCAACTTGGGAGGCTGAGGCAGGAGGATCACTTGAGGTCATGAGTTCAAGACCAGCCTGGGCAACATAACGAGACTGCTTCTGTAACGACAAAAAAAAAAAAATTAGCTGATTGTGGTGGTGTGTGCCTGTACTCCTAGCTACTCAGGAGACTGAGGCAGGAGGATAACTTTGAGCCCAGGAGTTTGAGCCTGCAGTGAATTATGATCGTGCCATTGTACTCTAGCCTGAGTGACAGAGCAAGACCCCATCTCTCTTTAAAAAAAAAAGGAAAGAAAAGAAAATGAGCCTATTAATTAAGCAAAACCTCAGAGAAATGAGTCATTCTGGGAAGCCAAGTTTTCCATGTAGTTAAGTGTTCAGCTGACTAATGAATAAGCGGGATTTCTTAAACATTTTTGATGGAAAATTTTCTAGATTTCCATTGCACATTTTGTATCATTGTTAAGTATATACTTTGACCCAAGAAATCTATTTGGAAATAATGTGCAGTAATTTATGGCTACATCCAATACTGCACCCAGCAATACGGCCATAACATTTTTACTCTAAAATATTTGAGAAACCATCAGAGAAATGTAAGTTAAAGCCACAGTGAACCTCACACCTCACACCTGTTAGAATGGCTATTGCCAAAACACAAAAGATGGCAAGTATTAGAGAATGAGGAGAAAAGGGAACCATTGCACGCTGTTGGTAGGAATGTAAATTAGTACTGTGGAGAACAGTATGGAGGTTCCTCAGAACATTAAAAACAGAACTACCATGTGATCCAGCAATCCCACTACTGGGTATATACCCAAAGGAATTGAAATCTGCATCTCGAAGAGCTGTCTGCACTGTTACAGTCATTGCAGCGTTATTCACAACAGCCAAGATGTGGCATCAGCCTAAGTGTCCAATAACAGATCTACGGGTAAAGAATATGTATATACATGCGATGGAATACTATACAGCCTTGAAAAAGAGGGAAATCGTTTCATTTATGACAACCTAGAGAATATTATGTTGAGTGAAATAAGCCAGCCACAGAAAGATGAATACCTTATGATCTTATTTATATGTGGAGAGTTGAACTCATGGAAGTGGAGAGTAGAATGATAGTTACCAGTGGCTGGGGTGAGGAGGGGTGGGGGAGAGGTAGGTCAAAAGATACAAAATTTCAGTTAGATAGGAGGAATATGTTAATTAATAAATTAATAGATAAGAGGTCTATTGACATGGTGGCTATAGTTTAATGGTAATAATGTATTCTTGAAAATGCAAAGAGTAGATTTTAAGTGTTCTCACCACAAAAAATGCTAAGTATGTGAGATAATGCATACATTAATTAGCTCAATTTCGTCATTCCACAGTATATACATATTTCAAAACAATATGTTGTACATGATAAATATATACAATTTTTATTCGTCAGTTAAAATAAATACATAAATAAATAAAAATTAAATAAAATATATGAGAAAAGGGAAAATGGTCATAGTAGAATAAGAGAAAAATGCATTTACAAGATTAGCTGGACCTGGTGGCACATGCCTGCAGTCCCAGCTACTCGGGAGGCTGAGGCAGGAGGATTGCTTGAGCCCAGGAGTTTGAGTTTGCTGTGAGCTAGGCTGACACCATGGCACTCTGGCCTGGGCAACAGAGTGAGACTCTGTCTCCCCCTGCAAAAAAAAAAAAAAAAGGAAGGAAAGAGAAGAGAAGAGAAGAGAAAAGAGAAAGAACCTACAGACCAAAGTATCATCATTAATGAAGGAGTTTGGTTTGGCTTCTTTTGCTCAATATGATGTTTGAGAAAAAATGTATCCATATTTTTGTGTATAGGAGGGGTCATTTTTTTGCATAGTATCCCATAAGGTGAATATATCACAATTTCTTCATCTACTCTACTCCTGAACATCGGGAATTTTTTATTTTGTTTTTTTTTCAGTTTTTGGCTATCACAACTAATGCTAGTATGAGTATTCTTATACTTGGTTTTGCTTTTGAGGGCACTGTGTACATTTCTGTTGGGTATCTATACCCAGGAGTGGGATTATTGAGCTGTAGGGATATGTATTTGTTCAGATTTAGTAGACATTGCAAAGCCTTTTACCTAAGTAGTTTACTAATTCACTGTCACAGTGTGTGAGAGTTCCAGTGGCTCCCCATCTTCATCAAATATTTGCATTTTTAGACTTTTAATTTTTGCCATTCTGGTGGATATAGAGTGGCATCCATTGTTGTATAGATTGCATCTCCCTAATGACTAATGAGAATTAGTGTGTTGACCTGAAGAACTTCCCTATGGGCAAATCTTATGTTATTAGATTTTAGGTTTTTTTTTTTTTACATTGATCTCTGCTACTTTGACTTTGTTTTAATATTTGTAGATGCTATTATTTTCATCTGACATCAAATATATTGTGCCCTGAGTTTTTCAGATCTCCAGACCCAGCATTGATTCTTCTGCGTCATTTAAGTGAGGTGATCACTAATAGATACAACTTGTCATGCAGCCAAATTTTGCTGCTTGATGATCCAATTTCATATGACTTTCGGTTCCATGTTTAGTGAATATTTGAAAATGTAAAATATTTCATGTTATCTATCCATTTTACATTATGATTGATTAAAATATTGATCAAAGAATTCAACTTAAGAAATCCAAAAGGAAAGACTTTTTGGCTTTAAATCAGTAATTGTCTTTAGACCAACATGCCAGGAATGACTCATCTGTGCTTTATTCAGAGTAACTTGGGTTGAAAAGAATCTCGCTCTAGAATAGAAAAGTCCAAGTAAATTTAGTACAGGTAGAACTTAAGTCTGAATATAATAGCTGTATGGAATATTGGTGGGAGAATTGTAATCTTGGAGTCCAGTTCCCAGTTTTTAACACTAAATTTTCTTTGATCATGAAATGAAACTAAGAGATCCTTGAATTATAAATCTCAGGAAAGGCAGACTTCGTAGAATTTTAGTCTACCATCTTGAAACAGTATGGAGACTGAGCAGTCCTGTGACACAGGCTTGGTACCAGATTGCCATACATATCTCTTAATTATTTCTCAGTAGTACTGTGAGATAGGCAATGTTATACCCATTTTATGTGTAAGGAAATTGAGGCTGAAAAGGTTATAGGAGGTCATTAGAAATGAAATTAGAAAGGGCAAGTGGAAATTCCCTCTGACTTTATGATTATACTGATGGAAAATTATGGTATTTGGAACCTTCCGTTTAAATTTAACAACTCTGTCAACACTTTGAATTTCCTGGGCACCAAACATATGTAAAAGTAGAGTGGTAGTTGTTGAATCTTAGATGAAGGACAGTTAAGGAATTGTAAGGAGAGAGTTCTTGATTCATACTTTTTCATATTAAGTAAACGTTTTCAAGCAAACATCTTGATTAAAGATATGTATATCAGTAAATGTAATACCAACAGCAACTGGTGAGTGTAGAGAAATGGCCTGACTTCAATTCTAAGAAAAGAAAAAAGCATGCATGCATTAATGCCTGTCTTGAGCCCTACAACTCCTACAAGACCTTGCCTTAGGTGAATCAGACATAAAGCCTGCCCTCCAGGCACTAAGTGTTAGGGATGTATAGGAAGATAACCTTAATGCAAGAGAGAAGGGGAAACTGGCCCGAGATAGGTGCAAGAAAAGTGCCACAGAAATTCATAGTAGCAAGTGATGACTTTCAACTGCAGCCTATCACGAAATGCTTTATGGAGAAGGTAGTTCTGGAACTGTCCTTGGAGAATGGATAGAATATGGACACTTAGAAATTGGTGTCCGGTTCGGGGAAAGGCACTATAGAGTTTATCTTTTTATAACTGAATAAATATACTGATCACGTAAATGAGTACTATTAATAAAATTGGAGGAGAAAGTTTACCCATCAGCAGCAAATGGTGTGTGTTGTAAAACCATAGCTTTCAGGATGAAGGTCAGACAAAACATGCATCAGATGAGTTCTTTTAGCTCTGGCTCTGTCTACCCAGTTACTCCCTTCGTCTGCCCTTTTACTGTGAAGGTTCAGAATCGTGTGCCTGCCGCGTGAGACTAAACATCCAACCTCACACCTTCACACTTTCACGGATGCTGTTCTCCCTGCAGGGATTATTCTTGTTGCCACACTTATATTTGACAGGGCCTGACACAGAGTAAGAACTTGCTAGATCCTTCGTGAGTGAATAAAGGACTGAATGAGATAGAATTCTGTGCCTTTTTACTAAGTTCATATTTTTAGCATGTACAAATACTTGTTCAGATAGTTACAACCTGCCCCAGAAAGTCATTGTAGTGTAACTACAAGTTGGTTAATAGGTAAGAGGAAATGAGTATATAGTCTTGTAACTTTACCTGGAAATTGTTTAGTTTTATCTTTAGCTATAACTGTGTGCCATTATTTGATCAAGTGAATGATTGCTAAAATGGTTGATTTCAAGCTATTGTGTTCTTTTTTCTCATTCCTTTTCTTAAATTATTTGGACTAGGCATAAGGAAGAAGAATGATTTGTTCCCGCTGTCTGTGTTGCTTGTTTAAAATTTAAAATTCTGTCGGCTTCCACAGTGCCGTTGTTGTAACCACAAGACAAAATTCCTAAACTAGAAATCTTTAATTGGTGTGATTTTTATGATTAGATTTTATTCTCTTAGGTTAATAGCCTTTTGATAATTCCAAATCCTTATTGAGAAAAGTGTAAGTTAACAATAATAATAATAGTTGCCATTTCTCAGTATTTAATTGATACCTGGGACTTTGCTAAAGACTTTGCATCTACTATTTCATCTTTTAACATTATCCTGTGAGGTGTTAGTGAATTTCCTCATGTTACTAGTAAGGCTAAATGGTTTCTACACAGTCACGTAGTTTGTAAGAGGCTGACCAAGAATTGAACCCACATTTCTTTGCCTTCAATGCCCGAGCCACTATGTTAAATTGTTCTTTCTTGTGTTTACCAAGTATTCTTTTCCCTTCACATATTATGGTCGTAGGATGCATTCTTGTTTTATGTTAAAATAATATGCTTTTTGGTGGTCACTAATCCTCTTTCTCTGTAGCAGTATTTATTGGTTTGACATCTTAACTACTGTAGTCAAAACTCTTTCATTTACTATTGTATTAATAGTACTTAGAAATTGTGTGGGTTTTTTGTTTGTTTTTACAGCTAAAGGGGAAAATGTAAATTGTTTTGTTTCACATGTGGTATCATTTTCTAATTGGTAGTTCAGTCTAAACAGATTCTAACAGTCCTCTGAGACAGAACCCTGGAGTTTAGATATTTCTTTGACTAATTTGTGTAAAATAGCTTCTCAAGTTGTTGTGCTGTATAACTACAAGGGCCTGCTGTGTGGATAGCAACAAAGAACACTTTTGTACTCAAGGTCAGAAAACAAAGAGAAGGGTAAATCCGTTGAGAAAATATGAGTACACATTAACTGATTTGTCATTCATCATATGCTTGGATTTGCATATGAAAAATTTGCAATAAATGTAAAAAATTCTTATTATAAGTACTTAACATCTGTATATTAAAAATACAGCCCTATCAATTTCATGCCCTAAAATACTACAGTGGATAACTGTTTATTATATATTGGTATGCCAGCACTTGTGGGGTAGGGTGGTATGCTTTGTAAATCCAACTGAATAGCATGTCTAGACAGAACCAAATGTATAATTATATAAAATCACAGCTCAGGAATTATGACTGAAAAACATTAATAATTATTGGCAACCCTAGGCCATTTTATATTACTTTGTATTCTTACAGTGTCGGCTTGTTATTATAGAAGAGTTAGTTTATTTTTAGACAAAACAGAGAATGTCTAAAATGTGATATGATAGGAATCTAGTTTTTTAAGTAAAATATATTTTCCGTTCAAACAACCTTATGTCTCTTGATCTGGGCAACTGAATAAATTTAAATAAAAATTATTGCTTCCAGTATTAAATTTGGGCAGAAGCTCTTTTGAAATGAACTTAATAGGACATCAAAACTGCCATCTGAAATCCAAAATTTTTTAAATGGAGACTTATACTGTGTACAGTATGTTTTTTAATACTTCAAACTGTCTTCACATCCATCTGATTTTTATTGCCTTCTCCTTCCGATAGTCTTTCAGTTGATCTACTCTCCTCCTGTAGCTATCAACCCTCCATTCTTCACAGGATAGAGATCACTGGCCTCTCCCCTTCCTCCTCTGACCTATCTGCTCCAGACAGGCTGTGATAAACAAGCTGCAGTGAACATTTTATTACTGAGTTGTAGGATTTCCTTATATAGTCTAGATATCAGTTGTCCCTTTTTTAGATTTGTATTTTGCAACTGTTTTCCCCCAGTTTGTGGCTTGCCTAGTTAGTCTTTTTTATTTAACAATGTTATTTGATGATACAGAGTTTTTAATATGATGAAATCTGATCATTTTTTTCATTTATGGTTATTACTTTCAGTGTCTTAGGAAGCCTTTACCTGCCCCCAGGTCCTGAAAATATTCTCCTGTGTTTTCTTATGAAAGCCTTATTATGGTTTTGGCTTTTATGTTTAAGTCTGTGATCCATCTTGAATTAACTTTTTTCACATGCTTTATTATTGATAGTCCTTTAAGAAAGATACTACCTCCATTTTACAAATGAGGATTTTGATGCTCTGGACATTATATGTAACAGTACATTTGATTTATAATTGTAGAATCTTTTGAGGGATAACAGAATGAAGATTATATGTTGGGTCATATCTGTATATAGTGTTTTGGTCAAAACCCTTTTTGAAACATGCACCCATCATTGTCATAAAAATATGGTTATTAACAAATGAATGTTCTTTTGGTAACAGGATTTATCCCTATAATAAAACCAGTGGTATTAAGTGCAGAACAAGACTGCAGCCTTGGTGGGCATATATTTTATCAGGTGGAGATGTATTTATTTACAAATGATCCATGCCGATGGCCTGGTGGCATTTGCCTGTTGAGTCAAGATACTTAGTCATGTTGCAATATGAAGTTAAAGTGAAAAAATCAAATCGATTCATCTGTTTGCTGTCAGTTTCTAGTTTTACCAGAGGCATCCCTTATTCCTAATATTTGAGATCTCTCCCCTGACAGTACAGTATCCAGCATTACCAGCGTCTGAGGCTGAAGAGAATCCTCAGCAATAGATGTTGTTTTGTCGATGGTATACATATTGGGTGTTTAGTATGCACAAGCCATGCTATAAGCATTATATTTTGTACAACATTCCAAATTTAAAGGGGAGGTTAAGAAAGGTTTTCATAGTCACACACTTGGGAGTGATGTGTGGGGGAACATCGTACAATCCTCTAATAAGTTTTCTGAATGGTGGCTTCTTATGAGTCCTTACAAGTATCTGAGTTGATATATTAATAGGTAACACGACAATACACTGGGAGTCCAATCGATTCTGAGATATTGCAGGAGAAAGGAAGAGGGCTCCATGTATTGAATACAAGCATGTTCAAGACACTGTACTGTAGGGATATTTAAAGAAGAACAGGACAGAAAGATGCTAAGGCTACTACTAAAGAGAACTTCACTTTGTTACTGGACTGCCATCCATTAGAATTTATGATTAAATCCATTTTTACCTTGTGATTTACTAGGGGAAAAGGATGCTCTTTATTTTTTACTGAGCAAATGAACAGAGCGAGAACTTTTGGAATACTCACTCGAGATCCTCAGATCCATCTGAGAGCTCATGTTGCCCATACCACACATTGGGCTGTGTCTGTGTAAACAGCAGAGAAAACTGGCCAGGTTCATAGTAGCCTTTCAAAGTGGAGTTCTCTCTGAGGAAACATTAGCTTCAGTTGATAACTCTCAAAGAAACTAGGACAGTTCCCAGGCTGCTCTTTGTTTGTATAGATAAACAACAGGCATTAATAGAACCATGCTGAAAAAAAAGAGTAATAAAATTCACTGTGTTCTAATTGTATCCCCTTGGCCAGGGTCGTGTTACATTTTTTAAACCCCAGAATGGTGCCTAAAGTTGAGATTTACATGCATTATAAACTAAATTAAAGTGATTTTTTAAAAGTGGTATTTGTTTTGTTAGCGTTTTCCACGATTTCTGATTAAAATGGATATTAATGGTCTCAAGCACATTGATCAGTTGGTTTTTAATGAACTGTTTTGTATCCTACCCAAGAACCAAACGTAATGGGCTTAGTCATTTGTTTTTTTAGTATATTTTGATAACAATTTTCTTTCATAGTAGCTCTCTCCATTTTACTTGAATTAAGTCATGCCATGTGAATGCTTTTCATGTATAAATTAGCTAGTTATTGACCTATGTAGTATTTAATGATTTTAGGACTATAAGGCAAACTTGTTTTATCTTGTAACTCATAGTCAGAATTTTGAACATTTCTACAGGAAAATTTTCCTGCTTGTTTAGGACAACACTTAATCGTCATGTGAAACCAGCAGTTCCCTTCGATTGCCATTTCAGTGTCCAAATTTATGTCAGCATTAATTACTGTCGCTGGGAGATTCTTTGAGCCAACATTGTATGTGTGTGGGTACTTACCAATGCACTGTTGGATGCTGCGTTGTCCAAGTGGCGTTGACTATTTTTACAGGTAAAGAACTATGAATATCTTGGCTTTGTAGATATCAGATTATTTGAGTCAAGTAATAATTTGCTTAACTATTGACTATATTTAAAAAGAAATTTCCCTAAGAAGCAAGCATCATTCACTATTTGTTTGATCAGATGATGACACTGACATTTTTATTGTGTAGTCATAAAATAGCTAATTTTGTTGTGTTTAATGCCAAGAGCAGATGCACTTCCTAATAAAAACAGCATGCAACGCCCAAATCTACATGTATTATTTAGAAGCGTATTAAAATCTTGGAGGTTTTTGTGATTTATATTGCGTTGTGCCCTATTTTCAAAAAAAGTATGTGATTGCAGCCACAGCTTAAAAACCGAAGAAGCAAGAATTGGCCCTTTTGTTTTCCAGTATAATGTGTTATTCTGAGAGGCAATATCATGTGTAGAGGTTTAACGCATAACTCTGGCACCAGATTATCTGTATTCAAATCTTGCCTCTGTCACTTACTAGAGTTGTGACCTTGGGTAAGTCACTTAACCTCTTCGTGCTTAAATGTCCTCCTTTGTGGAATGATAGTAACAGTGATAATAGTGTGCACCTGTGCAGTTGTTAAGAGGATTATACAAATTAATACACATAAAGTGAACAGTGCCTGGCACATGGTAAGGACAAGTAAGACAGTAAAGGGAGAAAAAGGTAGGGGTGTGTGTGTTACAAGGGATTCTCCTATAATCAGTTCCAATTCTTTTAAAGTTGGTCTTTGATTTCCTAATCCATCAATGATATTTGTAGGTTGACTTTCATGATGAATATTGTTCTAGGTTCTCTGAGGGGTACACAAAAGAAATAAAAGGCACGGTCCCTATTTTAAAAGCTTGACCCATATTGAAATAGGTACCAAAAAGGAGATATATATAAATCAAAATATTATAGCAATGTGCAAGTAAAAAGATCTTAATCTTTTGCAATAAATACAGAGAGGATGAAGTAGTATAAAAGGTGAATTTTGATCTTGGAGGACAGAAAGCACAATATACATAAAGCATACATATGTGTGTGATACACATAAAGCAGTACACATAATGCATCATGAAAAGTCTTAGCTTTGTATCTGTGAGAACCTCTTCTCTCTCTGAAAGAAAGCTCATTATTTTCATTGTTTCCTTGCAGGGCTAGTCATTCATTTAGATGAGTTCTGAGCCCCCCTGTTTTTGGTTAACTGTCTTTCTTGTTTTCATCTGTAGCTCTTGTAACTCCACACTGGAAACCAAGTGCTCCAGCCCAGTTTCCTGATTCTCCACGTCTTTTTCCATTTCCAAGCCCTTGTGGCAGGTGCTCATTTGGAATGCTCTGGAATGCCCTCTCTCCCACCTCAGTTTCTCTGAGACCGCACCCCATCCTTCAGGGTCCACTCCAGTCTCATCTCCAGAACACTATCGCCAACCTCCTAAACTGAACCCCAGCTTCTCCAGCATAACGTTAGTGTTTAGTTATTATTCTTGAGGGTGCTAAATCCACACAAAAACTCTTCAAACTATGAAGTACAGTACAGATATTAGTGGACAACACTGTCTTCTCTTTCTCCCATTATTTTTTTTTTACCTGCTATGCATTTATCCTGTCATTCCTCCCCTCCCCTCCCCCCACAGTCACTGAGAGCTCCTAGAGGTCGAAAGCTTTATGTTTCTTAACCTATCCACATGCCCCCCCCCGCCCCCCAGCTCTAGCTCTCTGTATCAAGGACAGTGTCGAGCAGTAATGAATGACGCTCTCTGCTAGTTGTAGCAGAGATGGCTCATGTTCATGCTAATGCAACTTTCTCCCAAGAGGCTGTGTAGTTAGCGTGGACAAAAGAGCAAGGAGTTTCGTTCTGAAGGACTTTGGTGTAGTCTGGACTTTACTACGGTATGGCATTGGGCCCCTTTTCATCCACATTCTCAAGAAAAACGAGGAAGGTGATGTTGCTGTATACTTCATGGGGCGGTGTTTATGAGTAGATGAAGTGATGTTTGTGGAAAAACAATTTCGTTAATTTTCAAGTGTTGATTAGTGGTTTCTAATGAAAACAAACAAATCGAAGTTAGAACTTTGATTAAGCATTGGATAAGTTTATAAGTCATGCTCAATCCTGACCCAGAGGACGACACAGTCGTGTGAGTGGGGACAGGGCTGAAGGGAGACCTGGCTTACTCCGATTGCTTCAGCCGGGCCTGGACCTGCGCCTGTGGTAGCAGCCTGGGTCGAGGTGGGGCTGGTGGTGCTTGGGAGACCCCTCACCATGTGTCAGAGGAGCTTAATGAAGAAATTCTAGGAGCTTTGTAACTACCCGGGTATTCAGATTGAGACAGGGAAATGATTAAATCTGCGACATACCATTTCTCCACACCAGCAGGAAGTTTACCTTGGAGAGCTTTGGATGGGGCCTTATGTTACTACATTTAATACAGAACCTTTGAACAGTAAATGTGAAACCGGGTGATGATTACCAAATGACAGACACCCAGCTTGTCTCTCTTTCCCTCTCTCCCGGAAATTTATAGTAGATCCTGACAGGGAGAAGTTTATAAAAGAAGGAAGCGAAGTTAGCAGCAATAGCTTCCTCCAGTGACTTTGGGATTTGTTGTCTTGTATGTGTAGCAAAAGGAGTGGGGTCTCGGTAGGTGACTGTCTGGTGGGGCTGCCTGTGCATTGTTGGATGTTATAGCTCTGTGTTCTTGGGATCATGACTAAATCATGTCAACTTTCTGGACATTAGGGTCCATGTCCGTGAAATGAGGGCGTCAGGGCAGGAGTCTGTTGTCACTCCTAAGCTGTGGATATTGTGTAACTTAAAAGGTGTTTGAAAATTTTCTCCTAGTCTTCTAACTATATATGGAAAACTTCCCAGAGGAGTCTGAAGCTTTTTAGGAGGGTTTTTCACTCAACAGCGTGAATTAAGGATTTATCACATGCCAGGGACTGCTTTAGGGGCTGGAGGCACAGCTGCAAACAAGGCAGAGTCCTTTCCCTCTAGATGTTTACATTTAAGGAGAGGGGACAGGGAAACACTGAAAAGCACATAGAGAGGTGGCAGGAATTACTGTTAGATTGGGTGTGGAGTTATGAATGGGGAAGTCCAGGACACCTTAGCCGTTTGGCCTGAGGGGCTGTGTGGATGGTGGTGGTGGCCGTTGGCCTGGTGCATGGAGCGTTCAGGGGCTGGGGGTGCCATGTTAAGTTTGACAGGCTTGGGAGAGATGTTATCTAGAGTTTTAAATTTGAGAGTATTCCCTGTATGGATGGTATGTAAAACTTTGGGACTGGATGAGATCCGCTGGTGATTGAATTTAGATAGAAAAGAGAGGAGTGCTGGAGACCAAGCTCAGGGTCCAACATTTGCAGGTCTGGGAGAGAAGGAGAATAGGAGAGAGATCTTGGTCGGTTGTTCTTGGCTTCCATTGAGCAAGTCTGTGTTAAACACTAACATGTGGCCTGCTCTTCCTTTAAGTTTAGGGACCACCTGTACCTGTGTCTGTTTAAGTTCATACTGCATATATACATAAGGTTTAACAAATACATTTTAGAACAGTAAGACTCACTGCAAGGTGCTGAGAAATGGGAGCTCTCTTCAGTGACCTCCTCCCCCTCCTGTCAAGCACATGGACACCTACGACACCCTCAGTGCTTAGGGTCATGCAGCCACCATCTAGACTCCCACCATCTAGCCGTCCTTCTGGGTCAGCTGGTTGACTTGAATGTTGATCAAGATTCAGTTTTGTTTTTTTTTTTTCAAGATTCAGTTTTGATTGTAGCAAAGCCTGTTTTTTTTTCAGTAGTACTTGTTACTATAATTGCATAATTGAAATGTTATGTAATCTGATTAAATATGAGTATTATTTTTCTACAAATATATGCTAAATGCTTTGGAAGGCCTCCAGAAACAAGCCTCCAAAGCGGGAGGAAAACTACTGTTATGTTACGTGTGATTATGGTCACTATAAAAGATTGGGGGAATAATTAAATTCATCGGGTTCCTTCTTGAGGCTGTTTGAGTTGTTCTCTGCTCTAATGAAAAAGCGATATTAGAAATTGTGATGATCCTTTATTGGGTGTGGTTTGTGTAAGAATGACTAGCCTAACAATTAGTCTGGACACTGATTATTCTTAGAAATGGCCTTGAGTTTGCGGACTATATGTAGCATGTTAATTTCAAATAAAACATCTAAGATATATAGTGTTTATGGTTCTCTGCTTAAACAAGCTTTTTCAATTTCCAAACCAATTATCATCCTATTATCTTGGTTAAGTGAGTTTTTACTGTATGAACTTTGTAAAAACCTATTTTATAGTATGTACCAAGAGCCTTCAAATTGTTATGTCTTGCTAATGCCACTTCTGAGACTTTATTCTATAGAAACTTTTTTTAGGTTCCCCAAAATTTGTATCCAAGGATGTTTATTACTTTAACATTTTTAACATAAAAATTTAATGCAAACTATATGTCAAATAGTGCAGAAATGGTAAAATTATGGCATGTACATATGGAGAATTGTTACACAGTGATTCAACATCCGATATTTGAAGAACATTAAACAACATGCAGAAATGTGCACAGTATAATGTTAAATCACAAAGAATACAAAATATTTTACCTGGTATGATCCCAATTTTTAAAACTATATCACAATAGGGTTTGTCTTTGAGTGGTGTGATTATGGGTGGCTTTGAGTTTATGTTTCATACTTATTTTAAATTTTCTAATTTCCACTTTAAATGGATATTATTTTTCTATTAATAATTACATGGTATCTTTATTACAATAATAGATGACTTGGAACATTAAAAAGAGGCCTTTTGAATTTGGTTGCTGTTGAGTGTTGGTGCCTCATAGCATGACTCACTGTGAGAGAACATGAATGAAAACAGTACACGTTGCTTTAGCCTTAATAATTATTAATTATTTATAATTAAATACATTAATATTTATTAATATATATTAAATATAAATACTATACATATATTAACCGTATAAATAATTATTTATAATTAAATATATACCTTTAATTTAATGTACATATAGACATAAAATCACCTCTCCTATATATATTAAAGATGATTATAAAATATATATTTATATATAGAAATAAAATTACTTTTAATTTTCATAATCACTATTAATCATTTATAATTGTTATTAATCTTTATTATAACCAAAATAGTGGAACAAAGTAGAATTTTCCTCATTTTATAAATAAACAGTCTCAAGTTTGTTCCGTGACCCCAAATTACACAGCTTGTAGTGGCAGAATTTGAACCCAGATTTTCTGATTCTAAATTTATTGGTCTTTCTGTTCCTGGCACTGCTCTCTGGTCTTTTCTTCAGGAAAGTTAGGTGTGGAAAGAAGGAGTAGTGGGACTCTGCCTTAACAGTTCTGAGTGAGGAACTACTTGTGGATAGAGGACAGTTCTTAAATGAGGTTCAAGTCTGTCTTTCAAACAGGAAAGTAATTCTGGGCTTCTCTCTTATATAATGGTACTTTTAAAATGTGAAGGAGTTGGGTGATGCGCTCAAAGTAATGAGAGAAAAAAAGTAACTTGAGAACAGAAATGTTATCAGAAGGAGCCCAGAGCTGTGTTTTCCAAAATGAGTGCATTTATTGCAGTTCAGGAAGAAGACGTTAGAGCTATCATTAAGCTGTTCTAAGAAATAAGCTAAAGTTTACTAATATTTAATATTGGGATTGAAACTGGGATCCCCACTGGGGTCCTCTGTCAGATGGCAAGTGTCCCATTTAGAACACTGCTGCCCCAGGGATTGTGTGGGCCTTCCATAGTGCTGAGGTCCCTCACTTCCCCGTTTGCCCTCAGCCTATTGTGGTATGCTGGACTTTCAGATTATGTTGACCTGTTTTAATTAAAGCAACAGCTACAAAATTGACACTTGGCTTTAAAAGATTCTTGTGGAGAACCGTGGGTTGAAGGTAATGTTGGTAGTGCAAATACAAATGAGCCATTAAAAAATTGGCAAAGCTAAGACTTCACCCAGTATAAGCTATTGTCAACTATAAAGTTAGCTGAAAAGTGAATTTTTTCTAAGAGAATCAGTTCTCCTTCGTGAAATTATAGTGCAGTTACAAAAATCCTCCAAAGTGGAGGAGATTGTGCATTGGCCAAGAGAGCAGCATGCTGAGTGCTTCAGTGGACCAGTGGGTAATGCCTGCTGGAGGTGGCACCTTTTGCATGCAGTTCACTTTCTTTTTTTATTCCTTCTATTCTGCAACTGTGGAAGTATGTCTTGGGTCCAGGCACTGTGCCAGGGTGGTAAAGAAGACAGAGCCTTTTAAGGAACTCATAATATAAAAAGGTCTCAGTCTTGCACCAAAATTATGGAACGAGAATTGTCTCATTGGAAGGGATTCCTAGAGTCATCTCAGTCCACCCCTGTGATTGTTTAGGTGTCGACTTCTGTGTCGTGCACCCGCTATCAGTGCCTGGGAACCCATCCCAGTCTCTCCCTGACTTGGTATCATGGGCTTCACTTAATAGCTTCCAGCTTTTCCTTTCTTCCCTTGGCTATTTATAGTTACATTCTTAGTCCTGATTTTCTAACTTGCATTTTTGCCAGTGGGCATTGCTAATGTATTCCAGCCTGAAAAAAACCCTTAAATTTCAGGCTCTAAGTCATGTAAAATGAATGAGTTTTCTTAAGAAAATTTTGTGTGTGCAGGTGTGTGTGAGTATGTGAAATTCTGTTGATGTTCTTCTGAATGTAGAATGTCTTTGCTGACCATGAAGACTAATAGAAATAGCATCTTGGACAAGAGAAAAGAAAGTGCTCTGTGAAGGCATCGTTTGAGATCCCCTCTCATGGTTGGTGTCTAACAAAAAGCTCATCCCCCGTGCGGGTGAGTCAAGGTTCGGTCATGTGCAGCCAGGTGATTATTTTTAAGTACACGTCTGACAGAACCCCAAGGAGTACCACTCTCTAAAGAATGATGTAGCATATACTTTAGGCCTGAAATATTATAATCAAAGCAAGCTTGTTAAATGCTCATCTGTTCCTGCGTCCTGTTCTCCAGCAAGATAAACACATCAAGCAGCAGTCTCTCCCGTTTAAACATAACCAGACTCTCCTTATGTTTGTAACTGAATTATTTTTGTATTAATTGGCGAGAACAATGTTACCTGAAAGTTTTGTGTATCTCCTCCCGACTCCTTTTTTGGTGGTGATGATGAAGGAGTAGATAATGCCTTCAAAGAGGACGATTTCCCCAGGAGTATTAAAAATGAATACAGTAGTCACTGTCATAATTTATGGCAAATTTATGTCAGGAGTAGAGGAAAGGAATTCTTCCCATAGCTTGATGTTTCAGTATTGGGAACATTTGGAAAATAGAGAAAAATGGAGGTGAAAAATACAATTACCCATAGCTTGCTTCTCCATTAAAACAAAAATTCTATTTTAAAAAATTCTTTTAAAGGAACACATTTGTGATTATTTTGTGTCATTGAATGGCCAGTGCTAAGCATGTAGGACATACTTGAAAAAGGGAAGGAGCAGTGAGTGAGAGTGGGAGAAGGGCAGCGTCTGTATTACCCTTTTAGTGGCCGTTAGTGGGTTTCTTTGAAAAAGGCAAAAATGACTCAGTAAAAAATGCTTTGAGGGAGTAGAAGACTAACAGCAGTTGGACAGAGAGCGTGCAGAGACATGGCTTAGGGAACAATTTTATAGCACTTTGAGCCTGGGCAGGATCATTTCAGTTTAACAGTGCAATTGAGAGCTTTTCTTCCCGTTCGCGTGCCCTGTTGAGGAGGGCTCTGTTCTAGCAGGAGGTTTACACAAAGTCAGGTCAGTTTCGGGCACGTTGTGGAGGCACCACAATTGTGGTGGTCGTGGCGACGCAGTGCAGATGCTCCCAGTGGAACTGGTGACCGTGACCTTTTCCTTTTATGTACACACACTTCGAGTTTTAAAACAAACTGTATGTGCGTTGGGTGCTTCCTGTTGAGGACATGGAGAAGGCGTGTGAAGCCCCGTGGTGACAGAGACGGGTCTGGACCGTAGTGGACAAACTCTGGATGACTCCAAGCTCATGCATCTGTTTCCCGGGTGACTCACCTGCTTGTAACATCAACATCTCAAAAGCCAGAAGTCAAAACGACTAGAACCGTTGGGCTCTGCTGAATATTAGCATTCTTGCTTTTAAACAGTCCGATTTTTGTGGCCGAGCATTTAATTTAACAATTTTGCAGTGTCTTTTAAAATATTTTCTAAATAAACTTAGTTTAAATAATGCTGCATTGTTACGTTATCTTTAAAACTCATTTCTGTGGCAATATTCAGTATTGCATTTACGTAAGTTATTTATAAGAAGTGTTATTATAAATATGAGGTATTTTTGTTGGTTTTTTTAAAAAAATTAACTGAAGTAAAATTGCCTTTTTTCTTTGGTGTACAGTTCTTTGAGTTTTAACACATGTATAGATTTGCATAACCACCCTCACAACTATTCACCTCCTCAAAAAGTTTCCCCATGGTATACCATCTCTCCCCACCTCCAGCTCCTGGCTAACACTGGGCTGCTCCCCATCCCTGTAGTTTTTTCTCTGGGAAGATGTCATTTATGTGGAAGCGTACAGTAGATCATCTTTTGAAGCTGGCTTCTTTTCCCTCAATAAAATGCCTTTGAGATTCATCCAAGTTGTTGTGGGTATAGATAGTTGATTCCTTTTAATTGCCGAATAGGATTCCTTCGAATGAATGAACTACAGTTTATTTATCGTGTCCCATTGAAGGACATTTGGGTTGTTCTAGTTTGGGGGTATCACAAAAAGGCTACTATGAACATTTGTGTTGCAGTCTTTGTAGGGACGTATGCTTTCCCTTCCCCTGGCTGAATCCCCAGGAGTGGGATTTCTGGATTACCTGGTAGGTGTACATTTAACTTTTTGAGGAGCTTTCAGGCCATTTTCCGGAGTAGCTGTATCATTGTGCATTCCCAGCAGCAGTGTATGAGAGTTTCAGGTATGTGGTGCTCTCAACAGCACTTGCCGTTGTCTAGGTGTTGTCAGCGTTTTTTATTTCACCCATTCTGGTAGATGTATGGTGTTACCTCATTGTGGTTTTAATCTACACTTCCCTAATGGCTAATGATGTTGAACATTTTTTTCATGTGCTTACTTGCCATTTATATATCCTTTTTGATGAAGTGTCCAAATTTTTGCCCATTTTTTTAATTGGGTTATTTCTTTTGGTTGAGTTTTCAGAATTTTTTTTTAAACATATTCTGAATGCAAATTCTTTGTTGCATATGTGATTTACAGATAATTTTCCCAGTCTACATCTTATTTTTCTTTTATTTTCTTAATCTGAAAAAGAATTTTCTTTCTCCGAAAAAGAATTTTTAATTTTGAAGAAATATAATTTTTATCTTTTTTATTTTTTTAATGGATCATGCATTGAGGGTGATGTCCAAGAAAAGAGAAAAGAAAGTGCTCTGTGAAGGCATCGTTTGAGATCCCCTCTCACGGTTGGTGTCTAACAAAAAGCTCATCCCCCGTGCGGGTGAGTCAA